>NC_133519.1:35991695-36607945 GCF_049354715.1 Callithrix jacchus
GAGGTGAGGGTGAGGGGAGGAAACTTAGAGGACGGGTCAATAGGTGCAGCAAACCACCATGGCACACATATACCTATGTAACAAACCTGCAAGTTCTGTACATGTAACCCGTTTTGTTTCTTTTTAAGAAAACAAAACAAAACAAAACAGTAAGCGGCATCAAGCCTTAAGCCCTGAAAGGGTCACCTTTTAATAAATATTGCAGGCGTAGGGGAGTGGCAGGCACAGAAGTAGCCAACAGTCGCTTTACCAGCTCGACTTTGATTCTCATCAGGCGATAAGGAGGTCTTTCAGATGTCAAATTAGCCAGACTATCTACACCAGGTACTCAGGTTGGCCTGAGGTCACTCCTATGAACCACATGCAGATCCAGGAAAAAAGATGGGCACAGAATGAGAGCTTCCAAATAAATGTTCAAAAGAAACTAAGAAGAAGGCAAGAAGCTGAGAATCTGTGTTTGTGGGCGAAGCCAGGAACTAAGGAAAAACCACAGAGAGAAAAACCATCATGACAATGTGCCTTTCACAACTGTTTTTCTCACTACTGCTGCCCCTGGGGGCACACGATCTCAGAGACACTCAGGTGCACTGGGCCAGCTCCAAGATGAGACAGAGATAACAGGGGGAGCAGAATCTCCAGTCTGCCTTCCCAAGATTCACCTTGTATGACCTGGAGGGGACTTCACCGGCTCATTAGGCTGGGTGCAACGGCTCACACCTATAATCCCAGCACTTTGGGAGGGCAAAGCAGGAGGATCACTTGAGCACAGGAGTCCAGGCAACATAGCAAGACCCATTATCTACAAAAAAATTTACAAATCAGTCGAATGTGGTGGCATGCACACCTGTAGTTCCAGCTACTTGGGAGGTTGAGACAGGAGGATAGTTTCAGCCCAGGAGTTCAACCTGCAGAGAGCTGTGATCACGCCACTGTACTCTACCCTGAGCAACAGAGCAAGACCTTGTCTCTAAGAAAAATTTTAAAATCAAAAAATATATTTTTAAAATTAACATAGGCTGTTTTAATTCAGTCTTCTTAACTTAGATCTAAGGAAGGTGTCTTCTCTGGGACATGTCATAGCAATCTCAGGTTCTTCTCACTATTTCATACCATTTCTGGGTCACTCTAGTCCAAACTCTTACCTGTTAATTCAGTCACTCTCCGAATAACAGGTGTTATTAACTATACCTAATATACAGAGATGATGATTTGCCTGTAGCAACTCAGCAAAACCTGTTTAAGAGCTGGGTGAAAAAATGTAGAGTCAGGCACCACACCAAGAACAGAAAGAAAACTACCTTGAGCAAGAAAAGAAAACCCTTTGCTACTCATTCCAAGAGACAGATTTTTCCTGTCTAAAACGAGCTTTTCCATTTTCACAGGTTTTCCAGATTCCCTCACTACAATCACTCTCCAAAATTGGTTTCTAACGCCCAACACAAAAAGTTTAGAGCCAAAAATGGAAAAAGGAACTCTGTTTTAAGCACAAATTTCATGTTTCTCTATGCAGGCTGGAAGTTGGCATTGTGTAAAACTATAATTAGTGCCCTAGCTCTGGCTTTCTCAGGAGAAAAAGCCTTGGCCTTCCTCATCTCGCTTCACCTCTGGCCCACTGCCCTGCCACCATTCCTCTCCATCTTGGAGGCCAGAACGCCCTAGACCAGGCTTGCTTCAGGATGATTTCATTAACTGCAGCCCCATGGAAAAATCTGCTTTGGTCCTGAGTTCACTCCTTCCCAGATCAGAGCCCAGGGTTGTGCCATACACTACAATGTTTTGCCTCTCATTTAGGTTCTCAGAGCAGAGGCTCTCCATCACCTGACCACCTCCATCTGGTTCATTGGTAAACACTTGAGATCCACAAAACCACAACTCCCCCTTTATCCTTATGCTTGGCCCTTCCCCCACTCCAGGTAAACTGTACTAGGTAAAACTAAATCAATATTGACATTCCAATTATTAGATCAGCCTAAGCCTTTTGTTAAGTGCACTTTTAAGAAATCACTGCTCTTCCCTGATACCTTTTTTTTTTTTTTTTTTTTTTTTTTTAAGAAATGGGGTTTCACTTTGTTGCCCAAGCTGATCTTAAACTCCTGGCCTCAAGCAACCCTCCCAAACTGAGATTACAGGCCTGATCCACCGCACAGCTCCATCATTCTTACCTTTCATAATCACAGTAATTTGCCTTTTCTCACATCTGGCTCATTTCCAACTAGGTTGAACCAAATCCAACTAGGCTGTCCCATCTGAGTGCTTTCTGGTGACCCACCATACTTTCTGAAATGTGGTGAGCTTATTTCTATGGGTAGGAAGTTAGGGCTTTCTACCTACAGATGACAACCTAAGAATAAAGACGTGAAGGGTAGATAGCATCAAAAACTGACACAGATAACAAGTCATCACCCATTTCTACTCCAAACTCCTCATCTATGGATCTAAATCTCTAAATCTCAGGGGGTTTTTTGGTTGGTTTCAGAGTCTTGCTTTGTTACCCAGACTAGAGTGCAGTGACATGATCTCAGGTCAGTGCAACCTCTGCCTCAGTGGGTTCAAGCGATTCTCCTGCCTCAGCCTCCGGAGTAGCTGGGATTACAGACACATGCCAACACACCCGGCTAATTTTTGTATTTTTAGTAGAGATGGAGTTTCACCATGTTGGCCAGGCTGGTCTCAAACTCCTGACCTCAAGCAGTCCTACTGCCCTGACCTCCCAAAGTGCTGGGATTACAGGCACAAGTCACCATGTCCGGCAAAAGCTCAATGTTACTTCAAGAAGTTTAACCTCCACCAACACTTTCTAAGAGTCCAGGCTGCTTGTACAAACCAACAAACTGAGCATCTGAGAAAAATGAGCAAGTCATAAAATAAACTTAAATAAACCACAACTACATGACAACCTTTAACTTCACTCATAAAGCCAATAAACAATATTTCACCCAACTTTTTCAACTCAGATTAGCAGTTAAAATGTTCATGTGATCATTATGTTAACACTAAATGTCAATTTAACCAAAACTTAATATAATTACATCAGAAGATGAAGAAAAGTGTAGAGAAGGAGGTGTCAGTTAAAACCTAATCTTCAGTGGCTCACACTTGTAATCCCAGCACCTTGGGAGGCCAAGGTGGGCGGATCACTTGAGGTTAGGAGTTCAAGACCAGCCTGGCCAACATGGTGAAACCCTGTACCCAGGAGGCAGAGGTTATAGTGAGCTGAGAGCGCGCTACTGCACTCCAGTCTGAGTGACAGAGCAAGACTTGATCTCGAAAACAAATAAACAAATCCTAATCGTCAAGTCAGGAATGGCGGCATATGCCTGTAGTCCTAGCTACTCTGGAGGATGAAGCAGGAGGATCACTTGAGGCCAGAAGGTCAAGGGTGCAGTGTGCTATGATGGTGTCTGTGAATAGCCACTGCACTGCAGCCTGGGTGACATAGTGAGAGCCTGCCTCTAGAAAAAAATAGAAACCGGATCTGATCTTCTAAAGGAGAAAGTCAATACAGAAGCTTAATTAACACAGTCAGGGTTGGAGGGTGATGCGAATTAAAAAACAGTAGAGTAAATGTCATTCTTTTTGAAATATAGAGATAAACAAAAGAAATAGCTAGAGGATTTAAAAGTGGTTGTTTCTTAAAAATGGGATTGGGTGAAGAAGGACTGATTTGTGATGACAGGCCTTGCTAGTGTCATTACTGTATCAACACCACCACCACCATCATAAGAGATAACAGTTATGGTCTATTTTCCATATACCAGAAAACTTTTCAGTTGCCTTTTCTGTATTATTTTATGTAATCTTTACAATTCTCACAACACAGGCAGGTACTATTTTGGTATCCATTTTACAGATGAGGAAAATTGACACATAGCAAGTAACTTTGCCCAATATCATTTCACGGGGAAGTGGCCGCGCTCAGACAGTGTAATTTGTCTTTTTTTTTTTTTTTGAGATGGAGTTTCGCTCTTGTTACCCAGGCTGGAGCGCAATGGCGCGATCTCAGCTCACCGCAACCTCCGCCTCCTGGGTTCAGGCAATTCTCCTGCCTCAGCCTCCTGAGTAGCTGGGACTACAGGCACACGCCACCACGCCCAGCTAATTTTGTTTTTTGTTTTTTGTTTTTTTTGTAGAGACAGGGTTTCACCATGTTGATCAGGATGGTCTCGATCTCCTGACCTCGTGATCCACCCGCCTCGGCCTCCCAAAATGCTCGGATTACAGGCTTGAGCCACCATGCCTGGCCTTGTAATTTGTCTTTTTATACCATATACTTTATAACTTTTACCAAAGTAGTAATTTATATGTTAAATTGTTAACAATATACAAGCACACAGACACTTCACAGCAAGGCATCTGAAAACAAAAATGGCCAGTTAAAAGAGGATGTGAGCTACCTCCACTCTACGTGACGCAAGGCTCACAAGGGGGCAAAGACAGTCATGACATTGCTGTCATACCACAATATAAGACTGAAACTGAACAGGCGCCCCCGTATACAGGCTGAGCCCAAACCTCCACCTGATGAATGTCAACCCCTGTGCTCCACTAAGGAACAGTCCAAACTGCCCTCTCTCATTTTATTCCCACTGATATCATTTTCTGGAACTAGGAATAAAAAGGAAAAACACGTTCGAATCCCTAAATCAAGTCAGCTTCCAGGATCCTTGTTGCCACCTAGACAAAGAATATACCTATATCAAAAAGGGCTCACGCTTATCCTCATCCTGGGATCTGGCATGAAACACTCTCCCCAGTGAAATGTACACTTAACAAAACTCTATAGGTAGTTTTAGAAGATAGATAGCCCTTTTGAAGCCTATCCATGGATCCCAGGCTAATCTAAAAACTCGTGCCCTACAGGGAAACTATCTGCTACCACTGGAGGGGAAGAGAAGGAAAGATAAGACGTGACCAACTTCCAGTCTCTTTTTTCTTATTAGCACAGTTATACAAACTAGAAAAAGACCACAGTCAAAATCCCATACCCATGGGAATAAATACCTGTAGGAACCCAGGGACATTAAACACATTTTTAAATGTTAAGCTTCTTTTTTAGAAACAAAGTCTCACTCTACTGCCAAGGCAGAAGCACAGTGGCACAATCATAGCTCACTGCAACCTCAAACTACTGGGCTCAAGTGATCTCCCACCTCAGTCTCCAGGGTAGCTAGCTAGGCTACAGGTGCCACACTCAGCTAATTATTGTTTATTTATTTTTAATTTTCAGTAGAGACAAGGTCTCACTGTGTTGCTCAGGTTGGTCTGGAACTCCTGGGATCGTCCCACCTTGGCCTCCCAAAGCACTGGAATTACAAGCATGAGCCACTGTACTTGCTCAACTTTCTTTGCAGGGCATGACATCCAGTGTAAATGCAAAGAATGCTGGGAGCCGTGGCTCATACCTGTAACCCCAACACTTTGTGGGGCCGACGCTGGAGAATCACTGGAATGCAGAGTTTGAGATCAGCCTGAGTGAATTTAAAAGAATTTTTAAATTAGCTGCGTATGGTGGCACACTAATATGGTCCCAGCAACTTGGGAGGCTGAGGCAGGAGGATTGCTTGAGTCCAGCAGGTTGAGGCTGCAGTGAGCTGTGATCATGCCAATGCACTCCAGCCTGGGCAACAGAGCAAGACCCTGAGTCTCAATCAATCAACGAATATAAATTGAGTCTCAAAAAAAAAATAAACAAAATAAACAAATAAATTAAGTCTCAATCAACAAACAAACAGAAAATGGATGGCAGCTGCCATCTGCACCCTCTTCCTCAAAATACTGCTGATGAGAATAAAATATTTCCTATATCTCAAGGAGACTGATATTTAGCTAATGAAAAACAACTCAGATCCAGTTAATTGTTACACAGCTAAAATAATGTCACATCTCAAGGGACATGCTCTCCAAGGAGCTGCGAAGAAAAAAAGTCTGTTTCCCAAGAGAGGTAACATTCATTTAGTAAGTATTACATCTGTGCATAAATATATATTTGTAATTGAAAAGAAAAAGCTTTATGAGGAAACAAATTATAGCAACTAACCTGAGGGAGAGTGGGCCAAGAAGATACAGGAAAAAAAACGTGCCTTTCCTACCCTCTACTATGCACAGAATATTCGCCTCTGGTCACCAAGACATGTGAGTTTTTCTCCTCACCAGCAATCAATCAGTTCGCCAGCAGATACCGGCTGGGTGTCCTGTAATTCAATTTGGACACGATCTACCTGGAGAGAACGCCATATCCCATAGGTTTAGGGATCAGTCCCCAAGACTGCCCCGCACTTCAGATGCCATGCCAGGTCCCAGGCTGTGACCTGTGCTTCTAACAGAGGCTTTTAAATCAGGGTTCTCAGGACCCCTCCTTAGGTTTGATTAATCTGCTAGCGTGGCTCACTAAACTCAAACACTTACTTATTATGTTTACCCACTTATTATAAAGGGAACAACTTATAATTTATTATAAAGATTACAAAGGAAACAAGAACAGCCATATTAAAAAGACGCAAAGGGCAAGGCATGTGGGAAGGGTGCAAAGCTTCCACACCCTCTGGAGGCAGTCAACCTCCACCTGTTCTGCTACCTGGATGCTCATTCAAACACTGTCCTTTTGGGTTTTTATGGAAACTTCATTACATATACATCATTGATCACATTGCTGACATTAGTGATCAGCTCAACCTCTAAACCCCCCTCTCCCTCTCTCCTCCCCAGAGGTCACAGGCATGGAGATGCAAGTTCTCACACCATAATCACATGGTTGTTTCCCTGGCAACCGCCATCCTGGCTATCCAGGAGCCCACCAGAGTTACCTTGTTAGAACAAAAAATGCTCCTATTACCTGAGAAATTCTAAGGGATTTAAGAGCTCTATTATCACCCAGAAAATTCCAAGGGATTTAGGAGCTCTGTTATCACCCAGGAAATTACAAAAGTTTTAGGTGCTGTGTCAGAAACATATTAGAACAAGAGATTCCCCTAGTACCCCTATCCACAAGGGTTTTAGGAGCTCTATGCCAAGAATGAGGGGATAGAGACCAAATACGTATTTCTTACTATATCACAGCACCACAGGTGCTGAAAGATTTTATTTTTACTTCTCACTTGGAATACCTCGTATTCATCCACACTGAATGCCAACTAGCAGGAAGGAGCCATTCTAGGTGCAGGCACTGCAGGAGGAAGGTGCAAGCCCTTTCAGGCTTGCAGTGAGACACAATAGAGCAGAGTAGGTTTTCTGGACTCTGAAGCCAGGAGTTTAAATGCCAGCCCTACCTGGCACTCTGCTACAGCACAGTGGATACTTAACACCTTGGTGCTGCAGTCTTCCCATGTCGAAACTGGGGATAATTACAGTACCTTAAGGGGCTGTGAGAGGAAATAAAGGCATTAATACAAATAAAACACTCACAATAGCACTCAGTACATAGTTAGTGCTCAGGAAGTGTTAGCTCTTACCAAAAGAAATGCAGTGAATAGAGATAAACAATAAACACATGCAAAATTATTTCAGGTGGTATCGGTGATGTAAGAAAATAAGGCAGTGGAATCAAGATGTGCAGCAGGCAATCCATTAGTGTTACACCAACATTTTACAACGACATGTGTTCCTTCTGAGTAAGAATAAAAAGTGGCAAAACATGATAAGGGCTATTCTCTCTTTTAGAGATAGGGTCTCTCCAACTGTCACCCTCAAATTCCTGGGCTCCACAGATCCTCCTAGCTCAGACTCCTGAGTAGCTCGAACTACAGGTGCATGCCACCACACCTGGCTTATTACTTATTTTTTGTAGAGGTGGGGCTCCTACTATGTTGCACAGGTTGGTCTCAAACTCCTTGCCTCAAATGATCCTCCTGCCTTGACTTCCTAAAGTGCTGGGATTACAGGCATGGGCCACCAAGCCCAACCAAAAGTTGGCCTTTCTAATAAGTTAAAAGCCTGTGCCATCCCTCAAAAAACCTGTGGCCTAATGACTTCTTGAAACTCAATCATGTCCCTAATTTTTGCTGCAAATGTAGGGTTCATTTAAAGATGACTTTTCCCTTGGCCGGGCGCAGTGGCTCAAGCCTGTAATCCCAGCACTTTGGGAGGCCGAGGCGGGTGGATCACAAGGTCAAGAGATCGAGACCATCCTGGTCAACATGGTGAAACCCCGTCTCTACTAAAAATACAAAAAATTAGCTGGGCATGGTGGCGCGTGCCTGTAATCCCAGCTACTCAGGAGGCTGAGGCAGGAGAATTGCCTGAACCCAGGAGGCAGAGGTTGCAGTGAGCCGAGATCGCACCATTGCACTCCAGCCTGGGTAACAGGGGCGAAACTCCGTCTCAAAAAAAAAAAAAAAAAAAGATGACTTTTCCCAGAACTATACATGTGAGATTAAATTTTCAAATCTTAAATTCTGACATAAGAATGAGAAACAAAAAAAGAACCAGATGAACTCCCAGGTAACCCAATCTCACAATCATGGTTTCAAAAAAAACACACTTGAATACATTCACTCAAGCACGTTTAAGCAGCTACAATATTCTAGGCACAATGGACACAAAGACAGTGACCTTAAAACTCAGTGTGCTGGGAAGACAGCAACAAGAGGTGTCAGAGGAAGGCAAACACAGGATGCAAACCACAATTCAGATGGCAGCGAACTGACAGAACACTTCCTAGAGGAAGTGACAGCTGAAGAGGTCTTTGAAGGCTGAGTAAAAGTGACCACACAAAAGAGGCATATCAGAAGCAGCAGCATCAACACGTGCAGAGGTGTGGAGGTCAGCTCTCAAGAGCTGGGAACTGGAAGTGCTGACAACTCAGGGTAGGGGAAGACCAGTATGGCAAAGAGGGAGTGACAGGAAGCAAGGCTGGAGGGACTAAGCCAACTGTGGCTTAGCTGGGAGAAAAGGATGACGGCAAGACTGAAGGCAAAGAAGAGTTACGAAAGAACATAGGGGATGGACAGGCGGCAGTAGAGTTGCATTTTTAAAAGATCACTCTAGCAGCAATGTGGAGAATATTTTTGAGGTGGTCTAGATTGGCAGCTGGGAAATCAGTCAGTGGAGTATTATACAGGCAAGAAATAACAGATGCAGATTGGGAGGAGAAATGACTTCAAGAGAAATTCAGAAAGGAAGATTGACTGCACCAGGATAGATGTGGGAGAATGTGGAAGCTCGGGAGTAACAGAGACGATTGTAAGGTTTCTGTTTTCTGCGTCTGGTGGAGAGAAAATACAGGTAGAGCAGCAGCTCCGTGGCTGGAAACAGAAGGAGGCAGGGTACTGTTAGGAGTCTCATTCTGGATAAACATCAGTCAAGAACATGATGTGGAAATGCCCAGTGACAGCTGAATAAATGAGAAAGAAGTCCAGGAAAGGACTCAAGGCAGGAAATAACCAACCTGCGAATCACTGACGAATCGAGAATATAGAATATAGAGAGGGAGAAAACCAGTGAACCAAGAAAGGGATTCTGAGGCATGACATGGCCACAGGCAGAAAAGAGCCTAGAGAAGACTGAGAAGAATGGTAAGAGTGAAGAAAGCCGAGGAGCCAAGAGCAGTGAACCCGAGAAAAGCTTCCCAGAGCACAGGGGCACTGTCACGTGTTACAGAACAGTAAAGGTAAAGAACCCACAGCTTGAACTGGACGTAGAGACTACGTGATTGCTAGCCACTTGAGCAAGAAAAGCTTTAGCGTAGTCATTAACACTTTCCGACTCCTCTTGACCGGCGACAGCACTTGCTGACTGCAGCATTTATTTGGTACTTAGCATACCTTCAACAATCAGACTGAAGCCCTCCCTGTGCATAAGACTGGGGACACAAGAGGGATAATGGACACTCCAGAATCCTGGAATCTAGAAGTCAGGTGTAAACAACACAAGAGAATGGCTACTACAGGAAACAGTAAAGGGAGTATTACTTAATTCAATTTGGCAGACACTTAAACACCTACCATGTGGCCGGGTATGACACTGGGCACTGGGCTAACACATGAGTCAGACCTAGACATACAAGCTCCCTGACGTCAGGGCCTTTCTCTAATGCACTGCTACATTCCCAGCACCTCACATGTCTGACACACTGTAAATAATCAATACACACTTACTGAATGAATGACTGAATGAACGAAGACATGAACCGTTTCTTTCAGGAGCAGGAAGGAGTGGAAGCTGCAAAAGCTGCAATTTTAATTCAAGTACATGTGAAGAATTAAAAAATAAAAATAAAAAAAAGCTGCAATTTGTGACCTGGATTAAAGAAATAGTAGGATTTTGCTAGGCTCATGAAGAGTTTTATGTTCATTTTATACACACACACACACACACACACACAAATATATATATATATCCTGTACAAGGTTAAGATACTAGAGTTACAAAGGTAATAGTGAAAAACTACCTTGCCTCTAGTAGGTTAACAAGAAACAGTTGATAGGAGCAGTAGCGATGGGTGGGGAGGGCTTTCTGTGGTTTTGGGAATAATCTATGTTGATCATATGATAATTCATTGAACCATACACATTTATCATTTATACATTTTGCTAGGTGTTCCATTTGTAATTAGAAATTTTTTTTATAAGATACTAATAAACTGCTTTTTCTCCCCCTAACTACCTATTACAAAACAAGAGATTTTAACTCTTTTGGGAAAAAGGCACAACTTAACTACAGAAAAGGATAGCTAAGGCCTACAACAAGCTTGTAACACAAAAATTAGAAACTTCAAAGGTTGACTCAGAAAGAAGGTGCCCACTATCTGACTAGTTATGGGCCTTTTCAGCAAAGATGTAATAACTCACAATAGTCAGTTATAAAGGCTCCTTATCACTATCAGTGCCTCCATTCCTGGACCCTGTCAGGCCCAGGTGCCAGGCAGCAGTGCTGGCTAGAACTGGACAGCAAAACTGGCCAAAGATACACTGGAGGGACAAGCTCAAGGGATTGATTGCACCACATGCTGACTATGTTACTGACTATGGTCAAGAACAATGTACTGTATACTTGAAAATTGCCAAAAGAATAGAATTCAACTGTTCTCACCACAAAAAAATGACTAACTGAGGTAACAGATATGCTAATTAGCCTGATTTAACCATTCGCAATGTATAAATACATCAAAACATTAATGTGCGTACCATATTTTCATTTGTCAATTAAAATCAATGAATAACTATTTTAAAACATTTTTAAAGGCTGGCCAGGCCAGGCACAGTGGCTCACACCTGTAATCTCAGCCCTTTGGGAGGCCGAGGCAGGCGGATCACTCGAAGTGGGAGTTCAAGACTAGCCTGACCAACATGGTGAAACCCCATCTCTACTAAAAATACAAAAATTAGACAGGCATGGTAGCATGCACCTGTAGTCCCAGCTACTCGGGAGGCTGAGGCAGGAGAACTGCTTGAACCTGAGAGGCGGAGATCTGCACTACTGCACTCAGGCGCAAGTGAGCTGAGATCGTGCTACTGCACTCCAGCATGGGTGACAGAGCTAGACTTCTGATCAAAAAAAAAAAAAAAAAGAAAAGAAAAAAGTCAGAGAGTGACTTTAAATTTTAACTTTAAATTCTTATTGTTAAGCTCTTAAGGAACTGTCACCTATTTTGTTTAACTCAATGCTTTTTTTGTTGTTGAAATGAGATAGGCTTGTTTCATTAGTCAGTGGTTACATTTTTCTCTACCTCCTTTTGTAGAGAAACTAAACATTTGAGAGCAGGAGGAATAGAATACTGAGTGATACATAGTGTTTGAACAAGAGAGTAGTGAATACTCTCAGGAAGGAAATGCAAGCTGAGTGAGCCCTCCTTGACTGACTACAGAGGGAGGACACAAGCTGAAGTGGGCATCAGATTGGCCATTTTATTTCTGGAGACATCCATTGTTAAGGTGGAAAAGCTTGTGCTTTGGAGGCATCTTCTGGGAAGAACTCAGTCCTAGGTCTGCCATGAGGCCCTGCTTGCTGGGTCTTGGTGGAGTTTAAGGTGTTTGGGGTGTGATCGAATGCTTTAAAATGTCTCCACTTCAAGTTAGGGTTGAGAATCCCTGGTTTGTTCAGAAAATGCTTCCTTGTTGAGCCAAGCCCAGGCAGCTTGATGGAGTGGAGCATGTGGGTGTTGGAGTCAGCCAGGCTTGTGTTAACATCCTGCTCCACCACTTTTAATCTGTTTCTTCTGAACCTATTCCTACATGCGTGAAAGGAGACAATGTCTGGTGTAGAAAGGTGTTAGGATTAAACAATAAACTGTATGCAGAGGGATACACATGGCAATGCTTATGCAGTGGGCAAAAGTCACTTGCCGGTACTGTGATTCATGTTCTGTGCAGTTGCGCTGTCTGGAAAGGCTCGTTGGCCAGCCTTCCCCCATCCCCACCCCAAGACTTGTCGTGTTACCCAGGCTGGATTGTAGTGGCATGATCTCAGCTCACTGCAGCCTTTGCTGCAGGTTCAAGCAGTTCTCCTGTCTCAACCTCCCGAATAGCTGAGACTATAGGCGCACACCACCACACCCAGCTAATTTTTGTATTTTTAGTAGAGATGGGGTTTCACCATATAGGCTGGTCTTGAACTCCTGACCTCAAGTGATTTCACCCACCTCAGCCTCCCAAAGTGCTGGGATTACAGGCATGAGCCACTGCACCCAGCCTGATTTTTTTTTTAATGTACCACTAAATAGGCATCTAAGCCATCTAGCAGGCACAGTTAGACCAAGTTCTGTGACTGACTGCCAGTGTGCCAGCAAATCTTATTCAGGTGATAGGAACCCAAGAGAAAATACAAATGTGAACAGCAAACAGACAGCTCTCTACATCCCCCAGCAACAGGTTTCATGCTAAAACTAGCATTAGAAGTGGTAACTGAGCAAAGTAACTCATTCTTCAAACATTCAACAGATATTTGAGTGTCTAATGTGTACAATTTTAAATAGAGTGACCATGAGGAGACACATGAGCAGCACTTGAAATAGGGAAGTTGGTTAATTACACTGATATCAAGAGATGCCCTGGCAGAATGAACAGCCAGTGCAAAGGACCCATTTGTAGGGCCCTCCTGATCTTGTTACAGACTTAATTTACTAGGAGCAAAATGGGAAGCCACTGCAGGGTTATATCAGAGCAGGAAATTATCCAACTTTTTGAGTTGGAGTCTTGGTTTCAGAGTCTTGTTCTGTTACCCAGGCTGGATTGCAATGGCGCAATCTCAGCTCACTGCAACCTCCACCTCCTGGGTTCAAGGGATTCTCCCGCCTCAATCTCCCAAATAGTTTAGAATTATAGACACTCACCACCACGCCCGGCTAATTTTTGTAGTTTTAGTACAGACGGGGTTTCACCATCTTGGCCAAGATGGTCTTGAAGTCCTAACTTCGTGATCCACCTTCCTTGGCCTCCCAAAGTGCTGGGATTACAAGCATGAGCCACACCGTGCCCGGCCTATCCAACTTTCACTTTAACGGGATCACTGTGGCTGTTATGAGAACAGAATGTGTATACAAAGAAGGAAGAGGGAGATGGGTCAGGAGACAACTGCAGTGATGCAACTGAGATGATGGCGACCTGGACCAGGGTAGAAGCAAAGGAGTGGAAAAGAGCTCAGACTGCAGATGCGTTGTGAAGGCAGGGCCAACGGGATTTCTTAATGGACTGGATCCAAGTGACTTAGCAATTATGAATACAAACCATGTTTGAAGACCACAGTCCAAACCAGCCCATTCTTCATAAGCTCTCTCTAGAGAGCCTGAGAGACTACAAAAGAAAGACTAGTCAAGGATAACCCCAAGGCTTTAGGCCTGAGCAACTAGAAAGACGTAGTTGCCATCAACTGAGATGGTGAAGGCTGATGACCAAGCATGTTTAAGAGGCGAGATGAGGAGTTCAATATTGGACATGTTGAGATTCCTATGATACATGGAGTTTGAAAAAAAAAAAATCCTTAATATTTGGTTATTCAACAAACATTTGAGAAACTCATCCTTCCTGTTTTTGGACCATGCAATAGTGAGCTAAAACAAAGTCCCTGATCCTGAGAGCTTAGTCTAGAGAAGAAGAGACTAAACAAGCAAAGACCACATAGGAAGAGGATACAAAAACTCTGTAACTTGGGGTCCAAAGTGGCTCCCGCCGGAGGTCGTGGCGCTTGCAAAGGCGAGGTCATGAGTTCAAGGCTAACCTGAGCAACCTTATAAGCTCAAACTGATTGGCAAAAAAAAAAAAAATTCTGTAACTTAGGACTGTTTAGGACGCTTTAGCAACACAGAAGAGGAACAGTCAAAAAGAGCAAAAGAACAACATCTGCAAAGGCTTAAAAGTGACAGTAAGTCATACAGGGTCCCCAGACCTTCAGGAAATCTGACTGGTATCCAGTTGAGAAGAATGCTGGCAAATGGCAGGGTATGTCAGTCTTTCAGAACCCCACCAAAGAGAGCTTATAAATGCCTACCACTTACACAGGTTCAGATTCAAGAAGTACTTTGTCTGTGTGATCAGTGGTAACAATTATAGGATACTCAAAGCTAGTTACAGAATGTGAAAAGGTAAAGGCTCTAAGGACCTTCTGTAGATGAAAATACAGGTACTTAATAAGTGGCAACAGTGGGCTGGAACACAAGTGCTGTGGTTTGAAAGTATCCTCCAAAGTTCATGTGTTGGAAACTTGATGCCCAATGTGCCAGTGTTGGGAAGTGGGACCTGATGGGAGGTGTTTGGATCATTGAGGCACCGCCCTCATGAGCTAGATTAATGCCATTATTGTGGAGCAGATTCATTATCACAGGGGTGGGTTCCTTATAAAAGGATGAGTTTGGGCTGGGTGCAGTGGCTCACGCCTATAATCCCAGCACTTTGGGAAGCCAAGGCAGGTGGATCACGAGGTCCAGAGATCAAGACCATCCTGGTCAACATGGTGAAACCCCATCTCTACTAAAAATACAAAAATTAGCTGGGCATGGTGGCACGTGCCTGTAGTCCCAGCTACTCGGGAGGCTGAGGCAGGAGAATTGCTTGAACCCAGGAGGCGGAGGTTGCGGTGAGCTGAGATCGCGCCATTGCACTCCAGCCTGGGTAACAATAGCAAAACTCCATTTCAAAAAAAAAGGGAAAAAAAAAGGATGAGTTTGAACCTCTTGTGCACAAGGACACCCACTTTCTCTCTTCCTCCTCTCCTCTTGGGATGGCCATGACATAGCAAAAAGGCCAGGTGTCAGACCCTCAGCTTTGGACTTCTTAGCCTCCAGAACTGTGAGAAATAAATTTCTGTTCATTATCAGGTATTCTGCTATAAGCTGCACAACACAGACTGAGACACCAAACTACCTAAATCAGTTGTCTTCAAACTAGGGTACATAAAAGTTTCCCAAGCCACAGGAGGGCAAGGAGACCCTTTCACAATCAGGCTTCTCCCACTTTGCAACTTTGCAAAATAAAGGCCCATCACCCCTCCCATCCTGAATCCATGCAAAAAGGTGATCTAAAATACTAGTGCTGATACTGGAAGATGTATGACTTAATGACTGAATAACAATTCCTTTTTCAAGTCTGGAGGTTTCTGGTTTTCCTGCTTTCTACAAAACTAGAGAAAATGAATGGCAGGCTAGTTGACTGATAAAAATCCCTGCATTTTGACATATAATTTCAAAGGTAAAAACTGGGTCTTGCGTGACCTCGATATAACAATATTCTTTCCATTCCCATCTACTGATTTATGTCAACAGCGTTCCTTAAAGCTCAGACAATTATACAAATGAAAAATCTTATTCTAGCATTAAATACTAATTATCCACAGAATCATGAAATAATTGGGGGTGGAAGGCTCTATCTCATCAAAATGCTTTCTTCAAAAAAAATGTATAATACATCCATTTGTTTTGAGAAATTTTATACTAATAAGTACAGCAGTAATGCAATCCAAAACAAATAAATACTTAGATTTATGAGAACAGGAAATAAAATTTTAACTTATACTTTCATCATGTATAATAGAATGACCAATGAAATGTTTTCAAGCATAAAAATAAATAAATTAATGTTTTGCAGGGAGGCAGAACTGAAATATGATTGAGGAAAAAAGAAAAATGAACACTTCTGACTCAAAATCTTGTTCATCTATATGTTTTAAAATGTATGACCATGGTGAAATTATTACAGTATTTAGAACCCATCAGATACATTTTAAAAAATAATAAAACAATTGTTGTTTTTAAGTGTATATTTACAATATATCAGATATTACTTCCTTTTCAACACTTCAGTTATAATGAAAAAAACTGATGTCAAAAATATGTGATGGGGTCCAGTACACTGGCTCATGCCTGTAGTCCCAGCACTCTGGGAGGCCAAGACAGGAGGACTGCTTGAAGCCAGGAGTTCAAGGCCAGCCTGGGCAACACAGTGAGACACAGTCGCTAAAAAAAAATAATAATAACTAATTAAAATATAAATAACACACATGAATTATAAATATGTAAATTACATATAAATATATAATTATATATTTTATAATATATAAGAGAATTACAGAGAATCGTCCCATTTTGCACATATACATGTTTATATATATGCATGTATATATATAATGTATACATAATTATATATTTTATAATATAAAAAATGTTTTATAATATATAAAAAGATATACATGTGCAAAATGGGATGAAGAATTCTCCAAAATTCTCTTAGTGGTTATGAATGTAAAAATGTCTTTTAGACCATAGTCCAAAATCAGCACTCTTATCAGCCCATTCTACCACCAGCTTTCTCTAGACAGCCTAGGAGACCAGAAGCCTGCAAAGGTCAAAGACAGTGCTCATCTCCACTCCCAAGGAAAAGCAATCCCAGAGACACAGAACTTTGGACTTCTAGAGAACAGGCAAGGGAAAGCAGAGCATGCTAGCTGAGATGACAAAACAGCCCCTGCTCCCTGCTACTCAGCCACAAAAAAAAATAAAAATATTAGACCAAATAGCATACTTATGGACTGAATAAAGAAGGAAGCACAACTCTGCAACCCACACAAAATTCTTATGTTTCTGCTACATGTGTACCAGGCAAAATTCTTACTAAAGACCACATGGGACAGGAAGAAAAGGTACGGTCACCTGTCCAGGTGGAAAGATAGCTTGAGCCAGGGAGACGGAGGTTGGAGTGAGTCACGATTGCACCACTGTACTCTGACTTAGGCCAAAAAAGTGAGACCCATCTTATTTGATTTGCTATTTTGTGCAGGGTTAAAGTTTTAGGTAAGATTAAGAAAAAATTAAAATATTTACTTTAAATTATTTTGAAAAGATATTTGGCCGGGCGCAGTGGCTCAAGCCTGTAATCCCAGCACTTTGGGAGGCCGAGGCGGGTGGATCACGAGGTCAAGAGATCAAGACCATCCTGGGTCAACATGGTGAAACCCCGTCTCTACTAAAAATACAAAAAATTAGCTGGGCATGGTGGCGCGTGCCTGTAATCCCAGCTACTCAGGGGGCTGAGGCAGGAGAATTGCCTGAACCCAGGAGGCGGAGGTTGCGGTGAGCTGAGATCGCGCCATTGCACTCCAGCCTGGGTAACAAGAGCGAAACTCCGTCTCAAAAAAAAAAAAAAAAGATATTTGAAAATGTTTCTATCGTTAAGCAACTTTGTTGTCAAAAAGTGTGTACCTAGGCTGGGCGCGGTGGCTCACACCTGTAATCCCAGTACTTTGGGAAGCTGAGGCGGGAGGATAACCTGAGGTCAGAAGTTCGAGATCAGTCTGGCGGCCAACATGGTGAAACCCTGTCTCTTAAAAAAAAAAATAATAAATAAATAAATAAATAAATAAATAAAATGGGTACCTATAAAACTCATAAACAGAAACTTGTAAAAGCTTGCAAATAGAAATTACATTTTTAATCTATTTTAAAATATTTCTAATGAGGATTTTCAGTGGGTTTTGAATATACTAGTTAAACTTTAAATGTAGCACCCTGGTTTGTAAAAAATAACCAATGGACAACAAAAACTGAAAATTTTCTAGCTCATTTTAAAGAAAAGCCATAGCATAATTGGAGGATGGGAATATCATGCTTTAGTAAGTACTGCAAAATGACGACTTTCTTCTACTTGGATCTCTTTATGGGGTACCTTTTTCAAACATGATAACCATTAAAAAAAAATTCAGAAGACTAAATTTAGAACAAAACCTTCAGTCTTGAATGATCACCAAAACTACCGCCACCAAGGTCATCCAAGAATCACCAATTATTAAACAAAATTTTTAAAAATAAAACCTCTTATGGCCGGGCACAGTGGCTCACGCCTGCAATCCCAGCACTCTGGGAGGCCGAGGCAGGCAGATCACAAGGTCAAGAGATCGAGACCATCCTGGCCAACATGGTGAAACCCTGTCTCTGTAAAAAATAAATAAATAATAAAAAATAAAACCTCTTTCAAACTTCAATCACAAATAATATTTTAGATGGGCGCGGTGGCTCAAGCCTGTAATCCCAGCACTTTGGGAGGCCGAGGCGGGTGGATCACGAGGTCAAGAGATCAAGACCATCCTGGTCAACATGGTGAAACCCCGTCTCTACTAAATACACAAAAAATTAGCTGGGCATGGTGGCGCGTGCCTGTAATCCCAGCTACTCAGGAGGCTGAGGCAGGAGAATTGCCTGAACCCAGGAGGCGGAGGTTGCGGTGAGCCGAGATCGCGCCATTGCACTCCAGCCTGGGTAACAAGAGCGAAACTCCATCTCAAAAAAATAATAATAACAATATTTTAGTAACAAAAGATTTTATACCATTAAAGAAATTATGTTTCTAAACATTTCATTTTTCTCATTTTTTATTCCTACTTTATACGTCATAATTATATGTGGGTTATGCTCACATATTTCATATATATGATGAAAGGATCAAAGGCTCATGATAAATCAGCTTAATGATTAAAATGGTTTAGTAGACAAGAGAGCACACAGACATATGCATAGAGACATATAAACGGAGTATACTCTCAACCCTTTTTTGTTGATTTTTAAATACTGAAATACAAATCTAAGATTTAGAGACCTTAAGTAGTTCCAACAGCACCACCACAGCGCCTACTAACAAAAAAGATCAGGTCTTCAGCAGTGCCATTCCCAAACACAATCTGTCTCCATCACAGAACCTCATAAAAGCAAGACTTGACAAAGAAATGACATGAAAGCAAATGCTATGTAGTGAACTGGCAGGTGACCACCGCCAGAGTGAGCATCAGAAACCATGCTTCAAAGACACTCAAGGAATAAGAAGAAACACGGCCTGAGGAAAGGCAGCAGGAGAGAAACTACTGGAGGCAGCAGGACCCAGGGTTTCTTCTTCATTCCACCAGACATCGTGCCAGGCATGGCTCAGTAAACCAGCAGCAGAGTTTCAGGCAGAGCAGACACCAAGTGCGGACATCCTTGGCTGAGGGAAAACCTGCCATGCCAAGAGTGGGTGTGGCGGGACTAGCCAGAGCAAGGGGGAAAGGGAAGGAGGTCAGAAGGGCCATCACACCAGGCATTCCTGGCCGTGGCAGCAGTTTGAGGTGACGGAAAACACAAAATGCCAGCTCTGAGAAAAACAGAAGGACCAAACCAGCCCCCCCCAGTTCCAGGAGCACCTGATAGGAAGGTGTGGAATACGTGAGCTGGCTGGATGGCGATGGCAACCGAGGTTCCAGGAACAGGACAGTGAGAGCTGACGTGGGCCCTGAGCACATTCTGAAGCACTCCAAAAGCAGATGCTGACTCATGGCCAAGCTGCCCTGAGGTAGCAGTCCCCTTTCCTCTCTTGTCCTGTATTACACACATCCCAGCCTCCCTAAAAATACTCACACGAAGAGGCCACTGCTTGTGGAGAAAATTCAAAACAGGAACAGATTTTTAAAAAGGGGGAAAAAAATGCCAGGTGCAGTGGCTCATGCCTGTTATCCAAGCACTTTTGGAGGTCAGGAGTTCAAGACTAGCCAATATGGTGAAACCCCATCTCTACTAAAAATACAAAAATCAGCCAGATGTTGTAGTGGGCATCTATAATCCCAGCTACTCAGGAGGCTGAGGCAGGAGAATCACCTGAACTTGGGAGGCGGAGGTTGCAGTAAGCCGAGGTCACGCCCTTGCACTCCAGCCTGGGTGACAGAGCAAGACTATCTCAAAAAAATAACTAGATCCCAATCCCAGTCCTATCACTAAGTCAGAAGTTCCCCCAGCCTTATCTTTCACTGTTGTCTACCAGTAAGGAAGACACCTGCCTGACTTCATAAGGAATAATCAAATACTTTAATGATGAAGTGGCTTGGTGAAAAGAACAGTGGAAACAATTTATAAACAGTAAACTGCTAAAGACAGAGACCTTCTCTCGTGGTTCCTTAAATCTGTATTTCCTTCCCTTCAATCCCAAGCACTTAAACAGGTAAGTAAGAAAAAGTATTCTCTTGGCAGGGCGCAGTGGCTCATGCCTATAATCCCAGCACTTTGGGAGGTTGAGGCGGGTGGATCACGAGGTCAAGAGATCGAGACCATCCTGGTCAACAGGGTGAAACCCCGTCTCTACTAAAAATACAAAAATTAGCTGGGCGTGGTGGCACAGCCAATAGTCCCAGCTACTCAGGAGGCTGAGGTAGGAGAATTGCTTGAACCCAGGAGGCAGAGGTTGCAGTGAGCCAAGATCACGCCATTGCACTCCAGCCTGGGTACTAAGAGCCAAACTCCGTCTTAAAACAAAGAAAAAGAAAAAGTATTCTCTCACAGAACACATAAGCTGATGGAAGAAGCTGTCAACAAATAAGCAAGGTATGGTAAGTCTGTGGAACCCGAAGAAAGAAAAAAGTAATTCTCACTAAGGAAATGGGTAACAAAGCTCCCTCCAGGAAGTATTAACAGAGCTGGGCCTTTGGAAGGACTAAAGGCCATTCCAAAGAGAAGACCACTTAGCAAAACCGTGTGAAGGCAGTTCAGTAAGATGGTCTGTGTGCACTTGGCTGTATAGAAAAATAAGGCCAAACACAGTGGCTCATGCCTGTAATCCCAACACTTTGGGAGACCGAGGCAGGAAAATCACCTGAGGTCACGAGTTCAAGACCAGCCTGGCCAACACAGTGAAACCCCCATCTCTACTAAAACTACAAAAAATTTAGCCAGACCTGGTGGTGCATGCCTGTAATCCCAGGAGGCTGAGGCAGGAGAATCGCTTGAACTCAGGAGGTGGACGTTTCAGTAAGCCAAGATGGCACCACTGAACTCCAGCCTGGGTGAAAGTGAGACTCCATCTCAACAAAAAATAAAATAAAAATAATAGGTCAAGCGCAGTGGCAAACGCCTGTAATCCCAGCACTTTGGGAGGCTGAGGCGGGCGGATCATGAGGTCAGGCATCCTGGGCAACATGGTGAAACCCCATCTCTATTAAAATACAAAAAATTAGCCAGGCATGGTGTCAGGCGCCTGAAGTCCCAGCTACTCGGGAGGCTGAGGCAGAGGAATCACTTGAACTCGGGAGGCAGAGGTTGCAGTGAGCTGAGATCATGTCACTGCACTGCAGCCTGGAATAAAGCAAGACTCCATCTCAAAAATAAAATAAAATAACAATAATAAATAGCCTGGGATCATGTTCAGGGCTAAGGGGATTTGTACTGAGCTGAAGTTTTTGACCCGTACTGAGCAATGGGGAGTTAGTTACCCAAGGTTTCTGAAAAGGAAAATGCTACAACCAGAGCTATTCCTAAGGAAGACCACTCTGATGGCAGTATAAAGGAGCAGATTCAGAGGCTATTTTAATTGCCCAATGAAGAGGTCACAAGAACAAGGAACAGGCAAAGATGAAAAGGAAACAGAATGGCACTCAAAAGTCACAGATATGTATGCGGGTAAAGTTTAGCCTGGGTTTTTTTTTCCCTCTTTTAGTGTTATCTCTAGACCTGTCCTTTAGGAGGGAATACGAGAATCTGGTTGGGTTTGGTTTTGAGATGGGGTCTTGCCATATTGCCCAGTCTGGAGTACAGTGACACCATCAAAGCTCACTGCAGCCTCCAGGTCCTAGGCTCAAGACATCCTCCTGCCTCATCCTCCTGAGTAGCTGGTGGCACAAACCAGGGGCATGGCTAATTATTTTTTTTTTGGTAGAAACGGGGTCTCTGTTACCCAGGCTGGTTTTTAAACCATCCTCCTGTCTTGGCCTCCCAAAGTGCTGGAACTAGATGTGAGCCACCATACCCAGCCATAACCTTTTCTAGTTTTTGTTTGAGACAGTTTTGCTGTGTCACCCAAGTTGTAGTGCAGTGGCACAATCACAGCTCACTGTAGCCTCAACCTCCCATGCTCAAGGAGTTCCTCCCACCTCAGACTCTAGGCATGCACCACCACACCTGGATAATTTTTTAATTTTTTTGTAGAGAACGAGTCTCACAATGTTGCCCAAGCTGAGAATATGGTTTTTAACATAGGTCAAAATAACTTTCTCGACCCACCACAATTTTCATTTTATACAAACAGGGTCCCTCTATGTTGCCCAGGCTAGTCTCCAACTCCCAGACTCCTGCAATCCTCCTGTCTCCCAAAATGCTGGGATTACAGGCATGAGCTACCAGGCCTGGTTTGGACTTTTTTAATGACAAAAACATTAATAATCTTAAAGGATAACAAACTCATATGTCACTCATATGTCAAATCACTCATATGTCAAAAATGTACAGACAAGCCTGGGCAACATAGTGACCTAGTCTCCACAAAAGAAAAAAATTAAAAAGCCAGCCCAGGTGGGGTCTTACACCTGTAATCCCAGCACTTTGGGAGGTGGAGACAGGGGGATCACGAGGTCAAGCAGGAGGCTGAGGCTGCAGTGAGCAGTGACTTTGCCACTTACTCTTGGCTGGGTGGAAATGTGAGACCTTGTCTCAAAAAAATTAAATTAATAAATAAAAAAGTACAACATGTTTTGAAAACGGCAAAAAAAACAGACCCTTCCTTTCTTGGGAGTTTCTACACTCTTCCTTCTGGACAAAAAAAATAGAGACAGCAGAGAATTAGCTACTCCCATATTGGCTGACTACTACCTCCCATCCCACACTTTACCCAAGTAACACCAAAAGCTTCTACTAATCATCAAGTTAGAACAGGTGACAACTGAGAAACGCGCAAGAACAGAATTATTCACCTTTTAGGGTCTCAGTTTTCACCCTCATGGTAACTAAATTACTTAGATGATTACCAACGTTACTTTGTGTCTAAAAGCTCATATGAAGCCGGGCGCGGTGGCTCAAGGCTGTAATCCCAGCACTTTGGGAGGCCGAGGCGGGTGGATCATTAGGTCAAGAGATCGAGACCATCCTGGTCAACATGGTGAAACCCCGTCTCTACTAAAAATACAAAAAATTAGCTAGGCATGGTGGCGCGTGCCTGTAATCCCAGCTACTCAGGAGGCCGAGGCAGGAGAATTGCCTGAATCCAGGAGGCGGAGGTTGCGGTGAGCCGAGATCGTGCCATTGCACTCCAGCCTGGGTAACAAGAGCGAAACTTTGTCTCAAAAAAAAAATAAATAAATAAATAAATAAATAAATAAATAAAAGCTCATATGCAAGTTTAAGTTTCCTCCTCACCTAGGAGGACTGGACTTCAGCTTAAAATTTGGACCCCACTACATGCCAGGCAGGCATTGTGCTAGGAGGGCTGGGAAAACAGCCATGAACAAAAAAAAAAAAAAAAAAAAAAAATGCTCCCAATGCAACAGGAATATGCCAAGGCAAACAGAAGGGCAAGAATAATTCTAAAAGAACAGGTAAAGCTTCCTGAAAGGGCTAACATTCTGCTTTTGCTTTGAATTACTAGTATAAGTAATAGTAAAGAATACATTCAAAAATCACAATTTTTTTTTTTTAAAAGCCTTCAACCAGGGAGCACACAGAACATAAACTTCAGGACCTAAAGCAGGCGGATTCCTAACCCTGGGAGGTAGGGACAAGATTGACTTAATCAGTAAAGAAGTTCCACAGTGCCAGCTGCCAAGTCTGGGCTCTTTGCGCTAAAGCAGTACAGACCTGGAGGAAAAAAATGTAAAACCAAAATGGAGGAGGGGCCACTGACAAGTCGGCTCTGGAGCGAAAACCTCGTGGCTCTTTCCTCATGGCGACAACCAGCCTTCCTGCTCTGGTCTCCCCAGCCGGGGGAAGCATCATCCTGCCTCTCCAAACCAGCACCCAGCTCGCAGGCTCCCTTGAGGAACCCGTGCTCCAAATGAAGTTGGAGGGTGTTCAACGGTGGGAGAAACAAGTAGCCACATCTTAAAGGCTGTTAAGGGAGCAAAGAAAGAACCATCTGGGAGGACTCCACCCTTCTCCACCTGCAGAAAAAGCTCCGGGTAAAGCTAGGAAGTCATTTCCCTCGTCTCTCCTTGCCTTGCTGATAAAACAAAGGAAACAGGCTTCTAAGAGTCAGACGCCCATAAGATGACCCCCTTCCGTAGACCCAAGACGCGAACGTCTCGGACGCCGAAGAGCATGGAGCCAGTACAACTTTCTCACTGAAGCCGACCACGTTTCCTCTTATAACCTTAAAGAACAGAAGCCCCTAGTATCATCGTTTCATTGATGTCACGGCATCTATTTGCCTCTCAGGCTTTTACCCGGAAACCCCTGTAATCCTCAGCCCTTCCGTGCAGCCCCAAACCGGGCTCCCCTTCCCCGGGACGCCGCCTCGCGCGTTCCCGCCACCCTCGCCCTCCCGGCCGCGCTTGCCGGCTCGCTCCGCCCTTGGCACCGGGCTGCGCCGCGGGGCGAGCACGTCTGTGCCAGACCGGGGGTGGGGGGGTCCATCGGGGGTTCGTGGGGGATCCCGCGGAAAGCCCTCTCCCCCAACACTGGACTTGGAAAACAATAAGCATCCGCTCTCCTTGCCCTTCCCCCATAGGACCGGGGCCACGAGTTACTAACGCCGGGGAGAAAAGCGAGGGAAGCACTCCAGCCCTGCGATTGTGGCCGCGTACCCCCGGAACCTCAATGGCCCGAGTGTTCGCCCGCCCCCGCCGCAGCGTCCCCAGGCCGCGCAGGGCGCACTCGCCGCTGGAGCGCGGCCGGGAGCGGAGGCGCGCTGGCCACGCGGTGGCTGCAGCAACTGACACGGCCCACGGCCGCCCGCCACATGCGCCGCCCGGGAACCGGGGCTGGGAGGAGAGCCTGGCTCAGGGCCCCGCCGTACCTTGCCGCTGGCCGTTCCCCCGCTGACGCCGATGAGGAAGGGCTCGCCGCCGTTGGGCTGCTGGTGGTTCTGCAGGGTCTGCTCGCTATCCCCAGCCATGGTTCGCGCCGCCCCTCCTCCCGCTGCCTGTGCGAACGGACGCACGCTCCCCGCCCGCGCCCGCGTCGGGCTCCCTCCGCTTCCCGCAGCCGCCGCTGGGCGCTGCCGGGGCCGAGGCTGCCGCCGCTCGTCTGCGAGCAGCTCAGAGCCGGGTGATGGGGCTGAGTTTCCCAGAGGAGCCAAGAGCCTTCCTTTGCCCGCAGCGGCCGGCCCGGTTTACATCCCAGGCAGAGGTCAGCGTGATGCTGCTGCTCCAATCCGGGCGGGCAGCGCGCTGCTATTCGCCGAGGCGGAGGCGGCGAGGCGTCTGGCCCCAGCCTCCGCCCCTCCCGGGCCCCACCGCCGCCGCCGCCCGAGGTCGCAGCGAAAGGTGTGAGCCCGACCCTCCCTCTCACCCGGCGGGTTAACCCTTTCTCTGACGCGCCCTGACGGACCCTGGGAGAAAGAAACGCGTTGTTCTGTGTTTTAATTTGGTATGCTACCTACCACTTATTTCGGAAGGGATAAAAAGCTTGAAGAAATTCATAGGCAGATTAAATGAGAAGGAATCGCCCAGGTCTCAGAAGCAAAATTTGAACAAGCTTGGAAGATTAGGGTGGAACAGAGTTAAAGTCATTTATCCATTATCCAGGCTAAAAACCTGTGTATCCAGAAAATGAGGGTTTTTTTTTTTCCCTTCTCCCATTCGCCAAGATAATATGTCAGCCGCTGGCTTTAGATATTTCCTGTCTTGGAAACCCCCCAGCGCCATCGTTTTTAGCAGGCCTGTCCTCGTGCGACTCTCTAGAGAAGGGCAATTTGAGGGGCTTTAATGAAAAGTGCCCTTCTAAAGCACAGTATCTCAAATCCCATACACTGAGCTTCCTGTGGAGTTAGGGTATCTGAAAACAATGACATTTGATCCATTAGTACCTTCGATTGAACCGGTTTTCCAGAGATTGGCAATTAGTGACTTACAAAGGCACTGTCAGACTCCACCTCTGTAGCCAGATTTCTGCATTCATGCCCAGGTCCCTGAGCAAGTTACTTAATCTTTCTGTGCTTCAGTGTTCTCATCTGTTAAATGGGAATAATAATGGCAATTACATCTCAGGATTTTTGGGAGAATTAAATGAATTATTATATGTAAAGTGTTGAGAATAGTGCTGGTACAGTCAGACCCTGTATTAGTGTTTTAAGAGAAAAGGTCTCTAAAGAGCTGAAACTGGAAAGAGAAGTTTTGCTGGGACACACCTGAGAGAGGCAGAACTCGCCTAATAACTTCCAGTCTCTTCTGTGAACTTGGGACTGGTATCAACGAACTGATGGGGCCTACAATCTAAAACAGAATTGATGTCAGTAGCATTATCTTTAGAAACTTAGTAAATTATCTTAAATTGAAAATTATGTTAAAAAAATAATTTTCTCGGCTGGGTGCGGTGGCTCATGCCTGTAATCCCAGCACTTTGGGAGGCCGAGGCAGGTGGATCACAAGGTCAAGAGATCGAGACCATCCTGGTCAACACGATGAAACCCCGTCTCTACTAAAAAATTAGCTGGGCATGGTGGCACGTGCCTGTAATCCCAGCTACTCAGGAGGCTGAGGCAGGAGAATTGCCTGAACCCAGGAGGCGGAGGTTGCAGTGAGCTGAGATTGCAGTGAGCTGAGATTGCGCCATTGCACTCCAGCCTGGGTAACAAGAGCGAAAATGCGTCTCAAATAATAATAATAATAATAATAATAATAATTTTCTCTCAAGCCAGGAAAATCCAGGCTGCAACGAGCCGTGATGACCCCACTGCACTTTAGCCTGGTCAACAGAGCCAGACCCTGTGTCAAAAAACAAACAAACAAAAAAGGATACCAGAAAACACAAACTTTTTTTCACTTTTAAATGGCATTTGATACTTGAACAGTTCAAACCTGTGAGGTTCACTTTTATGCGACTTTTTTCTGAACCCAAGGCAGTTGGAAAATACAGCATTTATGCAGGTTCCCCAGAGCTGACTATGGGACTTTATGCATGGGTTTTGTAACATGCAGGCTGTCCTGGGACGGGTCCCTCCGCGTATATCTAGGGATGACTGTATTTTATATCACCATCTGACATCAGACTTGGTAGCAGCAGACAGGACACAAAGATGGGGAGAGTGGCCACTACCTGGTACCTAGAAGCAGGCATTTGGGTAAAGTTTCCTAAAGGGGTGTCTTGCCAAGGTGAGTTCTGGGTGGTCCTAGAGTTAACCTCTTCTCAAAAAGGTCTTTTCTCTACTAGATAGATTTCTTGGTCCTCATGGGCTTTTGTAGAGCTCTTTATATCCTGCTGGAATTTGGAAGTTGAATCTACAACTAAGGGTTAGCAAGGGGATATTAGGTAGTTAAGGAGAAGAGGAGGATAAACCAATGCCAAAGGCCAGTGTGGTGGCTCACACCTGTAATCCCAACATTTTGGGAGGTAGAAGAGTGAGTATCACTTGAGGCTAGGAGTTTGAGACCAGCCTGGGCAACATAATGAGACCCCCATCTCTACAAAAAGTACAAAAATTAGCTGGGCATGCTGGTGCACACCTGTAGTCCCAGCTACACCAGAGGCTGAGGCAGAAGGATTACTTGAGCCCAGGAGTTCAAGGTTGCAGCAGTGATCCTGCCATCATACCCCTCTATTAACCTCTTTTTTTTTCTAATCTTATGACAGATTACAGCCTATCTCTTAAAAAAAAAAAAAGAATGCCATGTCTTTCATAAACGTTTCTCAAATCTCCACCTTCCTTATCACTCCTATAGTGTTTCTTCCATAATATTTTATCATAAAAATTTTCGAGCACAGTTGAAAGAATTTACAGCAAACACCGATATACCCACCACCTAGACTCTATCATTAATGTTGTATTATATATATACTGGCTTTAAAACATAACTACCCATCCCTCTATCCATCAAGGTATTTTTCTTATATTTCCTTTTGCTCTGTTAATTTTAATTGATGGATTAAAAAAGGGTCGTCTACCCTTCCCTCTATCCATCAAGGCATTTTTCTTATAGGACTTATTTCCTTTTGCTTTGCTAATTTTAATTTACTTACTCCACACTGGCTTATACATTTCTTTTTTTTTTTTTTTTTTTTTTTTTTAAATTACTATATCCTTAACACCTAGAACAGTTTCTGGCAACTTGTAAGGCTGTAATAAATGAAGAGACATAATGTCTCATTTCTACATCCCCCAGGCCCACTGAGCAGAATGACAAGCAAGTAGGAAATATTTAATACATGATAAATGAATCAATATGGAAGTAAGAAGACACCAACAAGTAAACTTCATTTCCATCACTTTGGAAGGAAAGGCAGTGTTCCCTTGATTGTATTAATATGGTTACTATACTTATTTCTGAATGTTTTGTTTTCTTGGCATTCCAGAGTGACTATCTCCATCTAACCCTAATGCGTCTGTCACCCGGTTGAGGTAATTCATTAACTGAGCTAACTTTCCACACTTCTCTGTACTTTGTTTAATAATAACAATATTTGACCTCTGTGTATGAGTTAATATACATGAAAGTGCTCTGAAAAAATCAAATCATTCTATATAAAGGTAAGGCCTAATTAGCAGAGGACAGACATCTGTACTCTGTACTCCCTATTTTTCTTTCTCTTTCCTATCCCTAGGGGTGGCTTGCCTACATATAAGGAAATTACCCGTGTCCATTTAAATTATGGAGAGTACTCTCAGCTCCAGTGACCTCAACAAGGACTTTCACATCTCTGTCCCCCATAAAGCAATGCAAGCTGCCTGTGCTATTCCCTGTGCCGTGTCATTCTCTCTTGGGAGCTTGGTCACCAAATCCCATAGCTAGGGATGTTCAAATCACATTTGAGCCTACCATAACAATTACACTGCAGATTCTGAATTAAGTGATTTCAAGCTGTCCTCCTTCCCCTCCCACTGCAAAAAAAAAAAAAAAAATTGAATGTTTTTAACAAAATTCAGAGTTAGAACAGATTCAAGGAAATACATTTTCTTGGTATCTGTGATAATTTTTTTTCCTTTTACAGATTTCAGTCTGATCAAGTTCTGGCCTAGTTAACATTTGGGGATGAAGTCAGCATGAGTATGCAATTGCAGCTGTAGCCAAAGAACAATAAGAGACATTGCTGTTGACAGTCCTTTGTCTGCCTGCCATCTTCCGTTAAGTAGCCGTAGTTCTGAACTAGACAAGGAACATTACATTTTGCACCCAACTGAAATGTTCTAACTCCTAACTCTAGGTGCTTCATGCACTATGATTAATTCTCTGTTTATCTCATTCCCCAGCCAGAAAAATAGATGTTGTCCCACTTCATCATGTATCCAAAGCATTTTTGTTCTCTGTATTACCTTTCTAATTACTTTCCACCTTTTAGCAATCAGCAATTGCTTTGTCAGTTTATAAGTACTGTTCTAAAAAGATGGCTGGATGATGTTAAAACTCTCTGACCTTAATCAGTCACATCCAGCTCTGTGACCTTAATCAATTACATTCTCAGGTACTGTTAGGCAGCTCGACATAGTGCAGTCTCACACCAGCAGCAGCAGCATCTGGGAATGCAAACGCTTACCACCCCAGAACTAGTAAATCAGGAACCCTCTGTGTGGAGCTCCACATTCTGTGTTTTATAAGCCTTCCAGGTGATTCTCATGCCCACCAAAGTTTGAGAACCACGGTTCTGGTGCAAAGAAGGTGAATAAGCTGTAGTCAGAAAACAAAAGTTTATAATCTTGCTTTGTTACTAACTTTATAGCCTTTGACAGGTTACATACATAATTTCTTTTTTTTTTTTTTTTTTGAGACAAAGTCTTATTCTGTCATCCAGACTATAGTGCAGTGGTGCTGTTTTGGCTCACTGCAACTGCCACCTCCTGGGCTCAGGCAATCTTCCTGCCTGACCCCCAAAGTAGCTGGGACTACAGGCACCAGCCATTACACCCGGCTAATTTTTGTACTTTTGGTAGAGATGGGGTTTCACCACGTTGCCCTAACTGGTCTCGAACTCACAAGCTCAAGCGATCTGCCCGCCTCAGCTTCCCAAAGTGCTAGGATTATAGACATGAGCCATGGTACCAGGCCAGGTTACATAATTTCTATAAACCTCAGTTTCTTCAACTGGTAAATGATACCTGACTCATAGGATGGTTGTAAAAATAATGATACACATTATCACATAGTAGTAGTTAAATAAATACTATTTCCCTTCCCCTCCTATTTCTGTCACAGCTCTCTGACTTATCACATATGTCCACTATTTACGGGTCAGGGGTTCTATAAGTAAAAATTCCTAATCCACCAGGTGCGGTGGCTCACGCCTATAATCCCAGCACTTTGGGAGGCCGAGGCAGGTGGATCACCAGGTCAAGAGATCGAGACCATCCTGGTCAACATGGTGAAACCCCGTCTCTAAAAAAAAAATATTCCTAATCCCCAAGGGCACTTTCTTTTTTTTTTTTCTTTTTGAAATGGTCTCACTCTGTTACCCAGGCTGGGACACAGTGGCTTGATCATGGCTCACTTGTAGCATTGACCTCCCCTTGCCCAGACTGGTCTCGAACTCCTGGGCTCAAGTGATCCTCCCACCTTGGCCTCCCAAAGTGCTGGGCTTACAGGTGTGAGCCACCACACCAGGCTGGACACTTTCAAATAAAAATTGAAAGTTAATGTCTAGAATGGGCAAATATACAGGGTCCATCCAATGTAAATTTGTGGTTGCCTGTGGCTAGGGAGGTTAGTGGGGGAAATGCAGAGTGACTGCTAATGGGTCCAGGATTTCTTTTGGGGTGAAGTAAATGTTTTAAAATTGTCATAATGATTGTACAACTTTGAATACAGTAAAAACCATTGAATGGTACAATTTAAATTGGTGAATTGCATGGTATGTGAATTATAGCTAAATAAAGCTCTTTTTTAAAAAAAAAAATAGGTGTTGGCGAGGCATGGTGGCTGACACCTGTAATCCTAGCACTTTGGGAGGCCGAGGTGGGTGGATCACCAGGTGAGGAGTTCAATACCAGCCTCGCCAAGATGGTGAAACACCATCTCAATTAAAAATACAGAAATTAGCTGGGTGTGGTTGCGGGCACCTGTAATCCCAGCTTCTTGAGAGGCTGAGGGAGAGAACTGCTTGAACTTGGGAGGCAGAGGTTGCAATGAGTCAAGATCACGCCACTGCACTCCGGCCTAGGGGACAGAGTGAGATAAAAAAAATTAGGTGTCAACCAGGAGGCTAGAAGAAAGAGTTTTAGGAAATGGGAACAGAAATGGGGAAAAGCATAGAAAAATGACTGAGATTTAAAAAGACAGCACCAGAGAACTTTGTAACCTGTAGGACATTATGCAAATGTAGGTTATTAATTTTGTCAAATTTAACATACACCCTTTCTCAGCTAAGATACTAGTCATTCAAGGGTCCTTAAATTTTAGTTAGCCCAACTTCAGAAATCTCTTATGAAGCCTTCACAGAATTGAAAAAAGTAACATACACATTTGAGTTCTATAGAGATTTTCTGATTTTTCTTTCCCTTCCCCATAACAGGACACTTGCTAACGTGATTCTTTGAAAATAGGCTGAAATAAAATCAAGAGTTCTGTTGTCTTGCTCTGCCAGCTACCAGCATCTGATAAGAGCAGGCCCCAGAATCCATGTTTTATCACCATGTTCTAACCTGTTTTGCTTCGTCCTGTTCACCTAGACCCATATCTGACCCTTTACTTATTTTCCTGTCACCAGACTAAATCCTTGCTATCCCACTTTTCTGCAGTGATGTCCTTCATTTTCTCTAATCAGTTCGTAGGTTACTGTCTCTTCGAATAATCTACTGCTACTTCTTCCCTCCTCCTGTGACTCATGCTCTTTCCATCAGGTCATAACAGATGCATTATAGTCGGTGATATAGAGCTGGGATTAGGGTGAGACAAGGGATGTGCCTAGGGTGCAAAAAGTGAGGAAGCACTGACTCTTGGGTTGAGCAAGTACAAGTGCAGGGCGGGCCTTACAAAGGAGCAGCTCCTTCATACCCCGGGTGCCCACTTTGCCTCACTACCGTAGTCTCAGAGCCTGTGATTGCCAAGAGGAGAAGCAGAGGATGGGACTGCTGAAGGCATCATTGTCAGAGAAGTAGTTACATTTAGTCCAGTGGCTTGTATTTGAACTGGTGGCCAAGGATGGCAGGTTTGACTTTCCTCAAGATGATGGGCTGAGGTGCCAAATGACGTTGGAAGCCAAATGAGATTAGGTGGATTGGGTTTTTGCTCAGTGTTCATGATATGTGAAAAGTTACTTTGGTGTCTTGAAGTAAACTCTCCCCAGGTCATTAGGCGAGAAGATTAGTTTGGATTTCCTTCAGAATGAAATTACAGCTGTTCCTGGTGGCAAGGAGGCCTAAGGCTTCCAGTGATGAACTCTAGTGTTTCAGAAATATTTTTAGTCAGAGACACTGAAAAACAAACAAAAGCAACAAACTTGCCAGGAAAAAACTGCGTTTGCATAAAAGAGAATGTTGAGGAAACTCAAAAGGGTCCAGAGATCTCAAGAAACCCATTCATAAAGAACTCCAAGGATCCCTGATTAAGAATCCCTGGTGTAACTGGAAAGACCATGAAATGAAGAGAGGGAGTCAGTTAAGCAAGTTCTCTTTTCAGCGTGGTGGAAGAGACGGTTTCATTCCTGGATGCCTCCTGTGAGAGAGTTTGCAAGATCTTCAGTTGGTTAGGTCACCAGAACTAGAGAAATAAGATTTATTATGTGTGTATCTCTATCTACATCCATGTTGATGTATATATCTACATATTTTATATATGTAGATACCTATCTTTTTTTTTAAGACAGGGTCTTGCTGTGTCACCCGGGCAGGAGTGCAGTAGTGCAGTGTCAGCTCACTGCAACCTCCACCTCCTGGACTCAAGCGATCCTCCCACCTCAGCATTGCAAGTGGTTGGGACTATAGTTGAGTGCCTCCACACCTTGTATTTTTTGTAGAGATGGGGTTTTGCCATGTTGCCTAGGCTAATCTCAAACCCCTAGACTCAAGCACTGTCTACCTCAGCCTCCCAGAGTGCTGGGATTATGATGTGAACCACTTTACACAGCCTATATCTTTTCTTTTCTTCTTCTTCTTTTTTTTTTTTTTTTTCAGACAGGGTCTCACTCTGTCACTCAGACTGAAGTGCAGTAGTGTGATCATAGCTCACTGTAACCTCAAACTCCTGGCCTCAAGCAGTTCTCCTGCCTCAGACTCCTGAGTAGCTAGGACTACAGGCATGCACCACCATGCTCGGTAATTTTTTTTTTTTTTTGAGACGGAGTTTCGCTCTTGTTACCCAGGCTGGAGTGCAATGGCGTGATCTTGGCTCACTGCAACCCCCGCCTCCTGGGTTCAGGCAATTCTCCTGCCTCAGCCTCCTGAGTAGCTGGGATTACAGGCACGCGCCACCATGCCCAGCTAATTTTTTGTATTTTTAGTAGAGACAGGGTTTCACCATGTTGACCAGGATGGTCTCGATCTCTTGACCTCATGATCCACCCGCCTCGGCCTCCCAAAGTGCTTGGATTACAGGCGTGAGCCACCGCGCCCAGCCGCTCAGTAATTTTTTTTTTATTTTTTGTACAGACAGGATCTCGCTATATTATACAGGCTGATTTTGAACTCCTGGCCTCAAGTGATCCTCCCAAAGCTCTGGAATCAAAGGGGAACCACCATGCCTGGCCTTTGTACTCGTGTGTGTGTGTGTGTGTGTGTGTGTGTGTGTAGATACACATATCCTCCCAAAGTGCTATATATATATACCACACACACATGCATATATATATATATTTCATATACATGTATGTGTATATCTGTGTATCTATATCTGTAAATATACACAGATATATTTTGTATCTTAAGACAGAAAAGAGGTTAAAGGGATACAAATTTTTTAAAGGGATATAGCATTTTAAATTTTAAGCTATTATAGCCAAGATAACATAATCATCTTGGCCGGGCGCGGTGGCTCACGCCTGTAATCCCAGCACTTTGGGAGGCTGAGGCGGGTGGATCATGAGGTCAAGAGATCGAGACCATCTTGGTCAACATGGTGAGACCCCGTCTCTACTAAAGATACAAAAAATTAGCTGGGCATGGTGGCGTGTGCCTGTAATCCCAGCTACTCGGGAGGCTGAGGCAGGAGAATTGCCTGAACCCAGGAGGCGGAGGTTGCGGTGAGCCGAGATTGAGCAATTGCACTCCAGCCTGGGTCACAAGAGCGAAACTCCGTCTCAAAAACAAACAAACAAACAAACAAACATAATCATCTTGATTAACTTCTGAATAAAAGCTCTAGGTCATCATTCAGCAGCATTTTTCTTAGCCCCAGAGTAGAAGTGTATAAAGTAAAATACAAGAAAGTATAAATTCAATATGACGTTAAATTATAATAAGAATACAATAGAATAAAAGAACCCCTTGTTTTTAAATGAATAATAAGTAACTTAATCATCTCTGGTCAAAAGTTAAACACCTCCTGTAGAGATTATTTCCATTTTTCTTTCCAGATTTTACTTTTAATTCAGCTTTCAGAATGTGTAACAAATTACCTGATTTAATGATATTATCATCATTAACAACAACAAAAAGCCTTATTTCACCATTCAGTTTCTTAAGGCACATACTTCTACTACTTTGGGCCCCATCATTCCAGTGGATGTTAAAAAAACCCAACTCTGTGACCTCTTCTCTTAGATCAGCCCTGGCCTGCAGAGGAGAGCAACCACCAGATTTCTTAGGGTCAGTGGTACCTCTCTTCCAGCTCCTTCCTGATGGCTTTAGCAGTGTGTCCTCTAGACCTTCTAAAGGAACATAATTTTCTGGCTGGTCATCTTGGCTTACATATCAGTTTTAGCATGCCCACCTTCTCTGTGTTTTGCCAGGGCAAGGCAGGTATTTCTACTTCTCTGAGATTTGATCATTATTTTTTCCAGGCTTCTTAAATCCTTGTAGCAAGTTTGCCCCATCTCCTGGAGTTCCTGGTAGACTATTAAAGCTTTTGTCCTGAGAAAGTGTCTCCACATCAGTGAATGCTTCCTTATCCAGTCTTCCATTCTGGCATCCTTGATTAAACACCCTCAAATGCTAATCCCAGGAACACTCCCCTTACTCCTTCTAACTCTTGCCATTTTTGTAAGTACATAGTCTCTTTTCTCCCTTATCAGGCCCAGGACAGCCCCAGTTATCAGCTTGGTAGCCAGAAGAGGAGGTGGGGGTAAGTGCAGCTTCAGAGGAGGGCACCTGTTTCCAGCACAGTCTGAGTGTTAGTCAAAGTGTTAGCTCTCACTTTTTTTTGAGATAGTGTCTCACTCTTGTTGCCCAGGCTGGAGTGCAATGGTGCGATCTCTACTCACTGCAACCTCCACCTCCCAGGTTCAAGTGATTCTCCTGCCTCCGCCTCCCAAGTAGCTGGGACTACAGGTGCGCACAACCACGCCCAGCTAATTTTTGTATTTTTAGTAGAGATGGGGTTTCACCACATTAGCCAGGATGGTATCTATCTCTTGACCTCATGATCCGTCCGCTTCGGCCTCCTAAAGTGCTGGGATTACAGGCGTGAGCCACTGCACCTGGCCAGTGTTAGCTCTTATTTAGGAAGATAAGGGGCCAGGCACAGTGGCTCACCCCTGTACTCCCAGCACTTTGGGAGGTCAAGGTGGTTGAATCACCTGAGGTCAGGAGTTGGAGACCAGCCTGGCCAACATGGTGAAACCCCATCTCTAGTAAAAATATAAAAATTAGCTGGGCATGGTGACACACGTCTGAAATCTCAGCTACTCAGGAGGCTGACGCAGGAGTATTGCTTAAACCTGGGAGGTAGAGGTTGCAGTGAGCAGAGATTGCTTCACTGCACTCTAGCCTGGGCAACAGAGCGAGACTCCACCTAAAAAAGAAAAAAAGAAGAAAGGAAGGAAGGAAGGAACAAAGGAAGGAGGGAGGGAGGAGGGAGGGAGGGAGGGAGGGAAGGAAGGAAGGAAGGAGGGAGGGAGGGAGGGAAGGAAGGAAGGGAGAAAGGCAAGGTACCTCTGTAAGCCCAGAGGGTCCAGGGACACAGTGGTTACAGAGGCCAGACTCTTCAAAAGCTTTTCACCCTTTTCACCCACATCTTAGGATCTCAGGTTTTCATCACTAAGACCTGATCTTCACTACTGCTTTGGCCGAGCAATGCAAAAACTATGGAGCCTAAGACTCTAAATATTAAGTCTTCAGCCTGCTGCTCAAATGTGCCTGCCCTTCTACTGGAAGAGATAAGGGCCTCTTTCTAAGTTACCACACAGGTTCTGAATCTCACACTTAATCATTAACTGATGTGTTGTTTTGTTTTTTCGTTTGAGATGGAGGCTCGCGTCCTGGCGTGGTGGCTCACGCCTGTAATCTCAGCACTTTGGGAGGCCAAGGCGGGGGGATCACCTGAGGTCAGGAGTTCAAGACCAGCCTGGCCAACATGGTGAAACCCTGTCTTTTAAAAAAGAAAAAAAAAAAAAAGAGATGGAGTCTCACTGCGTTGCCCAGGCTGGAGTGCAATGGCATGATCTTGACTCACTGCAATCTCTGTCTCCTGGGTTCAAGCTATTCTCCTGCCTCAGCCTCCCAAGTAGCTAGGATTACAGGTGCATGCCATGACACCTGGCTAATTTTTTTTTGTACTTTTAGTAGAGACAGGGTTTCACCATATTGGCCAGGCTGGGCTTGAACTCCTGATCTCAAGGGATCTGCCTGCTTTGGCCCCCCAAAGTGTCGAGATTACAGGCATGAGCCACTATGCTGGCCAATTGTTAAGTGTCCTCAGTCTCTCATTATCCTTATGTAGTTGTATCACTACAACTTAGCAGCAATCAGCCAAGTCCACTGTCCTTGAAAGCCTTGTTTCCCCATATTTTTGAAAGGCCTGAAAAACTGTACCTGCTACAGCATACCCTTCCATCAGCACTCCCCTCGAGGGATGCATTTTCCCACATTACCACTAGTGAAATCTTTAGCAACTGAGCCTCTGCCTTTTGCCATGCTCCACTTCGCTATGAGGACAGCATCCTTTTCATTTGCTGGGCAGTAGGTGAGCTAGTCCTAAATGAGCCAAGTTCCCATCTTACTGCCTATTTTCTTAGATCACTCCTGGAAACATTTGTGTTAGTCTGGACCTTTTAAGAAGCAGACACCAAGATGACATTAAGTATACAAAGATTTTATTAGGGGAAGTGACCATGAGAAAAATTAGAGAAGGAACTGGAAAAGTCATCAGACTACAATACAAGCCTAAACCTGAATGAAGGAGAGAGAAGCAAGCATGGGTGGAAGCACCCTAGACTACTGTGCAGAATAAGAAAGTTTCAGCAAAGCTGCTATCCTCGAGTCAAAGTTCTTGACATACAAAGAGCCCCATATCTCCCAGGTATGAGGCTGCTTTAGCATTCCACCTACATGCAGTCACTGGCTGACAGTAGCCTAGGGGAAGCATGGCCAGGAAGCAAATGAAGCAGTTGATCTCAGAGTGTACTAGCTAGGGTCTTGGTCAATTACATTGTTCCTTGTATGTGAAGGTCTTTAAGGCTCGTCTCTTGGCCACCAGATACTGAGGGTGAAGTGGATTGTCTATTTTTCTTTTCAATTATGACAGGATTTTTACTTCATGTATTTTGGGGCTTATTAGATACATATATATATTTGTAATTGTTATTTTTATATATTGATCCTTTTTCATTATGAAATGTCTCTATTTAGAGCAATGAAATGCCCTTGTCTCTAGTATGTCCTAAAGCCTGTTTTGTCTGACATTAAAATAGCCACTCCAGTTCTTTTGTGATTACTGTGTGCACAGTATATTAGTTTCTGTCTTTTAATTTTAACCTATTTATGCCTATGAATCTAAAGTATGTCTTTTGGTGGACAGTATATAATTGATCTTGCTTTTTTTTTGTTTTTTTTTTGAGACAGAGTTTCACTCTTGTTGCCCAGGTTGGAGTGCAATGGCCTCATCTCAGCTCTCTGGAACACCTCTGCCTCCCAGGTTCAAGCAATTCTCCTGCCCCAGCCTCCCAAGTAGCTGAAACATAGGCATGCACTACCACACTTGGCTAATTTTGTATTTTTGGTAGAGACAGCATTTCACCATGTTGGCCAGGCTCGGTTTGAACTCATGATGTCAGGTGATCCACTTGCCTTGGCCTCTCAAAATGCTAGGATTATAGGCATGAGCCACCGTGCCCAGCCATCTTGCTTTTTTATATAGTTTCACAATCTGTGATAGATCTGTTAGCAGTATATTGATCTGCTAGCAACATATACTCTCAGTTTTTGCTTATCTGGTAATGTGTTTATTTTAACTTCCTTTTCTTAAAAAAATGGTTTTGTTGGATATATAATTTTTAGTTGAAAGACTGGTTTGTTTTGTTTTGTTTCCAGCATTTTGACTATGTCTTTCTGGCCTCCATTGCTTCTAATGAGAAGTTGGCTTTTTGTTTTTGTTTTTGTTTTTTTTGAGATGGAGTTTTGCTGTTTTTACCCAGACTGGAGTGCAATGGCATGATCTCGGCTCACCGCAACTTCCGCCTTCTGGCTTCAAGCAATTCTCCTGCCTCAGCCTCCTGAGTAGCTGGGACTATAGGCGCGCACCACCATGCCTAGCTAATTTTTGTATTTTTAGTAGAGACAGTGTTTCACCTTGTTGACCAGAATGGTCTCCATCTCTTGACCTCGTGATCCACCTGCCTCGGCTCCCAAAATGCTGGGATTATAGGGGTGAACCACCGTGCCTGGCCTGAGAAGTTGGCTATTAACTATATTTCCGTAAATATGATGAGTCATTTTTCTCTCTTTTTTTTAAATTTCTTTTCTTTAAAGACGGGATTTCACCATATTGGTCAGGCTGGTCTTGAACTCCCGACCTCAGGTGATCTGCCCACCTTGGCCTCCAAAGTGCTTAAATTACGGGCGTGAGCCACAATGCCCGGCCAAGTCATTTTTCTCTTGCTGCTTTTTTTTTTAAATACGGGGTTTCACCGTGTTGGTCAGGCTGGTCTTGAACTCCCAACCTCAGGTCTTGACACCCACCTTGGCCTCCAAAGTGCTTGGATTATAGGCGTGAGCCAATGCCCGGCGTCTCTTGCTGCTTTTGAGATTTTTCTCTTTGGCTGCCTGCGGTGGCTCACACCTATAATCCCAGCACTTTGGGAGGCCAGGACGGGTGGATCACCTGAGGCCAGGCATTCAAGACCAGCCTGGCCAACATGGCAAAACCCTGTTTCTACTAAAAATATGAAAATTAGCCCAGCATGGTAGTATGCACTTGTAGTCCCAACTACTTGGGAGGCTGAGGCAGGAAAATTGCTTGAACCTGGGAGGTGGATGTTGCACCGAGTCAAGATTGCACCACTACATTCCAGGCTGGGCAACAGAGTGAGACTCCATCTCAAAAAAAAAAAAAATTGTTTGAACATATTTATAATAGGTGCTTTGAAGTGTTTGCCTATAAAAACAAAATCTGAGCCCACTCAGAGTCAGTTTTACTAAGTGCTTTTTCCCCCTGTATATGGATCATACTTTCCTGGTTTTTGCCTGTCTAGTAATTTCCGGCAAAAAACTGAACATTTTAGGTGATACCCTGAGTTCTGTTTTCTATTTTTAATGATTGTTGGGTTTTTCCCCCCAGTGACTTGTCCGGATTTAAATGGCAGAATCGGTATCTCTGGTGTGCAGTTGCTGGTGTCTCTACAGTGGTATGCGCCACCATTGGCTTTGAAGAAGAACTTCATTCTCAAGCTGGCAGAGCTATTGCATTTTTCCCATTTGTGCCCAACTAAGTGCACCATTTATTGCTGGCAAGACTATGGGGTTTTGCCCCTCATACTGAATGGAGTCTGATTTCTTTCACAGAAATGAACTCCAAAATGGAAAAGATTCCAATGAAATAAAATACAACAAAATAAAATTCCAGGCCCTAATACTTTGGCCAGTGAATTCAACCAAACATTCAAAGGAAAGTTAATGCCGAGATTACACAGACTCTACCAGAGAGAAGGTGAAACATTTCACAACTTAAGTTATGAGACCAGTGCAACTTTAATACCAAACTCTGACAACATATTACAAGAATAGAATTAAACGCCAATCTCTCATATGAGCATAAACTGTAAATATTATTATTTTAGTTTAGTTTTCAGAGATGAGGGGCTCATTATGTTACCCAGGCTGATCTTGAACTCCCGGACTCAAGCATTCCTCCTACTTCAGGCTCCCAAAGTGTAGGATTACCAGTGTGAGCCACTGCAGCCAGTCAAAATGCAAAAATTCGGAACACAATTTTAACAAGCCAAATCTAGCAATACATAAAAAGGAAAAATCATCACCATCAAATTTTGTTTACTCAATAAATATAAGGTTAGTTTCATATTTGAAAAATCCATTCTTTAATTAATTTAGATTTGGCTCAAAAACAATGTGAGCAGATATGGATAAATCCTGTAATAAGAAGGGGAGAACCCTTCTTTATCCTTCAGTAGGAAAAGAACTCTTTCCTGAACTCCCTAAACCAGTGTTTTCCAAAATGTGCTCCTTGGAACAGTGGTCCTGGGAGGAAAAAGGATACTAAGATACTAGAAACAAATGAGTTTGGAAAAACCTACGTACTACACTCCACTCCCACTTTAACTTCCCAGTCACAATGTGTATCAGTGCATTAGCCTAAGAAATATTAGTAACACAGATGCATTTATCTTTGTTTAGACCATGTTTTACCAAATTTACCAAACCACTTTTGTCTAGCATGTCCAGTGCCAAGCAGCAAAATTAACGTTCTGTGAATCTCACCCTTAGAAATGCTTCTCTATTGTGTAAAAGCACATCCACAAAAAAAAGAAGAAAGAAAGAAATGCTTCTCTATAGTGACCTAGTGTTCGTGTAGCAAATTCTCTCTTACAAGGAAGCAAACAGTATTCTGTTATCTTGGGAGAGGTCCTCAGAGACCTGTTTACATTGAGAAGCATATTTATTGATGTTAGCTTTCTATTGATGAACATCTCATGTTTAATATTAATAATTCTTTTCAGTTTATTGCATGAAGGAGTTATACTAGTTGAAGTTAAAAGCAGACCCCTAGTAATTTATTATAATTGCTTTTTACCATAAAAAGTTATAGATGTTTGGTATAAAAACTAAATAATGCAGAAATTGTTTTGAGACAGGGTCTCGCTCTATCATCCAGGTTGGAGTACAGCAGCATAATCATACCTCACTGCAACCTTAAACTCCTCGGCTCAGGCAATTCTCCTGCCTCAGTCTCCCAAGTAGCTGGGATTACAGGTACACACTGTGTGCCCAGCTAGTTTTGTTTGTTTGTTTAGTTTTTGTGGGGATGAGGTCTCACTATGTTGAACAGCCTGGTCTCAAACTCTCGGCTTCAAGCTATTCTCCCACCTGGGCCTCCCAAAGTGCTGGGATTACAGACATGAGCCACTGCCTGGCCAGAACATTTTGTATTGAATGAGAAAGTTCCCTTTAATCCTCTCCCTTAGAGATCGTCATTATGAGCAGTTTAGTGTTATTATTTAGCTTTTAACATTTCATATTTGCAAAGTTGTTTTAGAAAAACTGCTGACTAGTAGAAGAGTTGAGTCAGTTTTCACTATCTAACAAAAAGTGTGCATATTAATAATGTAAAAACATTTAAGCTTGCAAATGTGAAAATGAATATTAGCATGTAAAAAATTTTGGAAAAAGTTCTCTTCTTCAAAAGCTAAACACAAAAGAGAAGATTAAAGAAGAAATAAACTTACAGAAAAGAAAGCTGAAGACTGAAATCTGGTAACTTCAAACAAAAATTAGAAAGTACTAAAGATGTGAAACAAGGCTGGGCGCGGTGGCTCACGCCTGTAATCCCAGCACTTTGGAAGGCCAAGGCGGGTGGATCACAAGGTCAAGAGATCGAGACCGTCCTGGCCAACATGGTGAAACCCTGTCTCTACTAAAAATACAAAAATTAGCGGGGCATTTGGCACGCGCCTGTAGTCCCAGATACTTGGGAGGCCGAGGCGGAAGAATCGCTGGAGCCCGGGAGGCGGAGGTTGCAGTGAGCTGAGACTGTGCCACTGTGCTCCAGCCTGGCAACAGAGCAAGACTCCGTCCCCTCCGCCCCCCAAAAAAAGATGTGAAACAAGGGCATAATTCATTTGTTTATTTTGGCATGCACAAAACATCCTTTGAATGCTCTAACACTATTATAAAATAAAATTTCCTCTATTGCTATTATTAAATCAAAATACACTTAAACAGGAAAATATTCATAGGCATAAAACTACCATGTATGCCAAAAGGAGAAAATGAATAAAACGCATCAGTAATTGATAGTTATGATTGAGGGGAAGGTGCGTCTCTTCTGTACCAATCCAAGATTTGAAAGGAAATGATCAATACTAGAGTGTCTCCAGACAACTGTCATCCTGTTGACACCTGCAGCACCACTAATGGTCACCAGTGAAAACAACTAGGTATTCACTTCCCCTCTCTCTCTTTTTTTTTTTTTTTAATTCTCTTCAGCTGGAGACACGTGAAACTTCCCCCTCTCTTTAGGTGGTACTTCTGGGGACAAAGTAGAGTTTGTAATGACAAGACAAAGAGATTCGTAAATAAGGTCATATGAGTTATAAGACCCAATCAGTCTTAAGGGTCATTTAGTTCATGGTAGAACATCTGACAATGGCATCCAAGGCTATTTTGTGGAAGGGTCTGATGTTCTTCTAGGTGACAAGTTCAAAAGGTTTTGGTGCTGACCCAACAACTGCATTTTCTTTGAATGTCTCTCACCGAAACAGCAGAATGCTGTCATTCTATTCTGGATCCTTCCAACTCTCAGATCAGTTTCATTTCCTCCTGTGGCTCTTCTCTAGCTACAGCGTATCTATTCTCAGATAAGGACTCAGAACTATGTATACAGTGTTCCAGGTGTGGCTCTTATATCCTTTTGTTTTAAAATGCCATTCATAATCCCACATTTTTGTTGGTCTTTGTGGCTGGAGAAGCAATCTGGACCAAGATGTTCAAAGAATGTGCTGATCCTTTTTTTTTTTTTCCTGGATGTAAGTAATAGCCAATCTTTTTTTTGAGTCTACAGGAAAGAGAACTTGACCAGCAAATCAGGAGATCTGGATCAGGGTCTAGTTCCACCAATATCTGTGTGATCTTATAAGTTATTTAAATTGTATTGCCTTCAATATATTCATCCACAAAATAAAGGATTTGATTTTTCTTGTTTTTTGGTTTTGTTTTTTGTTTGGAGATGAAGTTTTGCTCTTGTTGCCCAACCTGGGGTGCAATGGTGTGATCTCAGCTCACTGCAACCTCCACCTCCCATGTTCAAGCAATTCTCCTGCCTCAGCCTCTGGAGTAGCTGAGATTACAGGCATGCACCACCACACCCAGCTAATATTTTGTATTTTTAGTAGAAACGGGGTTTCACCATGTTAGTCCAGCTGGTCTCAACTCCTAGCCTCAGGTGATCTGCCTGCCTCAGCCTCCTAACGTGCTGGAATTACATGCATGAGCCAGCACGCCCGGCCAGGATTTGGCTTTTCAATGTTCTAAGATCACTCCCAGCTCTGAATTTTTATTTATTTATTTATTTGTTTATTTTTGAGATGGAGTTTCGCTCTTGTTACCCAGGCTGGAGTGCAATGGTGCGATCTCGGCTCACCGCAACCTTCGCCTCCTGGGTTCAGGCAGTTCTCCTGCCTCAGCCTCCTGAGTAGCTGGGATTACAGGCATGCGCCACCGTGCCCAGCTAATTTTTTGTAGTTTTAGTAGAGATGGGGTTTCACCATGTTGACCAGGATGGTCTCAATCTCTTGACCTTGTGATCCACCCTCCTCAGCCTCCTAAAGTCCTGGGATTACAGGTGTGAGCCACCGCGCCCGGCCCCTTGAATTTTTATGATTATAACATCATAGCTTATCTGCCACTTTTCTTGACATTCTTGCATCTGGTAGGTACTTTTAGTAGTATATCCTTAGAATGGTATTTCATTTATTGGAACCGATTAGTGTCAAATACAAACTTAAACATTTCACCATAAACCATCTTTTTTTTTTTTTTTTTGAGACAGAGTCTCACTCAGTCGCCCAGGCTGGAGTGCAGTGGCATGTTGTCAGCTCACTGCAACTTCCGCCTCCCAGGTTCAAGCAATTCTCCTGCCTCAGCCTCCCAAACAGCTGGGATTACAGGCGCCCACCACCATGCCTGCCTAATGTTTGTATTTTTAGTAGAGATGGGGTTTCACCATGTTGGCCAGGTTTGAACTCCTGACCTGAGGTGATCCGACAGCCTCGGCCTCCCAAAGTGCTGGGATTACAGGTGTGAGCCACCATGGCCAGCCCTATACCTCAAGTCTTAAATGTGAAACTCCTACCCTTTACTTCCTAGCTTCAATGACCTCTCCATCCATTAATTTATTTATACACTCTTTTTTTTTTTTTTTTAAGGAGATGGGGTCTCACTCTGTTGCCCAGACTAGAATACAGTGGTGTGATCTTGGCTCACTGCAACCTCTACCTTCTGGGCTCAAGTGATCCTTTCACCTCACCTTCTGAAGTAGCTGAGACTACATGCGTGTACAACCATGCTTGGCTAATTTTTTATTTTTTGTAGAGATGAGGTTTTGCCATGTTGCCCAGGCTGATCTCAAACTCCTGGACTCAAGTGATCCACTTGCCTTGGCCTCCCAAAGTGCTGGGATTATAGGCATGAGTCACCATGTCTAGCCTCCAACCAATTTTTTTTTTTTTTTAATAAAGACAGGGTTTCACCATGTTGGTCAGGCTGGTCTTGAACTCCCAACCTCAGGAGATCCGCCCACCTTGGCCTCCAAAGTGCTTGGATTACAGACATGAGCCACCACGCCCAGCCCCTCCAACTATTTTTTTTTTTTAATTTTTTAGTGGCTCTCGCCTGTAATCCCAGCACTTTAAGAGGCTGAGGTGGGTGGATCACGAGGTCAAGAGATCGAGACCATCCTGGCCAACATGGTGAAACCCTGTCTCTACTAAAGACAAAAAAAATTAGCTTGGCATGGTGGTACATGCCTGTAATCCCAGCTACTTGGGAGGCTGAGACAGGAGAATCGTTTGAACCCAGGAGGCGGAGGTTGCAGTGAGCCGAGAATGCGCCATTGCACTCTAGCCTCGGCAACAAGAGCAAAACTCCGTCTCAAAAAAAAAAAAATTTTTTTTTTGTAGAGACAGAGTCTCGCTATGCTCCATTTATACGTTCTTACATTAAATATTAATTTCCTATTATGTGCCAGTAAGACAAATATCATCCCTACTCTTACTGAGCTTACAATCTGGAAAGAAGGACAGCTACTAATGCAAGCAATGACATCAAAATACAGTGCTCAGGGCCAGGCGTGGTGGCTCACGCCTATAATCCCAGCACTTTGGGAGGCTGAGGCGGGTGGATCACGAGGTCAAGAGATCGAGACCATTCTGGTCAACAAGGTGAAACCCCATCTCTACTAAAAATACAAAAATTAGCTGGGCATGGTGGTGCATGCCTGTAGTCCCAGCTACTTGGGAGGCTGAGGCAGGAGAATTGCTTGAACCCAGAAGGCAGAGGTTGCGGTGAGCCAAGATCATGCCATTGCACTCCAGCCTGGGTAACAACAGCGAAACTCCGTCTCAAAAAAAAAAAAAAAAAAAAAAAATACAGTGCTCGGGAAAATACTAGGGAATACAAGAGAATACAAACAATGTCAGAACAATTTCACTGTTTTAAAATAACCTTTCAGCTTGGTTATTCAAAATTTGGAAATTTAAATTATTATAGTTATATCCACAGGTCTCCTTTATTCAAAATAAAGTAATAACATTTAGAAATTCTCCTTTCCCTAAAAAAGTAGGTATATTCAAATGCCTCTATGTATAAATAACACCTTACGGTCAAGAAAAATATTTGCCTAATGGTTTAATAGTAATTTCCTAGTAGTTGGGGAAACTGCTTTCCTTCTTTTTGCATAATATTTGAAAAACAACTTGGCATTTTCTCCAAGTATTTTTGCAAAAGTGGCCTGGCATAGGTGAAATGAGTCAACCTAATAGAATTTATCCATCGTTCACAGAAATGTTGTGGCTGTATTCTACATGGAATCACTGTAATGCAGTACAAAGGAACATAATTGACCAGCACATCTTTGTTTATTTAAGAAAGTAAAGTTTCCCTGTTGTTTACGTTGAGTATTTCTTATCTTAAATCTTATGATATTGACTTTCATTATTACCTCATTATATAATGTACAGTTGCAGACAAATTAGAAAATCCAATTTAAAATATAATAAAGAGATACAACTACCTTAAGGTTCCAGTCAGAGATAGCTACACTTAACGCATCAGTGTATATGTTTTCTCATTTCCTTTCTTTCTTTGTTTCCTTTTTTCTTTCTTGACAGGGTCTTTCTATGTTGCCCAGGCTAGTCTTGAACTCCTGGCCTCAAGTGATTCTCCCATCTCAGCCTCCCAAAGTTCTAGGATTACAGGTGTGAGCCACTGCACCCAGTCCTCTTTTTTTTTTTTTTTTTAATTATTCTTTAAGTTCTGGGGTACATGTAGAACGTGCAGGTTTGTTACATAGGTATACACATGCCATGGTGCTGTTCACAATAGGAAAGACTCAGAACCAACCCAGTCCTCTTTTTAAAAAAAAATTTAATGAACTTCACACAGATTTTTGAACTAAGCATAACCTTTATTTTGTAACTCATTCTCATCACTGACCCTCTTATTATTTATTTAATAAACATAAGATCCAGAATATTGGCAATAAATTACAAGTTACTGTCAATATTCTAAATGTCTTTGTATGTATAATGTATACACAGTTTTTAACCGAGTCTTTTTTTGAGAGCTAAGAATTAGACTCTCATATACATGGTCAATTGATTTTTTCTTTTTTATTGTGGTAAAAAAATATAGATGTATATATGGCCAGGCATGGTGGCTTATGCCTATAATCCCAGCACTTCGGGAGGCCGAGGCTGTCGGATCACCTGAGGTCAGGAGTTCAAACCTGGCCAACATGGTGAAACCCCATCTCTACCAAAAATACAAAAATTAGCCAAGTATGGTGCCGTGCACCTGTAATCCCAGCTGTTTGGGAGGCTGAGGCAGGAGAATTGCTTGAACCCAGGAGGCAGAAGTTGCAGCAAGCCAAGATCACACCATTGTACTCCAGCATGGGTGACAAGAGTGAAACTCCATCTCAAAAAAAAAAAAAAAGAGGTATATAGGACATTAAACTTACCAGTGTAACTATTTTTAACTTTACATCCAGTACTGTTTCATTTTTTTTTACATTGTTGTAAAACAGAAAAACAGCTCTCCAAACTTTTTCATCTTGCAGCTCAGAAACTCCATACCCATTAAACAACAACTCACTATTCCCTCCTTTTCCCAGCCCCTGGTAGCCACCATTCTACTTTCTGTCTCTACAAATTAAATTACTTTAGATATTTCATATAAATGGAATCAGTATTTGTGTTTTTGTTACTGGCTTATTTTAGTATAATGTCCTCAATGTTCATCCATGTTGTAGCATGTGAATAATATTTCTGTGTGTGTGTGTGTGTGTGTGTGTGTGTGTGTGTGTAACACATTTTGTTTATCTACTCATCAATGAACATTTGGGTTGCTTCCACCTCCTGGAATAGTGTATAATGTTGTTATGAACATGGGTGTGTAAATATCTCTTCAAGACTCCTCTTTCAATCTTTTTGAATATATACCCAATAGTGCAATGACTGGATCATTCTATTTTTAGTTTTTTTAGGAACTTCCATCTGTTTCCCATAGCAGATGCACTATTTTACAATCCCACTAACAGTGAATGAGGGCTCTAATTTCTCCACATCCTCACTAACACTTGTTATTTTCTGTTTTTTGATAGCCATGCTAATAGTACAAGGTGATATTTCATTGCGGTTTTTATTTGCATTTCTTTACTGATTAGTAATGTTGAGCATCTTTTCACATACTTATTGGCCATTTGTATAGCATCTTTAGAGAAATGTCTATTCAAGTCCTCTGCAATTTTTTTTCTGTTTCCTTATCACTGATTTTATTTATTATTTTTTATTTCCAACATTTATTTTAGGTTCAGGGGTACTTGTGCAGGTAAAGTGCATGTTGCGGGCATTTGGCGTACAGATTATTTCCTTACCCAGGTAATAAGCATAGTACTCAACAGGTCGTTTTTCAGACCCTCACCCTCCTCCCACCCTTCACCCTCAAGTAGGCCCTGGTATTTATTGTTCCCTTCTCTGTGTCCATGTGTACTCAGTGTTTAGCTCCCTCTTATAAGTGAGAACATGTGGTATTTGGTTTTCTATGTTAGTTTGACTAGGATAATGGCCTCCAGCCCCAACCATGTTCTAGCAAAAGAAATTATCTCATTCCTTTTCATTATTATTGTACTTTAAGTTCTGGGATACATGTGCAGAATGTGCAGGTTTATTACATAGGTATACACGTGCCATGGTGGTTTGCTGCACCCATCAACCTGTCATCTACATTAGGTATTTCTCCTAACGCTATCCCTCCTCTAGCTCCCTGCCAACAGGCCCCAGTGTCTGATGTTCCCCTCCCTGTGTCCATGTGTTCTCATTGTTCAACTCCCACTTATGAGTGAGAACATGTAGTGTTTGGTTTTCTGTTCTGTTTCTGTTCCTGTTAGTTTGCTGGAAATGATGGTTTCCAGCTTCATCCATGTCCTTAAAAAGGACATGAACTCATTCCTTTTTATGGCCGCATAGTAGCCCTGGTGTATATGTGCCACATTTTCTTTATCCAATCTATCATTGATGAGCATTCAGGTTGGTTCCAAGTCTTTGCTGTTGTAAATAGTGCTGCAATAAATATAAGTGTGCATGTGTCTTTATAGTAGAATGACTTATAATCCTCTGGGTATATACCCAGTAATGGGATTGCTGAGTCAAATGGTATTTCTGGTTCTAGATCCCTTGAGGAATCATCACACTGTCTTCCACAATGGTTGAACTAATTTACACTCCCACCAACGGTTTAAAAGCATTCCATTTCTCCACATCTTCTCCAGTATTTGTTGTTTCCTGACTTTTTTATTTGTTTCTATTTCTCCACATATTCTCCAGCATTTGTTTCCTGTCTGTTTAATGATCGCCATTCTAACTGATCACCATTCTAACTGACGGTATCTCAATGTGGTTTTGATTTGCATTTCTCTAATAACCAGTGTTGATGAGCTTTTTTTCATGTTTGTTGGGCCACATAAATGTCTTCTTTTGAGAAGTGTCTGTTCATATCCTTTTCCCACTTTTTGATGGGGTTGTTTGTTTTTTTCTTGTAAATTTGTTTAAGTTCCTTGTAGATTCTGGAGATTAGCCATTTGTCAGATGGATGAATTGCAAAATTTTTCTCTCATTCTGTAGGTTGCCTGTTCACTCTGATAAAAGTTTATTTTGCTGCGCAGAAGCTCTTTAGTTTAATTAAATCCCATTGGTCAATTTTGGCTTTTGTTGTCATTGCTTTTGGTGTTTAAGTCATGAAGTCTTTGCCCATGCCTATGTCCAGAATGATATTGTCTAGGTTTTCTTCTAGGGTTTTTATAGTTTTAGGTCTTACATTTAATTTAAGTCTTTAATCCATTTTGAGTTAATTTTTATATAAGGTGTAAGGAAGGGGTCCAGTTTCAGTTTTCTGCATATGGCTAGCCAGTTTTCCCAACACCATTTATTTAATAGGGAATCCTCTCCCCATGGCTTGTTTTTGTCAGATTTATCAAAGAGCAGATGGTTGCAGATGTGCAGCATTTCCGAGGCCTCTCTTCTGTTCCATTTGTCTATATATCTGTTTTGGTACCAGTACCATGCTCTTTTGGTTACTGTAGCCTTGTAGTACAGTTTGAGGTCAGGTAGCGTGATGCCTCCAGCTTTATTCTTTTTACTTATGATTATCTTGGCTATCCCGGCCCTTTTTTTTATTTCATATGAAATTTAAAGTCGTTTTTCCTAATTCTGTGAAAAAAGTCAATGGTAGCTTGATGAGGATAGCACTGAATCTGTAAATTACTTTGGGCAGTATGGCCATTTTCACAATGTTGATTCTTCCTATTGGTGAGCATGGAATATTTTTCCATTTGTTTGTGTCCTCTCTTATTTCCTTGAGCAGTGGTTTGTAGTTCTCCTCGAAGAAGTCCTTCACATTCCTTGTAAGTTGTATTCCTAGGTATTTAATTCTCTTTGCTGCAATTGTGAATGGGAGTTGACGCATGATTTGGCTATCTGTGTTGGGTACCAGCCCCACCCTGTACATGAGTGCCCTTAGTCCCAGGGGTGATGAGGGATTGAGAAAAGGAAACAAAGGCAGAGACACAAGAGTAGAATTTACAGCCTGAGTCCAGGGGACCAACCCAAGCATGGGAATTTGTTGGCCCTGAGCTCCGGGAATTTGTTGGCCCCCAAGCCCTTTATTATGTGCATAATCTCATGGATCTTATGGGCGTGGAAGGGGAGGGTGAAGGGGTAGGTAAGAGAGTTGGAGGGGAGCACTTGATATCTTTCTAAAACAGGATAAACTCTGAGTTTATTTCTGATTGTTATCAGGGTGTGGCTGCAGCAGAAGTGTAGTGGATGAGGAGCCATGGGGTCTGACCACACCCAGGTGTGCATCAAGGGGCTTTTATCTCCTGAGCATTGAAGACATAGAGCGATTAAAATCACTCCACATTCTGAGAACCTAGGCAGAGCCTGAGCAAAAGTTGTCCTAACACATATTTTCCAATGAACCAAGATTATACAATGTGTGGTGAACTTTCAATGCAATCAATATGCATTTATATCAGTACTAATACTAAAAAGTATTCTCTTGCACAAATTTACTATATTTGGCCAGTGCTTTTTAAAAATAATTTAGATGTTCTGCCTTTTTAATTATGTAAGAATGTGAAAACACCCTTAAATATGCTTCCTGGACCATCTGCATGATGGTTTTCTTTGATTGAATCCAAGGTACATGCATGTTTGTTTGTTTCAGACAGGGTCTCTGTTGCTCAAGTTGAGTGCCATGGCATGATCATAGCACACTGAAGCCTCAACTTCCTGGGCTCAAGCAATTCCCCTGCCTCAGCTTCCCAAGTAGCTGGGACTACAGGTATGCACCAACACGCCCGCCTAATTTTTGATTATTTTGGAGATTATTTAGAGACAAGTTTCCTCTATGTTGCTCTTCTATTCCACCAGGCCCTCTAATACTTCTTTTCTTCTTCTTCTTTTTTTTTTTTTTTGAAACAGAGTCTTGCTCTGTCACCAGGCTGGAATGCAATGGTGCAGTCTTGGCTCACAGCAACATCCACCTCCTGGGTTCAAGCAATTCTTGCGCCTCAGCCTCCTGAGTAGCTGGGATTACAGGTATGTACCAACACACCTGGCTAATTTTTGTACTTTTAGTACAGACATTTTGTAGAGGGTTTCACACGTTGTTCAGGCTGGTCTCAAGCTTCTGGTTTCAAGTGATCCACCCACTTCGGCCTCCCAAAGTGCTGGGATTACAGGTGTGAGCTACCATGCCCAGTCTCTAATGCCTCTTTTTAATTTTAATTTTATTTTATTTGAGACGGAGTTTCGCTCTTGTTACCCAGGCTGGAGTGCAATGGCGGCTCACCGCAACCTCCGCCTCCTGGGCTCAGGCAATTCTCCTGCCTCAGCCTCCTGAGTTGCTGGGATTACAGGCACGCGCCACCATGCCCAGCTAATTTTCTGTATTTTTAGTAGAGACGGGGTTTCACCATGTTGACTAGGATGGTCTTGATTTCTTGACCTCGTGATCCACCCACCTCGGCCTCCCAAAGTGCTGGGATTACAGGCGTGAGCCACCGCACCCGGCCCTAATGCCTCTTTTAAAAGTAAACTCTGATGGCCTTCAAAACCTAGCAAATTAAGACCGAATTCCTTAGTTTGGTATTCAAGCCTTTCCAGTTTCATTTTTCTTTCTTTCTTTTTTTTTTTTTTTTTGAGAGAAGGAAAGAAAAAAAAAATGAGTAATGGAGAGGAAGAAAGAGGAAGAGAAAGAGGGAGGGTGAACGGAAATATTGCTTTATTCTGAAAAAAAAAAATAGGCATTAATAATGGCCAATCAATGTTTCATTTAAACCTATGAGTAGGTTGTGATGTGGTATTGACAAGAATGTATATTTTGTGTATTTGAAGTGGAGAGCTCTATAAATATTTATTAAGTTTACTTGTTCCGGATCTGAGTTCGAGTCCTTGATATCCTCATTAAGTTTCTGTCTCATTGAATCTAAGTCTCTATGTATCTGGGTGTTAGGATCGTTAGCTCTTGTTGTTGCATTGATCCTTTTACCACTATATCTTTGTTGCTTTAAAATCTATTTTATCTGATATGAGAATTGCAACTCCTGCTTTTTATTTATTTATTTATTTTTGCTCTCCATTTGGTTGGTAAATCTTTCTCCATCCCTTTGTTTTGAGTCTTTGTGTATCCTTGCATGTGAAACAGGTCTGGATGTAACATGCCGTTGGGTTTTGGCTGTGTCTTTTGATTGGGGGATTTAGTCGATTTAAATTTAGGGTTACTGCCATTTGATGTTGACTGGCTGTTTTATCCATGTGTTGGTGTAAATTCTTCTTTATGTTGGTGCTCTTTACTTTTTGGTATATTTTTCGAAAGGCTAGTACTGGTTGTTTCTTTCTGTGTATAATGCTTCTTTCAGAAGCTCTTGTAAAGCAGGCCTGGTGGTAATAAAATCTCTGAGTTCTTGCTTGTTCATAAAAGATTTTATTTTTCCTTCAGTTGTGAAGCTCAGTTTGGCTGGATATGAAATTCTGTGCTGAAGGTTCTGTTCTTTAAGGATGTTGAATATTGGCCCCCACTCTATTCTGGCTTGTAGAGTTTCTGCTGAGAGATCTGCTGTAAGTCTGATAGGCTTGCCTTTGTGGGTAACCTGACCTTTCTCTCTGGCTGACCTTAGTATTTTCTCCTTCGTTTCAACCCTGGTGAATCTAACGATTATGTGCCTTGGGGTTGCTCTTCTTGAGGAATATCTTTGTGGTGTTCTCTGTATTACCTGGGGTTGAATATTGACCTGCTTTGCTAGTTTAGGAAAATTTTCCTGAATAATATCCTGAAGGGTGTTGTGAACTGAACGCGAGCCCGGGAATCTCGTCCAGCGAGAGGGTCCCAAACCTGGAAGAGAGCGCGCACCAGAAAAAAGGAGATAGAAAAGGCGAGGTCTGGAGGGCTACATGCGCTATGCTCATGCAGCAATTTTGTTTTTGCAATGTGTTTCATTATATACTTTTTGAAGTTAAAGTTGTTTACACCAGATTAACGTACTTAAGTTACAGTAAGCAAGTTACACCCAGTAAGTAAGTTAAGCACAGTAAGTAGGCTATGCCCTGTAAGTAGGTTACTTCCAGTAAGTAGGTTACGCCCAATAGGTCAAGGTAAGTAAGTTACAGTCACGCCCTGTAAGCTATGGTAATTAAGTTACAGTTACACCCTGTAAGCTATGGTAATTAAGTTACAGTTACACCCAGTAAGTTACTGTAAGTAAGTTACCAAGTGTAAATACTTAAGTTAATATTTTACAATGAAGGTAACAAGGGTCCAAAATGAACACAATCAAGCAATAAACCATAAGAAGCTGAAAGTGGACACATTGACTCCCAAGTCCTCATATCCATAAAGTAATGTCTGTTAATTATTTTGGATAACATATAGTTCCTCTCTCGGTTCCTACTTTCCCTCAGCTCGATTCCCCCAACCAGGGATCTGTGTCTGGGCTCAAGCTCACCGTATGGTGAGGCCCATTTCCCAGGGGCCTCACACGGGAGCGATCCCCACAGATTCCCTCAGAAGGGTATTTTCCAGCTTGGATTCATTCTCTCCGTAGCATTCAGGTACACCTATCAAACGTAAATTTAGTCTTTTCACATAGACCCACATTTCTTGGAGATTTTGCTCATTCCTTTTTATCCTTTTTTCTCTTATCTTGTTGTGTTTTATTTCATTAAGTTGGACTTTGACCTCTGATATCCTTTCTTCTGCTTGAACAATTCAAGTGTTTAAACCTGTGCATACTTCTCGGAGTTCCTGTATTGTATTCTTCAGTTCCATTAATTCATTTATTTTCCTCTCTAAGTTGTCTATTCTCAATAGGATTTCATCAAACCTTTTTTCAAAGTTCTTAGTTTCTTTACGTTGGGCTACAACATGTTCTTTTAACTCACAGAAGTTTCTTATTATCCATTCCCTGAAGAGTGATTCTGTTATTGGGATGCGCTCGTTCTCCATCAAGCCTTGTTCCATTGTTGGTGTGGAACTGTGATCATCTTTAGAGGGAGAGGCATTCTAATTTTGAGTATTCTCAGCCTTTTTACGCTGGTTTCTTCCCATCATTGTAAATTTATCCTCCTGTCGTCTTTGAAATTACCAACTTTCAGATTAGGTCTCTTGAGTGGATGTCCAAGTTGTTAGTTCCCAGGGCCAGAACAGCGGCGTTAAGACTGATGGTGCTTTTCTGCCCAGGATTCTCCTGTCTGGCTTCCTTCTTGTGTCCATAATAGGCGACTCTGCCTTCCTGGGGCTCCAAACCTCGGTCAGAAGGGGAACCAGTCCCCTTTACTCTGCCCCGAGAGCTGCCACGCCGAGGTGCCATCACAGCCACTGCACTGGCCTCAGGAGTCGTGCTGGGGACCCGTGTGGGTCCTCCAAACCTTGGTCAGAAGGGGAGCCAGCCCTGTTTACTCTGCTTCAAGAGCTGCCGCACCAAGGTGCTGGCGAAACTGCTGCGCCGGCCACAAGAGTCGTGCTGGCGACCCGTGTGATTCCTCCACTGGGGATCTTCTGCTCCGTGAGCGACCAGAATTTGTCTGAAAGTGTGACGTCCTCTAGTTTTCTGTGCAATCCCGAGATGTTAGTGATCGGCCATCTTGGATCGTTCCCCCTCCAGTTTCATTTTTCACTTCTTCCTTATACATACCAACACTCTAGTAATGAGGCTACTCTTAACATTTCCTAAATACACCGGTGCTTTCCCTAATCAAAAGGGCCTTCTTCTCATTACACCCATTGAAATTAGAATTTATATGCCACCTTCTTTGTGATTCTCCTTGGCTGCATAGATATTTTTTTCTTCCTTGGAATACCTACAACATTTTGCATTCAACTCTGAATATTCTGCCTTGCAGAATTTTTTTCCTAACACTAGCCTATGAATGCCTTTAGGATAAGAGGTCACTTTTTTGGGTGAGAGAGATGGGGGGAACAGGGTCTGGCTCTGTTGCCCAGGCTAAAGTGCAGTGGCATGATCTCAGCTCACTACATCTGACTCTGGGGCTCAAGTGATCCTCCTGCCTCAGCCTCCCAAGTAGCTGGGACCATAAGCATGTGCCATGATGCCCAACTACTTTTTGTATATTTCATAGAGACAGAGTTTGTCATGTTGCCCAGGCTGGCCTTGAACTCCTGAGCTCAAGTGATCTGCCCACCTTGGCCTTCCAGTGTTGGAATTACAGGCATGAGATGCTGTGCCCAGTGAGGTCACTTTCTTAATCTTTGTATCCATTCTAAAGCCTAATGGGACACCCAAGTTATAGTAGTCCCATACCATACATACTTGCTGAATTCATAGGCAAAATGTTACTTCTTCTATTATAATGCAAGTGCACTAAAAATAAGCATCTATTTATAGAAAATCACTTTACAAACCTCCCATTATTTATTTTAATTAATTAATTCATTAAGTTTTGTAGAGAGGAGGGCTCCTATGCTGCCTAGGCTGGTCTCAAAACTCCTAGGGATCCTCAAGCTTCAGCCTCCCAAAGTGTTGGGATTACTGACATAAGCCATCATGCCAGGCCTACAGACATCCTATTTTGAGCAATGTGGTTTAATTAGAATAAACAATCCCTTAGCTTCTCAGGGCTGAAAGTAATGAAATCATTAACAAACAAAAAGAAAAAAAGAGTAAATAATCCTTAAGGCCTCCTTCACTTCTGGTGTTTCATAGCTCTAAAAGCATCTAGGATAGTATAATATCTCATCTCATTTCAGCCCTTATGTATTAATTCAGATTCCCCTCAAATATACCTTCAGATAAGGATTTGAGTGTAAACAGTTTACTTGGGAGGTGATTCCAGAAAATACCAGTAGGAGAATGTGGGGAACTGAAAAAAGGGAACGAAAGGTCACCAAGTTATGAAGCCAGTTGTCACTGTGTTAAATGGAACCCTGGGAGTCAGTGAAGATAAGTATTTCGGAGTTATCCCACCTGGGAAGGGTGCTGGGGTGTTTAAACCAACTATGCCAGTCATTGTTTCAGGGCTGTTGCCAAAAGACCTTAATTCTCTGCATTTGCTGATGGCCTCCCTAAAGGGGCAGAGGCTTCTGTTGCCAGATCTTTGGCAGCTGGAAGTCGTCATAAATACAGAAGTCAGACCCAAAGGCGGGCAGGGGACTGACAAGGTCTACCGTGTTTCATGAAGAAATTTTAAATTATATATAGGTTTTTAAATTTGGGCTATTTGGCCAGGTGCGGTGGCTCACGCCTGTAATCCCAGCACTTTGGTAGGCTGAGGTGGGTCAGGAGTTCAAGACCAGCCTGGCCAAGATGGTGAAACCCCATCTCTAAAAAAAAAAAACTGGGCTACTTCAGCATGTTTGTAGGTTATATAGGCAAGAGTAACAGCAGAGTCTATGGTTGGAATGAAAAGGCACAGAAACAAAACCTAGTGTGGCCAGAGGGGCAAAGTTCATAGAAAAGGCAGATTATATGATGAAACGTACGGAAATCATTAAGAAACACAAAAAGTATAACTGTTAAGTCCAATCTAATTTTTAGTTCTCTGTAATCCTTAGGCCAATTTTAAATATGCAACATGTAAGCCTTTAGGTAAATGAAGACTAGAACAAACATTTTTAAATTCTTACTTTTAAATGTTTCTATATATGCAAGTAACCCATATTAAAATACTTCTCTAACCTAAATTTATCATCTTCCAACATCATCCCACTCCTCCCATTTACCAGTTATTTTAGGTTTCAGAAATGTTAAAGAAAAATTGTAATGTAAAATTTAAAAATACATATAGACAGAGAGTAGGTAATATGTGCACAAGGTAAAAAAATTAAATAATACTAAAGAGTATACAGGAGTGGCCACAGCAACCTTGGTTTATATCAGAGTCACAGCACCAAAAAAAGAGTATATAGGAAAAAAGTAAACCTTTCCCATATGTCTTCCAGTGTTCCTCCCCAAAGACAGTCACTCTTACTGATTTTTCATGTTTTCTGAAGACAGTCTATGCATATAACATGCATAGGCACACACACACACACACACACACACGCATAGCATATGCCACAGACTATTCTGTATTTAAAAACAATTACTGCCAGGTGTGGTGGCTCACGTCTGTAATCCCACCACTTTGGTCAGAATGAGCAGTGCTGGGATTTGGGATGCCAAGGCAGGCAGATTACTTGAGGTCAGGAGTTCAAGACCAGCCTGGCCAACATGGCGAAACCCCATCTCTACTAAAAATACAAAAATTAACTGGGCATGGTGCATGGTGGCACGTGGTTGTAATCCCAGCTACTCGGGAGGTTGAGGCACAAGAATCTCTTGACCCCGGGAGGTGGAGGGTGTGCAGTAAGCCCAGATTGTGCCACTGCACTCTAGCCTGGGTGATAGAACAAGACTCAGTCTAAAACAAAATTTTTAAAAAATACAAACAATTACTATATCTTAGAGGATATTTTATGGCAATATACAGATATCTGCCTCATTAAAAAAAAGCTGGGCATTGCGGCTCCTGCCTTAATCTCAGCACTTTGGGAGGCTAAGACGAGAAGACCACTTGAGTCCAGGAGTTCGAGACCAGCCTGGGCAACACAGGAGATTGTGTCTCTACGAAAAAATAAGGAGAAATTAGCCAGGAGTGGTGGCACATGCCTGTGGTCCCAGCTGCTCAGGAGGCTGAAGTGAGAGGATCACTTGAGCCTGGAAGAGAAGCCATGCTTGAGCCATTCCACTCCAGAGTGAGAGCTTGTCTTTAAAAAAAGCCAAACCAACCAAACAAACAGTAACCTTTTAAATCAAAAGCAAAATATAAAATTGTTTCAGGGCCTAGAAGAAATAGCTTCTAAGTGAGGGAGGCTAAGTAGGTGAGGGAAATATCTATTCATTCATTCCTTCATTTACTGACTCAATATATTTTGAATGTTTACCATATATGAGGTGTACCATATTGGGTATTAGGAGTAAAAAAAATGATTCGAAATAATTTCTACCTTTAAGGAGTTACAGATTCTTGGAAATATAGGTATATAAACAATTAAGCAATTATAATACTGTGTGATGTGGTATTATAGTACACAGCAGCAACATAAAGCATTAAGTAATAACTCTGCTTGTGCCAGGAACAAATGCTGGGAGATTCATGGGCATTAGCTCATGTAAGACTCACCATTGTCCTATTAAATGCCTGTAGGGGTCCTTATTAGTCAGGGTCTCATTAGAAAAGTCCCCACAGTTAAGAGATTGCATTAAGAAAAAAAAGTTACCTAATATATGTTTACCAATGAACCAGTCATTTGTAAAATTCATTCTTAAGCATCCCTCCTCATATAACACATCTTTCTGTCCCCATTCATCTATTTGCAAATTTATTCCAAACTGTTCAAAAAGTAAAACTGAAAATCTTTTGCAAAAGATATAGGACATTCAAAAAGTGAGTGAAAACAATAATGGAGAGCTGCTCAAATCACAAGAAAAGCCAAAAGCATGTTGTGGGCTGGGCACCGTGGCTCACGCCTATAATCCCAGCACTTTGGGAGGCCAAGGCGGGTGGATCACGAGGTCAAGAGATCGAGACCATCCTGGTCAACATGGTGAAACACCGTCTCTACTAAAAATACAAAAATTAGCTGGGCATGGTGGCACGCGCCTGTAGTCCCAGCTACTCAGGAGGCTGAGACAGGAGAATTGCTTGAACCCAGGAGGCGGAGGTTATGGTGAGCCGAGATCGCGCCATTGCACTCCAGCCTGGGTAACAAGAGTGAAACTCCGTCTCAAAAAACAAAAACAAAAACAAGCATGTTGTGGAACTAGGCAATAATTGTAGAAGAGAAAATCAACATCAGTGGTGACATAAACTGACACTTCACAAGAAAATGATTTAAAAGGAAAAGGATTCAAAAGTAAAATACCAGACCAGGTATGGTGGCTGTACAGTTTGTTGTGATTCCCAGGCTGGGCACTGTGGCTCATGCCTGTAATCCCAGCACTTTGGGAGGCCAAGGCAGAAGGATTGCTTGAGCCCAGGAATTTGAGGCCAGCCAGAGCAACACAGAGCAACACCTTGTCTCTACAAAAAAAAAGATTTAAAAATTAGCCAGAGGTGGTGATGTGTGCCTGTATTCCAAGTTACTGATGAGGCTAAGGTGGGAGGATACCTTGAGCTCAGGAATTCAAGGCTGCAGTGAGCCATGATCATACCACCATGATCAAAAGTAAAATATCCTGCAAAAATGACCTTTTGGAGACAAGATGGAAAATTAGCATGTCTTCCTCCTTCAACCCAACTGTGAGGATGCTTACTGTAAGAAACCTTTGGGAGTAAAAAGAGTTTATCAGTTTCCGAATGGAAGGAAATGGCATTCTGAACAAGTAAGAGCACCAGTGTCATGAAAATAGATATTCTGGATGAGAATTTACTGGTGTCTTTTTCTTTCTCCCCTACATTGAGCCGGGCACATCATTGCTTACTCTTTCTCTACCGTGTAGAAGAAAAATATCAGTAATACCAGCCTCAGGCTAGTGCCAGGGCAATACTGGGGCAGTGTTAGAACCTGGAAGAGGTAATTACAGGTGCAGGCAGATTAGTTGGCTCCAATTGTTTCCTCTGGATCCTTCCCCACCTCCCCTCACCTCAAGTGAATGCAAAAAGGCAACTCTTAGGAGGCAGCAGAGCAGAGGTGCAAGCTTCCATGAGGGGCAGAGTTCCTTGACAGGAGGTGAAGTGGGAGTGATGGGCAGATGATGGGAGATGGTCCAGTCCAAACATCTGAGGAGTACAGGCATTGTACAGGATAAACAAAATAAAATGTTGTAACAGAGAATTAATAGACCAAACATAACAAAAATTTAAAATAAACATATTAAATATCCTTTAAGAGTTAAGAGAGGTTATGGGGAAAAGGAAAAAAGAACAAGAACATTATGCTGGGAACTAAACATAATGACTGAAAGAAAAACACTCTTTGAAAGGAGTAATGTGAAAAATGAGTAAATCCAGAGAACAAACTTGTGAGCTGGAAGATAAGGTCAGAAACTCTTAAGAATTAAAAAAAAACTGTAGCCAGGTGCAGTGGCTCACGCCTATAATCCCAGCACTTTGGGAGGCTGAGGCGGGTGAATCACGAGGTCAAGGGATCGAGACCATCCTGGTCAACAAGATGAAACCCGTCTCTACTAAAAATACAAAAATTAGCTGGCCATGGTGGTGCGCGCCCGTAGTCCCAGCTACTCAAGAGGCTGAGGCAGGAGAATTGCTTGAACCCAGGAGGCAGAGGTTGCGGTGAGCCGAGATCGTGCCATTGCACCCCAGTCTGGGTAACAACAGCGAAACTTCGTCTCAAAAAAAAAATTGTAAGGTAAAATGTAAAAGAAAATTCATATGGAGTCAGGAAATGGTAATGTTGAAACCAATATATGTAATATGAATTCAAGGAGGAAAAAAATGAAGGGGAGGGAGTATTTGGATAAATGAAAAGAATATCCTGGAACTAAAGAAAGGTGAAAGTCCACAGATGAAAGGCTCCACAAGGTGCCTACAAGACAGAGAAGAAAAAAGCTCCACTTAGACAAATTACGGTGAAAAATTACAATATTTTAATAAAAACATTCAAACAGAAAACTTGAGAGAGCAGTACAATGAGCACGTGTCTTTCACCTAGATCCAACAATTACTAGCATTTTTTGCAATATCTGCTTTTCCTACTTTTTTAGAATCATTTTAAAATAAACTGCAGACATCAAACTTCACTCTAAATGCTCTAATATGCCTGTTGTAAGGATAAGGACATTCCCCTACATAACCACAATACAAATTCCCTAAAATAATCTTTCAGTCTATATTCAAATTTCCCCAACTGTCCCTCAAATGTCTCTTACACCTGCTTAGTATTAACAAGAACTAATGAAGTTTCTCTCATTGCACTTTATTGCCTTTCAGACTTGTAAAATGTAGAAAAAATCGTCACATTTTTTCTTCGTAACATTGATTTTTTTTTAAAAGAGGGTAGAACTATTTTCTTGTGGAATGCACCACATTCTCGATTTGTCTAATTATTTCTTCATGGTGTCACTATCTAATCCCTGTATCCTCTATATTTCCCGAAAACTAGGAATTAAGCCTAAAATCTTGATTAAGTTCAGATGAAAACAAGCTTGACAAGAATTCTTTATAGGCAATGCTATGAATTTCATAATACATCTTACCAGAAGGCACATCATGTCAGGTTTACTAATGCTAAATTCAAGCTCTGAGTTAAATAGTGAATACTGGCCGGGCATGGTGGCTCAAGCCTGTAATCCCAACACTTTGGGAGGCCGAGGCAGGTGGATCACGAGGTCAAGAGATCAAGACCATCCTGGTCAACACGGTGAAACCCCGTCTCTACTAAAAATACAAAAAATTAGCTGGGCGTGGTGGCGCGTGCCTGTAATCCCAGCTACTCAGGAGGCTGAGGCAGGAGAATTGCCTGAACCCAGGAGGCAGAGGTTGCCATGAGCTGAGATCGCGCCATTGCACTCCAGCCTGGGTAACAAGAACGAAACTCCGTCTCAATAAATAAATACATAAATAAATAAATAGTGAATACCATAGCTTATTCAGTAATCCCATACTGATGGGCATTTAGGCTGTTTCTAATCCATTGCTACTACAAATTATGTTGCAATGAAACATCTTTGAAGTATATTTTTATATGTGGAAATGTCTCTTCAAGATAGTTTCCTCAAAATTGATTGGCATATACAACTTAATTAGAGCTGGGTGCGGTGGCTCAAGCCTGTAATCCCAGCACTTTGGGAGGCCGAGGCAGGCGGATCATGAGGTCAAGAGATCGAGACCATCCTGGTCAACATGGTGAAACCCCGTCTCTACTAAAAATACAAAAAATTAGCTGGGCATGGTGGCGCGTGCCTGTAATCCCAGCTACTCAGGAGGCTGAGGCAGGAGAATTGCCTGAACCCAGGAGGCGGAGGTTGCTATGAGCCGAGATCGCGCCATTGCACTCCAGCCTGGGTAACAAGAGCAAAACTCCGTCTCAAATAAATAAATAAATAAATAACTTAATTAGATAATACTAAATTCCCTTGCATGGGGTTGTGCAATTTTGCATTGCCATTGGTAATGTATGAGAGTGTCTGATAATTCACAGCCATGCTAACAGAATGTGCTGTCACATTTTTTTGATTTCTGACAATTTGATAGTTGAGATAAAATGATAGCTAAGGAATAATGTCTTAGTGTTGCTTTGAATGGACTTTCTATTACTATGAGTGAGCTCAATTATCTTTTCTTACATTTAAGGAACATTTGCTATCTTTTTTGTGAACTATTTTCAAATTTTATCCATTGTCCTATCATGCTTTTAGTGTAATCTTCTCAGTTTTTAAGGCAAATCAGCCTTTTGTCTGTGGTACAAGCTGCAATTATCTTCTGTTTTTCATTTGTCTTTTGCTATGCTTATGGTGCTTTTTGTTCCTATCTAAATGTTTTTTACTTTAATCTTTATGTTTTTAATATTGTCAGCCAAGTAATTTCTTCTGATTTGGAGTAATAAGAAAATATTTAAACAAAAACAAAACAAAACAAGTTAAAAAAAAAAAAAAAGAAAGAAAAGATTTTTCCCTTCTCCCAGTTCTAAAGAAATTCACCCTGTTTTTTTTTCTAGGGTTTATATGGTTTCATTTTATTACTTTTAGATCTCAAATCTATTTTGCTAATACCGTTTTTCAAGTCTTTTACATCCTTACTGATTTTCTGTCTACTATTATCTGGTATAAATGTGGATTTATCTATTTTTCCTTCAGATCTGTCAGTTTTTTCTTCATATATTTTGAAGCTCTGAATCAAATGCATATACACTTAATTATTTATAATTTTAATATTTTTAGAGTCTGTATCTTGCTGTCACCCAGGTTGGAGTGCAGTGGTGTGCTCATAGCTCACTGCAGCCTCAAAATCCTGGGCTCAAGCGATCCTCCTGCCTCAGCCTCCTAAATACCTGAGACTACCACACCTGGCTAATTATTAAAAAAAATTTTTTTTTTTGAGACAGAGTTTAATTCTTGTTACCCAGGCTGGAGTGCAATGGCGCGATCTCAGCTCACTGCAATCTCCGCCTCCTGGGTTCAAGCAATTCTCCTGCCTCAGCCTCCTGAGTAGCTGGGACTACAGGCACGCGCCACCATGCCCAGCTAATTTTTGTATTTTTAGTAGAGACAGGGTTTCACCATGTTGACCAGGATGGTCTCGATCTCTTGACCTTGTGATCCACCTGCCTCGGCCTCCCAAAGTGCTGGGATTATAGGCGGGAGCAACCACACCTGGCCTAATTATTCAAATTTTAAACTTTTGGTAGAGACAGGGTCTCACTATGTTTCCAGGCTGGTTTTGAACTCCTGGTCTCAAGCCATCCTCCTGCCTTGGCCTCCCAAAGTGCTGGGTTTACAGTATGAGCCACCATGATCGGCTAATCTTTACTTCTATCTGTTGTTCAGTTTTCTCTTTATTAGTAGTTGTCAGCAATGTGATTGTAATGTGCATTTATATGGTTTTCTTCTTATATTTATCCTACTTGGAGTTAGTTGAGATTCTTGGATAAAGGAGGGTAGTTAAAAAAAACAGTATTATAAGTGCATCCTATATTGTGAAAAGCTAGAAGAAAGTCTAAATATGTTAAGTAGAGGCAGGAAAGATATTAGAAAGTCCCAAACTGAACTCTAGAAATGAAAACTACAATTTCTTAGGTGAAAAATACACTGGATAAAAGTAACAATATATTGGCTGGGTGCAGTGGCTCACGCCTGTAATCCCGGCATTTTGGGAGGCCAAGGTGGGTGGATCACCTGAGGTCAGAAGTTCGAGACCAGCCTAGCCAACATGAAGAAACTCTCTCTACCAAAAATACAAAAATTAGCCGGGCTTGGTGGCAGGCACCTGTAATCTCAGCTACTTGGGAGACTGAGGCAGGAGACTCACTTGAACCCGAGAGGCAGAGTTTGCAGTGAGCCAAGACCGTGCCACTGCACTCCAGCCTGGGTGACAAGGAGACTCCATTTCAAAAAAAAAAAAAGTAACAATATATTAGTAAAAACACTAGAAACTTTCCAAAATGAAACATAGGGGCAAGAGAGAGAATTTACCACAAATTACATTTCTGAGAAGAAAGAAGTGTGGTTATTGAATACAAATGTGATGAGCTCCAATGTGGTAAATGATGTGAGAGACACAGGAAAGATTCTGAAAAGGGAATTGGACAGAGATTTAGTGAAGGGGATAAATAAAAAGATTGACAAAGAGCATTCAAGACCAAGCTGAGCTTATATAACATTTTTTTGTTACAGATTAATTCTTCCATCTGCTACTCTAGAAATACTGAATCATTTTCATCATTTCTGTTCTTTTTCTGTCCTCCAAGCCGTGTCAAATTAGTCCTGTGAATTACTTTTCTAGTTTCTTGTATTTGTCTTCTTTTTCCAATAACACCCCAGTTCAGGCTCTTATTTTCCGTATGCCTATACTTCAATAATAGTCTGCTAACCTGCCATCCATGCTGAATTGTACTGTCAAATTAATTTTCCTAAGGCACCACTTTGATCGTGTCACTTTTTTTGGCTCCAAAATCTTCAAAAGCCCCATTTCTACTGTCTTCTGAATAAAATTTGGATTTGCGTTAATCTGCAATTCAAAGTTTGACCTATTTTTCCAGCTTTTCAAAAGTCCTACATGTATACTAAATTATCTGTTACCGGCCGGGCGCGGTGGCTCATGCCTGTAATCCCAGTACTTTGGGAGGCTGAGGCGGGTGGATCATGAGGTCAAGAGATGGAGACCATCCTGGCCAACATGGTGAAACCCCGTCTCTATTAAAAATACAAACAAATTAGCCAGGCATGGTGGCACGCGCCTGTGGTCCCAGCTACTCAGGAGGCTGAGGCGGAAGAATCATTTGAACCCAGGAGGTGGAGGTTGCAGTGAGCCAAGATTGCGCCACTGCACTCCAGACTGGTGACAGAGCAAGACTCCGTCTCAAAAAAAAAAAAATTATCTGTTACCTCCAACCAACTTTCATTTAATTGTCTCTTCTTTTAGTCATTAACTTAACCAACTGAATACCTACTATGTGGGAAGCATTAGTCTTAATGCCAGTGGTAAAGTCATTTTCTTTTCGTTAAATTTCTTGGAAGTTGATCACTATCATATATACCCATATAATCAATTTTCTAAACTTTCAAAATTGAAGATCAGGCCTCACATAGAGGTAAGATCATCACAGTATAGTCACTTCAGGAGGTTTTATCTGAAATAGTCAATCAGCCTTTCTCCATGTTCAGAATGCATGGAAAAAATAATTCCCATGGGGTTCAAGAGAGAACACTGAGAACAGACCACAGAAAAATGAGAGAATCATACTGAAGTGAATGAAAGAAGTTTGGCTACCCCTTTGGAGTCATTTCCCTCTAACTGGGAAAGCATACGTTATCTGTACCACACTAATGGAAAGTGAAAAATTCCCTGTGCTTTCTTTTTCTTCTTCTTCTTTTTTTTTTTTTTTTTTACAAGACAGTTTCACTCTGTTGCCCAGGCTGGTGTGCAGTCATGATCTTGGTTCGCTGCAACCTCTGCCTCCCGAGTTCAAGGGATTCTTGTGCCTCAGCCTCCCAAGTAGCTGGGATTACAGTCGCCCACCACCATGCCTGGCTAATTTTTGTATTCTTAGTAGAGACGAGGTTTCACCTTGTTGCCCAGGCTGGTTTCAAACTCCTGGCCTCAAGTAATCCGCCCACCTCAGCCTCCCAAAATGCTGGGACCACAGGCATGAGCCACCGCACCTCATCTCCTGTGCTTTCGTATACAGAGCATGCATTTCATCTCTTTCACAGATACTTTTGAGAATCCATTATAGAACAGACCCTGTAATAGATGTGTAAGTCAATTTGAGATGGACCACCTGCAAAGGCCCAGAGTCAGGGACATGAATCTCTGAACATTCAACAGTATTGCTTGTGGTATTTATGTTTCTGTGTGAGTGAAATCAATGTCTTTTTGGCAGCAGAGTAAGTCACTAAGGTGAAGGGTAAGAGTCTCAATAGTGAGCAAAAGTAGATTATTGGCCAACAATGTATCATGGGAATACTGAGTAAGCATGACAGTGCGTATTTGTGATGCACAAGGTCACCTCAGACTTTAGGCTTCTATTAAGACTGCTCCAACTCACACATGAGAAAAGGAATGTGGATTTGTTTAGGTACTTAGGCATTTTCTAAGGCCTCCTTCTAACTCTAAGATCATAAAACTTTAGTCAAACTAAAGTTTTTATATTTTTCTTTATTTTTATTTTTATTTTTTTTAAAGATGGGGTTTCACCATGTTGGTCACACTGGTCTTGAACTCCCGACCTCAGGTGATCCGCCCACCTTGGCCTCCAAAGTGCTTGGATTACAGACATGAGCCACCACTCCCGGCCAGCTTTTTAAATTTTTCTTTCCCAATGGAGACCTTCCCAACCACTCTATGGCAGGCTTGTCACAATATCAGGTTAAAATCCAGAGACAAATTTATCATGAAGTTACTAAAATTAAACTTCAAACATTTGTTAAAATTAAACAAAAGAGTGGGCTACTTATTTGCATTGGTCCCTTCTAAATAAATATTAACTTTTTAACCTAATTTTGACTCATAATCATGCATTCTTTTTCTAAAGAGAATTGTAGAGCGGGCGCGGTGGCTCACGCCTGTAATCCCAGCACTTTGGGAGGCCGAGGCAGCTAGATCACAAGGTCAACAGATCGAGACCATCCTGGTCAACGCTCTTGTTACTCAGGCTGGAGTGCAATGGCGCGATCTCGGCTCACCTCAACCTCCGCCTCCTGGGATCAGGCAATTCTTCTGCCTCAGCCTCCTGAGTAGCTGGGATTACAGGCACAAGCCACCATGCCCAGCTAATTTTTTGTATTTTTAGTAGAAACGGGGTTTCACCATGTTGACCAGGATGGTCTCGATCTCTTGACCTCGTGATCCACCCGCCTCGGCCTCCCAAAGTGCTGGGATTACAGGCGTCAGCCACCGCGCCCGGCCTTTTTTAAAAAAAGAAATACTGCTTGCTTGGCAAAATTCTCATGCAAGCTTAAGATGTTTCACTGACTTCCCACTATCACCACTCTCCTAAAATTGGGATGTTTAAGTGCCCAGGCAAAATTGGCACTTGGTCAGAGGATCTAGAAACCGCAGGAGAAATGTGACACATTTTTCCAGAGTATCCATTTTATTTGATGGAGTAATTTAAAACCTCACTCCCCCCGACCATCTTCACCTTATTTATATCAAACAGACATAGAATTAATGTGAAAAGGAAAAAAACATTGAGCTCAGATGCATAGAAATAGATACATCATTATATTTGGATCACGACACATTCTCATTGTTGGTGCATTCAAGACCCTCGATCATTCATTAATTCATTCAAAATAATACAACAAACACCCATGATATTACCACCAACATGGAACTACGAAATGAATTTCCATTTACATTCACCTCTTTGATCTTCAGTTGTATCACCCAGCCTCTTCCCCATTCCAAGAGGGGATTTCAAACACTATTGAAATCATCATTCTCTTGCTTCCCCTTTTAATGTCACATGTAAATATATTCAAAAATAGTGGGGGTTTTTTTTGCAGGCGAGGGAGTGTTTAGATGTTATTAACTTTATGTGTAATCTTTAAGGACATACGCTTTTCACTTAATACTATATTGCTAGAATTAATCCACATTATGGCATATAATTATGGTACATTCACTTGGAGTGGATATAAATATATCCTTATTTATTTATGGGTATATCTCCACTGCCCTGCAGGGTCCTAGGACACTGTGAGACAGGAAAGGTACTGATTTTTCATTTTTTGTAGATGTAGTCCCTGTCCTCTAGGAGCTTCTAATTAATTTATTGCCTGTTAACGGGCATTTGGGTTGTTTTCAGGTTTTGGTATTAAAAAGAGTGCTCACATGAACACTCTTGTATGCATGCCCTGATACTTGTTATAAAGGTTTTTTTGGACTGGGCACAGCGGCTCATGCCTGTATTCCCAGAACTTCAGAGGCCTGAGGGTGGGAGGATCGCCTGAGCCCAGAAGTTCAAGACCAGCTTGGGCCAGATAGTTGATATGGTTGGCTATGTACCCACCCTAATCTCAACTTGAATTGTATCTCCCAGAATTCCCCCATGTTGTGAGAGGAACCCAGGGGAGGTAATTGAATCCTGGGGGCCAGTCTTTCCCGTGCTATTCTTGTTATAGTGAATAAGTCTCATGAGCTCTGATAGTTTTATCAGGGGTTTCTGCTTTTGCTTCTTCCTCATTTTTCTCTTGCCACTGCCATGTAAGAAGTGCCTTTTGCATCCTGCCAAGATTCTGAGGCCTCCCCAGCCATGTGGAACTACAAGACCAATTAAACTTTTCATTCCCAGTTTCAGCTGTGTCTTTATCAACAGCGTGAAAATGAACTAATACAATAGTGAAACCCTGTCTCCACCAAAAAAATAAAATAAAAAATTCACTGGGCATTAGTGGCATGAGCCTGTAGTCCCAGCCACCAGGAGGATGAAGTGGGAGAATAGCTTGACCCCAGAAGGCCAAGGATGTAGTGAGCTGTGATTGTGCCACTGCATTCCAGCCTGGACAACAGAGCAAACTCTGTCTCAAAAAAAAAAAGTTTCTTTTATGTATATGCCTAGGAGCAAAATGGCAGGTCAAAGGGCGGGCATGCAAATGTTTACCTTTACAGGATAATGCCAAACTGTTCCAGAAGGGCTGTATCAATTTACACTCCCATCAGGAATGATTAAGATATTCTGATGATCTTTTAGAGGATGAGGTGGGTGGATCACGAGGTCAGGAGTTCAAGACCAGCCTGGTCAACATGGTGAAAACCCATCTCTACTAAAGATACAAAAAATTATCCGGTCATGGTGGCATGTGCCTGTAATCCCAGCTACTTGAGAGGCTGAGGCAGGAAAATTGCTTGAACCTGGGAGGCGGAGGGTGCAGTGAGCCAATATTGCGCTATTGCACTCCAGCCTGGCCGACAGAGTGAGATGCCATCTCAAAAAGAAAAAATAAATAAACTGTATCTAATTAAAAATAACTCTCCAGGCTGGGCATGGTGGCTCATGCCTGTAATCCAAGCACTTTGGAGGCTGAGGCAGGTGGATCACTTGAGGTCAGGAGTTCAAGACCAGCCTGACCAACATGGTGAAACCCCATCTTTAAAAAAAGTAAATAACCCTCCATTCTCCCTTCCTCCAGCCTAGGAAACCACCATTCTATTTTTTGTCCCAACGGATATAACTACTCTAGATACCAAAAATAAAATTATAAGCCCCCCCCACCACCACCACACCAGCCATCAGAATGGAAGCCTTCTCTCAGGCAAGGGCAGTCCAAAGTTAACCTGAAAAATCAACTCAGGTCATTACGGGAAGGGGGAGCTGGATATGCCTCATTATACTCTCCTCTCTTTTGGAATTATTGATAGAACAGACTTTTAAAATCTGATAAGAAACGCTTACAATCTATTCTCTCTGAAGCCTGCTACTTGGAGACTTCAGCTGGATGATAAAACTTTGGTCTACACAACCCCTTACTATAACCCAGACATCCCTTTCTATTGATAACCCTTTCAACCAATTGATGATCAGAAAATTTAAAAATCTACCTATGACCTGGAAGTCCCAGTTTCAAGTTGTCCTGCCTTTCCAGACCAAACCAATGTACATCTTACATATATTGATTGATGTCTCATGACTCTCTAATATGTATAAAAGCAAGCTCCACCCCAACCACCTTGGGACCACTTGAGGCTGTATCATAGGCACATCCTTATCCCTGGCAAAATAAACTTCCTAAATGGATTGAGACCTGTCTTGGATACTTTTGGTTTACACCTGATATTAGAGAAATCATACACTATTTGTTCTTTTCTGGCTGCTTATCTCACTTAGCATATCTTCAAGGTTCATTCATGTTATAATACATGTCAGAATTTCTCAAGGCAGAATAATATCCCATTGTATATATACCATATTCTTTTATCCATTCATCCACTGATGGACACTTAGGATACTTCTATCTTTTGGCTACTGTGAATAAGGCTGCCATGAACATGGGTATACAAATATCTGTTGAAGTCCCTGTTTTCATTTATTTTGGGTAGATACCTAGAAGTGGAATTGCTGGATCTATGGTAATTCTATATTTAGTGCAGTGGCATGCTTATGGCTCACTGCAGCTTCATTCTCCTGGGCACAGGTGATCCTCCCATCTCAGCCTCCTGAGTAGCTGGGACTACAGGCAGGTACCATTACACCTGGCTGATTTTGGTATTCTTTTTGTAGAGACAAGGTTTCACCATGTTGCCCAGGATGGTCTCAAACTTCTAGGCTCATGTGATCCACCTGCCTCAGGTTCCCAAAGTGCTGGGTTTATAAGTGTGAACCACCATGTCTGACCTTATGTTTAATTTTTTGAGGAACAACCATACTGATTTCCCATCCTGACTGTATCATTTTGCATTCACCCCAGAAATGCACAGGGGTTGACTTTCTTCACTTCCTCACCAATACTTGTTTTGTTTCTTAATAACTGCCATTCTAATGAGTGTGAAGTGGTTTGATTTGCAATTCTCTAATTAGTCATGTTGACCATCTTTTCATGGGCTTATCAGCCATTTGCTTATCTTCTTCGGAGAAACCTTTGTTCAAGTCCTTTGCCCATTTTTGAATTGGGTGGGTTTTTTTTTTTTTTTTTGGTGAATTGTAGGATTTTAAAATATATTTACAATGGATTTTAATCTCTTACCAGATATATGCTTTGTAAATATTTCTCCTGTTCCATGAGTTGCCTTTCACTGTTGTGTCCTTTGATGAATAAAAATTTTTAATTTTGATAAAGTCTAATTTATTTCTTGTTGCCTTTGCTTTTGGTGTTACATTCAGTAAATCATTGCCAAATCTAATGTCATGAAGGTTTTCCCGTTTTCATCTAAGAGTTTTGGAGTTTTAGCACTTCCATTTAAGTTTTTGATCCATTTTGAGTTTATTTTTACATGTGGCTATCTTAAAGATAAATTATGTTGGGAAAACTGGATATCCATGCACAAAATTCACCATCTACTGAAAAGATAAATGGTGTTGGGAAACCTGGATTTTTTTTTTTTTTTTTTTTGAGTCAGAGTCTCACTCTGTCACCCAGACTGGAGTGCAGGGCCACAATCTGGCTCACTGCAACCTCTGCCTCTGAGATTCAAGTGATTCTCGAGCCTTTGCCTCTTGAGTAACTGGGATTACAGGTGCCCACCACCAAGCACAGCTAATTTTTAGCTACCAGCATTTATAGCAGAGCTGGGGTTTCGCCATGTTGGCCAGGCTGGTCTTGAACCCCTGATCTCAAGTGATCTGCCCACCTCAGCCTTCCAAAGTGCTGAGATTACAGGCGTGAGCCACTGCACCTGGCTAAAAAAAAAAAAATGATATTTTTAGGTTATTTATATTTTAGATTGTTTTTTAGATATTTAGATTTTCACTTAGATTATATATCTTTTCAATAAATGGTGTTAAGAAAACTGGATATCTACATGCGAAAATGGGGAAAACTGGATATCTTTTCTCCACTGATTGATTGGTCTTGACAAAAATCAATTGACCATATATGGAAGGATTTATTTCTGGGTTCTTTATTTTATATGTCTGTCCTTATGCCAGGACTACAGTGTTTTGATTACTGTAGCTTTATAGTTAAAGTTTGAAATCAGGAAGTATGAGACTGTCAACTTTCTTCTCTTGCAACATTGTTTTGGCTACTTGGGGTACTTTGAGTTTTCATATAAATTTTAGCATGAATTTTTCTATTTTTGAAAAGTCACTGGGATTTTGACAGGGATTACATAATGAACCTGTAGATCACTTTGAGTAGTATTAACATCTTGTTTCAGTCTATGAACACAGTGTGTCATTCCATTTATTTGTGTATTCTTTAATTGCTTTCATCAACATTTGTTGTTTCCAGTGTATAAGTCTTTTGCCTCTTTGGTTAAATTTATTCACAAGTATTTTTGTTTTGATGTTATTGTAAACGGAATTTTTAAGATTTCCTTTTTAAACTTTACATTGAAATGTAACTAAATTTTGTGTGTTGATTTTGCATCCTGCAACCGTGTGTTTAAATTCTGACAGGGTTTTCTGGGTGGAATTTTTAGGGTTTTGTACATAAAGGATCATGTTGCCTGTAAACAAGTCATTTTACCTCTTCCTTTCCAATATAATGGCCTAACTTTTTAATTTTTGCTAACCAAATAGACTGGTCCCAGATATGGTTCCCTGATACTGATGAGGCTGAATATCTTTTTATAAGGAAGCATTAATACCAGTCCCATAATAGTAAAATTTACATATGACGTTAGGATAAATATATAATCCCAAGCTTCAGACCTCATGTCTAAATCTTATGGTCTCATTCCCTCTCTTCTGCTCCTAATGAGTGCTGTAGTAGAAAATTTTTGAAGACTAATTTGTTATAGCATTAAGCTTAAGCCTTTCTATTAGCCTTTCAAATGCACAACATAAGTGATTCTTAACCTTTATTGGTTTATAAACACCTTTGAGAATTGAATAAAAACTATCACACTTCAACTTAGAAAATAATGCACACATGAAGTTTTACATGCGTTATCAGGAGGAGATGTAGGCTCTCCTAAAGTTCAACCCTGAGGTTGGGAGTGGTGGCTCATCCGCGTAATCCAAGCACTGTAGGAAGCCTGGACGGGTGGATCACTTGAGGCCAGGAGTTTGAGACCAGCTCGGACAAGATAGTGAAATACCATCTCTACAAAAAATACAAAGATGAGTTGGGTGTGGTGGTGTACACCTGTAGTCCCAGCTACTCAGGAGACTGAGGTGGGAGGTACAATTAAGCCTGGGAGGTCAAGGCTGCACTGAGCCATGACTGCACCACTGCACTCCAGCCTAGGCAACAGAATAAGACCCTGTCTCAAAAATAAAGTTGGCTGGGTGTGGTGGCTCAGGCCTGTAATCCCAGCACTCTGGGAGGTCCAGGCGGGCAATCACTTGAGGTCAGGAGTTCGAGACCAGCCTGGCCAACGTGGTGAAATGCCATCTCTACTAAAAATATAAAAATTAGCCAGGTGTGGTGGTGCAGGCTGTAATCCCTACATGGGAGGCTGTCAGGAGAATCACTTGAACCCGGGAGACGGAGGCCGCAGTGAGCCAAGATTATGCCACTGCACTCCAGTCTGGGTAACAGAGTGAGATCCTGTCTCAAAAACAAAACAAAATAAAGTTCAACCATGGACCTTTTACAGATACAACCTGGGTTCACTTTAGTCAATCCTATTTCTTTCTTTTTTTTTTTTTTGAGATGGAGTTTTGCTGTTGTTACCCAGACTGGAGTGCAATGGCACGATCTTGGCTCACCGCAACCTCCACCTCCTGGGTTCAAACAATTCTCCTGCCTCAGCCTCCCAAGTAGCTGGGACTACAGGCGTGCACCACCATACCCAGCTAATTTTTGTGTTTTTAGTAGAGACAGGGTTTCACCTTGTTGACCAGGATGGTCTCGATCTCTTGACCTTGTGATCCACCTGCCTCAGCCTCCCGAAGTGCTTGGGATTATAGGTGTGAGCCACCGCGCCTGGCCAGTCAATCCTATTTCTATTAAATACATAATGTCTTTCTATATTTTAGTTGTTTTTAACTACACACTAATTTTCACACCCTACCACTTAGTTCCCGACTCAATGCTTCTGATCACTGCTTGTGTCCTAAGTGAATTTTACCTTTTCTTCAAGGTCCACCTAAATTTTCCAGTTCTTCCAAGATATTTCTCCAACCCACTGTGTTCTCTCCCAAAAGTATCATTCATTCATTCAATAAATACATATTGTGCAGCTTCTCTGTCCTAGACCATGTTCCAAAAGCTGAAGATGCAACAATGAACACCACAGTCTCTGTCCTACAAAAAAAAACAGTGCTCAGCCAGGAGCAGTGGCTCACACCTACAATCCCACCACTTTGAGAGGTCAAGGCAGGAGGATTGCTGGAGACCAGGAGTTCAAGACTAGCCTGAGCAACATAGCGAGACCCTACAGCTCTACATGTGAGTGCACACACATGCACAGACATACACAAATTAGCTAACCGTGGTGGTACACACTAGTTAATCATCTACTACTAGACACTCAGGAGGCTGAGTGGAAGGATTGCTTAAGGACTGCTTTAGCCCTGGGAGTTTGAGGTTACAGTGAGCTGTTATCAAGTCACTGTATTCCAGCCTGGGTGACACAGCAAGAAAACACAACAGTACAGGATTATCCAACCAGCAGATGAAACATGTATTTAGGGCACAAATAACACAAACTCTGAGAGAAAACACTTGGAAAAAGAGTAAGATTTCAAAAGTAATAATTAAAAATATATTTCACCTTAGTTTTTTGAGACAGTCTCGCCAGGCTGGAGTGCAGTGGTATGATCTCGGCTCACTGCAACCTCCACCTCCTGGGCTCAAGTGATTCTTCTGCTTCAGCCTCCCTGGTAGCTGGGATTACAGGCGCCTGCCACCATACCCAGCTAATTTTCGCATTTTTAGTGAAGACAGGGTTTCACCATATTGGCCAAGCCAGTCTTGATCTCCTGACCTCGTGGTCCACCCTCCTCGGCCTCCCAAAGTGCTGGGATTACAGGCATGAGCCACTGTACCCGGCCTAGTATTTTATTTTTAATTATAATTGGAAAGAGACCTCATGATTTTCTCAGTGCCCAAGGTTTCTGAAGGTCTTCATCTAGTCCTACTAGCCTAGTAGGAAAAATAATAATAATACTCTCCTAAAAACTTGATTCCTCTTTTGTTTTCTCTGATATGTATTCAGGTATCCAAGAAAAAAAAATCTGGGAGCTGCCCCCAACTTCTTCTTCCCAATCTTCCACACCCAGTCATCTTTGTATTTGACAAATCAGAAGAATGGCCTGATGGGACAGAAGTGGGTATATAACTAGAGACCAGCTAGAAAGCTGTAATACAACTGGAGATAATGATAATCTGAATTGTAGTGGAGGAGATTGAAAGATGTGGAAAAAAAGACATAAAAAGCGGGCTATCTATGAAACTTGGAAAGTAAACATGTGAGATAAAGAGGGAGTTCCTGAGGAAAGTTCCCTTATTTTTGGCTTGAAAACCAGTTAGATGGTGGTGCTATTCATTAAGAGAACAAGAGAATAATGGAGTTTGGGGAAAATAATACGATGGATTAATTTTTGTATATCCAAATGGAAATTTCCAGTGGGCGGCTAACTACTAGGCCTGAAACTGGAAAGAAACTTGGGTTATGGATAAGATTTTATGAATTACCAGCAGATAAATGGTAACTAAAGCTACTGAAGAAAAGAGCACAGGAAAATGAATAATAATAAGAAAATTAGTTCAAGTAGTATGTGCTCAGTGGTTGAATATAGCCAATAACAAGAACATTAACAGTAATACATGTTATTGGCCATACAACAAGAACAGACAGGGCTGGGCGGGGTGGCTCTCACCTGTAATCCCAGCACTTTGGGAGGCGGAGGTGGGCGGATCACAAGGTCAGGAGTTCAAGACCAGCCTGACCAACATGGTGAAACCATGTCTCTACTAAAAATACAAAAACAATTAGCCAGGTGTGGTAGCACATGCCACTGTACTTCAGCCTGGGTGACAGAGTGAGACTCTGTCTGAAACAAAACCGACCATGTACCTTCTAAACACTTTCCTCACATATTTTTTAAAAATTAAAATTCTTTAAACTTACTATTATTATTATCACAACATTTTACAGTCCAGAAAAACCAAGGCAAAGTATAGTGAAGTAATTTGCCTGAAATTACACATCTAGTTAAATGGTGAAGCCAGGATTTGAATACAGGTAGTCTGACTCCAGGACTTTGTTCTCAACCCTACACAAACCTCACAGTAATTCCTGAAGGTAGATATTTTTACCTATACTTTACAGATTTAAAACAATGAGGCTCAGAGAAATTAAATAACTTGTAACTTAGTAAGGTAGGGGGCTAAAATTGAAACATAAAGTTCATTTTGTTTCAAATCTCAGAGTGTAAGTAGGGATTTATAATTCTCTTATCATCTTTTACAATGCCTAGATTAGTATTAAATGTGTATTTAAATAACAGTATTGGGGCCAGATGCTGTGGCTCATGCCTATAATCTCAGCACTTTGGGAGGCCAAGGTGGGTGGATCACGAGGCCAAGATCGAGACCATCCTGGCCAACACAGTGAAACCCCGCCTCTACTAAAAATAGAGAAATTAGCTGGGCATGGTGGCGTGCTCCTGCAGTCCCAGCTACTCAGGAGGCTGAGACAAGAGGCAGAGGTTGCAGTGAGCCAAGATTGTGCCACTGCACTGTAGTCTGGTGAGAGAGAAAGAGACTCCGTTTCAAAAAAATCAAAACAAAAAAACAGTATTGGGCCAGGCACAGTTGCTCACACCTGTAATCCCAGCACTTAGGGAGGCAGAGGTGGGTAGATCACCTGAGATCAGGAGTTCAAGACCAGCCTGGCCAAAAAGGTGAAACCCCATCTCTACTAAAAAGTATAAAAATTAGCTGGGCCTTGTGGTGCATGCCTATAAACCCAGCTACTCGGGAGGTTGAGGCAGGAGCATTGCTTGAACCCAGGAGGTGGAGGTTGCCATGAGCTAAGATCGTTCCACTTCACTCTAGCCTGGGCGACAGAGTAAGACTCCATCTCAGAAAATGAATAAATAAATAAATAAAAATGAAGACTAGTATTGGCTGAGCATGGTGGCTCATGCCTGTAATCCCAACACTTTGGGAGGCTGAAGCAGGAGGATTGCTTTGAGCCCTGGAGTTTGAGACCCAGCCTGGGCAACAAAGACAGACCCTGACTCTTTCTCTCTCTCTCTCTTTTTTTTTTTAAGATGGGGTTTTGCCATGTTGCCCAGGCTGGTCTCAAACTCCTGAGCTCAGGCAATCCACCCACCTCAGCCTCCCAAAGTGTTAGGATTACAGGCATGAGCCACTGCGCCCGGCTGAGACCCTGTCTCTACAAAACCCCAAAGCAACAACAGGATTATTATTACTAATTCTGCTAATAACCTAAGAATAAGCTTAGCTCCCATTCACCTTTCACAGAAAGTTACTTGAAGATGTACCACAACATCAAGTATAAACTAGAAACAAAATTATGGGTGCAAGAGGATAGTAAAACTAAATCACAGGACAAAAGTCTTGCTATTGTACTAGAGACTGGAGGAGGTCAATGAGCTTTGGGAGAGTGGTCCTCATGGGGAAAACTTTGAAATCTAAAAATTAGATAGTATAACTGGGAGCTTAGAGAATTTGGGAATAGACAAAGAAAACTAGTAGAATCAAGAAAAGATGTTATCTGGATTTGTCTCTGGCACTGTTCTTAAACAAGGGGCATAGTGTCATGACATCACTACCTTAGAAAAGGAGTCGGATCCTAGTGGTCCACAGTTGTAAACATTTACACAGAAATAACTTAACTGCTTATTAGTTAATATATTTCATTGATTCTAAGACTTATTTTTTCATATTTTAACATCTCTGAATGGGATTCATCTGACAATCAATTTTGTGTCATGGTTTAATTAGTTATTTTTTCCTTTTAGGTAGGAGATAAAATAATGATGCATCTTACAATGAGTAGCATGTTGAATCTGATGAATTGTGTGTGCCAAGCACTGCTTTAAATGCTATATAGTAGACTCTTCCTCAATCTTCCTAACAGTTTTATGCAGCTCATGTTACCACCATTTTTGAGGCTCAAAGATGTTAAACAATAGGTTCTAGGACTGCTGTCAAGTAAGTGGCAGAGCCAGAATTGAAAATCAGGTCTGATTTCTAAGGTCATGCTCTTATCGTTATCTCAGCACTTACCTTGGGTGATACAAAAGTGAATAAAAACCTATCGTTGTCTGAACAGCTCATATCAAGATTTAGTTCAAATGTGATCTTTCTGAAACCTTTCCAACTACCCAGGAAGAAAAAATCTTGTTCCCATCTGTACCCCCTCAACATTTTAAAAATACCTCTATAATAACTTAGTATATTGTGTAATCTCCCTGGGGCCTTGGAAGTCAGGAATATTCTCTTAACCATCCTTTTGACCCTACCTTGCCTACCACGGTTCTTGACATATAGTAGAAGCTCAATAATGTTTCTTAAAAAGGAGACAGGATCTCTGCTACTAAGTGTTGGAGACAAGAAATGCACATTAAGCTAAACAAGGTCAAAAGTAGTGTTGAGGAGAATTATAAATTTAAGTGCAGTAGAGTTTAAAAGAACCAATGATAGAAAGTACAAGAGGACACAGCTCAGCCAGCTTCCAGGTTTTCACACACATCAGTCTGAAAAACCTGAAAACGTCTACAATGGCTGAAACCACGCTTTTAAGGCGTTTTTGAATTTTAATAAGTTACTAGTATTCATAAATTGAAATTTCACATAAAACCCACGGTATATGGATTTTCCCGAGAAACGAAGACATCTCAGAAACTGGATGCTCATTCTCCTAGAGAAATGGGTTGGAGTTGAGTATCAAATTCTCCTTTCAGATGAACTTAATGCTCCCTTATCCATCATAGTACCTTCCACCATTTTTTTAGGCTCAGCTTGCATAAGGTAATTTATCTCTCTCTCCAGTCTAGGCATCTGGGTTTATGACCCCTTCTCTAAACACATTGTTCACTGCTCTATCACACGATGAATTTTCAGGCATCCGTGTCTTTCAAATTCCATTTTGTCTAGAAAATCCTTTGCTTTTTCCAAAAGCACTTCTACTTCTCTAAGGCACTGCTTCAATTCCTTTCATTAGCTGCTTCTGAGCACCCTCTCAACAGTGTCACGCAGCACTGTGGTGTAATACCTCTATTAAAACCCTTATCAGAGAGCATGTACAAGCTTCTCTCCTTCGCGCTGACATTCGCTCCTTGAGGCCAGCGGCCCCCGATTAATTCATTTCGCGGCCCCAGCTTCGAGTCCATGGCCTGGCACCTACACCCAGGCGTTCAGTACTTTTGCGGTTCTTAATTCACGGCAAACGCAAGCTGAATTAATATTACGACCACAGAAGTGGGACTGGGGTAGATGCCAAGACTATCCCAATAACTGGATTCTGGCCGAGAAAAAGACGCGCGCCAGCATCCCAATCGGCAAAAACTACCGGGCAAGTTAGCCCCCGCCACGCTCCTGCTCTGGGGCTCAAGTTCCAATTCTCGCGAGATTCAGCCTGAGAACTAGCCCTTCAGCTCCAGTGATTTGCGGGTTGGTTTCCTCTAGATTCTCTTGGTCAAACAGTTTTCCGACACGAACCTTTCCGGGGCTGTGCCCCGGAAGAGGAAGTGCGATCTTCGGGCTGTCAGAGTTGGTGTGTTACTCGGTAGTGGCGGAGTCTACGGAAGCCGTTTTCCCTTCACTTTTCCTGGCTCTAGAGCGCTTTCCACCTGGCGGGTGGGAGTGCACGGACGAAGGTGCGAGATGAGCACCATGTTCGCGGACACTCTCCTCATCGTATTTATCTCTGTGTGCACGGCTCTGCTCGCCGAGGGTGAGAGCAGCTATTTCTCAGACGTTTGATCAGTCCCCGGGAGGAAGGGCCCCGGGGTCCCTAGCGCCATCGGAGAAAGATCGCGAGTCTTACTTGCTTGGGAGGCTCATATACTCCACTCCGGGGAATCTCTGGGCAACTCGTGAACCGGAGCAGGAGACGAGTATGGAGTCGATTGATGAGTTTTCTTTGGTCTTAGGTAGATTTCACTTGCTTAATTGTGGAGACACCTTCACATCATGTTACAGTTGTTTTGGCTTAAGAGTCAGTTGTATTGGCCTTTGAAAAAAGTTAACTACGGGTAAATACAAAGTGAAAAGTTGGAATTCCTCTTTCTTCAACAGTAACCGCTAATAATAGGTTGTCGTGATCGTTCCAGTCATTTATTAACATGTTGCTTTTGATGTTTTAGGCATAACCTGGGTCCTGGTTTACAGGACAGACAAGTACAAGAGACTGAAGGCAGAAGTGGAAAAACAGAGTAAAAAATGTGAGTATGGCAACACATTAGAAATAGTTTCAACACGTCAAGCTCAGTAAGTCCATGTTCCCAGTAAATATTTTAAGAGCACCAACTGATACAGAGATGAATCTGACTTGAGTCCTATTTAGAAATAGAAGACTTTTATGCAAAATATGTAATACCAACTAGAGGGAAGTGAGGGAGGTGGCAGATATATGTTATGTTTCCACCTGGCGGGTGGGAGTGCTGTGGTGGTTCTAAAGAAGAGGGTCTGCCTGGCGCAGCGGCTTTCTCCTGTAATCCCAGCACTTTGGAAGGCTGAGGCAGGATTGAGTCTAGGCGTTTGAGACCAGCCTGGGCAACATAGGGAGACCTTGTCTCTACAAAGAAATTTAGCTGAGTATAGTGATACACACCTATAGTCCCAGCTATTTGGGAGACTGAGGCATAAGGATCCCTTGAGCCCAGGAGGTTGAGGCCACAGTGGGCCATGATGGTGTCACTACACTGCCTCCTCAGCAACAGAGTGAGACTTGTCTTTTAAAAAAACAGAAGAGGTTTCATTCAGTTGTGAGGAACCATGGTAACCTTCATAATCCTGATGGCCTTGCAGTCCTTGTGGATAGTCACAATTTGGATAGAGAATGAAATGGGGAAAGGAAATTCCAGGTAAAGGACATAACATGAGCAAAAATATGGAAATCTTAACATTTCAGGCATGTTTGGAGGATGATAGGTCATTATGACTGGTGTCAAGGTAAGTGGTGTCTTCAGAGATAAGCCAAGTTTCAGCTGGGTTAGGAAGTTGAAGAGGTGTTTGAGGAGAATATTAAAAACAAGCAGGGTTTGTGACCTTTGAAATAAAGCAGGAATTTCACAGGACTCAGCTAAGGGTACAATGTGAATGGTTCCTTATAGGCCTGATTTAGCTTCTTTGTTCTTTTCTTTCTTTATAAGGATTAAATATAACTTTTGTTTCTTAGGATTCCTACAACTTTCTGTATTCTGTGACTTTTTGTTACATCTTCATAAAGATTCGAAGTTTGTTTCCTAAATTACCACATTTGATCCACACAGCAACCATTTGTGGTCACTTGTATAAATATTTCCTCCATGTCATAGGAAGGAAAATGAACCTCAGGATAGTAATGACAACTTACGTCACAGAGCAAACAAAGAATCAGAGACGAGACTTTTAATTACAGCTTGCTGTTCCTTCATTTACTCAGTGTTGATTATGTACCTCAACATATTTGAGCCAAACTTGTTATCTTTACCTTCACAAACATGATCCTCTTCCAGGATTTCCCTATCTTGGTGATGGGTACCTCCATGCTTCCAGTAGTATAAGTCAGAAACCTTGATATGCTTTCTTAATTTGACTTCTAGGACACCATACTCTCCTGGCTTTGCTGCTCTCTATCTTACTGGTCATCACGTTTTACATTTTTAATTTAATTTTTTTTTTTTTTTGAGACAGGATCTCACTGTGTCACTCATAGCTCACTGCAGCCTGGACCTCCCAGGCTAAAATGACTATAGACACATGCCACCATGACTGGCTAATTTTTTGGAGAGATAAGGTCTTACTATGTTGCCAGGGCTGTCTCAAACAGGCTGTCACAAACTCCTGGGCTCAAGCAATCCTCCTGGCTTGGCCTCCCAGTGCTGGGATTACAGGCATGGGCCACAGTGCCCAGCCCTTACTGATCTTTCTTCTGCAGTTTACTTGTTGGTTTCATTTCTTCACCTCCTGTTGTTGGGGGTGACACAAAATTTAGTTTTTTCTCTATATTCACTTCCTTGGTGAACCTATCTTTTGGCTGTATTGGCCAGTGACTTTCAAATTTATGTCTCTAGCCCTCTCTCCTTAATGCAAGATTAATATATCCAAGCATCAATTTGTTAGCTAGAATGTTTAGTGGAATCCCAATCCCAACACATCCCAAATTGAACACTTGTTCCTCATGTCTAATCCTGTTTCACGTGTAGCCTTATCGTGGTCAATGGCATTTCTGTCTTTCCAGTTGCTCAGGCCATAATCCTTGTGTAGTTATCTTTGACGCTTCTTACAATGCACATCTGGTCTTTTAGCAAATACTATTGGGCTTCCTTTTTGGGGAAGCACTTTGATCCAGTAAAGGTTCAGAGAGCTTCTGGTATCCAGAATCTGACTACTTTTCCAGGGTTAACCACTGTGGTCTTGGCACCATGATCTTTTGCATGGATTATTACAATAGTCTCCAACAAGCATTCCTGTCTCCCTGAAGTCTGTTCTCAATATGACAGCCAGAATAATCTTTTTAAAAGCCTATTAGATCATGTCTCTTTCACTCATCGGAAAAGCCAGCATCCTTATAATGGCCTACAGAGCTTCCTTTTTACCACTATGATTCTTTTCTTCTCACTTCCCTTGCTCCACCCACACTGTCCAGCTTGCTGTTCTTTACACATACTATCCATACTCTTGTGCTGGGACCTTTCTAGCGGTTCCTTCTGCTTAAAAATGTTCTTCCCTACAATATGTGCTGGGCTAATCCTATTACCTTCTTCAAATCTTTGTTCCAATATCACCTCTGACACTTAAGTTGACCACTCTTATTTAAAACTACAGCCTGCAAATCTCCCCTACTTCTAATATTCCTTACTCTGTTCTATTTTTCTCCTGTTGCTTTTATTACTTTCTAACGTGCTATGTGATTTACTTATTTATCACGTTATTAGTCATTATTTCTAGGTAGCAATACTGTTAGCTAGAATGAAAACTCCACTAGGACAAGGTTCTTTGTTGTTGTTTACTTATGTATCTCATTTACCTAGAACACTGACTGGCCATAGTAAATGTTTAATAAACATTTGTTGCTTTGAATGCTTTCTTTTGCCCTATATATGCAGTCTGTTACCAAGCCCTATTGTTGTTTTCAGATCATTTCACATCTCTTCATTTCTCCCACCACCACCTAGTCTAAACTTCTATTATGTTTCATTTAATCTGCTGCAGTAACCTCCTCTCTGGTCTACCTGCAGCCACTCAAATGTGTCCCCTATAATGCATCTAGGGTAATTTTTTAAAGCACAAATCTAATTATGTTACTTGCCTTCCTTAAAACCTTCCAGTTTCTTCAGGATAAACATGTGGCCTACAGGGTCCATTGTGGTACAGCACCACCCTCCCTTCTCCTGGCTATGTCTTGTATCATGTTTTCTCTTGCTCCCTAGTCTTTAGTCGTTCGTGCCTTTTTTTCTTTCCTTTGGGCTAGTTTTATGGTTTCCTACTACAGGCACTTTGTATCTGTTGTTCCTCCTAACTGAAATAATTTTCCCTTCTCATTTTGTTTGGTAAACTCCTACTCATTCTTCAGATCTCAAAGCCTTATCCAGTCTCCCAGAAAGGGCCATATCTTCCTATCATAGTTTATGATTTATTCACATACCTCTCCTTAGAGCACTTGTCACAATTGCAGTTTTACCTTTATATGATTATGATCATCAGGGTAATGTCTCTTCTCAACAAAACTGTAATTTCTATGAGGACAAAGGCCATTGTATCCACAATACCCATGCAGTACCTGGCACATATTAGATACTTGATAAATGTGTTTTGAATAAATTATGTAGCATAACATCATATATATTCTCAGTGAAAAATTGTTCTACTATGATCCTATGCTAATTGGCAGCATGCAATGGCATCCCTGTATATATTTCTTCATATCATTTATATCGTTGATTAGTTTTTTGCAATACAAAACAAATTTAGCTTCAAATTTGTTTGAATATTCTCATACCCTAAATATTTATATAATATGGATTTGCCCTATAGATTTTGAGTTTCACTGGTATCTACAATATTGCCTTGTCTTTAATTATTTGCATTACAGAAATAAATGAAAAATCTCCTTCACTGTACACTGAAATTCAAAGTAATACAGTTGAGGCCGGGTGCAGTGGCTCATGCCTGTAATCCTAACACTTTGGGAGGCTGAGGTGGGTAAATTGCTTGAACTCAGGAGTTCAAGACCAGCCTAGGCAACAGGACAAAACTCCATTTCTACAAAACATACAAAAAATTCGCTGTACATGGTAGCATGCACCTATGGTTCCAGCTATCTGGGAGGCTGAGATGGGAGGAGTGTTTGAGCTTGGGAGGCAGAGATTGCAGTGAGCAGAGATGGGAGATTGGGCCACTGCATTCCAGCCTGGGTGACAGAGTGAGACCTAATCTCAAACAAAACCCAAAACAAAACAAAGTAACACAGTTCTCAATTTACATGTCTATAGTTGCAATTTTAATATAATTTCTTCATCTGCTTACTTTGAAGGTAAGTATGATGTAGGTTGATGACTGGAATGACTCATGGCATTTCTTGTGGTCTTAAGTCCTCTATCTGGACAAGCTACCAAAACTCAGTAAACATGTGTTATTTTTATTTATATGATCAATTGACATATTTGATTGCTTGCTGTGTGTTGAGTTTACCATAGTAAGTACAATATGAAATGAGTGGCCACAAATTCTGTCTTCTGGAATGTATAATCAAATGCACATCTATTATATTTAGCATGAGGGTTATTAAAAAGGAAAAATATAAGGTAAATTTCCTCTTTGAACAAATGTCTTAATTGCAAATACAGAATTCCTTCTGATACTTGGTATTCAGAATTTAGTATGGATCTAAGCAAGCAAAGTTTGTAGGGTTTTTGAAGAATATAAAAAAATATAAACAGGTTTGAATCAGAATTTGATGTAGGTTACTTTCCTTGGTACTGATCTGGTCCTTGGCATTTTTAAAAGAATACTGGTATCCAAAAAGCAGTTCTAGTGAGTTGCCTTTGACCAAAAAAAAAAAATGCTTTCTTAAAGGTAGTGAGTTGGTTGACTCAGGTGGTCCCTAGGCTTATAGATGTGCTTATCAGTAGTTCTCCTTTTATTGTGTTTCTATTATAATATATACTAATGAAAGGATACTTCAGTAAATGAGAAAGATTAAAATTACGGTATATATAACTTGGTTCTTGTAACAAAATTGAGAATATTTACTGAGTATGAATTGCTGTGAAGTATGAGGTATTTCTGTTGTTTATGGTGAAATAGGATAAATCTTATAGAATAATTTATAAACTGTTTGGCAGAACTCTGGAATTCAGAATGGACAGAGGACAGAAATATGTTTCATAATAGACAAGTTTTATTTTTGTCAACTCTGACATTTTTACTTCTTGCTGTCAGGTGAGATTCTGATGAATAAATGTCAACACACTGAGGTTTCATCACAACCTCATGAAGTTTGAAAAACATTAGATTAATTTATCCCTAAAAAAGATTTCTCTAGTCTCAATCTGGTCTGCTAGAAGACCAGACGAATGTTTATAGAATTGTCTTATGTTTCTATTCTCTAGCCTTCTGTCTTTTTATTGCCCTATTTTTTATGTAGTCATGGCTAAATGCTAAGTCGTTGTGTTACAGTCCTTCTGGAGTGGGAAATAAATATTTTTGTTTCTTTGTTTAATAATAATGATAAAGAGTAAAACATGAAGTGTTTTCTGTCCATTTTGTCTTTTAAAATGTTATCCTTATAACATTTTAATAAAAATGTTTACTTTTATTATTATTTTTTTTTGAAACAGGGTTTTGCTCTGTCAGCCAGGCTGGATTGCAGCGACCCAATCATGGCTCACTTAAGCCTTGACTTCCCAGGCTCCTGTGATCCTCTCACCTCAGACTCCTGAGTAGCTAGGACCACAGGAGTGCACCACCATGGCTGGCTGATTTCTGTAGATTTCTTAGAGATGAGGTTTTGCCATGTTGCCCTTGCTAATCTCAAACTCCTGAACTCAAATGATCCTCCCATCTTGGCCTCCCAAAGTGCTGGGCTTACACACATGAGCCACTGTACCTGGCATAAAATGCTATTTTTAAAACATTTTAAAATGTGAAATTTGACATTTTTTAAATGATCTTTCACTAGTATGTTCATTCAAACTATTTCTCACTCTCTTTCCACAGACATGATGTTTTATTTTTGAGACAAGATCTCACTCTCGCATCTGCTGGAGCACAGTGGTGCAAACACAGCTCACTGTAGCCTCAAGCCCCGGTCTCAAGGGCACCTCCTGCTTCAGCCTCCTGTGTAGCTGAAACTACAAGCATGTGCCACCACACTCGGCTAATGTTTTAATTTTTCTGTAGAGACAGAGTCTTGCCATGTTGCTCAGGCTGATCTCAGGTCTCTCAGAACATACATATACTGCACATACACACACACACACACACACACACACACACACGATATATATTTTATTTTGGCCAGCAGAAATTTCATTTGCAATATTGGAGTCAAATTGAATTTTACAACTCTTGGATAAAGCAGTGATACCAATTGTGCTTTTAGAATTCAGGGACAAGGCCGGGCACGGTGGCTCATGCCTATAATTCCAGCACTTTGGGAGGCTGAGGCGAGTGGATCACAAGGTCAAGAGATCAAGACCATCCTGGTCAACATGGTGAAACCTCGTCTACTAAAAATACAAAAAAAAATTAGCTGGGCATGGTGGCACATGCCTGTAATCCCAGCTACTTGGGAGGCTGAGGCAGGAGAACTGCTTGAACCCAGGAGGTAGAGGTTGCAGTGAGCCGAGACTGTGCCATTGCACTCCAGCCTGGGTAATGAGAGCGAAACTCCGTCTCAAAAAAAAAAAAGAATTCAGGGACAAACTTCACGTACTAAGGGAAAGTGTTCTACCTGCTAATTCTTTTTCATGTAAGTTTTAGAAATAATACCGCTATTGTACTGTTTGCTATTAGTATACTAAGATAATATGGGTAACAGATAATATAAACTAAGTAAAAGTAATTTTTCACATCTCCCTAGACCCTTTACAGATGATTAAAGATAGTAAATATAATATTATAAATATATATCACACTGTTTTTCAAAAGCTTACTGTTACTTAATCATGATAGTAATTGAAATGCATCAGAACAATTGGTCTTAGCTTTTTTTTTTTTTTTTTTTTTTGAGAGACAAAGTCTCACTCTGTTGCTCAGGATGGAATAGACTGGTGCTATCTCGACTCACTGCAAAATCCAGGATTCTCCTGCCTCAGCTTCCAAGTAGCTGGAATTATTGGCATATACCACCACGCCCAGCTAATTTGAGACAGGTTTCACTATATGTTGGCCAGGCTGGTCTCGACCTCCTGACCTCAGATGATGCGCCCACCTCAGCCTCCCAAAGTGCTGGGATTATAGGTGTGAGCTACCTTGCCCAGCTGGTCTTAGCTTTTTTGCCTCTCCTGATTTTCCTGCAGTGTGCATATATCTATCTTGTCACTTTAGTGTAATTGTCATTTGATTATCTCCCCTGACTAGATTATTCTTTAGAGGACAGGGATCATATTTTTTTCATCTGCCTAAAGTTACTTAGCCAATAACGGAGTCAATAAATTTCTACCTTCTGTCATAAGAGAATGGAGCTACAATTAACCCTAGTTATCTGAGAGAGGAGAATTTGAAAATGGTGCTTTCATACTGGCTAAGGTAATCATCCTCAGCTGATAGTCAGTTTTCATTATGATTGTATCAATACAATTATTTATGGGTATTTGACTAATCATGCTTATAATTATTGTTTCATTCTTAGAATATTGTGTCTACCTTTTGCCATCAGTAGCTGTGAGAGCAGGCCAGTTAGCTTAATCGTGACCATAATCAAAGTCAGTGTGTAACTTTCTTATAAGCTTCTTTCATCGGTTCATCTGTGATAAAGCATCCTTTGTTTCTTCAGTATAATGAAGTTAATTTTACTGTGTTACTGTGTTGTTTACAGTGGAAAAGAAGAAGGAAACAATAACAGAGTCAGCTGGTCGACAACAGAAAAAGAAAATAGGTAAGAAGAGATATTCATCAAAATGAAATTTGGGTTTTCTTGGAAAAAATTCTTAATGAAAATATAATAAAATTATTAATAGTGATAGCTCATGTTTCTATTATTTTTATGGTTTATAAAGCACATGCATACTTTATTGCACTTGATTCTCACCCATTTTGTGAGGTGTACAGGAAAAGTTAAATAGTTCCTCTATTTTTGCCCTTAGCTTTGAAATGTGAGTTTTGTAAAATGACAGTTGTGGTTTTTGAACATGACTGAGGGCTTTTGGCATAGTTTGTAAAAGCATATTGTTTTTTATATCTGAGATGATTATTTCCGCTTAAGTCTGAGTTACTTGTGTTCATTGTTTCTATGGCTTCCTTACTGAGAATTGACTAGTGATGGAAATCCACCAAGGGGTAGGAAATTTCTGCTGAGTAATTTTGATCTACTTTGAGAAATAATGATCATATCATATGTTTTTACTTTTTCAGTATAACTTAGAATTTAATTCTGTTTCTGAAAGACAATTTATAAAAGATTATATACGATTTGTTTTTATATGTTATGACATTTCTTGATTCTCAAATCAGGAGAAAACATTGTTGTGAGATTGTGTATTTGTTTAAGAAACTGTATCGGCCGAGCGCGGTGGCTCAAGCCTGTAATCCCAGCACTTTGGGAGGCCAAGGCGGGTGGATCACGAGGTCAAGAGATCGAGACCATCCTGGTCAACATGGTGAAACCCCATCTCTACTAAAAATACAAAAAATTAGCTGGGCATGGTGGTACATGCCTGTAATCCGAGCTATTCAGGAGGCTGAGGCAGGAGAATTGCCTGAACCCAGGAGGCGGAGGTTGCAGTGAGCTGACATCACGCCATTGTACCCCAGCCTGGGTAACAAGAGCTAAACTCCAGCTCAAAAAAAAAAAAAAGAAACTGTATCTATATACCTAGGTCACTGTTGTTACAGCTCAGGGGAGAATTCCATGAGATTAGACTATGCCAATGTCCTGTTCTGATTAAAGTTTTTCAGTTAGTGTAGGGATCCCAGATATTTTTTAAATGATCTGTTCATTTAATTTTATGGCAAAATGCTATTGAACATTTACTTTATATGTATCAGTTACTCCTAAAGGCATTGGAGAAACAAAGTAGAAAAATATTCTATTTTTATAAGCTCTGTTTAGAGAGGGAAAATAAACCAGGAAATAAATGATTACTGTGCAGGATGGTAAGTACTTTTTTGTTTGTTTGTTAGCTTGTTTTTTTGTTTTTTTTTTTTGAGACAGAGTTTCGTTCTTGTTGCTCAGGCTGAAGTGCAGTGGCGCCATCTTGGCTCACTGCAACCTCTGCCTCCCGGGTTCAAGCAATTTTCCTGCCTCAGCCTCATGAATAGCTGGTATTACAGGCATGCACCACTACACCCAGCTAATTTTTGAATTTTTAATAGAGACAGGGTTTCACCATGTTACCAGGCTGGTTTCGAACTCTTGACCTCGGGTGATTCACCCACCTCAGCCTCCCAAAGTGCTTGGATTACAGGGATGAGCCACTGTGCCATCTGAGAGTCTTGAGGAACAGAAATTTAAGGAACATCAGAAGTAAAGTTCTGAAACAGTATTGCCAGTGAAGTTGGAAAGTAGTAGTGTGACAAGTTGAGAGGAGAGTTTCAGGGAGGAGGAAGGGCCTGATTGATGATGGTAAGTATCTAAGAAATGGAGGTTATTAGTGCTTTTAGCAAAACTGGTATCAGTGGCATGATGGGGGACAGAAGCCAGATCATATAGATTAAGGAGATAATGCATGGTGAGGAAATGAAGACATTGAATGTGGACAACTCCTTTAAGTACCTTTGCTATAAAGAATAGGAGGGATAGGCCAGGCGTGGTGGCTCACACCTATAATCCCAGCACTCTGGGAGGCCGAGGTGGGTGGATCACGAGGTCAAGAGATCGAGACCATCTTGGTCAACATGGTGAAACCCCATCTCTACTAAAAATACAAAAATTAGCTGGGCATGGTGGCGCATGACTATAATCACAGCTACTTGGGAGACTGAGGCAGGAGAATCACTTGAACCCGGGAGGCAGAGGTTGCAGTAAGCTGAGATCGTGCCATTGCACTCCAGACTGGGCAACAAGAGCAAAACTCTGTCTCAAAAAAAAAAAAAAATTTATGAAGAGTTGCTTATCAAAATCTTATTGAAATTATTAGATGTAATATTTATGATGAGTTGCTTGAAAGACAATCTATCAATTCTCTAGATTTGTACATTTTAATCCTAGATTAAGTCAGACCATCTGTAAACCTAAACTGCATTATTTTGGACTTCATAAAATGCTTTTACTGTATTTCACCTTGGCATTTGCATTGTTAGGCTTATGAAAAATTCAGCCACATATAATATAACTTGTTATAGTACTAGTATGGAATATGTTTGAAAACATTATCTACAACATTATATAACTGTCTTTTGATATGAAATTGTGGAAACTGCATTGGAACAAACAAAAAGAAATTGTGGAAATGTTTCTGTTAGTTTTCAATGTCAGGAAAAGTAGCAGTCCACCTACGTAATTGATTTATCTTACAGACATGTGCTCAAACTGATTTTTTTTTTTTTTGAGATGGAGTTTCACTCTCATTGCCCAGGCTGGAGTGCAGTGGTGCCATCTTGGCTCACTGCAACCTCTACCTCCAGGGTTCAAGCGATTCTCCTGCCTCAGCCTCCCAGGTAGTTGGGACTACAGGCGCTCGCCACCATACCCAGCAAATTTTTGTATTTTTAGTAGAGATGGGGTTTCACCATGTTGGCCAGACTGGTCTTGAACTTCTGACCTCAGGTGAGCCACCCACTTTGGCTTCCCAAAGTGCTGGGATTACAGGTATGAGCCACTGTGCCTGGCTGATTTTTTTTTTTTCATTCAAATCAGCTGCTGATAAGCCTAGAATCAGATTTGCTGTTCCTCTCCAGCAAATGTATAGGACCAATTAAATGTATTTTAATGTACTGATCCTATGCAGTTTTGTTATTATCTAGCCCTTACTTTTTCTTAGCTCAGATTCCTCACTTGAGCTTATTTACAAATATATATATAGTATCTGCAGAAGAAGGGGGTATAAAGAGTAAAGCTGCTGCACTGAAAGAAGGGAGTTTTCAGTAAGAGGGAAGCAGCCAGCAATACTCAGTGTTCCAGAGAAACAAAATGTCATTGATTTCACTAGGTGAAGCTCTTTGAGAATAATCCTTGAGAGAACCACTAATCTGCAGTGCAAGTGTCTTTTGCTTTCTAACTGAAGATTTGATGTTCCCGATTCTTAATTTCAGTAGCAAATGTTTTGACTATTTTACATTTCCCTCTTATAGAAGAAAAATGAATTTACTTTTTGGTTGCATTCCAAATAAAGAAGTCATAAGGGGTTTATTTGGAGGATGTATGTGATGAGAAACTCAGGCAAAGCTGAACTAAGTGGTTACAGGAAGGCAGGAACTGTGGTAAGGCAAGTCCTGAAGGCAGAGCAAGTCCTGAGAAAAAGCCGGACAGGGATCTTCACTGTAAGACTCCACTTGTTTTTTTTTTTTTTTTTTGAGACGGAGTTTCGCTCTTGTTACCCAGGCTGGAGTGCAATGGCGCGATCTTGGCTCACCGCAACCTCCGCCTCCTGGGTTCAGGCAATTCTCCTGCCTCAGCCTCCTGAGTAGCTGGGATTACAAGCACATGCCACCATGCCCAGCTAATTTTTTTTTTTTGTATTTTTAGTAGAGATGGTGTTTCACCATGTTGACCATAATGGTCTCGATCTTTTGACCTCATGATCCACCTGCTTCGGCCTCCCAAAGTGCTGGGATTACAGGCGTGAGCCACCGCACCCGGCCGACTCCACTCGTTTTTTTAGCATTCAGCTTCTGCCTTCACCTAACCTTCCCTGTGTCCTTCCTCACTCCCAATCTCGTTGGAATATCTGCTCCAGACACTTGTGTCCTCAGGTTCTTTCTATCTCAATATTTTCATAGTGTGATCTAAGACTACCTATGTCAGTATTGCTTGAGATACTTGTGGAAAATGAAGGGTTCCAAGTATTACTCTCAGACTTTACTGAATCAGGATCTCTGGATGTGCCACCAGGAGTCTGCTTTTTTTTTTTTTTTTTTTAAACAAGCTGCCGATATAATTCTTAAAGTTTCAGAGCCAGTACTATATTATAACTTTTCTATTTCTATTCTCATAATTAATTTATTTTCCTCTAATTTTCTAGCATTAATTCCTGAGAGAGGAATCTAATTGTCTCAGCTGATCTTTTTATGTCATAGATCTGGGAGAGCCTATGGTTTGGCTGCCACTTGGGTCAGCAGTAGTAGGACAGAGGGTGTTATTAAATCTTCATGAGGCTAACCCTTCAACAGGGATTATGGTGCCAGCCAGATGTCCCCAGAAGGTGGGTGGGAAAGGGAGGGCAGACATTCTGAAGCTTGACTGAGTGGGATAGGTATCTCTTTTGTTTTTGTTTTTGTTTTTGTTTTGAGACGGAGTTTTGCTCTTGTTGCCCAGGCTGGAGTGCAATGGCGTGATCTTGGCTCACCGCAACCTCTGCCTCCTGGGTTCAGACAATTCTCCTGCCTCAGCCTCCTGAGTAGCTGGGATTACAGGCACGTGCCACCATGCCCAGCTAATTATTTGTGTTGTTAGTAGAGACGGGGTTTCACCATGTTGACCAGGATGGTCTCGATCTCTTGACCTCATGATCCACCCGCCTCGGCCTCCCAAAGTGCTGGGATTACAGGTGTGAGCCACCGCACCCGGCCCTTGTTTTTGTTTTTGAGACAGTGTTCCCCTCTGTCACCCCAGGCTGAAGTACGGTGGCATGTTCATGGCTCATTGCAACCCCAAACTCCTCCTGCCTCAGCCTCTCGAATAGTTCAGACTATAGTCATATGTCATCATGACTGGCTAATTTTTAAGTTTTTTTGTAGGGATGGGGTCTCTCTGTTACCCTTGAACTCCAGGGCTCAAGTGAGCCTCCTACCTCAGCATCCCAAAGAGCTGGGAATACAGGTGTGGGTTACCACATCTGGCCTCTTTTCTTCAAGACTTGGATTTAAATATGAGAGGAAATTTTTGAAATTTAATATATTTGGGGCCCTGAATTTATACATTTATTGTAGGCCTTTTTCTATGTTATTTGGATTGGCTGACAGCCTATTTATTCTGTGGTCAGAATGGATGTCATCATTACTACTAGTTTATTCCAATAGCCACAAGAAATATAGCCTCCAATTTGGAGTATTCCTTTTCTGAATTTTAATTTTCCCTTTTGCTAGTCACCTTGGAAAAGATATCACTCTAGAATATAAATGTATCTTCTGCATATTTCCAGATTCTTGTCTGCATGAAATTTCCTCAAATTTCATAGAGGTTGTATTCCAAACATTCACTACTTAGAGAATGCATATTTTTTGTTTTTGTTTTGAGACAGAGTCTCACCCTGTCACCCAGGCTGGAGCACAGTGGCACGTTCATGGTCTACTGCAGCCTTAAACTCCTGGGCTCAAGTGATCCTCCCACTGTAGCCTCCCGAGTAGCTGGGACTACAGAGCACACCATCATGGCTGGCTAATTTGTAAATTTTTTTTGTAGAGACAGGGTCTTGCCATGTTGCCCAGGATGGTCTTGAACTCCTGGCCTCAAGCAATCTTCTTACCTCGGCCTCCCAAAATACTGGGATCTTCCAGCTAGAATCTGGATTTTTTTTTTTTTTTTTAAGAGATGGGGTCTAGCTATGTTGCCCAGGCTGGAGTGTGGTGGCTATTCATAGTCGCGAACCCACTACTTATCAGCATGGGAATTTTTACCTGCTCTGTTTTGGACCTGGGCCGGTTCACCCCTCCTTAGGCAACCTGGTGGTCCCCCACTCCTGGGAGGTCACCATATTGATGCTGAACTTAGTGTGGACACCCGATCGGCATAGTACCATTTTAGACAAATTGAAAAAAGGAAGAAAATGTAAGAGAAGGATAACTGATTTGAGATACCTAAGTACAATCATTATGTTATACTTACAAATTAACTGATTGGCAATTCCCATTGGTATAAGCATATATATTAATGTATAGAGTGAAGACATTTAATACCAGAGGTAATTTTTAAAAAAAAATTCTGAGTACAAAATATATAATATCCCAGATGTTTTCATCATCTTATTAAATGATATTGAGACAGACTGCTTTTGTAATCACCAAACAGTGACAATTTATTTAACAACTGCTCTGTGCTCAGCATTGTATGTATTAACCATCTCATTAATTCTTTGCAGAGAGACAAGAAGAGAAACTGAAGAATAACAACAGAGATCTATCAATGGTAAGAGTCCTAAATATAACTTCATGGTAAACCACATAATGTTTTTAGCAAAAGACTGATTTGCATCAAATGCATTGCACTTAACGTTTTCAGTAATGTATCAGCTATGAAGGCTGTAAATAATATCATGGGTGTTCCTGGACCAAATGGAAGTAAAATATGCTCCTGCTCTTAAACTTCATCTTAATACTGTAAATAGCTTTTTTTTAGACTGTCTCAGAGGTCATGATTTTTCCTCTTCACACAGTTCTTAGTTCCCTCTTAGGTTTTCAAATGAAGTAGTTTATTTCTTTTTTCTTCCTCATGTTAATGCTGAATCTTTGGTTTTATAGTGATATGTGTAATCCCAATATAGGAGTTGAAACATTATAAATGGCTTTAATTACTGTCCTTGGTTCTTTTTCCTTTTTCCATTTTTTTTTTTTTTTGAGACAGAGTTTCGCTCTTGTTACCCAGGCTGGAGTGCAGTGGCGCAATCTCGGCTCACTGCAACCTCCGCCTGCTGGATTCAGGCAATTCTCCTGCCTCGGCCTCCTGAGTAGCTGGGACTATAGGCACGTGCCACCATGCCCAGCTAATTTTTGTATTTTTAGTAGAGACGGGGTTTCACCTTGTTGACCAGGATGGTCTCAATCTCTTGACCTTGTGATCCACCCGCCTCGGCCTCCCAAAGTGCTGGGATTATAGGCGTGAGACACCGTGCCCAGCCTCTTTTTCCTTTTTTCTTTTGAGAGATAGGGTCGTGCTTTGTCACCCAGGCTGGAATGCAGTAGCGTGGTCATAGCTCACTGCCACTGTGAATTCCTGGGCGCTAGGGATCCTCCTGTCTCAGCCTCCCAAGTAGCTGGGACTACAGGAGTACACCACCATGCCCGGCTAATTTTTAATTTTGTTTTTCTTTTTTTGTAAAGATGAGGTCTTGCCATCTTGCCTACGCTGATCTTGAATTTCAGTTGATCCTCCAGAGTATTGGGATTATAGGTGTGAGCCACTGCACACTGCTCAATCTTTTTCTTTTGTTCCTTTTTTTTTTGAGACAGAGTCTTACTCTATTACCAAGGCTGGAGTGTAGTGACTCTGTCTTGCCTGACTGTAACCTCTGCCTCCTGGGCTTATGCGCTCCTCCTACCTTGGCCTCCCAAGTAGCTGGGACTACAGGCGTGTGTCACCATGCCTGGCTTATTTTTGTATTTTTTTTGTAGAGATGGGGTCTCACTATGTTGCCCGTCCTGGTCTTGAAGTCCTGGGCTCAAGCCATCCACCTGCCTTGGCCTCCCAAAGTGCTGGGATTATAGGTTTGAGGTACTGCACCTGGCTCTTTTGTTCTTTAAGAGACCTTTTGTTCTCAGTATCTGGCATACTATGAAGTATAAGGAAAAGTGACTTCATTACCCATTTCCTCATTATTTATAAAGAGTAGGCTTTATTCAGACATGTCTTCCTAAAGCATAGATAGGCTGATTATATAGCTTGATGGATTTTTCACTTCTATGTATTTAACACAGGACATCTGAATTGTGCAACAGTTCTCTTTTACTTACTGAGAGACCTTTTGTTAGTACTTATTAACTCATTGGCCAGAATTGGGCCACAAAGCCACCCCACTATTCTTCCTCACCAGATGGTAAGAAGAGGAATTGGAGGTGAAGAGTGGGTTAGCCAACACAGCTGTAGCTTTTGCTAAGGAGTACTTTTTAAAAAAATTACATGAAACCAAAACTTTTGCAGTGTGCTTTAGATGTATTTTTTTTTTAATGTAAAATGACAATTTGTTTGTCTCATTACAGGTTCGAATGAAATCCATGTTTGCAATTGGCTTTTGTTTCACTGCCCTAATGGGAATGTTCAATTCCATGTGAGTATCCTTTTATATGCTTTTGCGTAGTAACTATTACTCTATATCTGTATGTATGTTAGCATTAACTTTTTGGGTAACGTTTTATTTTGATGTAATTTCAAACTTAAGAAAAGTTGCAAGAATGGTATGTATATCCATTCCCACATTCACAGTTGTTAATGTTTTGCTTCATTTCTTTTTTTCTTTTCCTCTCTTTACTTTCTCTATTATATGTGTGCTCATCCGTATACTATTTTTGTGTTTTTTCATAATCATTTGAAAGTATGTCGTAAGCTCTATGCTCCTTTTCCCGCACCTACTTTGCTATATATTTCTTAAGGACATTTTCTTATATAACTTCAAAACAATTATCAAAATCAAGGGAATTTTTTTTTTGTTTTTGAGATGGAATCTCGCTCTGTCAGCCAGGCTGGAGTGCAGTGGCGCAATCTCGGCTCACTGCAGCCTCCACCTCCTTCATTAAGGGGATTCTCCTATCTCAGCCTCCCGAGTAGTTGGTATTACAGGCATGCACCATCATGCCTGGCTAATTTTTGTATTTTTAGTAGAGATGGGGTTTCGCCATGTTGGTCAGGCTGGTCTGAACTCCTAACCTCAGCTGATCCACCCGCCTCAGCCTCCCAAAGTGCTGGAATTATAGGCATGAGCCACCACACCTAGCCAGAATTTAATTTTTGTAAAATACAATTCCACGATAACTTTTTTTACCCTCTTAATATTGACGGTATTTTATGTATAAGGCTTAGGCATTATGGGTTCTCCATAAAGAATTTAATATGTTCCCTCTGTTTTTTTCAGTTGCTTACTAACAAGCTGCTTCAAAATGAAGGTAGTCATATAAAGATCTTTTGCCTCTTAAAATAGAGTCTTAATAACTATAATCTTGTTTAATGATAAGGTAAATTACTGTTGTCTAAACCAGCATATAGCAGACCTGAGTAATTGTGGAACTTCTTTTGAGAGAATATATCCAAAGATGATAATAATGTATTGCCCTTTTTTTTTTTTTTTGAGACAGAGCCTTGCTCTGTCACCCAGGCTGGATTGCAGTGGTGTAATCTCAGCTCACTGCAACCTCCACCCTCTGGGTTCAAGTGATTCTCCTGCCTCAGCCTCCCGAGTAGCTGAGATTACAGGCATGTGCTACCATGCCTGGCTACTTTTTGTATTTTTAGTAGAGACCGGGTTTCACCATGTTGGCCAAGCTGGTTTCCAATTCCTGACCTAAAGTGATCCTCCCACCTCGGCCTCCCAAAGTGCTAGGATAACAGGCGTTGAGCCACTGCACCCGGCCCATGTATTACCTTTTCAAAGCTCATCTGAACTGTACTGCAGGTATTAGAGTTTTTCTCACTCCCCCTTTCATTCCCTTCCTTTTACTCTCTTTTCCCAGCTTCTTTCCTGTCTGTCTCTCCCTCTCCCTGCATCTCTTCCCCTAGTCTATTTTTCCTTCCTACCTGTTGAGTGTATATTTTGTGCCAGGCATTGTGCTAGGTATTAGAATATAATGGCTGGGCATAGTGGCTCACGCCTGTAATCCCAGCACTTCGGGAGGCCGAGGTGAGTGGATCACCTGAAGTCAGGAGTTCAAGATCAGCCTGACCAACACGGTGAAACAAAAATAAAGAAAGAAACAAAATAAAATACTACATTCTCATTGGAAAAATTTCAAAAATATATATGTATAAAATATAAAGTAAAAATACATTTTACTCTGTATAAAATGTAAAATTACTGTCTGCCTCCAATATAGTGCATATTCATCAAGATTTGTACTTTTTGTAATAGGTATACAAACATTTTTACATTTGTATATATGAATTTTTATTTTTTTGAAACAAGGTCTTACTCTGTTGCCCAGGCTGAGGTACAGTGGAACAATCATGGCTCACTACAGCCTTGACCTAATGTGCTTAAGTGATCCTCCCACCTTAGCTTTCCGAGTAGCTGGGACTACAGATATGCACCATGATGCCTGGCTAATTTTGGGTGGGGACAGAGTCTCACTCTGTTGCCTAGGCTGGAGTGTAATGGTGTGATCTTGGCTCACTGTAGTCTTTGCCTCCTAGGTTCAAGGAATTCTTCTGCCTCAACCTCCCGAGTAGCTGGGATTACAGGCATGCACCACCATGCCTGGCTAATTTTTGTATTTTTAGTAGGGACAGAGTTTTGCCATGTTGGCCAGGCTGGTCTCGAACTCCTGCCCTCAGGTGATTCACCTGCCTCTGCCTCCCAAAGTGCTAGGATTTTAGGCATGAGACATCATGCCTGACCCAAGCTATTTTTTTTTTTTAATTTTTGTAGAGATGAGGTTTCACTAGTTTGCCAAGGCTGAATATAAACTTTTATACACAAGAATGGCTGTTTTATAACTTGCTATAATTTTTGTCCACACAAAAATCTGTGGCAATTTTTAAAACATAATATATATATATTAATTTCTATGTAATATTATTTTGAAGTGGCTGTATAATGTTGCATTGAATGAATGTACCTTTTTTTGAGATGGAGTTTCATTCTTGCCCAGGCTGGACTGCAATGGCCCAATCTCAACTCACTGCAACCTCCACCTCCCGGGTTCAAATGATTCTCCTGCCTTAGCTTTTCTCTTTTTGAAACATTTTTCTATTTTATAAAAAATAAAAGGAATTATTTTCAAACCTAAAAACAATTAAGTAAAAGTATTATCTCAGAATATTGCGTATGTAGTTTAGTAATCTGTTTCTTTCATCACTACTATATATTCTATAAATTCCTATTCAGAAATGTTTATCCTTCTTATTTATTTTTTATTTATTTATATTTATTTATTTAATTTTCTCTTCTGGCCACACTTCACTAGAAAATTTTATTTATTTACTTATTTATTTGATTTTTTTTTAGACAGAGTCTCACTTTGTTGCCAGGCACCAGACTGGAGTCCAATCGTGTGATCTCGGCTCACTGCAGCCTCTGCCTCCTGGGTTCAAGCAATTCTCCTGCCTCAGCCTCCCGAGTAGCTGGGATTACAGGTGCATGCTACCATGCCCAGCTAATTTTTTGTATTTTTAGTAGAGATGGCATTTCACCATGTTGGCCAGGATGGTCTCAATCTCTTGACCTGGTGATCCTCCCTCCTCGGCCTCCCAAAGTGCTGGGATTACAGGCTTGAGCCACTGTGCCCAGCTTATTTATTTATTTTTAAATAGAGACAGGGTTTCACCATCTTGGCCAGGCTGGTCTTAAACTCCTTACCTCATGATCCATCTGCCTTGGCCTCCCAAAGAGCTGGGATTACAAGCGTGAGCCCAGCATACCTGGCCTTATCCTTCTTAATATGTGTAGTTGGGACCTTCGGGTCTTAGAAAAGAATTTTTTTTTTTTTTTTTTTTTTTTTAAGACAGAGCCTTGCTCTGTCACCCAGGCTGGAGTGCAGTAGCATGATCTCAGCTCACTGCAATCTCTGTCTCTCAGGTTCAAGCAATTCTGCCTCAGCCTTCCAAGTAGCTGGTACCACAGGTGCTGCCACCATGTCCAGCTAATTTTTGTATTTTTGTGAGATGGGGTTTCACCATGTTGGCCAGGCTGGTCTTGAACTCCTGGCCTCAAGTGATCCGCCCGCCTTAGCCTCCCACAGTGTTAGGATTACAGGCGGCCTCCCACAGTATTAGGCTTACAGGCATGTTAGGATTACACCATGCATGGCCCAAAAAGAAGGTTCTTAAAATCTTACTGGTGCTATGGTTTAGAACTGTGGTTCTCAAAGTGTGACCTGGGATCCCTGGAAGTCTGAGATTCTTAAAGGAAGTCAGAGATTCTTTCAGAAGTCTTAGAAGTCAGAATGATTTTCACAGTAATTTTGAGATGTTATTTACTTTTTTTTTTTTAATTCTTTCTCTCATGAGTGTACAGTGGAGTTTTCCAGAGGATTCATGATGCGTGATATTGCAGTAGCCTAAGAACTGAGGCAGCGATGATTTCTAGCTATTTTCTATTAAGCCAAACATTTAAAAGATTATAAAAATAAAATAATGCCTCTCTTTTCACTAATATTTTTGTTTTTAAATATATTCTTCAAAAGTTATTTTCATAAAAATAAATTATGTTAACATGTAATGAATTCCTTGCTATTTTTAAAATAAATTAATAAATATTTTGGCTGGGCACGGTGGCTCATGCCTGTAATCCCAGAACTTTGGGAGGCTGAGGCGGGCAGATCACCTAAGGTCAGGAGTTCAAGAACATCCTGGCCAACATGGAGAAACCCCATCTCTACTAAAAATACAAATATTAGCTGGGTTTGGTGGCACACATCTGTAATCCCAGCTATTCGGGAGACTGAGGCAGGAGAATCATTTGAACCCAGGAGGCGGAGATTGCAATGAGCTGAGAGTTTGCCACTGCACTCCAGCCTGGGTGACAGAGCAAGACTCCATCTCAAATAAATAAATAAATAATATTAAACATTTCTCATTTTTAATTTCTAATACAGTAAATAATAACTATAGCCTACATAAATACAAAGTTTTTAGGGTCCTAAATAATTTGTCAGTATATAAAGGGGTCTCAATACCAAAAGAATTGAGAACCACTAATTTAGGAAAAGATTGATGAGAATAATCTAGGCTCTTCCTTACACCACAGTATTCAGGTTCATGTCTATTATTAGCATGTCACCCTTTCTTTGTTTTTCAGAGATCAAGAGACTTAAAGCTCTATTTCTGTCCCAGATTCTTCTTTGGAAGTAAGAAACTTGTCAGTCTTCCAAAAATAACAATTCTTTGTTTTTTTTTTCTTTTAGATTTGATGGTAGAGTGGTAGCAAAGCTTCCTTTTACCCCTCTTTCTTATATCCAAGGACTGTCTCACAGAAATCTGCTGGGAGATGACACCACAGACTGTTCCTTCATCTTCCTGTATATTCTCTGTACTATGTCGATTCGACAGGTGAATGATTACATCTACCATTTAATATGTATATTTTTCCTTGCTGTCATGCCAATTAGCTTTTACTTCTGTAATACTAGAAATGTTTACCCATTGTTACTGAGTTCTTTAAGTTGCTCATTTTAGAATTCCAGTGTATCATCCAAAAGCCATTTTAAATTGCAAGGTCTAGATTACTGATCCTTAGGGATGAGAAGTAGTGATAAAACCAAATATAGATTCCATATCCCATTCTTAGAGCTCTCAGGCTCCTCCTTTTATCACAACTGCCTAAAGCTACAAGAGTAGAAAGCGGGTTTGGTCTTCCCAGTATCATTTCTTCATAATAGACCAGCACCATTTAGCAGTTCAGGAGCACAATAAGTGTAATAATGTGGTAATTTTAGATTATTCACAGCTGAGATAAAGTTTAGGTTATAGAATTTACATTTGGCCAACTTGGTGATTTGACATTCATAGTGAAAAACAGTGAGAAATAAGAAGTAAAAGGGTTATGAAGGTCCAGAAGAGAGGTATAAAATTTGATTAGTGGGAAAAGGTTCAAGCAGAAAGTGGCTTTTGAGATGAGACTATGAAAGTGAAAGGGTGGCCAGGTGACGTGGCTCATGCCTGTAATACCAGCACTTTGGTAGGCTGAGGCATGAGGATCACTTGAGCTCGAGAATTTGAGACCAGCCTAGGCAATACGGTGAGATTACATCGCTACAAAAAATTTTAAAATTAGCTGAGTATGGTAACATGTGCCTGTAGTCCCAGCTACCCTAGAGGCCAAGGTGGGAAGGTCACCAAAGCCTGGGAGTTTGAGCTTGCAGTGAGACTTGACTACATCACTGGACTTTAGCCTGGACAACAGAGTGAGACCCTGTCTCAAAAAAAAAGAAAAAAAAGGTGAAAGGGATAATTAAGGTCTCTGCTCAAAAATTCTTTATTTTTATTCAGTTTCTGAACATACTTCCATTCGTCAGGCTTTGTAATGGTAAGGTTTGCACATGTGTAAATATGAACAGAAATCTTTCAGTATTTGTTACATAAGTGATTCTCTTTTTTCCTACTCCTTCTGAGTACTGTCTGTAGCAGAAGATTTTTGATTGATCTGTGTATTAGTTTGTTCTTGCATTGCTATAAAGAAATACCTGAGACTGAGTAATTTATAAAGAAAAGAGGTTTAATTGGCTTATGGCTCTGCAGGTTGCACAGGAAGCATGATGCTAGGTTGTACAGGAAGCATCTGCTCAACTTCTAGGGAGGCCTCAGGAAACTCACAATCATAGTAGAATGCAGAAGGGGAGCAGGCATGCCACATGGCCAGAGTAGGAACGAGAGAGAGAGGTGGGAGGTTCTACACACTTTTAAACAACCAGATCTCGTGAGAACTCACTCACTACCACAAGAACAGTACTAAGGGGGATGGTACTAAACCACACAATTTGACATGAGATTTGGGTGGGGACACAAATTCAAACCATTATCAACCTGTCATGTGAGAATCAATGGGAAATCAAATTACAGTTCATGGCTCACCAAGATCTTTTTCATTGTATTGCTTAATATTTTTTCCCAATTCATATCTCATCACATCCCCACAAATACAGCACTTTGACCATTCTGGCTTGCTTAATAGTTTTCATGTTACAGTCACTCAGATGTACTTTTCGCTTCTGTGTTTCCTTCTTTCTGAGTGCCTCCCTCTTCTTTCTTTTAAACAAAATCAAGTTTCAAGGCTTCCTTTTCTGGCACATATTTTCTGGCACTTACTGCACTGTGAAGGTTAGCTATAAGAGGAGCATGACTAAATACAGAAATATCAAAAGACTATTGTAATAGTGTAACAAAAAATCATTATATTATAAACTATAACAGTGAAGAGAGGGATGAAAAGGATGGGACAAGATTGAGAAATAAATAGAAGGTGAAACCAGCTGAACTTAGTTATTAATTTAATGTGAAGGAGAAAAGAAAAACTAAGATGACTTGCATTTTCTGATTTTGGTGACCAAATGGGGAAAAGTTTCACTAAGAGGTGGGGAATAGTTTATCCAACAGGTTGGGAATAGAAGAAAGAAGAGTATGCTGGTTAGCAGACTGCTGAGTTTGAGGTGTTTGTTGAATAGCTACATAATTATGTCCACCAAGAAGTTGTACTCAGGCTTAGCTGAAGTATATACTAAAATTTTTGAAATAGTCTCTGTAATAGGCCTACCTTAGCCCATTTTCTGTTGCTGCAACAGTATACCACAGCCTGGGTAATTTATAAAGACAGTTTAGCTCACAGTTCTGCAGGATGTCCAAGAGCATGGTGCTGGCATCTGCTGAGGGTCTTCCTACTGCATTGTAACTTGGTGGAGGACATCACATGGTGAGAAGGCAAGAGCGAGAAGCAGAGAAAGCTCACTTTTATAACAAAGCCACTCGTGATAAGGAATCCACTCCCATGATAATGACATTATCTGTTAATGAGGGCAGAGAGATTAAATTTCCACCACATGAACTTCTCAGGGACACATTCACACCATAGCAGGAGTTTATCCTAGTGAAAGCTAAGGTAATGACAACACAGATCTTTTGATCTCTGTGGAATATTGCTCTTTAATTTGATTGTTTAAGTCTGAAATTTTTTTTTTTTTTTTGAGACAGAGTTTCGCTCTTGTTACCCAGGCTGGAGTGCAATGGCGCGATCTCGGCTCACCGCAACCTCCGCCTCCTGGGTTCAGGCAATTCTCCTGCCTCCGCCTCCTGAGTAACTGGGATTACAGGCACACGCCAACATGCCCAGCTAATTTTTTGTATTTTTAGTAGAGATGGGGTTTCACCATGTTGACCAGGATGGTCTTGATCTCTTGACCTCGTGATCCACCCGCCTTGGCCTCCCAAAGTGCTGGGATTACAGGCTTGAGCCACCGCGCCTGGCCTAAGTCTGAAATTTTACAATTGTAGCTTGGGTTGACATCTTATTAAAACACAATGATGTATATATTTCCCTTTAAGCACCAAAGAGCAATTCTGGGTTCTTTTGTTTTTTTCTTTTTTTTTTTTTGAGATAGTCTTGCTCTGTCACCAAGGTTGGAGTGCAATAGCTCTATCTTGGCTCATTGCAACCTCTGCCTTCCAGGTTCAAGTGATTTTCCTGCCTCCTGAGTAGCTGGGATTACAGGTACCCACCACCATGCCTGGCTAAGTTTTTTGTAGTTTTAACAGAGACAGGGTCTTGCCATGTTGGCCAGGCTGGTCTCGAACTCCTGACCTGAGGTGATTCACCAGCCTTGGCCTCCCAAAGTGCTGGGTGCCTGGTAGCGTTCCATTCTTAAGTGTTGGCATAGGAAACATGGAGGCATGAACGTTTGCAATGGACTACAGTATAGGAACTACTGAATCTAAAATGGTTGGTGGGATGTAATAGGAAGTGAAGTTGTCACTGAGGAGGATTGCCTGAATCTCTACTTCATGATGTAGCATTAAGGGATTTCTTTTTTCTTTCTTATGCATCTTATAGTGCAAATCTGCTGGTGACAAATTAAATCTTCATTTATCTGAAAATATCTTTATTTTATCTTCATTCTTGATGGATATTTTCATTGGACATAGAATTCTGAGTTGGCTTTTTTGTTTGTTTTAGGCTTTAAGCATTTTAAATGCCTTTTCACTATTTTCTGGCCTCCGTTGTTTGTAAAAAATTCTTCATGTCTTTGTGTTCTCTAAGTAATGTCACTTTTCTGTAGCTGCTTTCAGATTTTCTCTTTGAGATTGGTTCTCAGAAATTTGAGTAGGATGTGCCTCGGGTATTTTTTATTTTTATTTTTATTTTTTTTTGAGATGGAGTTTCGCTGTTGTTACCCAGACTGGAGTGCAATGGCACGATCTTGGCTCACCGCAACCTCCGCCTCCTGGGTTCAAGCAATTCTCCTGCCTCAGCCTCCCGAGTAGCTGGGACTACAGGCGCGCACCACCATGCCCAGCTAATTTTTGTATTTTTAGTAGAGATGGGGTTTCACCATATTAACCATGATGGTCTCGATCTCTTGACCTCGTGATCCACCCGCCTCGGCCTCCCAAAGTGCTGGGATTACAGGCGTGAGTCACCACTCGTGGCTCTTTTTTTGTTGTCTCTCTGTGTTTTAGGATTCTTTCTCTATTTTGAGTAGCTATGGTTTTCCTCAACCTTGGTTTTTGGTTCTTCAAACCAGTAAGATTGTAGTTTATTCTGAGTTTTAGACTCTTCACAGTGCTGACTGGGGTTATGCCCTCCATTATGAGATTTTCAAAAAATAAAATAAAACATTTTATCTTTCTGCACTACACTAAAATTCAGAACATTCTCTCTGAGTGATCCTCAGAGAAGGAGCTAAAAGAGATCTAGGGACATTTTCATTGGAAAGATGGGGGAGAAAGAGAAAGAGGGACAGAGGAAGGAAGTGAGAGAGAGAGAGATTGTCACTTAATCCCCTGACCCCAGCACGAAAGACCTTCATTACAAAGAGGGCCTTTGGTCAACCTAAGACAAAAAATATTCATTCATCATTACAAAGGAAGTAACATTATTCTAGTGCAGATTTGATGTGTTCATCTTTCAGAATTTTGATTTCTACTTTGTAAGATATATGTTAAGAAGGACCCCGAAGGGGGCTTCAGTTTTCTACCCTATTTTGTTTTCTGTATTGGGCTTCTTTACATCACATTTTATTTTTCAGAAGTCTTCTGTTAAACTCTGTGAATTGTGTACAAAAAAAAAAAAGATGAATAGAAGTTTATTTTAAAAATTAGGACTGGCATGGTGGCTCACGCCTGTAAGCCCAGCACTTTGGGAGACTGAGGCAGATGGATCCCAAGATCAGGAGATTGAGACCAGCCTGGCCAATATGGTGAAACCCCATCTCTACTAAAAATATAAAAATTAGCCGGGTGTGGTGGCGGGTGCCTGTAGTCCCAGCTACTCAGGAGGCTGAGGCAGCAGAATTGCTTGAACCCAGGAGGCGGAGGTTGCAGTGAGCTAAGATGGCGCCATTGCACTCCAGCCTGGGTGACAGAGCAAGACTCTGTTAAAAAAAAAAAAAAGAAAGAAATTTATTTTACAAATTAAAAAATAAAAGAGTTCTTAAAGGCTATAAGGGTCTGAAAATGATTGATCTAGTCAACCCTGTTTTTTTTAATGGTAAGGAAATTGAGATTTGGTAAAATGAAGACAGTCCTATTATTTTATTGTCTAGTTTGTCAGCACTAGAACCCAAGTTTTCTGATTGCTAACCCAATAATATTTCAACAATGTCAAGCTTGTACTGTCTGGTTTTCAAAGTAAATATTTAATCTCTACATTATTTTTCCCAAGTAGTCTAGTCAGATATAATGTGAGAACCCTGGTAATATTGGAATGTGTCGTTTTGAAGTCATTAGATTTTATACACAACTTTGTTGAGACAGTAAAGATATGTATGGGGGCTGGCCTCAGTGACTCATGCCTGTAATCCCAGCACTTTGGGAGGCTGAGGCGGGCGGATTGATCACTTCAGGTCAGGAGTTCGAGACCAGCCTGACCAATATGGTGAAACCCTGTCTCTACTAAAAATACAAAAATTAGCCGAGTGTGGTGGCAGGTATCTGTAATCCCAGCTACTGTGGAGGCTGAGGCAGGAGAATTGTTTGAACCTGAGAGGCAGAGGTTGTAGTCAGCCAAGACTGTACCACTACTCCAGCCTGGGCAACAGAGCGTGCCTCAAAAAAAAAAAAAAAAAAAAAGATTGTGTTATGGTAATAAATGAGATATTGGAATTAATTGGAAGTGAAGACTGGTTGCCAGATGCCAGAGAAACTAACAGAGTGAACTGAGGATTGTCATGGGTGTGTTATTTTAGCTAAATGACTAAGGAATAAAATTTAGCAGATTGTGTTTATCACCATTGACCTGGGTCTTCCCAAAGTGTCAAGTAACCAACAACTTCCATTTCTTGATCACTGGGTCTTAATCTTTGTAAAGAGGAAAGAACACAACTTCTATGGTGGCATTTTTCTGGTTTTCATGCCAATAGAAGACACAATTATGGGAAAATGTTTTTCCTTTGTTTTTCTCTTCTGAGTATACACTCTTCATTTGTTACCTGTTACACAGGACTGGACAGGAATTCAAAATAATTGTTTTACATCTTTCCAAAACTTGATTGCATCTTACTATATTTTACATTTGTATTTTCTTTCATAGCATCTTTGTTATATATTAAAACTCCTGTTTTTAGCTAAATGCATATTTCTTTTTTTTTTTTTTTTTTTGGAAACGGAGTCTCGCTGTATCACCCTGCTGGAGTGCAGTGGTGCAATCTCAGCTCATCACAACCTCCGCCTCCCCTGTTCAAGTGATTCTACTGCCTCAGCCTCCCAAGTAGCTGGTATTACAAGTATGCATAGAGATGGGTTTCACCATGTTGGCAAGGCTGGTCTCGAACTCCTGACCTCAGGTGATCCACTCACCTCAGCCTCCCACAGTGCTGGGATTACAGGTGTGAGCCACCACGCCCTGCCGAAACTGAAAATTATAGACAGTGCAGTATTGACAAATCCAGCCAGCAGACCCATTCTTGAAGAAAATGCCTGTAAGAAATAGCTAATGAATATTCTTCATATGCTTCATGTTAAAAATAAAAGATTATCTCCTTTTATGATTCTCCACTTCATAAAGATCAGCCACTTTGATTAGTAGGCCAAAGTCTCATCAGGTATGGAAGGCTTTTACTGTTCTATGATTTTCATTGCATTGTAGGCCTTTTAAAAAATAATATAGTAATAATCATCCTATTACAGGTCATAATGGTACCTTTAATTTATATGAGTTGCCTTTGCCTGAGAGCTACATAAAACATGTCTTCTGTATATTTGATATTAAAACTCAATTCTTACTATGTTTTCTTTACAGAACATTCAGAAGATTCTTGGCCTTGCCCCTTCACGAGCTGCCACCAAGCAGGCAGGTGGATTTCTTGGCCCACCCCCTCCTTCTGGGAAGTTTTCTTGAACTCAAGCAGAACTTTATTTTCTATCATTCTTTCTAGACACATACATCAGACTGGCAACTGTTTTGTAGCAAGAGCCATAGATAGCCTTAGTACTTGGGCCTCTTTCTAGTTTTGAATTATTTCTAGGCCTTTTGGGTATGATTAGAGTGAGAATGGCATCCAGCAAACTTGATCATGCTTTTGGTCCTAGATGGTTTTCAAATAAGCGAATTGATTAGTTAAGTTCAGGTGATGTTTATGTAATGAAAAACAAATAGCATCCTTCTTGTTTCATTTACATAAGAATTTTCTATGAGACTGACTCTCAAGGCCCTATGTATGCCCTGCAAGAGATCTAGAAGGAAGATTTAGTTTGTATAACTCTTAATTGTAACTGTTTGTTGAGCTGTTTTTTTTTTTAAGCCAAATATATGACATAAGATCAATAAAGAGGCCAAATTTTTAGCTATGTTATGCACAAGGAGAGATCTGTTTCATTTTGCTTTGCCCTATTTCTAGATGTAAGTTTTAGCATTGGCCAGGAAGGGCTAAAAATGAAGTTTTTAAGGTACTATACTTTTTTGCCATACTTCACTCATGTACTCAAAATACAGAGTTGTCCTGGTGTAGGAACAGGAAAGCAGGAGTGGAAAGGAACATAATAATTCATGGGAGTTTAAAAATCAGGGTCTTGGCAAGTAACACTGATGACTGAAAAAAAAACCAAATTAAATATAAATAAATAAATTAAAATGAGGGTCCTCAACCATTCTCTTCATATCCTATTACAGTCTCTTGGATTCTTGTAGGGGCACTCTTAGATCTCCTTTGGAGGCAAGGATACAGTTATATGTTGTTAATCTTGCAGAGCTTTCTTTTAGTCACAATAGCCTTCAGTTTCTGCCATGTACCATGATCCTCCCCCATAATCTACGGAATTAGGAGTCCTGTGTGGGGTCCGCTCAATAAATATGCACATTCATCAAATGTCTACTTAAATGTGAGTATTCTACCAGTGAGAAAAAACACATAATTTTCAAAGTAATAACTGTTAAACCAACAGCAAACTTCTTTCTTATCAGCACCATAAAGTCCAGAAGACAGTGGAAAAATAACTTCACAGTGCTGAGGAAAATAAGTATCAACTTAGAATTTTATTCACAACATTCGAGGCAAAATAAAGACATGTTTGCACATAAAAAAATTAAGACAATTCAATTATTAAAGGTCATATTTCAAGGATAGAAAAGAAAATCTGTCCAAGGTGAAGGTATGGGATACAAGAAACAATGATCAACAAAGAAATAAAATATATGGATAAATTTAAATGTTTTATGGATTATATAATTTAAGAATTATCCCAAGACGACCCTACAAGGTAATCACTGTTCTTTTTTTTTTTTGAGACTGAGTTTCGCTCTTGTTACCCAGGCTGGAGTGCAATGGCGCAATCTCGACTCACTGCAACCTCCGCCTCCTGGGTTCAGGCAATTCTCCTGCCTTAGCCTCCTGAGTAGCTGGGATTACAGGCACGCGCCACTATGTCCAGCTAATATTTTGTATTTTTAGTAGAGACGGGGTTTCACCATGTTGACCAGGATGGTCTGGATCTCTTGACCTCTTGATCCACCCTCTTCGGCCTCCCAAAGTGCTGGGATTACAGGCTTGAGCCACCGCGCCAGCCCTGTAATCACTGTTCTTACCTTCATTTAACAGATGAGGACGCTGGGGCACGGGAGGTTAGTAACTTGCTTCTCATCACAGAGCTATTGAGTGGCAGAGTCAGGATTTGAATTCAACCATTGTAAAGACAAATAGTCCAGACTGTCAAGCTCTATATTACAGCCTCCTCATAGGTATGCGGTGATTCTCTTCTCATCACCTCATCTCCTCAACTAGACTGTGTGAGCTCTCTCAAGTTGGACTTTGTCTTTTTTTTGTTCTCCTTTTTACAAAGTAGTCAACATGAGTGGGAACATAGCAGGAGCTCAATAAAAGCAGATAAAAGGGAACAGAAGTCCCTATTTTTATCAGAAGGATGTCTGATAATGGATGATGATAACTTTTAATGGTCTTTTCTCCATGTCATTGACCACTATAAGCAAAATAATAATTTTAATGATAATGAAGAAAATGATGCTCCTAACAATAATGACAAATATGAAATATCTAAAATAAAAAATGAAAAGAAACCATCCTCAAAATTCTGCCATTGCCTTTTTAAAGTGAGAATGTATAGCACACTCTATCACTCATACCCTGAGGCTTTGAAGTTGGTGCTTTCTAATTCGATTCCTTATGGGCCAGGTTTTTATATACAAATTATGTTTCCATAGTAAAGGATAAATAAGAGGAAGAAGTTAAAAAAGGAGAGGAAGCAGAGATTGCATCTATTCACCCTATTCATTTAAAATTTTTCTTTTTTCCAAATATATTCTGCTTATGTATATTTACCCTGTTCTTAACAGCACAATAACAAAGATACATTACAGAGGAAATAAAGCTCACATCACAAGATTTAAGTTCAAGGAGTTATTAAGGGCTACTGCAGCCCCACAATTAGCTTTCTTAAAATTTCTTGTTTTGAAGAAATTTCAAGACTAGTTATTTGGATGACACTCTTTAAGTCCACAACATCACCAGATCATTGGAGATGACATTTCAAGACAGGCCTGTGAATATCTCTCAAAACACATACTTTGGCTATTTTCCCTATGCAAAAAGAGGTGGATTGTCTCATGTCTAGTGAAAAACAATCAGCCCTTACTGATATCTGTATTAGGCTATTTAGGTTACACTCATAATATGTTAAAGTAGTATGTTTTCAAAAATGAAGGTAAACCTGAGTTTATTAACAGATTGCATTCTAAAGGCTAAGCTAGTTTGGAAATTGGAAAGCAAATGTGTGTAGGTATTCATGTGCCCTTGACTAGACTGGGCCTCTCTCTACTGGTATGTCATTCTCTCTAACAGGGTCAGTTACTTAAAATGACATCAGACAATTGATAGAACATCCAGATCCCCCTTACTTCCAGAACAAAAGCATTTTACCATATACTAGTATGAAGTAGGTTTTTTTTTTCTGACTATTTATACTTATTTTGTGTATTTCAATACTGCCCTTTAAATAAAAGTACTATATACTTTCTCTTTTTTTGGATTAATTCTGCTCAAGTTACAGTCTTTTAATTTATTCTAGTTTGAGTTTTAAAAAAATTTAGAATGAAAAAAATCTCAAAAAATATATATAGAGAGAGAATATATATGTGTGTATATATATACAGAGAGATAGATAGATAGAGAATGAATAAACACCTAGGTACCCATCCTCCACCTTTGACAATTATCAACTCCTAGCTAATTTGTATCATCTATAATCCCATCTGCTTCTTCCCTTTCTGTATTATTTTAAAGTAAATCTTATAATTTATCTGTAAATATTTCAGGGCTTTAAAAAATATGTATAATCTTAATACCATTTTTACACCTAAGAAAACAGACAACTCCTTCATACTATAAGTTGTCTATAGATGTCAAAAATTTTTGCAGTTTTTTTGGGATTAGGAACCAAATAAAGTACTGAATGTTGCAGTTGGCTGATACACATCCTAAATATCTTCTATTATTGTGGTCCTGAAACTAGAGTGTATCAAAATCACTAGAGCCTTGTTAAACTGCTGGGACCCACCCCAGAGTTAGTGATCTGTAAGTCTCTTGTGGAGTCTGTGAATTTGCCGCTCTAACAAATTCCCTGGTGATGCTGAAACTGCAGGTTTGGGGTTCAGTTAGGTATTGGTTCATCACCATCTCTCTGCCCTCCACAACATACTTGTTCAAGAAGTTGTGTCGTTTACCTTGTAGAGTTTTTATTAGTTTGGATTTTGCTGATTGCATGCTGGTTTTTTCATATTGTTGGTTGTCTCTTTGTAATGTGAGCAGCTTTTGATCTATTAATGAGTTATTAAAAATGATGGTATTCTAATTATAGTATTCCTTCATTTATTATCTAAAATACCTTTGTAGATAGAAACTTCTCCTCATCTACTTTTTGGGGGAAAGTTAAGAATAAATGTTTAACTCCTTGGTCTTCAAAATAATGAGTTGTTTATTAGTATCTTCCAATAGTGAATAATTAATGTGTATGTCATTAGCAATTCATGCATTTAAACATATTTGATGTACTTCAGTCCGCTGAAACTATTTCTCTTATGAATGCTCAAATTGTCCCATTTTTGGCCAGTGAGAGCCTCTTTAATTGGCTCCTGAGTCCATCTGCATGACCCTTGTTGTCATTGATAGCATCTTTAAGTGATATAACAAGATGTTCTAAGGCTCATCTTGTGTATTTCCTGCCTGACTTGAAAACAATTTCTCCAAAGAGGCTTGTTTCCTCTTTACCAGAAAATGGCATTTGGAAATTGGAATCAGAGCACTAGAAATGTTCACTGAGACTGGGTTCGTAGGTTTCTAGGCCTTTCTGTGGACTAACGTTGGTATTATTTGTTGTTTTCATATAAAATACAGTGTGAAATTATACTGATACGGCCGGGCGCAGTGGCTCATGCCTGTAATCCTAGCACTTTGGGAGGCCAAGGTGGGTGGATCACCTGAGGTCAGGAGTTCAAGACTAGCCTGGCCAAATGGTGAAACCCCATCTTAAAGAAAAAGAAAAAGAAATTATACTGATACTCAGTGCTACAGAATTTTTACTTAATTTCTTTGGGCTGTGTCTCCTTATCAAAGCATATAAGAATTCCAATTTTCAGCATGTGGCTGATAGAATATTACATAATTATTCATTAGTATAATTGAAAAATATACACTCAGAAGTCTCGGAATATCAACATAAACATTACCAACAATATAGTTACTGGAAATAGTTTAAATTTTGTTTTTTGGGGGGTAGAAAACAGGGAGGATTGTGTAAGCTATATGTATCACACTATGGGTTCACAGTCCCAATACTGAGATTTCAAGTTATCTGGAATAGTTTCTTTAAGGTTATTGCCAACAGAATATACATTTACCTCTGTTTGATTTTACTTCCAATTTTTAGAGATTATTCTTTAATTTTACTTTATATGTTTTGATGGGTTTCTAGGCTTTGCACAAAAAAGCATACTTAAGCTACATAGAGATGGGCACCCATTACCACACTTCTCTTATGAGTTTAACCCCACTCATAAGCCCCATAATGTGTGAAAAGATGGGTGGGTAAAATTCTTACCAGAAACAATTTAATTTTAAGCCAATAGTGGGGCTGGCAGGGACACTCTGCAGTGACATTGCCCCCTTACATTTCACATTTGTTGGCTAAAGGGAAGAGACCTACTGGGAAGAGAATATTATGTGGGATGTCACCAACATTGACTTGGGTCCTTATCACTGTCCCCTTAAGTTTTCTGCAGTAGCAGAAACCTTTATTCTAGTTTCCCTGACTCCAGGAAATCTTTATTCTAGTTTCCCTGACTCCAGTTTACCTTCTATTTTGCTGTGGCAATGATTTTTTGTTTTGTTTTTTGAGATGGAGTCTTACTCTGTCTCCCAGGCTGGAGTGTAGTGGCATGATCTCGGTTCACTGTACCCTCCACCTTTTGGGTTCAAGTGATTCTCCTGCCTCAGCCTCCTGAGTAGCTGAGATTACAGACGTGCACCACCACATCTGGCTAACTTTTGTATTTTTGGTACATATGGGGTTTCACCATGTTGGTCAGGCTGGTCTTGAACTCCTAACTGCAGGTGATCCACCCACCTCAGCCTTCCATATTGCTGGGATTACAGGTCTGAGGCATGCACCCAGCCTGGCTATGATATTTGTAAAGTATAAATCTGATTGTGTTACTCCTCTAAGGAAAGTTAACCAGTGGCTCCCAGTAGCTTTTAAGTAAATTTAAACTCATTAGCACATAAAACCATCCCAACTTATATCTCCATCCTCTTCCAACCTCTGTACCCGAGTATATCTTGTCCTCTAGCTAAGCAGATTTATTAAACAAATTATGCATTTTTCATGTTCTTTTTTATTTTTATGTTTTAAGATAGAGACTAGGTCTCACTATGTTGCCAGGCTGGTCTTGGACTCCTAGGCTCAAGTGATCCTCCCACCTCAGCCTCCCAAAGTGCTAGGATTACAGGCATAAGCCACAGTGCCCAGCCTTTCATGTTCTTTTTGGACTTTACTACCTTTGTTTTCTCTGCCTGGAATATTCTTTCTCTTATTTGCCTGGTTTTCTTTTCTTTTTTTTGAAACAGAGTTTCGCTCTTGTTACCCAGGCTGGAGTGCAATGGCGCGATCTCGGCTCACCACAACCTCCGCCTCCTGGGTTCAGGCAATTCTCCTGCCTCAGCCTCCTGAGTAGCTGGGATTACAGGCACGTGCCACCATGCATGGCTAATTTTTTGTATCTTTAGTAGAGTCAGGGTTTCACAATGCTGACCAGGATGGTCGCGATCTCTTGACCTCATGATCCACCCGCCTCGGCCTCCCAAAGTGCTGGGATACAGGTTGAGCCACCGCGCCCGGCTATTTGCCTGATTTTCTTCGACTTTTCCTACTTAGCATCACCTTTTAATGGTTGGGTTAGATTTCTCCTCCCTGTATTTCTGTTAGAGCCTTTCGTATATGAGTCATTCATTTAAAAATGGACAATTAACTTTCTAAGCTTCAATAGCCTCATCTGAGTTAATAACTCAGTCAAAGCTCGCTTATCTGATTTCCAATTATCTGAGTCTTCAGATGGATCCTCCCAGTTCCCTGTGAAAAGGTAGATGACCAACATCCACATCATGCTGAATGCTCTCAACCATGCTTCCAGTCAATTGTATAACATAATTTATCTTACTTGTTATTTTAATTACGTACATTGACTAAATATGTTAAATCATGAAATATGAATACAAAAGAAGGATTACTTCTATGAAACTTAAGCTGAATGACTTGAAATAACAATTAAAAAGTTTCTAAAAATAATTGCTGTTGGTGAAATAACAAAGACTAAAAAAACGTTAACAAAACCTGTAGAAAGATTCAGCACTATTTCTTAATATCTTAATTCATACTCCACTTTAAAGAAACCAGAACTGGAAATCAGAGATGATGGGTTTGGTTTATGCAGAAAAAAACAACAGTATTTCAATCAATAGACTCATACTCAAGGAAAAGGCCTTGGCCCTACATCAAAAGTGAAAAAGTATATATGTGTATGTTTTAAGTTAAAATAAACATGTCTAAAGTATGTATATATGTATTTTTTTCATAATCTGACCCTTTAATTAACTTTTTAGATTAACCTGCAAATTACTGGTTCTAGTTCATATCAGATAAATAGGTTTTTACCTTATAATGTTCTTGATGGATTCTGTAAAGCAATCGATACTATATCTGGCATATTGAAGTCATCTGCTCTTCAAACACAGAAATCCTATGAGGGAGATAGGATATCTTTTTATTATTTACATTTTACAAGTGACAAATCATGATTTATCTAAGATCATACACTAGTAAGTGACAGAACCAGGAAGAACCCAGATCCTTAGTTTTCAGAGTCCATGCTTTTTCTACTGCAGCACCTGGTAGGGCTGCCTCCACTGGGGCTACAAGGTAAAACTGCTCAACTTGAATCCCATCTGGACCCGTTACCCTACATGCAAAAGATCTTCAAAATATCTTTACATAACACCGTTGGGGTCTTTAGAGTATCATTTAGATGATGATCATTGTCTCTATTCCATTTTTTATAAAGCTTTCCCACATTACCTTCATTGTCTAAATAGTATATTTTAACAAGACTTTTTGAATCTTAGAAGAAATTTAAAAATTATTCCACTGTCACCAGAGAAGTCAGGAAGAGGATGAATGTGAGTCTACTTAAGCCTACTAAGAGATGATATTTCAAATTTCAAATGGCCCTCTGCAGATGGAGGCTAAGCACATTTTAAAACCCAGAAACTTATATTTGGATCCAAAATTCATCTAGCTGCTCAGAAATCCTTCAATATAATAAAAAAATCCTTTTTTTTAATACAAAAATGATCTTCAGGTTTATAGCTATTTCAGCCATTTGCTGAACTGTCAATTGGATCTTAAACAGGGGTCATACATATCAAGAAAATAGAAAAAGCCTGAAACCTTGATCTGGTAACAAATTGTTTCATTCTAGAGAAAATTTTACAGTTTTAGGCAAAATGGGGCAATACTTTAGTGCAGGGTCTTCAAACTTTTTTGACTGTAACTCCACAGGGAGAAATACATTTTTATTGAAACTATTTACTTCTTATATGCACTTTGATAGTTTATTTCATTCTTCAAAAAATTTGGTTGTAATACACTAATTTTACCACTCACTAATGGGTTGTACTAAGCAGCAACCTTTTGGAAAAAAAATAAAGTTCTCTTTGAAACTTGAAGAATAAGGAAATTTGGGTGAAATCAAGTGTGGAGCACTAGAGAACACTTTAAATTAGATGTGGTGGATTTATCTAAGATTTTGACTATATTATAGTAATGAATAACTCAATGAAAAAAAATCAAGAACAACTAATTTTCTAGAAAGGCATTATTAGGCAAGAGTGTGACTTCTTTCCTTAGATATACTTTCTAGAAGACCAGAAAGTGCAAGAATCTGACATTTATATCATGATAAAATTGCATACATTTGTTCACCTATTCACCAAGCACATTTAAAGTACGACCAGTTTGCAAGACCCTGTGCTAGGGGCATTGTGGACACAAAGGTGAGTTGAGTAGAATCTGCTCAGAAATCTTACAACTGGTAGCTACTGTGAGCAGCAGTTTTCCTCATCTAACAAAAGAGGACAATAAGTCCTGCAATGGCCTGCATACTCATAAAATTGTTACAAAGATGAAATGAGAATAATATATATAAAGATCCTTTGTAATTGAAGGGAACATTACTAAAAACACTTGAATAGCGAAGTGTTCAAAAAATTTGGATTCATATCCTTTCTATATACACTAAGCAACCATTTGACAATTTTTCTTTTTTCCCCGGTAATCATTAATTTATAATGACTCTAGGTTGGAGTTAGATTATTTTTGTTAAGATTGTTTTCATTTGTCTGAAAGCTTGAACTTTATCAAGTAAAATCTTGCTGATAAAGTCCTAGATTTCTGGATGAACACATTTCATTTTCTTCTAGTCTTGGCTGTGCTCCATGTTCACTGGTAATTTAAGGTATATCATTTAATTTAAAATCTTATCTTCTCTACCAATAAAAAATAAATAAAATCAATATTCTGCTTATCTTACTAGATAGGACTTATTGATGCATAATAAAAATTAAAACATACAGATGACTTCAAATAACACAAAGTACTCTTATGTCTAATCAAAAAATGCCAGGACTACAGGTACAAGGATCATAATCTCTATAACTGATATGATGCAATCCTTAAACATCCTAGTGATACGAATGTTACTGCCCCATTGTGATTCTTCCCAGTGATGTCAGAGCAACTCAACAGCACCAGGGTAAGTGCAGGGATGAATAATAACACATAGTCTGGATCCTCTAGGACCAAGGGTAATACACATTAATGATTGTGATGTATATACTGCTATAGAGGTAGGTACACAGAAGGAAACTATTGATTCTGTTTGGTGAGGACTTTGGGTACTGTGTCAGCAAAAGTTTACAAAACAAAACCCTTGCTTTCAAGGATCTTAGAGTATAGAACGGATGGCTCTTGGATGAACCAACAAAGAATGGTAAGCAGAGATGAATACTGTGTTACAGGAGCACAGAAGAAGACATCTAACTCAGGTCCAGGAAGGGTTTCTGAAAAAGGTGACAAAAACCAAGTTCTGAAGGCTTTATTGAAATCAGCAAAAAAAAAAAGAAAGAAAGAAAACTGAAGGAAAAGCATTTGAGACAGAATGAATAATATACACAAAAGTAAAGAGGCAGGAAACAGTAGTTTAGGATGGTTGATGGAGCATGGGGGACACGTGGGGAGGTGGCAAGTAGTGAGGCCAATTCAGGATAAGTGAAAAGGTTTGATATCTCTGAGAAGTCACTGACTACAGGCAGGGAAGTGGCATAACTAGATCTACATTTTAAGATCACTCTGGTAGCAGGACAAACACAGATTAGGAAAAGTCAAGCCTTTGCAAAGGCTAGGAGGATTTTGGTTAATGTTAAGTGCCTACAGTATGCCAGGGGATACCATGGTCACCAAAAATATACATAATCACACCTTCATGGAGTTTCAATCTGGTGGGAGAAATAAATGTTAAATGAATACCTAATTACAAAAAGTAAGTGTTCAAAATAACTGTGAGGGAATATGACCTTCCTCCAGTCATGATTTAGTCATATGGGACAAACACTGGGACAAAATGGGGGGCTGTATAAGTCTGGGAAAAGGGAAAAATGGGTCAGTCATGGTAGCTCACGCTTGTAATCCCAGCACTTTGGGAGGCCAAGGTGGGCAGATTATGTGAGGTCAAGAGTTCGAGACCGGCCAATATGGTGTTTAGCCAGGTGTGGTAGTGCACACCTATAATCCCAGCTACTCGAGAGGCTGAGGCTAGAGAATTGCTTGAACCTAGCAGGCGGAGGTTGCAGTGAGCCAGGATCACCCCACTGCACTCTAGCCTGGGTGACTGGGTGACAGAGCAAAACTGTCTCAAAAAAAGAAAAGGGGAAAAAATGACTTTTGGATAATATAAAAATACTAAAGAATATGCACAATGATTTAGAGAGACCATTCAAGATAGAAGTGGGTTGCCCAAAAGGGTGATTAGGCCCTTAGTTCCTTTGGCTGGTTGGCTTCTCTTATTCTATATTTTGCTTTTTGCTGCCACCTGGTTCAGGGATAGTTCTTTCTATCACGACCAAGTAAGTACCCAGCCTCAACTTCTGGGGCACCAGAAAAAGCAAGATGGTGATCAAGATTTCAAAAAGGCAATTTAAATATGTTTACCTCATTCTTTTTGTTGTTGTTGTTGTTTTTAGGCAAAAGCCACATATTAATTTACCTCATTCTTGAAGTTCCTTCTTTGTTGTTGAATGAGTTTGCTTTTTCTTTTCTGCAACTCAGCTCACTGCTTATATGTGCGTGCCACCTACTGACGAAAATTGGCCCTGCCTGCTTCTTAGGGAAATGAGTTTTGTATCTACTGTTCAGGGGAAGGGAGACAGGTAGAGTAGATCACACACTGAGAAAACTTTAGAATGGGTCCCCTGGGCTAGGATTACAGCTCACACCTATAATCCTAGAACTCTAGGAGGCCGAGGTGGGCGGATTGCTTGAGCCCAGGAGTTTGAAACTAACATAGGTAATATGGTGAAACTCTGTCTCTACGAAAAAAATACAAAAATTAGCTGGGTGTGGTGGTTGGGGCCTATAGTTCCAGCTACTTAGGAGGCTGAGGTGGGAGGATCACCTGAGCCCAGGGAGGTTGAGGCTGCAGTGAGCCGAGACCATGGCCACTGCACTCCAGCCTGGGCGACAGAGTGAAACCCTGTCTCAAAAAATTAAAAAATAAATAAGAGTGGGCTCTGAAGGGGCCAACGGGAGGCTTCCTATGGTTGAGCATGAAGACACAGACCTGGTAAATGCACAGCAAGTATTATTACACTTTTTATTCCTAGGCTCTCCTTGTGCCACTCCTCAAGCCTCTCCTTCCATGCAAAAACAAAACAAAACAATAAAAGAGCTTTGTTTCCCCCTTAACAAGGTGAGAAATCTTAAAAACAGGAGCAAAAGAGGGCAGGTAGATCTGGGAGGGTCTCTCTGGCATGGCTTTTGACCCCCTTGTCCCTCTTGTCCTGGGACCACTGTCTTTCCTCTTATCACGTCTCCAGTCTGCCAAGGCCTTCCTCCGTCCTGGCTCACCTTTGCTCCGTGTTTAATTTCCAGTGTGTCCTCTGCGGCCCTGTTCTTTGCTGAGACTTTGCTAGATTCTCCATTTTATTATAGAATGCTCCTACCACTTGAACTAAAAACCTCTTTCTTATGAGGGAAATGTCAATGTAATTACATAAATATGTCTGATAATCCATGATAATTCACAACCCTCTTGAGCAGATGCTGCTGTTTCTTTGCTCCTCTTGTCTTCAGACCAAGAGGTGGGGTTGATGCACTCTTAGCTACTCATTGCCTCATCCTTTTTTACAAAAAAGCCTTTTTTTGGCCGGCTGTGGTGGCTCCCACCTGTAATCTAAGCACTTTTTAGTTTAGGAAAACACCTGGGTTCTATTTTTTTTTCCTGTTTTTAGGCAAAGAACTGGGAAACTTGAAGAGCTTACTTTGTTTCCCTTCTCTCAGAGATGACCGTCCCATACTACCTACTGTCCAACGTTTACAAATCAATGTTTCCTATACTTTGTCCACTTTTCTAGTTGTTTGAGGCAGGAAGGAAAGTCTGGTTCTGGTTATTTCATCAAGGTTGGAAGCAGAAGTTTCCTTTTTTTTTTTTTTTTTGAGTCGAAGTTTCGCTCTTGTTACCCAGGCTGGAGTGCAATGGCGCGATCTCAGCTCACTGCAACCTCCGCCTCCTGGGCTCAGGCAATTCTCCTGCCTCAGCCTCCTGAGTAGCTGGGATTACAGGCACACGCCACCATGCCCAGCTAATTTTTTGTATTTTTAGTAGAGACGGGGTTTCACCATGTTGACCAGGATGGTCTCGATCTCTTGACCTCGTGATCCACCCACCTCGGCCTCCCAAAGTTCTGGGATTACAGGCTTGAGCCCCGCGCCTGGCGGAAGCAGAAGTTTCAATACCCACTTCAGATGAGAATATGGAAGCTAGAGGAGGAGACAGTACCTCCCAGAAGGCACCACCAGGGACTTAACATAGTCTTGCTTCTCTCAAATCTTGTTACTCTCCTTTAGCAACTTACAAGTCAGACCCTCAGATTTGTTGAGGACTTAAACACGAGCTTAATCTTTTCCTTCACATCCTTTTTCTTTTTAAAAAAATTGTTTATTTTTTTGAGACAGGGTCTCACTATGTTGCCAAGGCTGGCATCGAACTCCTAGGCTCAAGTGATCCTCCTGCCTTAGCCGTCTAAGCAGCTGGGATTACTGGCCTGTGTCACCATGCCCAGCTCCTTTCTATTTTCTTTTCTGCCATAATTCCAGGTGTGTATGGCATCCTTATTGTTGACCAGTCCAGTAAAGCAGCTCCTACTTATTGAGTACACTGTGCCAGATATTTTACAAATATTGTCTTCTTCTTCTTCTTCTTTTTTTAAGGGTTTTGCTCTGTCACCCAGGCTGAAGTACAATGAGACAATCTGGGCTCACTGCAACCTCCGCCTTCCAAGTTCAATCAATTCTCTTTTTCTGCCTCAGCCTCTGGGGTAGCTGGGATTACAGGCATCCACCACCACCCCTGGCTAATTTTGTATTTGTAGTAGAGCCAGGATTTCACCATGTTGGTCAGACTGGTATAGAATTCCTGACCTCAAGTGATCCACCTGCCTCAGCCTCCCAAAGTGCTGGGATTACAGGCGGGAGCCACCATGCCCGGCCTACATATGTTGTCTTCTTACATTGCTCCTACCAGTTAGTTATAATTTTCTCTCTCTCTTTTTTTTAATAAGAAAACAGACACTGAGAAGGTTTAGCAACTTGTTCAAAATCATTTGTTGTTAAGGGACAGAGCCAAGATTTAAAAGTAGCTATTGCTCATCATCTATCTTGTTAACTAGCATTGCAATTCCTAGACATTCTTTACTGCAGACTTCTCCGCTGCACTCCAAAAATTCATTCCCATGAATTAATGTAATCACCACCTAAAACTCTGAAAGATTGAGCAGAGAAATCTCTTTGAACACACATATCCTAGATGCTTCCACACCTTAACTTTTCCCCATTCTTCTCTTTTACTTTTTCATTTTTTTTGAGACAGAGTTTCACTCTTGTTGCCCAGGCTAGAGTGAGGTGGCACAATCTCTGCCCACTGCAACCTCCGCCTCCTGGGTTCAAGTGATTCTCCTGCCTCAGCCTCCAAAGTAGCTAAGGCATGTGTCACCACATCTGGCTAATTTTTTGTATTTAGTAGAGACAGGGTTTCACCATGTTGGTCATACTGGTCTCAAACTCCTGACCTGAGGTGATCCACCTACCTCGGCCTCCCATAGTGCTGGGATGACAGGCGTGAGTCATTGTGCCTGTCTTCTTTTCTTTTTCTTTTATTGAAAACATTATCATTCAATAACACTGTCACAAGGGCCTTCAGGTCCTTTGTTCCTCTTTACCTGCCCCAATACCCCATTAATCCTCAACCCTAGATGAATCCAAGCACCTGCTTGTTTTCATACTATACCACTGAATGAGGATGGAAATCTATTCAATACTCAACTTAGCAGTTAGGATGGAAAAAAATCTATTCAATATTCAATTCAGCATTGAGTACTGCTCAATAACCTTTTTACTTTTTTTTTTCTTTTTAGATGGATTTTCACTCTGTCACTAGGCTGGAGTGCAGTGGCAGGATCTCTCTGCTCACTGCAGTCTCCTCCTCCCAGGTGCAAGTGATTCTTCTGCCTCAGCCTCCCAAGTAGCTGGGACTACAGGCACTCACCACCACACCCAGCTAATTTTTGTATTTTTAGTAAAGACGGGGTTTCACCATGTTGGCCAGGATGGTGTCGATCTCTTGACTTCGTGATCTACCTGCCTTAGCCTCGCAAAGTGCTGGGATTACAGGTGTGAGCCACCGCACCTGGCCTTTACTAATTCTTAGTCAGCAAAGTTTCTTATTTCCCAGAAGTGCTGTTCCAAAAGTTTATCTTGCCTTTTCTTTTCTCCTCATTTTCAGCAGGTGATTTTCCTTCTTACTTCACAGAGAAAGCTCCCAGCCAGGCTCCTTCACTTCCAAACTTTTATCTGTACTCACATTTTCACCTTTTCTCTTTTTTAAGGAAAGGAAAACAGTATTAGTCATCTTTACATTTTTACTTGTTCTCTTGATCCCACTCTTTCTTGCTGCCTTTGGGTCTTTGCATCAGTTATTTCTTTTTTTCTCCAGAAACTTTAATTTCCAAATATGTTGAGCAAAAATATATAACCCCAACAGCAACTCTTTCTCCTAAGGGGAGATCCTGCAATGTATCTAGGAAAAGGGGCATAAAGGTGAGAGGGTAGAGGACTTTGGAGTACATCCCAAACTTCCCCTAAAACCAAACACAGTTTGTTCTCTGCACTAACAACACAGGGGTCCCCTGATCTCCTCCTTCATGTTTTGAGAGGCTGAAGGCTCTGCTATTCTTCCTTAAATGAGAGGCTGGGTCCATACTTCTCTATGGGGATGTCCAGAGGAAGGAGGGCTGTCTGCCTAGTACTTCTACAGTAATCCTGGCCACACCCCATTTTAGAGGTTCCCTGGGGGATGGTGAGACATGAGAGGAAAGCACCCCTAGAGGCACGAGGGGAAGGCGTCCACATCCACAGTATCTGGGAAGTTTATGCCTTAGTCGTGGCTCAGGCTGAGATGACGACCACACTCTTCTCATATTCCAGCCTCTTGTTCTGAAGCCTTCTAGCCATGAAGAAAACAGCCAGACTACAATAAGCTATTAAAATATGCTAATCATTGTGTTTCCAAAATGGGGATGTGTTAAGTACTGTTTTCCAAACTTATTTATCGGCAGAATCCTTTTTATATGGAGCATCTTGAAAATTAGTGTTATGAGAGTCATAACATGGGAAACAATGCTTAATTGTTTTGAATGTGGTCCAAGGATGCTTGCATCAGGATCACTTTGGATGTTGATTATTGATATAAAAAGTCATCACCACGTCTTGCTATGTCAGAAGATTTTCTATCAGAAGCCTTTCAAGGAAAGGAGAAGTTAACGTGAGGATGTCAGAAGAAGAAGACAGAGGGTGCCTCAGTCCCTAATACTTTGAGGGCCACCGAATTATCCCTGGACTGCTTAGCATTGACCGTTACATAATAGAGAAATAAATTTATTTTCTGTATAAGACACTGCTATTTTTGCCATTGATAACGCAGCTGATCTGAAACCTAATTCAGAAATAAAAAGAGAACCTACTTTCTGACTAATCATGGTGAGTAGTCTCTGTCCTGTCCTTTATACTAAAGTGTGGATTTCTGTTTTGATTTCTTCCTATTTAAGGTAAAAAGATAAGGTCTTTCTTTTTTCTTTTTCCTTTTTTAAATTTCAATATCTTTTAAGGTACAAGTGGTTTTTGGTTACATGGATGAATTCTATAGTGGTGCATTCTAAGATTTTAGTGCAGCAATTAATTACCTGAGCAGTGTACACTGTACCCAATATGTAGTCTTTTATATCTCACCCAGCTCCCAACCTTTCCTGAGTTCCCAAAGTCCAATTCATCACTCTGTATGTCTTTGAATCCTCATAGCTTAGCTGAATCAAGATATATTTTATTTATTTATTTTTGAGACGGAGTTTCGCTGTTGTTACCCAGACTGGAGTGCAATGGCACGATCTCGGCTCACCGCAACCTCTGCCTTCTGGGTTCAAGCAATTCTCCTGACTCAGCCTCCCGAGTAGCTGGGACTACAGGTGCGTGCCACCATGCTCAGCTAATTTTTGTACTTTTAGTAGAGATGGGGTTTCACCTCATTGACCAGGATGGTCTCGATCTCTTGACCTCGTGATCCACCCGCCTTGGCCTCCCAGAGTGCTGGGATTATAGGCGTGAGTCACCGCGCCTGGCCAAGATATATTTTAAAGGTAAAATTGTTATCACTTGATAATGGATTAAATGTAGGCAGCATTTAGAGATTGGATAGGTTGGGATTTTTTAAAAGTTCTGAATTGTGATTTATGTTAGAAATTGTCCAAAGCACTTTCATTAAACTTTTGATTTCTCTATTGTGTTTTCCTGGGACTCAAGGTAAAAAAGAGAGAGAGAGAGAGAAAGAGAAGGAAAACTGGCTACACAACAGCTACTTATTAAGTTCTGACTATGTGCCTGTGTATTCAGGTTTGTATACTCCTAACATCTAATTCAATGCCCAGTGCAGAATGGGTTCTCAAAAAATATTGGAAAGACAGATGAAAAACTGCATACACACATTAGATTTCTCAATAGCAACTGTAAACTAGAAAGATAATGGAATATTACATGACGGGTCTGTCCCGCAGACCGTGGCCTACTGACAGAAGCAAGCAGTACTCAGACACAGGTATGCAGTGTAAGAGCAGCCAGGGGACTGCCTGGCTCAAGTGGCCAGAGTACAGCCCTGAGGAAGCTAGAGCTGCTTGCTTTTTTATTCAGTGCAGGCACAATGCCAAAAGCCTGAAGCAAACACAATCTGTGGGTAATTAACATTTATTGTTTGCCTTTCAGGGAACATCTCTCTGGATGTTCAAAGGTCAGTTCCTGGACAACTTCAAACAATCAAGCCTGATCAGAATAATTTCCACTTCACACATTTACACATACTCCTCGCCCTCTGCCTCAGGGTCAGGGAACAGCTGCCTTCAGCTATTCTCCCCCGGAAGCTCTGCAGAGTCTTCTGACCTTTCAGAAGGCCTGCTCCTGTCCCTATAGTTTCTCCCAACATTCTAACCAATCTCCTACAATTACATTCAAAATTCTAAAAGAAAGTTGTTTTCAACTTGAACACTATACTTATCTATGCACACCTAGATCATCAATAGTGTAACAGAATGAATATTTTTCTTTTTATTATTATTATTATTTTTTAAGATGGGGTTTCACCATGATGGCCAGGCTGGTCTTGAACTCCTGACCTCAGGTGATCTACCCACCTCGGCCTCCCAAAGTGCTAGGATTACAGGCCTCAGCCACAGCGCCTGGCCCAGAATGAATATTTTTCATTTGGGCAGTCTCAAATGATTTACCTTCCTTGTGCCCTTTCTCAGGAAGCTACTACTAGAAGATGTGTCTGTTAAAATAAGGGAGTATACCAAGAAAGAGGAAGACATGGAAGGCTGGAAACAAAGGATATTGGCAGGACAGAGGCAAAGGGAGTGATCAGGATGACAGCAAAGGCAAATCCCAGGGCAAAGGTGGGGAAGCAGGTCGAGAGAACAAGCAATCCAGAGTAGATGAGGAGGTTGGAAGACTCCAGTACAGTTATCTCCAAGAAAAACAAAACAAAAAGTCAGATAAATTATCTAATAGGTTTGACCATGTAGAAATTATATATTGTCTTTGTTTTACAGAGCTGTTGGAGGGTGCAGAAGGACTTAGTTGAGTATTTATATGAAAATTATAAGCAATTGTGAACTACAGGAGAAATAAAAAATTGTGCAAAAAAGGAAATTGACTACTTGACTCAATGGTGATTAATATTTACAGTCATATAATAAAAAATAAATTCCCTGCATATCTTGAATTAGGTAATTATATACTTTTATCAAAATTTATTGAACTGTCCCCTTAATATGAGTGCATTTTATTAACTGTAAACTATACATCTCAATATCTCTAGTCAGAAAAAGGTTGCCTACTCTGTTGGACAAGAAGTTTTTTTTTTGAGATGGAGTCTCACTCTGTTGCACCCAGGCTGGAGTGCAGTGGCACAACCTCAGCTCACTGCAACCTCCGCCTCCTGGGTTCAAGCGATTCTCCGGTCTCAGCCTTCCAAGTAGCTGCAATTACAGGCACCTGCCACCACGCTCGGCTAATTTTTTTATATTTTTTGCTAACTTTTATATATATTGTTTGTTTTTGTTTTGAGATGGAGTCTCACTCAGTCACCCATGCTGGAGTGCAGTGGCAGAATCAGCTTACTACAACCTCCACCTGCCGGGTTCAAGCAATTCTTCTGTCTCAGCCTCCTGAGTAGCTGAGACTATAGATGCATGCCACCACACTCAGCTAATTTTTGTTATTTTTAGTAGAGACGGGGTTTCACCATATTGGCCAGGCTGGTCTCAAACTCCTGACCTCGTGATCCACCCGCCTTGGTCTCCCAAAGTGCTGGGATTACAGGCATGAGCCACTGCACCAGGCCAACTTTTTGTATTTTTAGTAGAGATGGGGTTTCACCAGACTGGTCTCGAACTCCCGACCTCAAGCGATCTGCCCACCTCACCCTCCCAATGTGAGGGGATTAAAGGCATGAGCCACCATGCCTGGCCATTTTTTCTTTCTTTCTTTTTTTTTTTTTTTTTTTAGGGCTGCTTGCAAATTGGTATAAGAAAGTTTAAAAACAATTATATCTTTTAGACCTAGTGAGGTCTCCTCCTGGGTCCATGAGGGGTGTAGTTTCAAAGGCAGGAGTTTCCTGGCTCCACACCTCCATCCAGGAACCAGAGGGGTTTCAATTGTAAAGTTCTTTTCTAGGTTTCCTGCTGCAGGCTAGGTTGGGAAAGCCAGGTGAAGCTCCTTTTTTCCAAAAAGCCGGTTGAAAGCCCTGAGAGGAGGGCGCTTTGTAACTCAGGGCTGTGGACCAAGTAGCCAATCCACTATCAGACTCAAAGATCAATCACTCCACTGGAAGTTTGAAAGAACTCCTCTCATTGGATGAGAATATAAATGGGGAGGGAATAACTCAAAAATTAAAACTCCAGCTGCTCCTTACCTATAGGGATTGTTTCTTTTTCTTTTTTTTGAGACGAAGTTTCGCTCTTGTTACCCAGGCTGGAGTGCAATGGCGCCATCTTGGCTCACCGCAACCTCCGCCTCCTGGGTTCAGGCAATTCTCCTGCCTCAGCCTCCTGAGTAGCTGGGATTACAGGCACATGCCACCATGCCCAGCTAATTTTTTGTATTTTTTTAGTAGAGACGGGGTTTCACCATGTTGACCAAGATGATCTCGATCTCTTGACCTCGTGATCCACCCGCCTTGGCCTCCCAAAGTTCTGGGATTACAGGCTTGAGCCACCGCGCCTGGCCCATCAGGTGTGTTTTTTTTTAAAGATGGGGTTTCACCACGTTAGCCAGGCTGGTCTTGAACTCCTGACCCCAAGTGATCTGCCCACCTTGGCCTCCCAAAGTGCTGGGATTACAGGTGTCAGCCACCACACCCAGCCAGAGATTGTTTCTATGGGTCTCCTCCAACGACAGAGTGGGAGCTGTCTTTCTCTCTCTAAATCACTTATCTGCAAAACTCTGGGTCCATGATATTTATTTGAATGGCAAATTCACTGTGCCTCCAGGGCCCCTTTCCCCATTCTTTGTGGTTGGCGAGGCTAAGAACCTCTTCGGAACTGGGGGCTGAGTACTCTCCCCAGGTTACATCTTTTGGCAAGCCAGCCAGAAGAACGTCAGACTTCAGAGTGGTGATTGTGCTTATGCCTATGAGGACCTCCTTCAGTATAAATACACAGGGCCAGTTCCCTTAGTCCTAACAGAGCCAGAGTCTATCAGTGGGTACTGGAGGCTATAGGACATTGTGTTTTTTGTCACCTGCAATTTCCCAATCCAACTGAGTGGTGCCAGAATCTAGTAACATACAATTTGTCTTGCCTAGGATTGGCTCTCCATACGGCAGAACTTCTCCATCTAGAAAACCATAGCCAGACCTGGTCTGAGGCTCCAATAGTTCATTACAGGCCCCACAACCCTAGGGCATATTCCTAGAATGGAAAGTGGGGTGAGGGGGCCCAGGTCCCCAGGGCATAGTTCCGGCCTCGGCCATGTGGCCAGCCATTACCTTCTTTAAGATTGTTGTGCTTAGAGGCCCCTCTCAAGGAGTTTATCCTCCTAGGGCAGTTTTATGGTCAGGTCTATGTTAATTGAACTCTTGCTAGGGAATATTGGCACCCATCGCCCAAGCATCACTGGCCTAGTTCTTCAAAGACATGCCGGTAGGGCCACTAAGCCTGGCAGTCCCCATGTCCTTAAGGTGGCCATAAGGAAATTAGATGGTGAGGGTGTGCCCATGATGCCAATAAGCATGATTAACCCCAGCACACGGGGGGACCCAGAAGATGATCACACATCTAGGGTGCAAGGAAACTGCAAGGTGCTATAACTGGGGGACAGCCCAGGGCTAGCAGTTACAAGGAATAACCAGGGATGTGGGCATCCCTATGTTCAATTTCAGATAGATGCTACTCTTCCCAAGGCAAAATCACCCTTAAAGTGTATCCTGGATAACTGCGACCAATTTGACCCACGATTTTTAAAGAAGCAGCAGCTCATTTTTTTCTGCCAAACAGTGTGGCCATGATATCTTCTGCAGAGTGGAGAAACCTGGCCTCCTAAGGGAAATATAAATTATAACACCCTTCCACAATTCGACCTTTTCTGTAGGAGGGAAGGTAAATGGATTGAGGTCCCCTATGTGCAAGTTTTCTTTTCTCTAAGGGATAATCTTCAGCTATGTAAGGCTTGTTTCCTATGCCCTACTGGATCCTCCTCAGGACTACCCCCATATTTAGGAATCCCTGTGGCTCCTCCCTCCACTGATGCTGACCAGGTCTCCTCAGCTCCTATAATTCAAGAGGAGTCAGGGAAGGCCAAAGTGGCCAAGGCACCCCAGGCTACTAGGATGCTCCAACTCTGCCCCCTATAGGCAGTTGGAGGAGAATTTGGCCCAAGCAAAGTGCAGACTACTTTTTCACTTTCTGACTTAAGGCAAATCAAGGCAGACTTAGGAAAATTTTCATATGACCCAGACAAGCACACAGATGTTTTGCAGGGCCTGGGTCAGTCCTTTGAATTGGATTGGAAAGATATCATGTTACTGCTTAGTCAGATCCTAACCAGCAATGAGAGAGAGGCTGCTCTAGCAGTGGCTCAACAGTTTGGGGATACCTGGTACCTTAGTCAAGTACATGACCAAATAATGTCAGAGGAGAAGGATAAATTCCCTACAGGTAGACAAGCAGTCCCTACCATGGACCATTGCTGGAATCCTGACTCAGAACACGGGGACTGGGGCCATAGGCACCTATTAACCTGCGTACTTGAGGGATTAAGGCAAACTAGGAAAAAGCCCATGAACTATGCAATGTTATCCACCATAACTCAGGGAAAGAAAGAAAACCCAACAGCCTTCCTTGATCAGTTACGAGAGGCCTTAAGAAAGTATACTCCCCTGTCACCAGACTCCATCAAGGGTCAGCTAATACTAAAAGACAAATTTATTATGCAATCAGCGGCAGGCATCAGGAGGAAGTTCCAGAAGCTGGCCCTGGGGCCAGAACAGAGTCTAGAATAATTACTAAATCTAGCAACCCTGGTGTTCTGTAATAGAAACCAGGAGGAACAGGCTGAAAGGGACAGGAGGGACAAAAGAAAGCCGGCAGCCCTAGTCATGGCCTTCAGGCAAGCAGATCCAAGGGGCTCGGAAGAGGGAAAGGCTTGGGTTAGCCGCCAGTCTGGCAGAGCTTGTTACCACTGTGGCCTACCAGGACACTTTAAGAAAGATTGACCCCAGAGGAACGGACCACCTCCTCATCCTTGCCCACTGTGCCAAGGGGATTACTGGAAGGCACACTGTCTCAGGGGACAAAGGTTCCCAGGACCTGAGGTGGCTAAACAGATGACCCAACAGTAGGACTGAGGGTGCCTGGGGCAAGCGCCAGCACAAGCCATCACCCTCACCAAGCCCCAGGTAAAGCTAACTACAGAAGGCCAGGAGGTCAATCTTCTTCTGGACACTGGCGCAGCCTTCTTAGTTTTGCTTTCCTGTCCTGGATGGTTGTCCTCCAAGTCTGTAACTGTCCGAGGAGTCCTAGAACAAACAGTCTCCTGATATTTCTCTCAGCCCCTAAGCTGTAGCTGGGGAGATATAGTCTTCTCCCATGCCTTCCTCATCATGCCGGAAAGTCCCACTCCCTTACTAGGGTGGGACCTGCTAGCCAGAGCAGGAGCCATTATCTATATGAACATCATCAAGGAGGAAATCCCTCTCTGCTGCCCATTATGAAAGAAGGAATTAATCCCGATGTTTGGGTAATGGAGGGACAATTTGGGCGGGCAAAGAATGCATGCCCCATTCGAATAAGGCTAAAGGATCTCACCTCTTTTCCTTACCAATGACAGTACCCGCTAAGACCAGAAGCCAAAAAAGGGGCTACAGGATACTGGAAGGAACTTAAAAGCTCAGGGTCTAGTGAGATCCTGTAACAGCCCTTGTAATACTCCAATTTTAGTACAAAAACCTAATGGACAATGGAGGCTAGTGCAAGATCTCAGGCTTATTAATGAAGCTGTGATCCCTTTATACCCAGCCATACCCAACCCATACACCTTGCTCTCTCAAATACCAGGAGAGGCACAATGGTTTACAGTCCTGGACCTTAAGGATGCCTTTTTCTGGGTTCCATTACACCCTGACTCCCAGTTTCTGTTCACCTTTGAAGACCCTTTAGACCAGAATTCTCAGCTTACCTGGACAGTGTTACCCCAGGGCTTTTGAGATAGCTCCCACCTGTTTGGACATGCTCTAGCTCAGCACCTTAGTCATTTTTCACATCCAGGTACCTCGTTCTTCAATATCTGGATGACTTACTTTTAACTGCTAATTCAGAAACCCAGTGTCAGCAGGCCACCCAAGACCTCCTAAAGTTTCTAGCCACCTGTGGATATAAGGTTTCCAAATCGAAAGCCCAACTTTGGAGGCAACAGGTAAAATACCTAGGGCTTGTCTTGTCTAAGGGCACTCAGGCTCTTGATGGAGAATGTCTCCAACCTGTATTGGCCTTCCCCAATTCAAAGACCTTAAAACAGTTGTGGGGATTCTTAGGAATAACTGGTTTCTTATGACTGTGGATTCCCAGATATGGTGAAATAGCCAAACCCCTATATACTCTGATTAAGGAAACTCAAAAAGCTAACACTCATCTAATATAATGGGAGCCTATAGCTGAGGCAGCCTTTCAGACCCTAAAGCAGGCATTACTGCAAACTCCAGCTCTAAGCCTTCCTACAGGGAATGACTTCTCCCTATATGTTACAGAGAAGTCAGGTGTGGCACTGGGGGTTCTCACCCAGGCTTAGGGGACCATGCCACAACCGGTGGCATACCTAAGTAAGGAAATTGATGCAGTAGCAAAAGCCTGGCCACACTGCTTGTGGGTCGTAGCCGTGGTGGTTATACTGGTCTCAGAAGCTGTTAAAACAGTGCAAGGGAAAGATCTAACTGTATGGACTTCACATGATGTAGCTGGAATTCTGGCCTCTAAAGGAGGCTTACGGCTGTCCGACAATCGCTTACTCAAATATCAGGCCTTAATGCTCGAAGGACCTATACTTCAGCTATGCAAATGTACAGTCCTCAATCCAGCTACTTTTCTTCCTGAGGAAGGGGAAAACAAAGAATATGACTGTCAGCAGGTTATAGCCCAGAACTATGCAGCTCAAGAGGATCTCTTAGAAACTCCTCTAGCCAATCCCAACCTTAACCTATACACTGACGGAAGTTTATTCATGGAAAATGGAGTTCGGAAGGCAGGATATGCAGTAGTCAGTGATCAAACAGTGCTTGAAAGTTATTCCCTTCCTCCTGGAACTAGTGCCCAGCCAACAGAATTAGTAGCCCTCACTCGAGCTCTAAAACTAGGAAAAGGGAAGAGAATAAACATATACACCGATTCCAAATATGCTTCCTTGGTTCTGCATGCCCATGCTGCCATATGGAAGGAAAGAGAGTTCCTAACCTCAGCAGGAACTCCTATAAGATATCATAAGGGCGCCAGGTGCGGTAGCTCAAGCCTGTAATACCAGCACTTTGGGAGGCTGAGGCGGGTGGATCACGAGGTCAAGAGATCAAGACCATCCTGGTCAACATGGTGAAACCCTGTCTCTACTAAAAATATAAAAAATTAGCTGGGCATAGTGGTGTGTGCCTGTAATCCCAGCTACTCAGGAGGCTGAGGCAGGAGAATTGCCTGAACCCAGGAGGCAGAGGTTGCGGTGAGCCGAGATCGCGCCATTGCTCTTCAGCCTGGGTAACAAGAGCGAAACTCCGTCTCAAAAAAAAGATACCATAAGGACATTTTAGACTTATCACAAGCTGTCTGAGAACCCAAAGAGGTAGGAGTCTTACACTGCTGAGGTCACCAGAAAGGAAATGAGAAGGAAGAAGAGGGCCCAGCTGACCTAGAGGCAAAAAGGGCAGCTAGACAAGAATTTATAGAAGGGCCTTTAATATGGGAAAACCCTCTCCAGGGAACTAGACCTCAATACTCATCTTAAGAGGTAGAGTGGGCAGTCTCCCAGGGACATAATCTTCGTCTTTCAGAATGGCTAGCTACTGAGGAGGGAAAAGCACTCCTACTTGCTACCAGCCAGTGGAAAGTACTTAAAACCCTACATCAAACCTTCCATATGGGTATATAGAATACATATCAAATGGCCAAATCTATATTTACAGAAAAAGGCAAAGCTGTCCAACAAATAGTCAAAGGATGTGAAATATGCCAGAAAAATAATCCTTTGGCACACCACAAAGCTCCTCCTGGGGAACAGCAAACTGGTTATTACCCAGGTGAGGACTGGCAAATGGACTTTACTCATATGCCTAAGTGTCAGGTATATCAATCTGTTAGTATGTGTAGATACCTACACAAGCTGGGTTGAGGCTTTCCCCTGTAGAACAGAAAAAGCCCAAGAGGTAATAAAAGTCCTGATCAATGAAATAATCCCTAGATTCAGACTCCCTGTCTTCAAAGCGGCAATGGCCCTACCTTCAAAACTGCAGTAACCCAAGGAATTTCCAAAGCATTAGGAATACAGTATCATCTCCACTGTGCTTGGAGGACTCAGTCCTCAGGGAAAGTGGAAAAGATGAACGAAATTCTTAAGAGACTCTTAAAGAAACTGGCACAGGAAACCCACCTCCCATGGCCTTCTCTATTACCAACAACACTCTTAAGGGCTCGAAACTCTCTTCAGAAATAGGACTCAGCCCCTATGAGATGCTTTATGGATAACCCTTTCTTACTAATGATCTTGTATCAGACAAGGAAAACGCAGATCTAATAAAAGATATAACCTCCTTGGCTAAGTTCCTACAAGCTCTTAGGACTTTACCTGAAGGTCACCCAAGGAAAAAGGGGAAGAGTTGTTCTGCCCTGGAGACTCAGTGCTTGTTAAGTCTCTCCCCTCACACTCTCCCTCTCTAGGTCCATCTTGGGAAGGACCATTTTCAGTTATTCTGTCTACCCCAACGGCAGTTAAGGTGGTGGGAATTAACTTGTGGATCTATCACACTCAGCTGAAGCCTTGGACACCTCCTGAAGGAAATCATAGGCCCTCCACTCCACAGCCTGAAGTTCCAGGAGACCCTTCACACACCTGCGAGCTGTTAGAGGATCTACATTTGCTCTTCTGATGAAATCCCCAGGAAAGTACTGAGTCTAACTTACATCCTGGCATTAACAGGACTATCACTGTTAACTTTACTATTTGCGACCGGACTAAGTGGTCGCCCCTATGGATTGGCCTAATAGCTCTCCTCCTCTCCCTCTGATATTATTACTCCCTCAAATCATATGGGGCTTACAGGTCCCTTGGTCACCAATCTACAAATTCCATCTACCTCAAACTTCACTTGTGTAAACTCTCTACTAACAATGCCAATGCTTCCCTATGCCAAAACTGGGTTGCCTGATCCCCAGACCTCAGCTGCCTAGCACCAGGCTTATTCTTTGTGGCACCTCAGCTTACTGCTGCCTGAACAATACCCCTGGGGAAATATGCCTCCTCTCCTTCCTAGTGCCCCCCACAATGATTTACACCAATTCTCAGGTGCATAGTCTTCTCTTGCCAAGGCCACACCATACTCAAACCCCAATTATTCCTTTCATAGTGGGGCCGGAATAATAGGAGGACTTGGTACTGGCATTGGAGGAATTACTACCTCTACTCAGTTTTACTATAAGCTATCTCAGGAGTTAAATGATAACATGGAAAAGGTTGCTAATTCTCTCTGCAGAGGCAGCTTAACTCTTTAGCTGCCGTCGCTCTTCAGGGCCTTGGATCTGCTAATAGCAGAGAGAGGTGGAACCTGTCTCTCTTAGGTAAGAGAGGTAGATCACCTGAGGTCAGGAGTTCTACTTTGTAAACCAATTAGGTATTGTCTTAAACAAAGTTAAAGAACTCAGGGATCAATCGAATACAGGGCTAAAGACCTTCAAAAAACAGGATTGCAGAGCTTCTTTTAAGAACTGGCTGTCCTGGCTCTACCCTCTTCAAGGCCAGTTTATAGCCATTCTATTATTGCTGGCCTTTGGGTCTCTCATCTTTCACCTTCTTGTCAAATTCATTTCTTCTAGAATTGAGGCCATGAGACTACAAATGGTCCTGCAAATGAAACCCTGAAAGTACTTGGCTCGTGAGTACTATCATGGACCTCTGGATCAACCTGCACCCCTGGAAGACTCCCTTCTGGAGGAAACCTCAACTGCATGGCCCCTTCTATGCCCCAAATCATCAGGAAGTAGTTAAAGAGCAATCGACACCTGTGTCCCAACAACAGTTGGACTTTCCTGTTCAGAGGGAGGACTGAGGGATTTCTCTTTCTGGGTCGACGAGGGGCATGATTTCAAAGGCAGGAGTTTCTCCGCTCCACGCCTTCATCCAGGAACCAGAGAGGTTGCAAACGCAAAGTTCTTTATCTGTGTTTCTCGTGGGCAGGCAAGGTAGGGAAATCTAGGTGAAGCTCCTTTGTCCCAAAAGCCCGCTGAAAGATCTGGGAGGAGGGGGCTCTGTAATTCAGGACTGTGGACCAAGTAGCCAATCCGGTATCAGACTCAAAGTTCAATCACTCCACAGGCAGTTTTAAAGAACTTCTCTCATGGGACGAGAACATAAATGGGGTGAGAATAACTCAAAAGTTAAAACTCCAGCCACTTATCTATAGGGATTCCTTCTCTAGGTCCCCTCCCATGACAGTGTGGGAGCTGTCTTTCTTTCTCTCTCTCTCTCTCTCTCTGTCTAATAAATCATTTTTCTGCAAAACTCTTTGAGTCCACGATATTTATTTGAATGGCAAACTCATGGTGCCTCCAGGGCCTCTTTCCCCATACTTCGGGGTTAGCAAAGCTAAGAACCTTTTTGGAACTGGGAGCTATGTATGCTCCCCTGGTTACACTAGCAATTCCACTTCTAGGATTCTGCCCTAAGAAAACAAGCCATATGGGCAAATTCAGCTTGTAAGGGTGGCAAAACTCCACCTCTGTTCTCTTAGACTCCTGATTGGGCTGGAGAATCAAAATAACATAAAACAGATTAACAGGAGAAAGCATCCTAATTTTTTTTTCTTAGTGCTTTTCCTTTTTCTTTCTTGGAGACAGGGTCTTACTCTGTCACCCAGGCTGTAGCACAGTGGCTTGATCTGAGTTCACTGCAACCTCTGCCTCCCGGGTTCAAGTGATTCTCCTGCATCAGCCTCTCAAGTAACTGGGATTACAGGTGTGCACCACCCCAACTGGCTAATTTTTGTATTTTTAGTAGAGATGGGGTTTCACCATGTTGGCCAGGCTGGTCTTGAACTCCTGACCTCAGGTGATCTACCTGCCTGGGCCTCCCAAAGTGCTGAGATTACAGGTGTGAGCCACTGCACCTGGTCTCTTTGTTTGAGTTTTTAAAGTTTTTTTTTTTTTTTTTTTTTAAAGAAATGGGGTCTCACTGTGTTGCCCAGTCTGGTCTTAAACTCCTGGGCTCAAGCGATCCTTCCCCCTCAGATCCTCTCACCCCAGATTCCTAAGTAGGTGGGACTTCAGGTGAATGCCCAGAAAAAACACTGACACAACCACTGATATACTTAACAGTATATATAAGCGATGGCTCACACTTGTAATCTCAACAATTTGGGAGATTGTTGATGTTCCCTAACTAGCATCAGAGGGAACATCCTCATCAGGAAGCAGGAAGACTGCTTAAGTTCAGAAGTTCGAGACCAGCCTGGGCTACATGGTGAGACCCTGTCTCTACAAAAAATAAGAAAAATTAGGCATGTGGGTGCATGCCTATATTTCCAGCTACTCAGGAGGGTGAAATGGGAGAACTGATTGAGCCCTGGAGCTTGAGGCTGCAGTGAGCAGTGATCACACCACTGCACTCCAGCCTTAGCGTCAGAGTGAGACCCTATCCTAAAAAGCAAAAATCACATCCTTTTTTTTTAAAAAAGAAATCTGAATCTCTCATTTTTATATCTTATACATTTTTATATCTTACACATTTTAAAGAGTTGGAATAATTTCTATATAATGCTACTGTCTTACGTAACAGACAGATTTTAAGTTTTTCTGTAAGGTCAGTAGCGTTTCGTCTTTAGCTGATTATCAACTCCAAGAACAAATTCCAAAGTCAATGACCCTGAATTTCATTTGAGAAAAACAGGAAGGCACTGCAAACTATACACATTGTTAATATAATGGCAATTGTGTAGTGCTTTCTAATTTTTAGAACACTTTCACATACTCTGTTTCATATTACCTGAGGTTTATAAATTAAACCTATTTTTGAAAATATGAGTATTATAGCCTAAAAAGCTGTTAAAAATGAAGAAGACTAGATTATTCAAGCAGAGATGCCTAACTAGCATTAGAGAGAACATCCTCATCAGGGCAGTGATTTCAAAGTTCAGGTTTGTAAAACCTAACTTGAATTACTGTTTGTGTGTTCACTCAACAAATATTTATTACGGACCTAATCCTAGTGTCAGGCTGCCTAGATTAGGAAACCTGTTAGGTCTTCAGTGAGAAAATTATATTCTGTATATGAAGAATGTGAGGACACTCAGGCTTAAAATTCAATCTATAAACTATCATTAAGTGAAAGGCCCTATTAAAATGGGCAGGGACAGGATTTTGAATAATTATTTCCTTTCTTTTTGTGTGGATGGTTTTCTGGCTCCCTGATGAAGTAGTTATGAGTAGTAGACATACTATTGTTCAGGAAATAAAAATAAATGTGGTGTGTGCGTGTGTGTTTAATGTATTAATAGTTCTAGAGGACAAAGAGCTGGTAATCCTAGCACGAATTCCCAAGGACTTCCTTTTTTGGGAGGCTTGGAGATTGGGAAAGGGGATCCAGTTGCTTTTCTTTTCCTTCTCTGGTTGTCTGGGGAAGGAAATGTGGAAATGGAGGGGGCTTTAGTGGCACCCAAGCTCGGCTTTAAGCAAGTTGTGAGGTAGGCAGTTTCTCCTTGGATCTTCTACCCCATTAGCAGTGATTCCATTCCTTTTCTATCTCGTTCTATCCCCACGTCTGCCCTCCAACACACACCCATCTAAGGGGTGCTTCTCTTTTGGCATTCCTTCTGCTCCTTGTGGCATCTTTGTCAGTTTGAATTTCACCCTGAATTTGTAAACTGGCAAGCATCCTCTGTGGTTTCAGGGCTGCTTACTGGGTAGTGCTGATAAACATCCTACGGAATTTACAGGTCCTTCAAATCTTCTCCCTAGAACCAGATCTCTGGGTTTTCTCAGAGATATCCACTAAATAAGAGTGAATTTTGATAACAACCTTCATGGGGTCAACATCTGGATCTGGTAGAGTAAGAGGAAATTTACTTTGGATTTGCACAGAGCTAGATTCCAGCCTTATCTCCTCTATAGGGAAGCTCTATGATCTTTCTACCAGTTTCCTCATCTGTACCATGGGAATGATAAAACCTATCTTTTTTTGTTTGTTTGTTTGTTTGTTTGTTTTTTTTGAGGCGGAGTTTCGCTTGTTACCCAAGCTGGAGTGCAATGGAGCGACCTCGGCTCACCGCAACTTCCGCCTCCTGGGTTCAGGCAATTCTCCTGCCTCAGCCTCCTGAGTAGCTGGGATTACAGGCATGCGCCACCGTGCCCAGCTAATTTTTTTTTCATTTTTAGTAGAGACGGGTTTTCACCATGTTGACCAGGATGGTCTTGATCTTTTGACCTCGTGATCCACCTGCCTCGGCCTCCCAAAGTGCTGGGATTACAGGCTTGAGCCACCGCGCCCAGCCAGATAAAACCTATCTTACGTGATTGCCACTGAGATATTTACCAAAGTGCCACATACTATCTCCTAGCTCAATCTGTGTTAGTTTCCTTTTCTTTTATAGGGTTATTATGAGAATCCCGTGAGAAATTAAATGTGAAAGGGCTCTGTAAACTATAAAGCTCTTTCTACATGTTGGATTTTGTTAATGAAAAATATTATGTTAATAATCTAATAATAAGGGTGGAAGGAGACGATCAGGAAAAAATAACTAATGGGTACTAGGCTTAATACCTGGGTGATGAAATAATCTGTACAACAAAACCCCATGACACAAGTTTACCTATGTAACAAATCTTCACATGTACCCCTGAACTTGAAAGTTAAAACATAATAATAAAAAAAGCACAGACGGGCAAGAGGAACAGCTAAATATTTAACAGCTAGATATTTTGGAGGAGATCTGTTCTTTGGGGAGGAGGGGTCTCACTCTGTTGCCCAGGCGGGTGCAGTGGTAGCTCACTGCAATCTTGAACTCCTGGGCTCAAGTAATCCTCCACCTCAGTCTCTTGAGTAGTCAGGGCTACAGGCTTGTGCCACTATGCTCGGTTAATTTTTAAAATATTTTGTAGAGACACGGTCTCAGTATGTTGCCCAGGCTGGTCTTGAACTCCTGGCCTCAAGTGATCCTCCTGCCTCGGTCTCCCAAAGTGTTGAGATTACAGGTGTGAGTCCTGTGCCTGACCAGAGGTTTGTCAGTCTTAAAATCTATGAATTCAACAGACATCATGACCACATTTCCAAAACAAACATCAGGAATTATGATGTGACAAGTCAAAATGCATTGGTTGGGGACAGAATATTTTAAATAGAAATTGTCCCATAAAATTTGAGATGTATAGTTTCTGTGCCAAATGACTATTCAGTGATCTTGGAAATCTACAGTGCTGTCACCAACTCCTGATACGTTTCAATTCTGTTTCCAATGGACAATAATAAGAAATAATATGTGAGTGTGGCCTCAGGCATTCTGAGTTTGGGCACTGCTGTTTCCATCTGAGGATCAAGATCTACACATCTCAGTAGCACTGAAAAAGTTAACTAACAGGCATAGAGGGTCAGAAAATTTGATCCAAATACTTCATATCTACTCTAAACCTGAAAACCACACTCCCTAATATTGTGCTAGTGTGCTGGCGAGGAAAAAACATTGAGAAAGCAGGCCTTAGAAGAGAAACAATCCTGAGATGTCCAAATTGCCAATTACTTTGTGAAAGTCTCTACTGGAGGTGCATGGAAGTTTAATAAAAATAATGAACCTTTGTGCAAGATCCCTCAGCTGACAGACCTGTGAGTGCCTCTGAGGGGCTGCTTCGTCTTACAGAAGGCATTTTGCTTACTGACACTTTTTCCTGTGGCCTTTGCTCTTCTTATTCTGTAGTGTTCTGTGTTTATCAATATTTGTCATTAATGGCATTTACATTGCTCCTTCAGAATTTTGAGACAGGGTGTAGCTCTGTTGCCCAGGCCGGAGTGCAGCGGCGCGATTATGGCTCACTGTGGCTTGGAACCCGGGCTCAGGGGATCCTCCCACCTCAGGCTCCCAAGTACCTGGGACCACAGGCATGTGCCACCACACTTGGCTTTTTTTTTTTTTTTTTTTTTTTCCAGTTTCGCTATTGTCGCCCAGGCTGGAGTGCAGTGGCGCAGTCTCGGCTCACTGCCTCTCGGGTTCAAGCGATTCTCCCGCCTCAGCCTCCCGAGTAGCTGGGACTATAGGCGCCTGCCACCACACCCAGCTAACTTTTGTATTTTCAGTAGAGACGGGGTTTCACCATGTTGGCCAGGCTCGTCTCGAACTCCTGACCTCAGGTTATCTGCCCACCTCGGCCTCCCAAAGCGCTGGGATTACAGGCGTGAGCCACCGTGCCCGGCCCAGCTGGTTAATATTTAATTTTTTTTGGTAGAGACGGGGGTCTCTATGTTGCCCTCAAACTTCTGGGCTCAAGCGATTCCGCAGCCTTGGTGAGAGCCACCGCGCCCAGCCTCTCTTCAAGAATTTAAAAAGCAGTTTCACATCACAATATCGTCTATCTCTTCCACACAGTCCTCTCGCTTTTTACTGCAACCCTTTAAAAAGTATCATGCAGATAAACGGTGGTTTGTCGGTGAAGAAACCACCGAAAACTCTTGGCACTCCAATCCTCTGCCTTCTTCAGGCGATAGGATTAAGAATGGGCTCCTAGAATGCTTACATGCAACGAAGAATCCGAAAACGCTTGCTAAGTGCGCCCGTGCGGCGCAAATACTGATGATGAAGAAGGAAGTCCTCTTCTCGCCTAGAGACTGTCGGCTGTGGCGCACGAGCGGGGGAAGAGGCGGGCGGAAGAAAGTAGAGGGGAAGCCGCGGGGAGTGAGGGACGGAGAGGAAGGGGCGGGGAGACTGGTGTCTTGCCCCACCCTCCTGGAGAGGCGAGGGCCTGACCTGGATCTCTGAGGAACTGAGTGACTGACTGCCTCTAGAATCTCCTGGAACCGATTCTTGCGCCCCCCTCCCCTCCCGCGACCCCTCCCCTCTGAGGCCCCGCCCCTCGGAGGCCCAGAGCGTCTTTCCGGGAGCGGCGCCCGCCTCTTATGTTTTTCCGAGCGGGCCGGGCTGCGGTTTCTTCGTTTCTTCGCAGTGTTCTGCAGTCTCCTGTGGCCACCATGAGCACCGGCACCTTCGTTGTGTCGCAGCCGCTTAATTACCGTGGCGGGACCCGCGTGGAGCCGGCGGACGCCTCTGGCACGGAGAAGGCTTTCGAGCCGGCAACCGGTAACTGCACGGAGCCCGGGAGGCTAGGGCGCCGCGGGGCCGGCGCGCGGATTTCCCGGCCAGCCCTAGTTCCCTTGTGTTCTGCAGGTTGACTTGAGCACAGTGACGGTGGAGAGTCTAAGGCTGTACGTGTAGGCAGCTAGGGATTCTGGGGCAACGCGAGTGCCTCTGGGCGGGAAGGGAGGAAAAGGAAAAGCTGGTCAGTTGCGTGGTGGGATCGTGAGTAGTTTTACCCGGGCCAGAACAGAGATCTCAAAGTCCTCGTGCGGGAAGTCGTGCCTCGGTTAACTGTTCGTTTTTTTGTGTGTCGTCCAGACTGGCGCGACCTCAGCTCACTGCACCCTCGACCTTCCTAGCTCAAGTGCTCCTCCCGCCTCAGCCTCCCGAGTAGGATTACTGGCGCCCACCATCATGTCCTGCTAATTTTTGTATTTTTAGTAGAGACAGGGTTTCACCATGTTACCCAGGCTGGTCTCGAACTCCTGAGCTCAGGTGATCCTCCCGCCTCAGCCTCCCGAAGTGTTGGGAGTACCGGCTTGAGCCACCGCACCCGACCAACTGTTTCCTTTTCAAACTAGAACTGATGTATTATTGTCTTCACATGTGTGCGTAGGAGAGGTTTTCTAGAAGAACGGGGCGGGGTTGGGGGGGAATAATCATTTGTGCTGGGAATAGGGGAGCGCTCACAGATAGTGTCTAATGACTACGAATGAGGACTTTGTCTCCACATTCTAATATTAAAATATTTCTGCACGTTAATCAGAATTGGGAAAGGAAAAAACCCCACTCTTATTCAATACATATTTCTCCAGCTTTATTGAAGTGTAATTAACAAATAAAAATGGTATGTTCTTAAGGTGTAAAACGTGATGTATGTATACCTTACAAAATGATTACCACAATCAATCTGATTATCCGTTGCTTCTACATAATTAAGACTTTTTTTGGATAGTGAAATATTTAAGATATGTTCTTTTAGCAAATTTCAAGTATGGTATGCAGTGTTAGTAACCGTAGTCATGTATTCATCTTCCCGAAATAAAACTTTTATCCAGTGCTTAATGTGTGCTAAGCACTGTGCTAGGCATTGGATTTACTCTGGAAACTCTGAGGGTCACAGCCATAAGGAGGAAGAGGCTTTTTGTTTTGATTTTGTGTTTATTTTGCTGGGTTTTATGGAATATATGTGGCGAGAAAAATGTAAATATTCTGTGTAAAATGTAGCCAGAGCAATAAAACTGGATTGCAAGGGACTGGAGAATTTAGTATTTGACCATCCACAGTAAATCAGAGCAGTGACTTGGCAGAACCAGAAGGCATTATCACATTTCTTCTTTATATAGGAGGAAACAGCCTCTATACCCCTGACCTAATCTTGGTACAAAAGAAAAGAAAAATTGCTCTTTAATTGCCTGAAGTGTGTGTGACTCTCAGCCACAGCCTTTACCAGCTGGCTATTCAAGTTTGTAACAGAAGTTGCAGATTTGTGAAATCTCCTTGGAAAGAGTCCCAGGAGTTCTTGTGAACAGGATTTGCTGAGTTGGCAAACTTAATGAATTCTTGTTGGTAGAGGCAGTACAATCCTTGGGAGTGGGTCCAGAAAAATTGTTTTGTAATTTGCACCAGAATAGGGAGGGGGACTAAAGGTGGAATAAGAAAAGGAAATCTTGGGTTTTTTGAGGGGAAAAAACGTTCTTTTAGAGATGCCTTATCGTGTTATTACTGCTTATTAACTAGATTTATCAAGTATCAGTAGTATAACATACTTAGAACATTTTAGATGATGGATTTACAGTCAGAGTTCATAACCCAGTAGACTGATTACTTTTGACTTTCATTTTGCAAGACCCCTGAGATTGTGAGATAATGTTTAGGAGTGTTGCAAAACTTATAGGAAGTTAATGTTAATACACCCAATTGTAAAACAGTAGAGAACAGGGGTTTTTAACCCTAAATCCATGATGAATTTAGGGCTGGGGACTTGGCATCCCTGTAATTCTGTTATGTGTTTAAGTACATTTTTCTGGAGAGAGGGCTGCTTTTATCAGACTCCTGAAAGGTGTCAATGACCACAAAATTCAGTTAAGAACTGCTAAGCCGGGCACGGTAGCTCACACCTGTAATCCCAGCACTTTGGGAGGCTGAGGCAGGTGAATCACTTGAAGTCAGGAGTACCAGACCAGCCTGGCCAACATGGTGAAACCCCATCTGTACTGAAAATACAAAAATTAGGCAAGTGTGGTGTTATGCGCCTGTAATCCCAGCTACTGGGGAGGCTGAGGCAGGGGAATTTCTGGAACCCGGGAGGCGAAGTTTCAGTAAGCCAAGATCATGCCGTTGCACAGCAGCCTGGGTGGCAAGAGTGAGACTCTGTCTCAAAAAAGAACTTTTAATACAGAGGTGGTCACTAAATCAAACCATACTGAAAAACAAGAAGGGAATACTAAGAGAATGTTGATACATAATAGTTTATTTAAATATGTGGCAATGATTTGAGATAAAACTGACTTTTCCTCTCTTTATAGGCCGAGTGATAGCTACTTTCACATGTTCAGGAGAAAAGGAAGTAAATTTGGCTGTTCAGAATGCAAAGGCTGCTTTTAAAATATGGAGTCAAAAATCTGGCATGGAGCGTTGCCGAATCCTTTTGGAGGCTGCCAGAATAATAAGGGTATGTTCCAATTTATTCCCTTCTGGAAAACTCAGACATTGCTCTGAGTGTTCTTTGTGATGTTTGCAGTTTGACTTTGGTGCAACATTCGATCAGAACGTTTTTATAAAACAGAAAAACATTTCTACATGCTCACCTTAGTGTACAAAACAAGTTTTGTTCGATACTTCCCATCTGGATCTTGGCTCTTGGACATCTCAGGTTTCATGTTTGTCATTGTTTTGAATTATAATGCACTTTTTATAGCTCATCTTTCTTTGTTATTTTTATTTTTTGAGATGGAGTCTTGCTTTGTCACCCAGCTGGAGTGCAGTGGAGCGATTTCACTTAACTGCAACCTCCGTCTCCCGGGCTCAAGCAATTCTCCTGCTTCAGTCTCCCAAGTAGCTAGGACTACAGGTGCCCGCCACCACACCTGGCTAATTTTTGTATTTTTAGCAGAGATGGATTTCACTATGTTGAGTCAAACTCCTGACCTCAAGTGATCCACCTACCTCGGCCTCCCAAAGTGCTGGGATTACAGGCGAGTTACGAGCCTGGCCTTCTGTTTCTTTTTAACCCATGTTGTTTACTTGTTTCCTTTTTTCTTCTTTTTTTTTTTGAGACGGAGTTTCGCTGTTGTTACCCAGACTGGAGTGCAATGGCAGGATCTCGGCTCACCACAACCTCTGCCTTCTGGGTTCAAGCAATTCTCCTGCCTCAGCCTCCCGAGTAGCTGGCACTACAGGCGCGCACCACCATGCCCAGCTAATTTTTGTATTTTTAGTAGAGACGGGGTTGCACCTTGTTGACCAGGGTGGTCTGGATCTCTTGACCTCGTGATCCACCCGCCTCGGCCTTCCAAAGTGCTGGGATTACAGGCGTGATCCACCGCGCCCGGCCTCCCTTTTATTCTTTATGCTGATGACCCTCAAGTCTACCTTTGTTTTTTAGATTTGTTTTCAGATAGGGTTTTAAGTAAAGTTTTGTAGCTTTAATAGTCTGGGAAGATTTCATAAATTTGTAGATGTTCTCTTTAAAAAAAGAAAGTTAAACTTTATATTGTCTTAAAGATCAGAAGTACCAGATGCTCATAGAAAGTTGGAAAATTCAGAAGAAAATACATCAAAATATGCATCATGGATATCTGAGTGGTAGATCTGTGATGACTTTTCGTCATAAGTATGTTAAGTAAAACTGTGAAGGGTCTGAGAGTTACCTACTTCGAAGAGTGTGTGTAGCTATATATTGTACACACATATATATAGCACATATGTAAACATAACTATACACATATAATTAATCTATATAATATGCATATAATCTGTTATATGTGTAAATTATATAACTATGTATAATATATGTATATAATATACATAAATATGCTGGCAAGAGACATGAGGCTTTTTGGATATAAATAAATAAAAAGTTGGTTTATTATTCACAGCAAAATGCAGCAGCCATAGCAATACCTTAGCACTAGTTTCTGTGTTTTTTGTTGTTTTTTTTTTTTTTTTTTTTTAGGATGGAGCAATACTTTATTTTTCCACACTTTGACAAGGAGGTTTTCCATAAACAACCTTTCCAGTGGAGAACAGAGAACATGAAACTCAGCTTCCAGATATCAGTAGCTGTGTCTGCTCAGGGCCGAGGCTCCCCCTTGCCCATGTGGTGAGGTGGAGGGGTGTACTTCCCTTCCTTCATCAGTTTTTCCCGTTGCCTCCAGATGGTATCCATACGTTTCATTGTTTTTGTCCGAAGTATACACTCTATGAAATCATCATATTCTATCTTGCACTCTTTCTCTGCCCGGATAGTACCGATTCCATGTGCACGTTCTATCCATTCTTTTTCAAAAGCATGGCATCGAGCAGGAAACTTGTAGGGCTGTTCAGCACTTTAGATTGTCCACCACCGATCTAGGTTAATGCTGAACCTTTTCTGCACGTCCAAGAAAGGCATGTCTGTAACTATCCAATGCTCGTGCCCTTGTCTCCGTTTTTTTTTTTTTTTGAGATGGAGTCTTACTCTGTTGCCGGGGCTAGAGTGCAGTGGTATAATCTCAGCTCACTGCAACCTCTGCCTCCTGGGTTTTAGTGATTCTCCTGCCTCAGCCTCTTGAGTAGCTGGGATTATAGCCATGTGCTACCACCCATGGCTGTTTTCTGTATTTTTAGTAGAGATGGGGTTTCCCCATGTTGGCCAGGCTGATCTCAAACTCTGGACCTCAGGTGACCTGCCCACCTCAGCCTCCCAAAGTGTTGGGATTACTGACATGAGCTACCACGCCCGGCTTAGTTTTTGTTTTCGAAGCACCAGTCCCCACGGTAGGTGACGGGATGTGGTGAGAACCAGGTGAGATCCCTGTGCATGCAGAAAGTTGCAGCAAAGAAGAATCCTAAAATTCTGAGATTCATTTAAATAGAGGCTACTGGCACATCTGCCTATCCTCTCCTTTAGGGAGAGAGAGAGAGAGATTGAGATTGCTTACTAAGCACATCTCCAGGGTTGAGAGGGAAGGTGTCACTAAGTTCATTATCTTGTAGTATAAGCAGATGTTTCCAAGAACAGCAAATATGGAGGTTTACAATTCCACATTTCTCCAGAGTTCTCTATCTTTAGGGAGACACTGCCTTTGCCTTTCAGGCCTTTGCTTTTCAGTCAGTTTGTTAGTGTCCTTTGCTCAGAAGACCCTGACCATGCAGAAATATCAAAATATTCATGCAGAATTTTCTCCCAATGAAGTATTTTCCCGTTATTAAAAATTTATTTATTTATTTATTTATTTATTTATTTATTTTTTGAGACAGAGTTTCGCTCTTGTTACCCAGGCTGGAGTGCAATGGCGCGATCTCGGTTCACCACAACCTCTGCCTCCTGGGTTTAGGCAATCCTCCTGCCTCAGCCTCCTGAGTAGCTGGGATTACAGGCACGCGCCACCATGCCCAGCTAATTTTTTGTATTTTTAGTAGAGACGGGGTTTCACCTTGTTGACCAGGATGGTCTTGATCTCTTGACCTCGTGATCCACCCGCCTCAGCCTCCCGAAGTGCTGGGATTACAGGCATGAGCCACTGTGCCAGGCCAAAAATTTATTTTTAATTCAATAAACCAAAGTTAATTTATTATTTTCATTTGTCCATTTTATTTTTTTCTCTTAGCAGTATTGTAGGGCTGTTAAGAATTGGTTCCTTTATTTTTAAGAAATGACTTTTATTGATCCTAAATAATATCTAATAATAGTTTTTGCTCTGAAATCTATTGTCTGATACTAACTTTCATTGCTTTTTACTTTACCCTCCCCTTTGTATTTCCTTTGATACCTGTGTGGTGTTTTATTAATCAGAAACACACTACTACCTTTCTTTAAAGCTCTTGTCTGATGATCATGCTCTGGACTTGCCTTCACCCCAGTTTATTCCGTAACTGAAGAGATCCCACTCTGTGACCATACCTATAATCGTTTTAGCTCTCAGTTTTCTTTTAGTGATTTTTCTAGTTAATCAAGATCTGCAGTTCTTTGCTCCTTCCTTTTTTGACAGGGTGTTGCTCTGTCACCCAGGCTGGAGTGTAGTGGCCCAGTCATGGCTCACTGCAGCCTCAACCTTCTGGGCTCAAAGGATCCTCTTGCCTCAGCCTCCTGTAGGTATGCACCATGTACCTGGCTAATTTTTATTTGTATTTTTTTGCAGAGGTAAGGTTTTGCCATGTTTCCCAGGCTGTAAGTTTTTTTTAAAAAATCGCTGCTCTAAAGAGTTATTTTTTTTTGAAGATTTTAAGAATAAGGTAAAATATTTTATATTTGTCCACATATTTACTGTTTGTGGTGCTCATCAGTCATTTGTGTCAACCCAGGTATCTATCTGCTATCATTTTTCTTCTGCTAAAAGGAATTTCTTCAGCATTTCTTTTCTGTTTTTTTGAGACAAGGTCTTGCTCTTACTCCCCAGCTGAAACACAGTGGTACAGTCATAGCTCACTGTAGCCTTGACCTTCTGGGCTCAAATGATCCTCCCACTTCATCCTCTTGAGTAGCTGGGACTACAGACACGTCACCATATCTGGTTAATTTTTGTATTTTTTGTAGAGAGTAGGTTTCTTTATGTTGCCCAAGCTGATCTTGATCTCTTGGGCTCAAGTCACCCTACTGCCTCAGCTTCCCAAAGTGCTGGGATTACAGGTGTGAACTGCTGCGCCCGTCAGCCTAGCATTTCTTACAGTGCAGGTCTGTCGGTACTCTTTCAGATTTTGTATGTCTAAAAAACTCTTTTTTTTTTCATTAATTTTTGAATGAATTCTAGATACATAGTTTTTTCTTTCAGAACTTTAAACATATTGCTCCACTGTCTTCTGATTCATGTTGTTTCAGAAGAGAAATCTACTGTCATTTTTGCATCTTTGTAGGTAGTTTACCCCTTCTCCCCCACACCTGGCTATTTGACGATTTTTCTCCTTATCACTGGTTTTAAGCAATTTGATGATGATGTCTTTTGGTGCAGTTTTCTTCATATGTATTTTCCCTGAGGTTTATTGGTTTTCTTAAATCTGTAAATGTGTTTCATTAAATTTGGAAAAGTGGGCCATCATTTCTCTCTCTCTCTCTCTCTCTCTCTCTTTCTCTCTTTCTTTCAATTTTTTTCCAAAGTGAAAGATAGAAGTGAGGGACCTGCCCTTGACTTCTAATCTTTCATCCCAGTGGACACCTGGTCAAGTTACATTGTAAAGCAGGGTGATATAGAGGAGGAACAGGGTTGGGAACAAAGCATGTATTTCCCAACTAATACTTGTAGCAATATGTCGTTATGGCAAACAATTTCATTTTATGGTTGTTCTTGCAATAGTAGCAGGCAGAAATTTTTGTCAGAGACACCCTTGATGATCCTTACATAGTATATCAGAAGATCTCCCAATGCTCTTCAGTAGAGAACCTTGTTTTGTAAGGATGGAGAATAACAGAATAAGACAAAAATTTTTCCAAGGCTGTCTAGAAAACTGAATTTTCTCTGAGAGTTGAAACCTCAAAAACAGTCCCCAAAGTTACTTGTCTACCCATTATTTTAAAAGAGAAAAAAGTCTCTAGGCCGGGCGCGGTGGCTCAAGCCTGTAATCCCAGCACTTTGGGAGGCTGAGGCAGGTGAATCATGAGGTCAAGAGATTGAGACCATCCTGGTCAACATGGTGAAACCTCGTCTCTACTAAAAATACAAAAAATTAGCTGGGCATGGTGGCGTGTGCCTGTAATCCCAGCTACTCAGGAGGCTGAGGCAGGAGAATTGCCTGAACCCAGGAGGCGGAGGTTGCGGTGTGCCGAGATGGCGCCATTGCACTCCAGCCTGGGTAACAAGAGTGAAACTCTGTCTCAGAAAAAAAAGAGAGAGAGAAAAAAAATCTCAAAAGTTTCTATTTCTTAGTAAATGTTCCAGGGCTTAGCAGCGATAGAGCCACAGATTACTTCCCTGTTTGTTCATTCTTACACTGAAATGTAAGCAGAACTACTGTGTTTCACTATTGCCAGTGTGATATCTCTTCCCTGTATTTGAACTGTTCTGTGCTGATTCATCACTTTATTCAGCTGGTCAGTGAGCTAGCCTCTCTAGGGCCTAGTTTTCTCTTGCATTCAAGAAACAAAATGTAAGCTACTTATGGTTGATTATACCTTTGGAAAACTATTTTGTGTTAATTATACTCAACAAACTTAAGAATGGGGAATAATTTATGCTTGGTGTAAGAATTGGTGCTTGTTTTCTCCAAAGGTACCCTCTTTCTAGTGTCAGCATACTGGGAAACAAGTTAATTGTCAAAAGGTTGTTTTGGTGAGTATAGAATCAGGAAGAGAGAAGGTAAATTGTTGGTTTAAAAGACAGTTTAACTTAGACCAAGTTTGAATGGTGAACAAATCCTTTCTGAAGGAGCATATTTATTCAAAAGTTGCAATATTTATTTAAAATGTGCTAACTTGCCCTTTTTTTGTTTACTTGTTTGGTTTTGAGACAGAGTCTCACTGTCAGCTTACGGCAACCTCCGCCTCCTGGGTTCAAGAGATTCTACTGCCTCAACCTCCCAAGTAGCTGGGACTACAGGCACACGCCACCACGCCCAGCTGATTATCGTATTTTTAGTAGAGATGGGGTTTCACCATGTTGGCCAGGCTGGTCTCGACCTTCTGACCTCGTGATTCACCTGCCTCGGCCTCCCAAAGTGCTGGGATTACAGGTGTGAGCCACTGTGGCTGGCCTGAGTTTTTTTATTTTTAGTAAGTTGTGGAGGCCAGAACTAGAAACAGTATTTGAAAAACAGTATGATTGAGTGCTATGTATTAGAAAGTATTAGAGAAGAATATGTTGCAATTCTTTGGGTGAATTAAAGTGATGCATATTACAGCCTCTTAAATAAAATTTCCCTAAGAACTGTTTTCTCTTACCATATATGAGCAAACGCACTTAGATATTTATATACATATACATATTATGTTCATTTCCCAAAATGAATTACTCTTCTACTTGTGAGCCACCCATTCTCTCCCCATTCTCTACCCCTCACCTCTTCAGTAAACATACACTTCAAATCAGAATGAGCCTGCCTTGAGACATTCAGAGCCTCAGAGGGCATGGGTTCATTCCTGCCTGGTCTTGCCCCTTCTTTTACTAACTGATTTTGGCATAAAGTTGTGGTCTTAAATCTCTGTCAGTTAATGAGGGAAGAACAGGGCTGCTGTTCAGCCATAAGATTTTATCTCTTTTCTAAATGTAACACTGCCATTTCTTCTCACTTAAAGTGAAAACTTTCTAGCTTTAAAAATTGAGCAGTGTATTCTGTTTAAGCATTAACTACATCAAGACATTCTGGAATATGTCTTTAATCTAGTTTCCTGTTTTATCCAAAGGAACGGAAGGATGAAATTGCCACTGTGGAATGCATCAACAACGGCAAGTCCATCTTTGAGGCCCGCTTGGACATTGACACTTCCTGGCAGTGCCTGGAGTATTTTGCGGGCTTGGCTGCGTCCATGGCTGGTAAGTCCTTACCTGATGTCTGTCACCAGCTGACAATGAGGCAGAAGCGCAGGGCCTAGTGGTAAAGGGCAGAGATTTTGGAATTAAGACAGACCTGGGTGAACCTATTGGGTGACTTGGGAAAAATCTTTCCTAATCTAAACTGGAGATAATAATTCCTAGCTTCTTGGGTTGTTGTAAGGATTAAATGAGATAGTGCATATATAGCACCTAGCATGATTCTTAAGCTTTAGACCAAATTTCTGAAAAATCAGTTTTTACAAGAATCAGTTTGTCATATTCACCAGTTTTATCTATTTTGCAAACTTTTTTTTGACAATGTATAAAGTTGTGAACAATTGACATTGGATGGTTTATGGGGCCTAGGAAGGTTGCAGGGAGCTCAGAAGCTTCTCCTCCTGTTGTGTCTTCCTCTCATTTCCATTTTGTTTCATCTAACCTATCTAATGGAGGCTCAGTAAATTCTTAGAAAATTAAATCAAGTTGGGTGACCATGTGTTTGAAGGATAGGCAGGATTCTCTATGTGGAGAGAATATGTGGAAGCCAGTGGAAGAATGACTGGAAAAAATAGAAGAATGGAGACAGGGTGAGCCTGGTGTACTGGGAGCAGTGGGGAGGCTGCGCTGACTGGAGTACAAGTCAGACTGCTACAGACGTTGGTGAAATCTTGGGGAGAACAGACCTGCATCCTGCTTTACTCCTGTTTTCCCCGTAGGTGAACACATCCAGCTCCCAGGCGGATCCTTTGGTTATACCAGAAGAGAACCACTTGGGGTATGTGTGGGAATAGGAGCGTGGAACTACCCCTTTCAGATCGCTTCTTGGAAGTCAGCTCCTGCGTTAGCCTGTGGTAAGAATGAGTTATGCCTCCATTTGAGAGCCATTTGTTCTCTCCGCATTCTCTACCCTTCACCTCTCTATGAAAACTTTAAATCCGAAGGGGCCTGCTCTGGGATATTCAGAGCCTCAGAGGTCAGGGCTCATTCCTCCCCTGTCTTGCCCCTCAAGGATCTTACAGTTTAGATTATACACAATCATGTGTAGATAGTCCCAGTTTTTATTTATTTAATTTCGTATATGAAATGGAAGAAATTTAATTTTCTTATTAAATTGAATTAGATTTGTGCTACTTACAAGTTCTCTTCCTTTCTGGACAAGAATTTTATTTTATTTATTTATTTATTTGTTTGTTTGTTTGTTTATTATTTATTTATTTTTTTTGAGATGGAGTTTCACTCTTGTTACCCAGGCTGGAGTGCAATGGCACGATCTTGGCTCACCGCAACCTCCGCCTCCTGGATTCAGGCAATTCTCCTGCCTCAACCTCCTGAGTAGCTGGGATTACAGGCACGCGCCACCATGCCCAGCTAATTTTTTTGTAGTTTTAGTAGAGACGGGATTTCACCATGTTGACCAGGATGGTCTTGATCTCTTGACCTCGTGATCCACCCGCCTCAGCCTCCCAAAGTGCTGGGATTACAGGTGTGAGCCACCACGCCCGGCCAAGAATTTTAATGTATGCGTTAGCACTTAGGAGTTTGACTTCATTTACGAAGCAGAAGATAAACATCTTTCTTCATTTGGATCTTAAGAGAAATAATAAGCAAGGCTTCCATCAGAGGAGCTTTGGCTGATTGGCATAAAACAGTTTTCCTACAGTATTTAAAGAGAAGAATCTGTGGGGAAAGAAGACTAATTATGTATTAGAAAAAAACCCTAAATGTTATAAAGCATTACTGTTAGGACGTTACATTGAAATGCAACTTTTGTCGTTTTGCCATTGCATGTTGTTGTTTTAGCCTATTTCTCTTTGAGAAACATCTGTGAAAGAGGAAAAACAGTCCCAACATTAAGTCACTAACTTTGAGGACTCTCATGAAGTGAACCTTTCTGGTCTTCAGTGTAAAGTTTTATCAAATGGAGCTAATGATACCTACTTCATACTGCTGTTGAAAGTGTTAAATGAAATAATATATGTGAAAAGGCCTAGATAGGCAAGTGTGAGACCGGGCACCTGTAGGGTTTGGGATCTGTATGAGAGAAACCAAGATGAAAAGGACAAGATTTGTTTACTTATTGATATGGTTTGGCTGTGTCCCCACCCAAAACGCAACTTGAATTGTATCTCCCAGAATTTCCACGTGTTGGGAGGGATCCAGGAATCAAATCATGAGGGAATCAGGAATCGTGAGGGCTGGTCTTTCCAGTGCTATTCTGGTGATAGTGAGTAAGTCTCATGAGATCTAATGTGTTTATCAGGAGTTTCCGCTTTTTGCTGCTTCATCATTTTTCTCTTGCTGCTGATAAAGAAGTGCCTTTAACCTCTGGCTGTGATTCTGAGACCTCAGCCTTGTGGGACTATAAGTCCAATTAAACCTCTTTCTGTTCCCAGTTTTGGGTATGTCTTTATCAGCAATGTGTAAACAAATTAATACACTTATTAATAACATTTTTGGTCTAGGATTTATAGGGGAAGAGGAAACAATTGGAATCATTCTTGAATTGTCCTCTAGTCCTGTTTTGGGGGGATCATTGGTCTTAAGAAGTCTTTTTATGTTTGTGTCTTGGGTTTATGCAGGTAATGCCATGGTCTTCAAACCTTCTCCCTTTACGCCTGTTTCTGCGTTGTTACTGGCTGAAATCTACACTGAGGCTGGTGTGCCTCCTGGGCTCTTCAATGTGGTGCAGGGCGGGGTTGCCACTGGCCAGTTTCTGTGTCAGCATCATGATGTGGCCAAAGTCTCCTTCACTGGAAGTGTGCCCACTGGCATGAAGGTGAGGATGTAACCAATGTTGGTCAACACAAACGGCATTTGGGTAGGGCAAAGCTGGTCCTACCCAGAGTATATTTTGGAGGCTTCTGTTTTGATGTTGCCTAGCCTGTATTGGGAATGGGGAAGGAGTTTTTATTGGGCAGAGGTGTGAAGTTTCCTGTAAAAGTGTGAAGGGGCAAAGGGAGTACCCATGGGGTGATTTGTGGTAGGCCAGCTAGAGGTGGAAATATCTGCTCCAGCCTAAGGAGAGGATGTGTCTGAGTGGAAGGGCCTGGGCTGCCACTTGTATTGTTTGGTGACTTAATTTTTTGTATAGAAGGAAGGATTTTTACTCTATAGAAGGAAGGCTATTTCAGTTTCATTATTTTGACATTAATTTGTGTTCTGAACTCTGTCAGCCTTATACACAGTAACAGTAACACAAAAGAATTTCTGACTATGATAGTCCTGTGAATTAACAATATTTTTTATTTTTATTTTTTTGAGACAGAGTCTCACCCTGTTGCCCAGGCTGGATTGTAGTGGTGCAATCACAGCTTACTGCATCCTTGAACTCCTGGGCTCAGGCAGTCTTCCTGCTTCAGCTCCCTAAGAAGCTGGGACTATAGCCATGTGCTACTGTGCCTGGCTAATTTTCTTATTTTTCTGTAGAGGTAGGGTCTTGCAATGTTGCCCAGACTGGGACAATATTTTTTAAATGAACTCCCTCTTCCAGTGTCAGTGCAACTCTGTGGGTTCTCTTCAGTTTTCTGAAAAAGTATATTTTAATAGACAAAAGGCAAAGGATATTGGCAAGAATAAGGCTACAGGTCACACACAGTTCAAGATGATTTTGTAGGTTTAGGGTCTAATTGACCTAGCATGCGATATAATTTGTGTTAAAGTTCTGAATACCTTGTCCTTGTTCTGTAAGATCATGGAGATGGCATCTAAAGGAGTCAAACCTGTTACCTTGGAACTTGGAGGCAAATCTCCACTCATCATCTTCTCAGACTGTGATATGAACAACGCTGTGAAGGGGGCGCTGATGGCCAACTTCCTCACACAAGGCCAGGTATGTACCTGACCCTGGAAGAGGTGTAAAAGGAATCTCCACCTCCTCATCTGACAGCATGTTTAAAGCCTTTTAGTTTGCAATACTTTCTGACTTACAGTAAAGTTGCACAAACAGCACAAAGAATTCCCAGGTACCTTTGAACCAGATTTCCCAAATAGTAACATTTCAACACATTTACTTTATCATCTTCTTTATCTGCCTGTACATACATAGGCTTATTAAGTTTTTCTGAACCTTGAGAGTAAATTGTAGGCATAAGGCCCCTGACCTCTAAATATAAAGTTCCTTAAAACAAGTGCATTCTTTTACATAAGCACAGTACACTTAGTAAGATTAAAAAATTAACATTGATATCGTATTGTTACTCAGTCTATAGGCTTTACTCAATCTATAGCCCCTATTCAAATTTGCCATTTGTTTGACTAATGTCCTTATAGCAAAATAGAAAAAAAATGTTTTTTCTGGTCCAGGATCCAGTCAAGGAGGATGCATTGCCTTTAGTTGTATTGTCTTTAATCTCTTTTAGTTGAGAACAGTTCTTTTGTTTCAGGACCTTAACGTTTTGGGAGAACAGGCCATCATTTTGTAGAATGTTTTTTAGTTTGGGTCTGTCAGATGTTTCCTGTTAGATTCATATTGTGAATTTTTGGCAAAAGTACCACAAACATGTTGTCGTATCCTACTCACTGGTGACTTGACTTTGGTCACTTGCTTTAAGGTGAATTTTCACTGTAAAGTTACTGTGTCTTACTTTGTGTTTAATAAGATCTTGTAGGAGGTATTTTGGGACTATCAAGTTCCTCATCAGATTTTCATGTGGTAAATACTTTTATCGCCACTGATGAGTCTTGCTAAAAACAGTTTTTATTATGGTGGTTGCAAATGGTGGTTTTCCAATTCCATAATTTCTTCTATATTTGTTAGTTCACCTTATACTGTAAGAAAGAGCTTGCCTTTCACCCCTGTTTGTTTTTCATTCATTTATTTATATCAGTATGGACCCATGGATTCTTATTTTGTTCTATGGGTTGTAATCCAGTACTATCATTATTTATTTCTTTATTTTTATTTTTATTTTTTAAATTGAGATGGAGTCTTGCTCTGTCATCAAGACTAGAGTGCAGTGGCACCATCTCAGCTCACTGCAGCCTCCGCTGCCTGGGTTCAAGCAATTTACCTGTTTCAGTCTCTGGACTAGCTGGGACTATAGGTTTGCACTACCACGGCCCTCTAATTTTTTTGTATTTTTAGTGGAGACGTGGTTTTGCCATGTTAGCCAGTTTGGTCTTGAACTCCTGACCTCAGGTGATCTGCCCACCTCGGCCTCTCAGAGTGCTGGTATTACAGGTGGGAGCCACTGTACCTGGCCTCATTATTTATTTTGATGCTCAGATAATTGCATATTGGCTAGTGGGAACCCCTTTCTGTGACCTTTTGTTATGTCCTCATTATTCTTTGAATACTTCATTACTTTCTGGCGTAGCAAAGGGTTCCAGACTCATCTCATACTTCCCCTGGCTGTGTTTTGGAATCAGTCGTTTCTCTAAAGGAGCCCTGTTTCCATTATTGTTTATTTGCTTATTATTATTATTTTTGAGACAAAAGTCTTGTTCTGTTGCCCAGGCTAGAGTGCAGTGGTGTCTTCTTGGCTCATTGCGACCTTGGCCCCCGCCAGGTCAAGCGATCTTCCCACCTCAGCCTCCGTGTAGCTCGCCACCACACCCAACTAATTTTTGTATTTTTTGTAGAGATGGAATTTCACTGTGTTGGCCAGGCTGGTCTTGAACTCCTGGACTCAAGTGATCCGTGCACCTTGGCCTCCCAAAATGCTAGGATTGCAGGCATGTTCCACTGTGCCCATCCTGTTTGTTTATTTTTTATAATTTTTTTAAATGATTATTTAGAAGGACTATCTTCAAACCAGTTTATTTCATAGATAACATATTTGTTTGAACAAGTTGAGTAAATTGTTGCACAATAAGCCACCTCACTAAAGAAAAACACTAAATCCGAACAGTAAAGACATGCACAATGAGTTAGGACACAATTAAAATTTGCTTTAAATATTTCTTTGAGGGAAAGGACACCATACTTCTCTACTCAATGAAGAGGAACAATTTTGCTGTCCAGAGGTCTTTTATTTTTTTACACCTATCATGCCATGAATTCATAGGGAAGAGGCTCCAGCAGCTCAGGCTCCTTCCCATTGGTTCTCACACATTGTGCTTCCCTGGGTGGAGCAGGCTGGTGCTTCAGCTGAACACAAGTACCTTTCTCTTTGGCTTCCTTCTTTTTCTGATGATCATCTTATATACATTTCAGAAGCTATCTTGGTTCTTAGAGTGCTTGATATACTCAGTGTGCACATTAATTCTCTTGACCAGAATTTTGCCTTTAATTTATTTGTTTACAGTAGTGCCAACAACATGCTGGGTAACAGTGTAGGCTCTTCCAGTTTTGCTGTGGTAATGCTTGTGGGGTATCCCTTTTTGAACAGTACACATTCCCTTAATGTGTACAATATTGCCTTTCTTTTTTGAGATGGAGTCTCGCTTTGTCGCCAGGCTGGAGTGCAGTGGCACTAGTCATCCTCCTAATGGATATGAAATGGTATCTCATTGTGGTTTTGATTTGCATTTCCCTAATGATCGGTGATGTTCACTGCATATGTAATTTTATAAGATACTGCCCTTTCTTAAAGGAAGTGTTGCATTCTTACTAACAATATATGAGTACCTATTTTCTCAGAGCCTTTCTTAACAGTATAGTCATAATTCTAAATTTTTACCAGATAGATAAGTAGTAGTATTTCAGCATAGTTTTAATTTCAGTTTGTCTGTCTGTCTGTCTGTCTGTCTGTCTTTGAGATAGGGTCTTGCTCTGTTGCCCAGGCTGGAGTGCAATGGTACAATCTCGGCTCACAGCAACCTCAGTCTCCCAGGTTCAAGTAATTCTCCCACCTTAACCTCCCGAGTAGCTGGGACTACAGGTGTGTGCCACCACACCCAGCTAATTATATTTTTAGTAGAGATGAGGTTTTGCCGTGTTAGCCAGGCTGGTCTTGAACTACTAACTTCTAGTGATCCACCTGCCTCAGCATCTCAAAGTGCTGGGATTACGGGGTAAGCCAGCATGCTTACCTAATTTCAGTTTTATAATTATGAATGACATTGAACATCTTTTTCAAAATTCACATATAATGTTCACATTTTTGGTGTGTTATACTATGAGATATAATTTTCCATTAATTTTTCAGAGTTTTTTAAAATTAATGATCATAGCCTTTTATCTGATATAAATGTTGCAAATAATTTTATTCCAGTTTTTCAATGGTCTTGACTTAGTTTAAGGTATTTGCCATGCAAAAGATTTTTATTTTTCTGTAGTCAAATGTATCAGTTATTTTTTCTTTAATTGTGTCTAGATTTGGGATAATTGAAAACTTTTTTTCTACACCTAGGTTTTAGAGGAATTACCTGTATTTTCTCCCTTTTTTTTTTTTTTTAAAAACAAAGTCTCACTTTCTCACCCAGGCTGGAGTGCAGTGATGCAATCGTGGTTCACTATATCCTTGACCTCTTGGGCTCAAGTGATCCTCCCACATTCTAGATTTGGGATAATTGAAAACTTTTTTCTACACCTAGGTTTTAGAGGAATTACCTGTATTTTCTCCTTTTTTTTTTTTTTTAAAACAAAGTCTCACTTTCTCACCCAGGCTGGAGTGCAGTGACGCAATCGTGGTTCACTATATCCTTGACCTCTTGGGCTCAAGTGATCCTCCCACGTAGCTGGGACCACAGGTACATATCACCACACCCGACTAATTTTTGTATTTTTTGTAGAGATGGTGTTTCACCGTGTTGCCTCAGCTGATTTTGGACTCCTGAGCCAAGTGATCTGCCCACCTTATATTCCCAAAGTGCTGGGATTACAAGTGTGAGCCACTGTGCCTTGATTTCTTATTTTATATTTTGATTTCTGATACATTTGGAGTTTATGTATGAAGTAAGATATGTATCTTATTTTATGTTTTCCAGATTACTAATGATTTGTTGTAGAACCATTTATTTAGTCCATCTGTGTCTTAATGGTTTAACTTTCACCTTTGTTATAAACTAGATTTTTATGAGCACTTAGATCTGTTTTTGGGCTTTCGTGTTCTATGTTCTTACAATATTTGAACAGTGTTTATGTTTCTTTCTATAAGAGGGTCTCAATAGTGATGATTAATGATTTCAAAGACAAGCAGGGACTGAACTCAATTAGATTTAAGACCACAGTTCTTAATACAGTTTTACTCTTCAGTTCCCTGCCATCTAAAATACACACCCAGATTGAGCCGCTGATATGAGGAAGTAGGAGAGGTGCTGTGGGTTATACGGATCTAGCAATGGCCTTAACAAAATTTAAACAAGCAAAATAAGAACTTTTACCTCAAAGGGCAGATTTTGCTTATGGAGTGATATGTCCACAATTATGTGTGTGATCCTTCTTATTCAGTATGGAGCCAATTTTTAGAAATGGAAATAACCTTTTTAAAAAAATGTATAGTGTCTCTTTTCAGTTTAAAGTTTTCAGATTGTGTTCCTATTTCCTTTTCCCTTTTTTCCCTCTACACACATAGAAATTGATGTCTGTGTTTGTCCTTTAGGTTTGCTGTAATGGCACAAGAGTATTTGTGCAGAAAGAAATTCTTGATAAATTTACAGAGGAAGTGGTGAAACAGACTCAAAGGATTAAAATTGGAGATCCCCTTCTGGAAGACACAAGGATGGGTCCACTCATCAACCGACCACACCTGGAGCGAGTCCTTGGGTTTGTTAAAGTGGCAAAGGAGCAGGTAAGAAATAATTGGCAGTAGGGTGGGTTGGGGAAGATTAAACTAGTCCTAAATCACTTGCTTTGTGCCCTTTTCATGTTAATATTCATTTGACTATTAGAATTCCTGGCTGTGTTCTGCTTTGTGCCTGCACTGTGAAGACTAAGTATGTGATTGTTCAGGATACACTTAACATTTCAGGAATGCATTTTAGGATTGTATTTTTAATACGAAAGTTTTTTTTTTTTCCCCTTTTTGGCAGGGTGCTAAAGTGTTATGTGGTGGAGATACATATGTACCTGAAGATCCTAAATTAAAGGATGGATATTACATGAGACCTTGTGTATTAAGTATGTCTTCTTTTTGTTTGCTTTTAGATTATTAGACTTAAATACTGAATAGATAGAGGTGAATATTTATAAAATATATATATGGTATAAAGCAAGGGACTGGCAAATTATGTGGTCGTAATACCCAGGTTTAAGAAGTAAACTACTTACTCCATTACCTTCAGATCCTTCTGTGTGTCCCTCTTTTGGGCACCCATATGTATTAGTTTATCCAGGACTACAACTATCGTTCTAGAAGCAAGGGACTAAAAAATATTAAAGTGCATATTTGACTTAAAAAAATTAAGTAATTTAATTCCTTGAGAAAGTAATGAATGTTTTTCATGGGACCTATAGGTCATTGTATTAAACATTTTGCATTGCTATCAAGGAATATTTAAGTTTGGGTTAGTAGAAAAGATGTTTATTTGACTCATGGTTCTTCAGACTATACAGGAAGCATGGTGCCATCATCTGCTCTTGGTGAGGCCTCAGGAAGCTTTCAGTCGTGGTGGAAGGTGAAAGGGGAGCAGGCGAGTCACATGGTGAAAGAGAACAAGACAGGTTGCAGGCTCTTTCAAACAGCCAGGTCTGTGTGAACTGACAGAGCCAGAACGCACTCATTACCATGCGGAGGGCATCAAGCCATTCATGAGAGATTTGCCCCTGTGATCCAAAAACCTCCCACGAGGCCCCACCTCCAGCAATGGGAATCATACTTCAACATGAGATTTGGAGGGGAAAAGCATCCAAACTGTATCAGTCATCAATATAACAAAACCAGTTTGTCAGATAATGTATTAATCTTTTTAGAAATTACATAATACTTTTTAGCACCTCCAGTCAGTATTAAAAATCTAGTTTTGACAGTCAAGGTGTATATGGTCATCCTACTCCCAACCATCTACTTCCTCCTACTTCTGAGGTAACTACTATTCTAAATGTTTTTAATCATTTTTGGCTTTTTCTGTATCATTTTATAGTGTATGTTAGTATCCCCTACAAAAATATCGATAGTTTTGTAGGCTTTAAACAATTATACATAGATTGAACCATGTTGTATAATTTCTTACATCTTATTTGGAGACAAATTAAGGTGGTTTTTGCCCCTAAGGTTGATAGTGGTGTCAGTTTTTAACAGCTTTATATTTGATGCAATGTATAACCTTTCACCCTCACTAAAAAGAACCACTGATGTTTAAAAACTGGGAAATCTAATGTCCATACCATGAATTAGATTGCAGTTATTACATGAATAGGAAAAGCTTACAATATATTGTTAAATTAAAAATATTGAGGCCAGATGCAGTGGATCACTCCTGTAATCCCAGCACTTTGGGAGGCTGAGACAGAAGGGACACTTGAGTCCAGGAGTTTGAGACCAGACTAGGCAACATAGTGAAACCTCATCTTCAAAAAAGTAGCCGGGGGTGATGGTGCACGCTATGGTCCAAGCTACTCAGGAGGTTTTTATTTTAATGTTTGCAGCTAATTGCAGAGATGACATGACCTGTGTGAAAGAAGAGATCTTTGGGCCTGTTATGTCTATTTTACCATTTGACACTGAAGCTGAGGTTCTAGAAAGAGCCAATGATACCACTTTTGGACTAGCAGCTGGCGTCTTTACCAGGTATATGGAGAGGGACACTGAGAGCAGTTTTGGAGTGGGGCTACAGTATCTGCTCAGATATATAATTGATCCTGTTTTTTTTTTTGTTTGAGACAGGGTCTTGCTCTGTCACCAGGCTGGAGTGCAGTGGCCTAATCTCCGCTCACTGCACCCTCTGCCTCCTGGGTTCAGGCAATTCTCCGGCCTCAGTCTCTGGACCTGCTGGGACTACAGGTGCCTGCCACCACCCCCAGCTAATTTTTTTTGTATTTTTAGTAGAGACGGGTTTTCACCATGTTGGCCAGGATGGTCTCGATCTCTTGACCTCGTGATCTGCCCGCCTCAGCCTCCCAGAGTGCTGGGATGATAGGTGTGAGCCACCGCGCCCGGCCTTGATCCTGTTCTCTCACTTTAGTTTGCCCTCGTAGGAGCCATCGGCACTTTCTGTTTGCTTCAGGTTAAGTCAGAAGACACCAAAGCAGCATTTTGTAGTTTGCTGTAAATGGCCCGAGAACCCTGCTATTGAGTTTATTTTTTTCTTTTATTTTTTTTTCTTTCTTTTTTATTGCATTTTAGGTTTTGGGGTACATGTGCAGAATGTGCAAAATAGTTGCATAGGTACACACATGGCAGTGTGTTTTGCTGCCTTCCTGCCCCTCACCCACATTTGGCATGCTATTGAGTTTAAAATTGAGCTATAAACTTTGTTTATGTAAATGTTGTCCTTTTTTATTCATTTGTTTAATAAACACTTATGCTTCTGATCTACGTAAAGCATTGGGCTAGATGTCTTTTGAAAACACATGTCAAGGTATTTAGAAACCTCTAAGCTTATAAACTGTGGGCAGTATTCTTCAAAAACATGATTTTTAGTGGCATCATAGTAGTTCCTAACTGAAGTGCATTATAACTCATGTAGCTATTTTTTCTGTGGTTGGATATTTAGGATATTGTTTCCAGTTTTAACTATTACAGTAATGTGATTAATACCTTTGTGCATAAACTTTAACCTCTGCTATTGCAAGTGAAAATGATTTGGGAGTACAATTTCTTTGAAATTAATTTCAGATTGCTTGGCTTTATGCAAACTTTGATTAGTCTTTGGCAGTAGTAGGCAGTTTTCTAAAGCTGCTTTACACTGGGGATTATGCTGTTTCTGTGGTGATACATCAAGTTAAAATTTTTTTTTTATAGCTTTATGGTCAGGAACTTGGGAAGAAAGCCCAAGTCTCACTTGAGGACCTGATGTAATTGCTTGTCTTTGAGCTCTGAAGAAAAAATTGAGGAGCTGGTCTTTTGATTTGGGGATTGAGCAGGTTAAGTGCTCTCAGTTTGCTTTGCCACCCTAGTACAGACAAAGTGCAGTTACAAAGGAGGGTAACTCCAATGTGCTGTTCCTTTTCCCTTACCAGCTTTGCTGGGATAATGCACATACTGTACAATGCCCCCACTTAAATCGTACAGTTCAGTGGTTTTTAGTATGTTCATGGAGTTGTGCAACCATCACCATCATCTATTTCTTAGGACACTTTCATCGTCTTAAGAAGGAACTTTGTGCCCATTAACAGTTACTCTTCATTCCTCCTCCCCACTCCCAGCCCCTGGCATCCATTAAACTACTTTCTATCTTCATGGATTTGCCCATTCCGAACATCTTATGTGAATGGAATCATACAATATGTATTCTTTCGTGACTGGCTTCTTTCACTTAGCATAATGTTTTCAAGATTCATTTGTTGTGGCATTTATCATATTATTCCTGAATAATATTCCATTATATGGATATGTACCACTTTTTATTCATGCATTCATCTGTTATAGACATTTGGGTTGTTTTCACTTTTTGGCTATTATGAATAATGATGGTATGAACATATGTATACAGGTCTTTGTGTGGACATATATAGATTTCATATATATCTAGTAGTGAATTGCTGGGTCACATGGTAACTTTATGTTTAACTTTTTGAGGGACTGCTAAACTGTTCCAAATTGGCAGTGCCGTTTACATTCCTCCCAACAACATGAAGGTTCTAATTTGTCCGCATCCTTACCAGCCCTTGTTATTTTCTGTCCTTCTGATTTTAGCCATCCTTGTGGGTGTGAAGTAGTTTCTCACTGTCGTTTTTATTTGCATTTCTGTGGGTTTTCTTTTCACTTTCTTGTCTTATTTGTAGCACAGAATTTTAAAGTTTGACCAGTTCCAATTCTGTTTGTTTGTTACTTTTGATGTCGTGATCTAAGAAGTCTTTCCCTGACCCACGGTCATGAAGATTTATTCCTCTGTTTTCTTCAAAGATTTTTATAATTTTCAGTCTGACCTTTGTAGGTCTGTGATACACATAATTTTTCTATATGGTGTAAGAAAGGGCTCCACTTTTTTTTTTTTTTTTGCACGTAGATATCCACTTGTTTCAGCACCATTTGTTGAAAAGACTGTTCTTCCCCCGCTGAATTTCGGGTGTCCTTATTGCTGCTACTTATTTTAAAGATGCCTTGTGTATGGGACTATAAAACCTAGTCCGTGTCTGTTTTGCCTGGATGATAAAAGATTTTAAAACATTTTGAAGGAATGAGAATTTACTAAGATTTGAGAACCTAGAACTGGCCATGTAACTTTTCCTGTTAAAGTAGTAGCCTAAGAAACTCTGAATAACCAACACATTTGTTTGTTCATAGGGACATCCAGCGGGCTCATAGAGTGGTAGCTGAGCTTCAGGCTGGAACCTGCTTCATTAACAACTATAACGTCAGCCCAGTGGAGTTGCCCTTTGGTGGATATAAGAAGTCAGGTAAGGAGCTGGGAAATGTGAATGCAAACCAGGTCTCTAAAGATAGGTCGTAATTCAGACCTTACAAACTAGTGTTCCTAAACCTGTCTGCCTATCGGAATCACGTGGGGAAATACAGGTTCCTGGTCCTTCCCCAGATCCACTGTAGCAGTCTCTGGGAATGGAAGTCAAACATCTTCCCCTACCCAACACCCCTAGAAGGTTCTAATGTATAGCCTGGCTTGTGAACTGCTGATGTATATCTCAAAAAGGTTTAACTTGTGGGTAGCATTACTTCTTCATAACCTATGATTACTGTAAGCATAAAATCACTCCCTTACGGGTTCTGTATCAGGGATGTCCGTCATCATCCACTGTGGAGTTTTTAGATTCCATTTAGGTAAAGTGTCTCTAAAGTAATGTCTCAGTAATTTTGTTTCCTCTGTTATATCAAATTAACAAAATCTTTAAATTTATTATTAAGTAATCAATTGTAATTGTTTTTGTTACACTTGATGGCATATGGGAGTGTTTTTCCTTAGCCACCGCTCATTCATTTCGTTTATTCAGTAGTCAGACATACGTTACCACAACATACAAATGTATAAGTCTGGTATAGTATATCAGGAGAAGTTTTGAGGCATCAGGAGTATAGCCAGAACCTTGAGGTTCTTTCTGTGGAGTTTATTGCCTGTAAATATTCATTTACATATTTTGCATACTGTTCTAAAGTGAAAATTGGTTTGAACTTTGTTGAGGCACCATTCTAAGAGTCTGACCTCTAGTTTCTGTGGCAGATATTTACCGTCATCACAGAATTGGCAAATATATAAACCTTGATGAACACTGATAAGGTGGTAGGTGTTGATTTGACAGTCTTATTTGTCCCTGTGGGGTACTCAGAGGAGCCGCATACAGAGGCATAAGTGTTGGTGGGAACCAAGGTGCATCTTATTAACATGTAATGTCAGTGCAGGGAATTATTTCTTTGGAATCAGCAGCCTAGGCCTTTGGAGGGCCTCCTAACTTTCCCTTTCCTTTGGACCAGGCCATGCTATGTGGGATGAGAGAGCAAGAAAGATGGCCAGATGTGCAGAGCAGCACCTGGCCTAACATGCCTGACCAGCAGTGTGCTTAGAGGATTTGGAAAGGAACTAAAGTCAGAGTGAGGTCTTCCCAGGACCTTTGTGTGTGATTCCATTTGAGTGGTGCACCCTGGAAATGTGCATATCTGGGACCCAACCTTGCCTTTAGAAGGCAGAGCCTACCAAAGTCTAGCGCAGGGTGTACAGGCAGGGCCAAGGGTGGGATACTACCCTTTTAGCACAGTAACCTCCCCCACTAGTAATTGGGCAGTGTCTTGTGAGTAATCAGAGGGACCTTCAGTGCCACCTCCCCAATATGAGTTGGCAGGGTAAGATAGGTTAATCTTTTTTTTTTTTTTTTTTTTTTAATGAATGAGAGGTTCTTATGTTGCCCAGGTTGGCCTTGAACTCATAGCCTTGCCTCCTCAAGCACCAGGACAACTGGTCCTAGCCACTGTGGCTCCCAGTAGTAGGTTAATCTTATAGCTGTATAAGAAGTGGTGAATAAGCCTATTGTGTAGAGTTAAGTTTTAAATTAGCATCAGCTTTCAAGGGTGTCAGGTTGATTGTTGTAGAGATTGCCGTTGACACTTGATATAAAATCCGAGCATTTTTCAGACCTCAACCCAGAATAGTAGGTACTTGAAGTTAAGATTCATATTGGTGGTAAGAAACGAGACCTGTATATTTTCCTATCCCCGTCCCCAAAGGCCACTGGGTCACTTTTTCCCTAGATTTATCCACAGCTAATACGTGGATTGAAGACTTTATTCCAAAACATTAACGTTCTGTGTTCTTCCCTAGCCCTGATAAGCAGTGCTCATCTTGAAAGATCATTATGACTTTTGACTGTTGTAGTGATGGCTCATCCTGACCCCTTCTCCTCCTTTCAGGATTTGGCAGAGAGAACGGCCGTGTGACAATTGAATATTATTCACAACTGAAGACTGTGTGTGTGGAGATGGGTGATGTGGAATCCGCTTTTTGAAAACCTGCAGTGAAACCTGTTAACATGGCTAGGCTGTGGAATGATGCAGTCAGTCCTGTTGACAGAGGCAGTGCAACTAAATGCCATTTTAAATCCAGAATTTTGGCATTCAAGATAAGAGAATGGTTCATGTTACTCTTTTTCTCTAAATCAGCTTCCTCATTGAAAATGGGCCTAAGTGCCTTGTAGATACTAATCAAGAAAGTTGTGATTTTCCTCAGAGTATATTTTTGTGAACGCTTTAAGTGCCAGTAATGTACTCCTAGGGAATAGGAAAGGGGACTATACATCTTCCACACATTTGGCCAGTTGACATTGTTAATTCTCTGGCATTTTCAAGGAACTTGGTCCTGGCTGATCCAGGTGCAGTGGTATTTACAATTGATCTCAGCCAGTTTGTAGATTTCTTTGTTCCTTCTCCATTCTCACTTCTTCACTTGACTAGTCTTGGGAAAAAAAAAAAACAACTGTTTTTTTGTAGATTCCTGGTAGAATCAGTAGAGATGGTTTCAGCTTACTGACATTTTTTAAAACTATATTTCCCTTGTCATTCTATTGTGAAAGCTGACAACTGGGATAGAGAGGGGATTAGATAATAGATGGGGTCAAATTCCGTGTGAAAGGTTAATTTGCCTAGTAAGTGCTTTGTCTCTGTTCACTACTGTGATAGGAAACCTATCTCCTTATTTGGGTCCTTGAACTACAGCCTGCTGTCTTACACCAGCAGAGCCACCCTTTAAATGTACAAATTACTTGTATGCCAATGTAATATAGTGAAATTAAAACAAATCATGCTGTTAATTCTTTTGCGTTAGTGTTTTGAAACTAAACATATCTTAAGGTTATGAGATTATAAGGTTATAAGGGCAGGTTTAGTTGTGGTGATGAACTTTTTATGGTCCAGGTAAGCATTTAGGCTCCATGTTCATTCTCACCCGGAATAAACAGTGCCTGCCTGTGAAGAGCATTCAGATAACTGGCTTTTCAGACTATTGCAGTCATGCCTCACTCTGCCCCCTTCTCTTCCTTTCAGGGGAATAGATTATAAATAATAGCTAATTTAGTAGTCAGAGATAAGAGATGCTTATCACTGGTCCTGGATCTAATTATGTATTATGATGAGCAAGTACTGCAGTTTTAGAGCATAGGAACCACCAAATCAGCCTTTTTTGGTGTTTCTTTGCACAGAGGACACATATGTGATACTGGACAAAGCCAATAGCATTATCTTAACTCTGTGTCCAAGGGGATCCTGTGTACCTTAAACAGTAGGAGCTGCCTGGGAGAAGATAAGTTTCTGATAGTCCCTCTAAAGCAAGCTTGTCCAGTCTGTGGCCCACGGTCCATATACAGCAGTTTGAATGCAGCCAAACACAAATTTGTAAACTTTCTTAAAACATGATATTTTTTTTTTAAGCTCATCAGCTATCATTAGCGTATTTTATGTGTCTGTGTGTGGCCCGAGACCATTTTTCTTCTTCCAGTGTAGCCCAGGGAAGCCAAAGGATTGGACACCTCTGCAAGAGAAAATAGCAGGGGAAAGGGAAGCAACATTTAAATACTTACTCAGTGTGCTCCCACTGCCACATTCCTTCTCATTTAACGCTCACAGTAAGCCTAAGGGCTTATCTCTGATTTTCAAATGAAGAAACAGATTTGGAGGTGTCTTGGTCCCAGGCAAGCGTGATATTTTATGCCCACATATAAAATTATGTATTTTTTCATCCATAGTTCCTGGCTCATAACTCCCTTGGCACCGTTTTTTGTTACAATGTTAGGGCACTCTAGGGCTCAGAAAACAGAACGTCTCTCTCTGACCTTCTGCCCTCCTTTTCCCCTGCCCAAGCCAGGGCTCTAATCTTCCACCACTTTTCTGATTATGGGTCATAAGACTCTCATTTTAGAAGGGGTCCTGCCTGCTGCCCTGCAGGAAGAAATGCTGCATAGAGGCCAAGAATCTGAAGACGGGCTTTGCTGGGTTTCCCCACTCAGTCTCCTTTGTATTAGATCATGCCCCTTTAGTCCAGTCACATTTCTACTTGGTGTCTATGCTTCAGTCATGACTATCTAATGAAGTCTTTCTAAGAGGCTCAAGAGAACAGGCTTCAGGGAGCTTCTGGAGAGCTGAACATGTGGGGGCTTACAGGAAGGTAAACAACACACGCATGTACCAGGAAGGTGATGTACCCTAAATCCATGGGAACAGAGGCTCCTATGCTTCGGATCCTTCCAGACCTAGCCCTGTGTATCCCTTCATTTAGTTATTTGTACCCTTTAAAATACTTTTTTTTTTTCTGGAAACAGGGTCTCGCTTTGTCACCCAGTGTCTTGCTCTGTCATGTCACTGTATGGTGGTATGATCATGGCTCACTGAAGCCTTGACCTTCCCGGGCTCAAGTGAACCTCCCACCTCTCAGCCTCCCCAGTAGCTGGGAGTACAGGTATATGCCACCAGGCCTGGCTAATTTTTGTATTTTCTTTGGAGACAAGGTTTCACCATGTTGCCCAGGCTGGTCTTGAGCTCCTGGGCTCAAGTGATCCTCCAACTTCGGCCTTTCAGAGTGCTGGGATTACAGGTGTGAGCCACTGCACCGGGCCTAGGATATTCTTTGTAATAAACCAGTAAATGCATTTCTGAGTTCCGTAAGCCACTGTAGCAAATTAATCGAACCTCAACTTCAAGCCAGTGGGTTGAGATCCAAAAGCCTGGACTGGTAGCTGGTTGGGTGGGGGACAGTCTTGTGGGACTAAGCCCTCAACCTGTGGGATCTGATGCTATCTCCAGGTAGATAGTGTCAGAATTGAATTGGAGGATGCCCAGCTGGTGTCCTGCAGAACTGATTGCTTGGTGTGTGAACAGAAAACCCCAACATTTGGTCACAGAAGTCTTTTGTGTTGAGTGTTGTATGAGAGCAGAGGAAAAACAAGTTTCTTTCACATCAGCAAGTCTCCAAGGTGAGTGGCAACTTCAAGCCAGTTGTGAGCCTCCAGTTCCTGAGCTTTCTGCTACCTTCCCTGTTTCCTAGAATTGAACCCAGTGTATTAGTTTCTATGCTTGCAGTACAAATTACCACCAACTTAGCAGCTTAAAAGAACACACATATTTATTACACACTTACAGCTCTGGAAGTCAGAAGTCCCAAAATGATTTTACTTGGCGAAAACCAACAAGTTGTCAGGGCCGTACTCCTTCAAGAGGCTGTAGGAGAGAATCCTTTTCCAGCTTCTAGAGTGGTATTCCTTGCATTCCTTGGCTGGTGTCCCCCACCTCTTAGATGCCAGCAGCTTAGCATCTTCAAAATCTTTCCCTGCTCCGGCTGCCTTCTTCCCTGTGTAGTCAAACTTCCCTTTGTCTCCCTTTTAGAAGAACACTTAAAGGACATTTAGGGCCTACGCCTATGATCTCAGCAGTTTGGGAGGCCAAGATGGGAAAATTGCTTGAGGCTAGGAGTTTGAGACCAGCCTGGGCAACACAGTAAGACCCTGTCTCTAAAAAAAAAAAGTGTGGTGGCAAACGTGTAGTCCCAGCTACTTGGGAGGCTGAGGCTGGAGGATCACTTGAGCCCTGGAGTTTGAGCTGCAGTGAGCTAGGATCATGCCACTGCACTCAGCTTGGGCAACAGAGTGAGACTCTTCCTCCAAAAAAAGAAATGACTTTTGTTTCCCTCCTCAGACCTATGAATCCGAATCTGCATTTTAACAAGATCATCAGGTGACTCATAGCACAAGAATCTGCCAGCACTGCTTTAGAGCAATGGTTCTCCACTTTCACTGCACATTAGAATTGCCCAGAGAGCTCTAAAATACTGAGATTGTGATTTAATTGATCCGGGCATCTGGATTCTTAAAAGGTCCCCAGATAAGCTTAACAGGTAGCTGAGGTTGAAAACTGTTGCTTTAAGAGCTGTGCTGTTCAAGTATAGTAGCCTTTGCTATATGTATCTACTTAAATTTAAATTAATTAAAAATTTAGCTCATCAGTTGCTCAGCCACACATGGGTAGGGGTTATATTTTATTGGACCGTGCAGACAGAATATTTCCATCATGTCAGAAGGTTCTGTTGGATAGTGCTGTTCAAGTGGGAAGGGACTGAGAGACTACTGAGTTTTTTATTAAGAGCACCTTTGGAGACAAGTGCTATTTAGGGCTGAAATGGAAAGCTGGGCAAACTCTATGGGTCCTAAGAACATAAAGAAGATGTAAATTAGTTCAACCATTGTGGAAGATAGTGTGGCAATTCCTCGAGGATGCAGAAATAAAAATTTCATTTGACCCAGCGATCCCATTCCGGGATATATACCCAAAGGATTATAACTTGTTATATTATAAAGTCACATGCACATATGTTTATTGCAGCACTGTTTACAATAGGAAAGACCTGGAACCAACTCAAATGCCCATCAGTGAGAGACTGGACAAAGCAAATGTGGCACATATACACCATGAAATACTGTGCAACCATAAAAAACGATGAGTTCATGTTCTTTGTAGGGACATGGATTAATCTGGAAACCATCATTCTCAGCAAACAGACAAGAACAGAAAACCAAACTGCATGTTCTCACTCATAGGTGGGTGTTGAACAATGAGAACACATGGACACAGGGAGGGGACCATCACACACTGGGGTCTGTTGGGGGGAAGGTTGAGGAGGGGTAACACGGGGAGAAATGCCAGATATAGGTGATGGGGGGATGGAGGCAGCAAACCACCTTGCCATGTATGTACCTATGCAACAATCCTGCATGATCTGCACATGTACCCCAGAACATAAAGGAAAATTTTAAAAAAAAGAAGATAACCTGGTTGCTGACTTTTGCTGCACAGGCTACACCAGCAGGTGGCTCTCGTGCTTCCTACCACAATTTGTGTGGCTACAAGACTCCTAGCAGGCACTGTGCATGTACTATCATTTGATCCTCACTAATTTTATACGGTATTTTTATTATTCTCAACTTAAAGCTGTTTAAATTGAGGCTGAGTTTGCTCAAGGGCACACAGTTACCTGAAGGTGGGAATACTTAAGGGGTTCGATATGGATCAATTAGGCATTTATAGTTGGTATGGCTGTCTGATTTTCATCTAGCAAAACTCAGAATGTGCTTCCCTTATACAAATAAATAGACACTCTGGAACATACACTGCCAACAGATTAGTATTAAATCGTTAATGGTAGAAGTATTTATGCCAAGTTTTTCTCCACAAGACAAAAAGGACTAGCTTGTAAGAGAGTTACTCTCTAAGCAGTCTTTACCAACTGGCTTCTGCCAAGCCCTAGGATTCCTTGGAAGTACAGTGAGTGGGGAACTAGAAACTGAAAGGCAGAGCCCTCGGTTCTGCATGTCAACCACAGCGCCCTTTATGTACTGAGCTTCCTTACAAAACTCCATCTGAGTCCAGTGTGCAATAGCAAAATGACAAATGGATCACATGAAAGACGCGCCTCGACTTAACGATCGGGCTACATCCTGAGAAAACCAGCATAAGTTGAAAATACTCAAAGCTGAAATTGCATTTAATACACCTAACCTGAACACCATAGCCTTAGTCTAGTGACCTTAAATATGCTCCGAACACTTACATTAGCCTACAGTTGAGCAAAATCATCTGACACAAAGCCTCTTTTATAATGAAGCGTTGAATATCTCATTTAACTTAATACTGAAAGTGAAAAACAGAATGATTGTATTGATACTCAAAGTACGATTCCTATGGAATGAGTATTGCTTTTTTTTTTTTCTTTTTTTGAGATGGAGTCTTGCTCTGTCACCCAGGCAGGAGTGCAGTGGTTTGATCTCAGCTCACTGCAACCTCAACTTCCTAGGTTCAAGTGATTCTCCTGCCTCAGCCTCCCAAGTAGCTGGGATTACAGGTGTGTACCACAACACCTCGCTAATTTTTATATCTTTAGTAGAGACGGGGTTTTATCATGTTGACCAGGCTAGTCTCCAACTCCTGATCTCGGGTGAGCCACCCGCCTTGGCCTCCCAAAGTGCTGGGATTAATAGGCGTGAGCCAGAACACCCAGCCTGAGTATTGATGTTGCACCATCGTAATGTTGAAAAATTATTAAGTCCCACTGTCATAAGTTGGGGACCATCTGTAGTTTGGAAAGTATACCCTGTAAAGGTGAGAAAGCCAGCTTCATCTCAAGGTCTTCCCTGCTCTGCTTCACTGATGCCTGTTGTTCTCTGTGCAGTGAGAAAGGAAACCTCAAGTTCTCTGGCCTCTCTAGATGTGTTTCTTATGAAGCAAAAACCAAAAACCTGTCTTATTACAAATTCTCAATTATATTATTTTTTCAAGTCAGGACCAGAAATCCTTACATTCATCATAACCATCATTTCATTAAGGAACATTTTAATGTAAAAAATTCAAGTGAAAACTTTCGAAAAGCAGTTTTCATTTTCCTTATTTTCCTCTCCATTGGTGAAACTTTCTCATGAACTAACACTGGCGTGTGTGCTGATCTGGTCCAGCCTCCTCATCAAATGCCCCAAGGGCTCCAGGTGGCCATTTGGCCAAGGCTGATCATCTTCAATGGCTGGCCATGGCATTGTATCCTTAAATGCTTCATCTTCAGAGCTTATGCAATAAACTGGTCCAATTGGAAATGCATGGATTTTAGAGTCAGAACTGGGTTCAAATACTGTCTCTTATCCTCACAGGCTATTGAGCATTTGAAAAAGGGCTAGTAGAGCTGAAGAACTGCTTCTTTGTTTTATTTAAATTTTATTAATTTAAATTTAGATGACCACATGTAACCAATTGGACCACACAGGTCTAGACATTATATTTCCTATTAAGGTTGTTTATGGCCACATCAGTGTTTTGGAGTAACTGTCTTATTCTGCCAACTTGGCAGTGTTCTCTAAACCAACTGAAATCTAAGTCTTCCTCATTTGTACTTATGCAGTCAGATCGTTGTTTCTAAATGTAGAAAGTTACATTTATCTCTACATTTCATCTTACATTTAGTCTATTGCTTCAGTTTTTAAGCAACAGAAACAATCTTCAATAGAAATGGAATTTTTTTTTTTTTCTGAGGCAGAGTTTTGCTCTTGTTGCCCAGGCTAGAGTGTAATGGCGTGATCTCGGCTCACTGCAACCTCCACCTCTGGGTTCAAGCGATTCTCCTGCCTCAGCCTCCCGAGTAGATGGGATTACAGGCATATGCCACCACGCCCAGCTAGTTTTGTATTTTTAGTAGAGATGGGGTTTCTCCATGTTGGTCAGGCTGGTCTTGAACTCCTGACCACAGGTGATCCACCCACCTCGGCCTCCCAGAATGCTGGGATTATAGGCCTGAGCCACCATGCCTGGACTAGAAATTTAATTTTTATTTGTTTGTTGGAGACAGGGTCTTGCTCTATCACCCATGCTGGAGTGCAGCAGTGTGATCATAACTCACTGCAACCTTGATGTCCTGGGCTCAAGTGATCCTCTCATCTTAGCCTCCCAAGTAGCTAGGACTACAGACGCTTGTCATCATGCCTGGCTAATTATACTTTTTTGTAGAGATGGGTTTTGCCATGTTGCCCAGGCTGGTCTTGAACTTTTGGGCTCAAGCATTCCTTTCGCCTCGGCCTCCCAAAGTGCTGGGATTACAGGAGTGAGCCACTGTGCGCAGCTGAGATTAAAAAAGAAAAAAATCTTTTATTTTTGAGACACAGTTTTGCTGTTGTTATCCAGACTGGAGTACAATGGTACGATCTCAGCTCACTGCAACCTCCGCCTTCTGGGTTCAAGCAATTCTGCCTCAGCCTCCCAAGTAGCTGGGTCTACAGGCGCGCACCACCATGCCCAGCTAATTTTTGCATTTTTAGTAGAGACGGGGTTTCACCTTGTTGACCAGGATGGTTCTCAATCTCTTGACCTCGTGATCCACCCGCCTCGGCCTCCCAAAGTGCTGGGATTATAGGCGTGAACCATCGTGCCCAGCCGGAAAAAAATCTTTACTGTTAGCCTGAGTATCTGTAGCAAGTAATGACAGTATATCCCGAGAGCTAAAAGGTTTTTCTTTAATTTCTCATCACTGTGATATGACTATACATATAGCACTATAATCAGACTTTTTCTCAACCTCACATACTCTGAAAGCATCTGCTGGCAGGATGAGGAGAGGGCGCAATATTTGTGGCTCCTCTCTCATCTAGTAGGACTAGGCTACTGACTTCAGATACTCAAACAGAAATGAGTGGTAAGAGTCAGGAGGTTTAGGTATGAGGCTGATGCCAGGTAAGTTTATTATATTTAGGAAAAAATATAACTGGAAATAAAGGTAAGTCATTTGAATGAGAGTTCTGAAAGCCCTATAATCTTTAATGGCAGCATTTGGATCCACTGCCCAAGCCACTTTTAACCCAACCAAGATGCTGGAAAGCAGAACACACGGTTGTGCCCATCAAACCCAGGAGGGCGATGGACCCCAGGGCTCCTCGACTACGCTTGCTGGGGTCTGAAAAAGAAGAAAGAACAGAAATTACCAGGATGCTCCAGAATTAGGATGCTTTCAACATCCACAAGCGAATCTATCATGGCATCTGAGGTTGTACGTTAGACAAACTAGCCTTAGGAGGTTAACTAATTCTTCAGCCTGAAGCTATCGGCAAGTCAGATACTACATGCCAAGTCATGTGCCACAGTAGCATTACCTGGACCTTAGAAAATTATGGGACAATAATTACAGCAACTTTGCTCTAGGACCTTTGAAAGTAGTTCCCTCTTTTTCAAAGAAGCACAGCCCAAAATGGTTTTCCCTCCTCCTCACTTAGATATAGCAGATATAGTAATGGTTAGGCTCTGGAGTCAGACTGCATGGGCTTAATTCCTAGTTGATGCCTAGTAGCTCTGTGATCTAGGGCTTTAATTGTTCTGAGCCCCAGTTTCTTAATTTGTAAAGTGGGATAATATCTGTATTACGGAATTGTTGTAAGGTTAAAAAACATATGCAAAGCTCTTAGGGTAGTGGTTGGCAAATAGAAAATGCTCAATAAAAATAAGTTTTGTTACAATTGAAAGATTAGTCAAAAGAAAACAGACCTTTGACTTAAATATCAAGAGACTTCCCCTTTTCTCAAATTCCCAAGAAGAAAAATATAGCAGCATAGGATTTTATTTAGTTTTCTGAGATAGGATCTTCCTCTGTCTCCCAGGCTGGAGTGCAGTAGTGCAGTCATGGCTCACAGCAGCCTGAAATTGCTGGGCTGAAACAATCCTCCAGCCTCAGCCTCCAAGTAGCTGCGACTACAGGTGTGCACCACACATCCAGCTAATTTTTGTAGAGACAGGTTTTCACCATGTTGCCCAGGCTAGTCTCCGACTCCTGAACTCAAGCAATCTGCCTGCCTTGGCCTCCCAAAGTGCTGGCATTACAGGTGTGAGCCACTGTGCCTGGCCAGTACAGGATTTAAAATTTAAAAATTGTTTTCTTGGCAAATGTCAATATAGACTTACCTCCTGTGTAATAGCCATAAGCATAAAGAACTCGTCCAACAATCCAGGCCAAGCCCAAGCCAGATGCTATACGCTAAGAAAAAAGGGCTACATTAGTATTTGCATGAAAGAAGCAAGCATACCTTTATTGACAACTAGGGTTGGTTATACAGTATGTTAGCAAAGAGTTAATGATTTCATGGATTTGGCCAACTACTCCCCACCCAAATTAGGTAGAATGAAGTTACTTGTTTCAATCAGGAAAATAAAAAATCTGTGATTCTTCTATGAACAGCTTGGCTTGTGGACCTGGGAGATGAGTACTGGCCTTCTCCTAGACAGGTGTGATGGAAGGAATCCCTCCACTTGCCCTGGGCATCTTGGGGAACTTGTAATAGAGCAAGAGAAGGACATGTGGGCTGGGGGTCTCAGGGTAAGCCAGAAGAGAGAACTGCCCCAAACTCAGGACTAGGGGAAATGCCGTTTTCTCAAATGGGCCTCTGAGCATGAGACTGACTGAAGACTCAGCTGCTGTTCTGTGTAAAGTCAGTCACTGGCAGGGCTGGGAGCAGGTGCTTCTGCAGCCTACACTAGGGGTACAGCTCCACTACAAAGGGGGAGAGCTTATTGTATTGAGAACCCCAGATACATGGTCTTGGAGGGAAAAGTCTCCCTGCGCCCACCCAATGCCCTTGAGAAGAGAGAGTAAAAACTTAGATTAGAAAATCCATCCCTTTGGCCACCATGCTGGGGTGAACAAAAAAGAGAGTGTGTGAGAAGGCTGCCTTCCCCAGTGTTTTCCAGTGCTACCGGCAGGGATGAGGTTACTGCATCGGGGTTTTTATTTGAGTTGATTTTGGGTAACGTTAAATATCAACAGGAGGGTGAAACAAATCAAAATAAGTGCCAGTCCTTGAGTCACGACTTAGTAGCTCTAGTCTCTGCCCTTCTTTACTATAATGTTGCCTCACGACTGGCAACCTAGGAACAATTGTTAAGTGCTTGCCCCAGACTGATTCTTATTTTTCAGAACTACCCACAAGGAATGGGATCCAGGGATGTGGGACAGGAATGGGGATGGAGTGGGGACACAACTGAGGCCTAATCTAGAGAGACCTGGGCTATTCAGATCAGCTAGTCTGGTCACTTGCTAGGAATAGGGATTTTTAGAGTAACCAGAAAGATATCTTTTCTAAGAGATACAAGAGCAGTAGATGTTTCTTTGAAAAAAAAAAAAAAAAAAAAAAAAAATGGGTCGGGCGCGGTGGCTGACGCCTATAATCCCAGCACTTTGGGAGGCCAAGGCGGGTGGATCACAAGGTCAAGAGATCAAGACCATCCTGGTCAACATGGTGAAACCCCGTCTCTACTAAAAAAAAAAAAAAAAATACAAAAATTAGCTGGGCATGGTGGTGTGCACCTGTAGTCCCAGCTACTCGGGAGGCTGAGGCAGGAGAATTGCTTGAACCCAGGAGGCGGAGGTTGCGGTGAGCCGAGATCGTGCCATTGCACTCCAGTCTGGGTAACAACAGTGAAACTCCGTCTCAAAAAAAAAAAAGAAAAAAAAATGCAGGCCTTCAAGGTCATGAGTAGGTGTGGCATTCTGGCAGCTTTTTAAGAAAAGTACAAGGCATTCCGGTATGGACCAGATGATTAGGAAAGCTTTAGAACCAGAAGTCTGAAGGGCCACTGCTCTGGTCAGAACCCAGTTTCAGGAGAATTTGGCTTCAGAGAAGGGAACACTTCTGTCCAAGACAAGACCCAACGACAATTAATTAGAGGCAGATAAACTTGCTTTAGTTAGATATGTTTCAGTGCAGACGAAATCTGCAGCCCACAGGGCCGTATATACTGCAGAGGCCTGCAAGGCCCCGGTGAGCTGCCTCACCACCCCTCTGCCCTCTGTAGCTGCCCCTGTCCCAGCTCCACTGGCTTCTCACTGCTCACCAAACAAACCAGACAGGTGCTTGCCTCAGGCCTTGGTCTTCTCGCTGGAGGTCAGGAGACACGCGCAGCACCTGCTCCCTCACCTCCTTCTACACTTGCCTAACTATCATCTCAGCAAAGCCCTCCTCCCTGACCACCCTATTGAAAATTATCCCACTCCACACCCCCTTTCCATCTTCCCTGCTTTGTTTTCTTCTGTGCACTCACCACCTCCTAACACATGATGAATTTACTTAGGTCGCTTTTTGTCTGTGACCACCCCAAGCCCCGCAACAAAAAGACAAGCTCTGTGAAACCAGGGGTCTTTGTCTGTTTCACTCACTGCTGTGATACCAGGTGGTGAGTAAACGTTTGTTGTGTGAATGAATGAATATGACAAATGAACTCTTATAGACATGAAACTAGAACCAGACAGACCTGGGTTCAAATTCTGTTTCTTCTACTCTGTAGCTATTTGACCTTGTGAAGTTTAAACAGTATCTGAGAGGCTTTTCATTATGTGTAAAAAATAAGGAAAATCCCACCTACTTTAAAGAACTCTGTAAGAAATAACTGAATAAAATCATTTAAAATATATAGTTCTTAGACACTGAAGATATTCATTAAAAGTTGATTTCCTTCTGTCCCTGATAATAGCTCAGTAAACTACATCCAAATAGATGAACACTTCCTGGAAAACTTACCGGGTGGTAAACACCTCCAACAGCTAGAAAAAATAAGAAGGGAGGATACACTTCCAACCTGGAATTGACAGAAAGAAACTTTTAAAAAGTGTTCGTTTTAAGTATGTCTCTGTAGAACTGTAAATCTTCTTTTTTTTTGAGACAGAGTCTCGCTCTGTTGCCCAGACTGGAGTGCAGTGGCATGATCTTGGCTCACTGTAATTTCCGCCTCCTGGATTCAAGCAATTCTCCTGCCTCAGCCTCCCAGGTAGCTGGGACTACAGACACACACTACCACACCTGGCTAATTTCTCTATTTTTATTAGAGATGGGGTTTCACCACATCGTCCAGACTGACCTCATGATCCATCTGCCTCAGCCTCCCGAAGTGCTGGGATTACAGGTGTCAGCCACTGCACCCAGCCACACTTTTTTTTTTTTGGAAAGGGCGTCTCACTCTCACCCAGGCTGAAGTACAATGGTGCGATCTTGGCTCACTGCAACCTCCACCTCCCAGGTTCAAGTGATTCTTCTGCCCCAGCTTCCTGAGTAGCTGGGACTACAGGTACATGCCACCACACCTGGCTAATTTTTGTAGAGATGGGGTTTCACCATATTGGCCAGGCTGGTCTCAAACTCCTGACCTCAAGTGACCCACCCACCTTGGCCTCCCAAAGTGCTGGGATTACAGGTGTGAGCCCACTGCACCCGGCCAGCACTGTGAATCTTTACATCTTCCTTGCCAAGTTAGAAGCTGGAGAGTAAAAATAAACATTGACTGCAGGGAGAAGAGCTGGTCACTAACATCCACCCTCCTTTGTTCTGCATGGGATGAGCGGTCACTTGGAACATGCTGAGTAAAAGGACCTCACATCTAACAAATGGAAGTGGAAGGTCCTGGCAAGTCAGAGTGGGTTTCTTTACAGCACTCAAAACCTCTCCACTCCCTGGGCCTGTGAGAGGCTTAAACATCAGTTTAGATGGGTCATGCTGCAAAACTATGGTAGGTAATAAAACCATGATCTGCTCTTCTCAGCCTCCCAAAATGCTGGGATTATAGGCGTGAGCCACCACACCCAGCACCCATATATAATCTTTAAATACTTTTGATGAGGCACCTATGTCTGTCACCATCACTAGGACTCAGCAAATACAGAGCACTAAGGGATAAGGTGTGAGACAGAAAACACCCACTCTCAGATGTCTTTGGTGCCCAGCAGGGCCAACACTCACGTGTTCTGGTGGGCTCGCTGAATGCAGTTGAATAGGTGCCCATTTTCAGGGTCTGTGCTGTACATGGTAGGATACTGTCAAAACAAAACACATATTGATCAGATGGTCAAGAGTAGTGTTCACTGTTGAAACTTAAAATCAACCTTAAAAATAATATATTGCAAAGTATCTTCTTTCACACCCTTGATAGATGACCATTCAATTTTTGCTTAAGTATTTATAGTGGCAAGGGTCTCAATTCTCATAAGCAGATCCAACGTTTCTATTAAATAGCCAGGAATAAGAACGTATGTCTGTGCTGTAGTTGCACAAGCGCAAGGGGCAGCTTTGTGCCAAACTCAGTGCTTTTCATTGACGTTAAGCATCAGTGGTGGATTTCAGATGCATTACAAAGATACCATAGGGAAATAGAGCCTGCCTAAGAGTCATCAAATACCCTAATGGAAGAACAGAAATAGAGTGTGTGAGAATCTTAATGGAAGTGTCCATTGGAAGGGGAAAAAAAAACAACTAAATATGAAAACGTAAAACAAGCTCTAGTAAGGGAGTTTAATTATTAAGCTGCTAAACAGAAACAGACATTTAAAATTGCTCACCAGGGACAACTTTAGTAATTATCTCTTCTAGATCCCCTAAAACTAAAGGAAGTATTTAATAGACCACCTTCCTATGTCTAAATCCAGGCTGACCTCAACACCCCATACCTCTTTTCTACTTGGAAAACAGGAAAATCACCTTAAGACATCATTTTCAAAGTGGCACACCGTGAAGCAATGTTGCCGTTTAACCTCTGTAGAAAATGCAGTAACTCTCTTCCTAGCAAATAGCTCCAGCCAAAAGTGTACTATTTGAATCCCAGCATACCTGGTCCTTCTACAGAAAAGACAGTCAAACAAGATGGAAACCCCCTAGCAGGGCCTCATTATTTCTTGCATCTTTGCTACCATGAAGAAGCAGAATAGCTAATAGATGGTCCTGAAACTGTCACTTTTCACAACTAGTTCCTCGTTTCTCCCCTCATGGCTGAAAACAAGTTCTTGGCTAAGCCTGTAGCCCCAGACAAGCCTACTTAGGGCTCCGGCCTGTGTTCCCACTTACCTCCACTTTGTACTTCTTGCGGGCCTTGGAAACATTGATGGCTAGGTGAGCCACCATGATAAAGCTGGCAGCACCGGTTAGAAGCACGAAACCATATTCCTTAGAGAGGACAGTCATCTCGTCTGTAGAGGGAAGAACACGTTGAGACAGGGCCCCCAGCACTATGGCTATTTCACAGCGTGAAGCCTTAGGGAGCAAGAGGCTTTACTACTGGCAAATGCATAAAAAGAGACCAGAAAAGGTGTGAGTCAATCTGACGTTTCTAAGAAGTCCTCAGAGATATTATCATATAAAATGATTTGGCTGGGTGTGGTGGCTCACGCCTGTAATCCAAACACTTTGGGAGGTGGAGGCCAGCGGATCAACTGAGGTCAGGAGTTTCAGACCAACCTGGCCAACATGGTGAAACCCCACCTCTACTAAAAACACAAAAATTGGCGGGGCGTGGTAGTATGTGCCTGTAATCCCAGTTACTCAGGAGGCCGAGGCAGGAGAATCGCTTGAACCTGGAAGGCGGAGGTTGCAGTGAGCCGAGATCACGCTATTGCACTCCAGCCTGGGCAAAAGAGCAAGACTCCATCTCAAAAAAAACAAAATAATAATTTATAAATGACTCAACTATGCAGTCTGTACACAGAAAAGTGTACAACCATGTATCATGTTTTTCTCTTTTGTGCTTGGGAGATTTTGATCAACATCATGAGATTTATTTATACCACTGCGGTAGTCATTGCTATAGAATAATATAGCCAGCAAAAATCACATCATTGAAAAAATATTGGCTGGGGTGAAGTGGCTTATGCCTGTAATCCCAGCACTTTGGGAGGCTGAGGCAGGAGAATTGCTTGAACCTGGGAGGTGGAGGTTGCAGTGAGCTACTGCACTCCAGCCTGGGTGATAGAGCTAGATTCTGTCTCAAAAAAGAAAAAATATTTAACAAGGCAAAATGCTTAAGTATACATCTTGGGGAGGGGGAGGGAGGGAGTGATGGGGGAGAGGGAGGAGGAAGGAGGGAGGGGGAGAGAGAGTGTGAGAGAGTACATAAGCAAGAGAGAAACAGCATCCAAAATAGTATATGTATAATGATTCCAAGTTTTCTGCCTTCAGGCATGGGGGACACTGTGAGGGCAGGACCCCAAGGCCTCCCTTTGATCTTGGGACATGTGCGGGTACAGTAGCAGACATCTCACACAGGTAAGTACTTTGAAAGCGGAGCATGGCTCCTGAGCCTGTGAGGCTTTGGGCCGCTCTTGAGGAACTCAGATTGCCCATCAAATCATCACTTCAAAACCAGCCCCATGTAGTGTTCTGATGGCTACAACTTATTTTGAAATGCATTTTAAAAAGGATGATGCAAATCAATACAGCGAAGTGTTAGTTGTAGATTCTAGGTGGTAGCTATATGGATAGTCATTGTCCAATTCTTTCAACTTTTCTGTGTGTTTGAAAATTTTCATGTAAAACGTTTGGAAAAAAAGCGAATCCCAGCTCATTTTCCAGAGTTCAGCAGTTTTGGCTAGGCTACTGTCCTGCCCCCTGGAGGGAAGAAGAGAGAAAGAAAGAAAGAGACTGGGCAGCAAGGAGAGCAGAACTTGGCAGGTGGGAGTGAAAACAATCTCATGGTAAACGGTGCTGCCCCTCCAACCTCTTTGAGCTTTGACCACCAGACGGAAGAAGGGTCAGAGCATGGCAAGGCCCAAAAGAGCAGTCAGCATGCATCAAGGGATCGCTCATGCGCTGCCTATGGGGGGCAAAGCCCCCACAAGCCCGCAGCTCCGGTGTGTGTTCTGCCTTCAGCTCTAAAATTTCCACCCCTGGCTTCAATCCTTGCTTTAAAAAAATTTTTTTCTTTTTTTTTGTTTTTCTTGGGATGATCCAGGTCAATCCTTGCTTTTAACCTAGGAGGGTTACCCTGCTTTGGAATGTGTCTAGTCATCCTTACAAACCAACCAACAAGATGGTAAATCCTTATCTTCAAAAGAAGTTATGTAATGTTCCCAAGGTCTAAAACAGAGAGTGACAGACTGGGGATTCCCGTTCAGATTCATTTGGTTCCAATGCTCCCCTTCAGTCTCACTTGAAAATTTAAAGCTGAACTGATGATGTGGTCAGAGCATTTTCCTTAAAAGAGAATTTGGGGTAGGCATGTAGCTCAGTCATTAAAAGTAAGTTTCTCTTAGCTCATCAAAATAGGCCTAATGTTTTTTTTTGAGTTGGAGTTTTGCTCTTGTTGCTGAGGCTGGAGTGCAGTGGTGCAATCTCAGCTCACAGCAATCTCCATCTCCTGGGTTCAAGCGATTCTCCTCCTTAGCGTCCCACGTAGCTGGGATTATAGGTGCCCACCACCATGCCCAGATAAGTTTTGTATTTTTAGTAGAGACAGGGTTTCGCCATGTTGGCCAGGCTGTTCTCGAAATCTTGACCTCAGATGATCCACCTGCCTTGGCCTCCCAAAGTGCCAGGATTATAGGCGTGAGCCACCGTGCCCAGCCTAACAGGCCTAATTTCTAAAAACTCCTCCTCCCCACCAGGGTTCACAATAACTCTCATCAGTTTTCTCCTTCTACGGTCTTCACCCTGGGCTGCTCTCTGAGGCATGCCTGCTGTTCCTCCAAGGGCTGGAGGCACACACTGCAGCGGGCTGGCTCCATAAGTCGGCGGATCCTGGCCTGTCTGTACAGCTGCAGAGAGCAAGGAGTCTCTGGGTGCCTTCCAAGCTTCCCTGCCCACATTCTCTTCCAAAGTGTAGAAAGTCAGCATGAGGAGGAAGCCACAGTAGTTATTAAAACAAAAACAGAGTGTAAATTCTGAACACCTCTTTGAAAATAAATGAAATAACCCTCCAGTCTATCCTTGAAATTCAACACATTTGGGGCAAACGGGCCTTTTAAAATGAAGCCACCACCTGGGCATGGTGGCTCACACTGATCATCCCAATATTTGGGAGCCAAGATGGAAGGATCACTTGAGGCCAGGAGTTCGAGACCAGCCTGGGCCACACAGGGAGACCCCTCATGTCTACTTGAGAGGCTGAGGTGGGAGGATCGCCTGAGCCCAAGAAGCTGAGTCTGCAGTGAGCTATGATTGCATCACCGCACTGCAGCCTGGGGCAAAGGCGAAAGACTCCACCTGAAAAAAAAAAAGGTGTCTCTGTCAGAAGCTACCTGTTTATGGACAATAAAATTAAGGGTATTTGTTTTAGGTCAAAGTTGGCAAATCACAAGAGTCAGCTTTCAGACTCTAACCTTTGGACAGGACATGCAGGGTTACCTTGTGTCAGCCCAGCACTTTTCGGCTCACTTTCACTCTTCACAAAAATCCTATTAGCTCCACTTTATAGAAAAGGAAATGGGAGGCTCAGGTAAATGATGGCAGAGCTAAGACCAGAGCGGGTTTTAGAATTCTCCCCCAAACCACTCCAGCTAGCCCAGAAAACACATTCATATTTGGTGGTTTAGTCACTGACTTCTATTTTTCTTAATGTAAGAGGCTAGGATAGGTAGGTAGGAAGATAGAGAAGTGCCTCTTACATAGATGTCTGTGCCACAGCAAAGAGACTACTCTACAATCTACAGTTAGAATCTACAATTAGAAATTAATATTTCCTACTGAACTCCTCTTTTAAAGTATAAATGCATCAGGTTAAACCTGATGGGCACTTGCACCCTAGTGAAAGTTACTCTCCTCACACTGTGTTAAGTTATCTGGCATATGAATCTGGCTGGGGACAAACAGAGTTAGGAACAGTTAAGGCCTTGGAAGGGCAGTGAATTCACAGTAAGGGAACCCAGAGTCTGATGCTAGACCAATGGTTTGCAGAGGATCCACACTCAGTCTTAGGGACAGTGGGAGTGCCTAGGGCAGCAGTGTGCCTGTTCTCCCTGAGGGTTCCCCGCACGAAGCCTCGAACACATCTGCAGAGTGCAGGAGCAAAGCCTGAAAAGATGCCTTCGAGAAGGGTGGCAGAACAGCCCTCCCTGACACCTCTTTGCATTCCTACCAAGTGAAGTGTCCTGCTTCATACGCCATAACAACCTGCACTTAAAACAGAGCAGGACCATGTTTGCCTGCCATCTTCCATGCCAAGCACAGTGGGCATGCTCGTACATACTTATGGAATAAATGACGTGAGCTGCAACTCCAGGTGTCTTTCAGAATGACCACCACCAAGCACCCCTCCCCTGAACACACACCTGAGATAATCTCTATCATCTGGCACAGTGTCTGGTATAAAGTACACACCTAACCAATTTAAGAGTCTGTTTCTTCCCTCAAAAGTATCTGTTGAAACCACGGAAGAAACTGGATATATTTAAGAAAGACTGGTTTATGACTAATCCAGAAAGAGAAATTCTTAAGAGGAATTCAGAACACGGAGAAAACTCCATCGTAGTAGCTGAAAATATAAATGCAATAGGGAGAGAAAAACTGTTAAATCTTCTCTCAAGGAAAGAATCAGCTTAATTAAATCAACATGCAAAAAAACCCATCATTCGCTAAATCATTATTTTCTGACGATTCCAAGGTAAAGAAATGGACATTCCCACTACTGAGAGAGTGGCTTTTGTGTGTGCGGGTGTGTACCAGGAAAGGGATGCAGCTCAGTTCATGGTGGCCACACCCTAGGCAACCGCAGCCACACCCTGGGTTGTGCCTGCCCCAGAGGTAGCAGATAGCCTCCAACGACAGGGTGGAAGAACTGATAGCTGGCACCCAACCAATCTCTGGCATGAGCATGCATATGAACTTTACACCACATTTTGCTGATTATATACCTGCTCTGTCACCAGAAACCTTGGCTCACCGCAACCTCCGCCTCCTGGGTTCAGGCAATTCTCCTGCCTCAGCCTCCAGAGTAGCTGGGATTACAGGCACACACCACCATGCCCAGCTAATTTTCTGTATTTTTAGTAGAGACAGGGTTTCACCATGTTGACCAGGATGGTCTCAATCTCTTGACCTCATGATCCACCCGCCTCGGCCTCCCAAAGTGCTGGGATTACAGGCGTGACAGAAACCTTTTTATGGACCCAACAAGATAAGGTTCTTGAGAGTAGGAACTTTGCCCTCAACTTTCTCTTCTATATAGTGCCAGATACACAGTCCAACAGTCCTTCCTGAGCTGAACTTTAATACAGGTGTAGAGTACTTTGCAATTCACTTGGTTATATCACAGCATTTGTTAATCATTATGCAGTTTTCCAGATTAGTCATAAACTGGCAGTATAAATTATTATTTATGAATTGAAAGCTGCTACCACATACGGTCATGCGTTTCAGTGATGGACTCCATATTTAACAATGGCCCATGAGATTGTAATGGAGCTGAACAATTTCTATTGCTTAGTGACATCATAGCCACTGTGCCATTGTAACATCATAGTCCAATGCATCTTTCACATGCTTGTGGTGATGCTGGTGTAAACAGACCTACTGCTCTGCCAGTCATATAAAAGTATAGCATGTAGAATCACATACAGCACATAACACTTGATAATGATCATAAATGACAGTTACTGGTTGATGTAGTTACTATACTATACTTTTTAGCATTATTTTGGAGTGTATTCCTTCTACTTAAAAAAAAAAAAGTTAACTATAAAATAGCTGCAGGCAGGTCCTGCAGGAGGTATTCCAGAGGTATTCACAGAAGAGGACAGCTGCACACATGGCAGGTGTGTCCATGTGACCTTCCAGTGGGGCAAGATGTGGAGGTGGAAGGGAGGGATACTGATGATCCTGACCCTGTGTAGGCCTAAGCTAATGTGTGTGTTTGTGTTTGTGTCTTAATTTTTTTTTAACAAAAAAGCTTAAATAGTAAATATGAAATAAAAATAAAAAGCTTTACAAATAGAAAAAATTTCGACAGAAGCTATCAGCTCAAAGACAGTATAGGTGTTCTGAACTGAATGGTGTGGCTTCTTTAGAAAATAAAAAAAAAGGATTTAAAACATAGAAAAAAAATCTTACAGAATAAGGACATGAAGAATCAATTTTTGGCTGGGTACGGTGGCTCACGCCTGTAATCCCAGCATTTTGGGAGGCTGAGGCAGGCGGATCACGAGGTCAGGAGATTGAGACCATCCTGGCCAACATGGTGAAACCCTGTCTCTACTAAAAATACAAAAAGTTAGCTGGTGTGGTGGCGCACGACTGTAGTCCCAGTTACTCGGGAGGCTGAGGCAAGAGAATTGCTTGAACCTGGAAGGTGGAGGTTGCCCTGAATCTAGATTGCACTGCACTCCAGCCTGGGCAACCCAACACCACTCTGTCTCAAGAAACAAAATGAGACAAAACAAAAAGCAGAAACAATTTTTATACAGTTACAATGTGTGTTTCAAGCTAAGTGTTATCACAAAAGATTAAAAAGTTTAAAAATTATAATAAAAAAGGTTCAGTAAGCTAAGGTTAACATTATTGAAGAAAGAAAATATTTAAAAATAAATTTAGTGTCGCCTAAGCATACAGTATATGTAACGTCTGCAGTAGTGTACAGTAATGCCCGAGGCCTTCACTCACCACTCACTCGCCCAGAGCAATTTCCACACCTGAAGGCTCCGTTAATGGTGAGTACCTTCTACAGGTATACCATTTTTTGTCTTTTACACCATATTGTTACTATAACTTTTCTATGTTTAGATATGTTTAGACACACAAATACTTACCACTGTGTTACAATTGCCTCTGGTATTCAGTACAGTAACATGCTGTGCAGGTTTGCAGCCTAGGAGCAACAGGCTATACCACATAGCTGGGTTATATAGTAGACCATACATCTAGGTTTGTGTAAGACACTGTGTGATGTTCCCACAACAACAAAATCACCTAACACACTTCTCAGAACATATCCCCATCATGAATGAACACGTAACTGTAGTTAAAAGTACCTAGTTTGGCCGGGCGCGGTGGCTCACCCTTGTAATCCCAGCACTTTGGGAGGATGAGGCAGGTGGATCACGAGGTCAAGAGATCAAGACCATCCTGGTCAACATGGTGAAACCCCGTCTCTACTAAAAATACAAAAAAATACAGGCATGGTGTCACATGCCTGTAGTCCCAGCTACTCAGGAGGCTGAGGCAGGAGAATTGCCTGAACCCAGGAGGCGGAGGTTGCGGTGAGCCAAGATCGCACCATTGCACTCCAGCCTGGGTAACAAGAGCGAAACTCCGTCTCAAAAAATATATATATATACACTATTAGGTGAAAGGCACAAGCAGCCAGAAGGAAGCAGGACTTTAGCACTGACTATGGACAACTGCAGTCATTCAAACCCTTGCTGCAGCCGGAACTGCTCAGCACTGCATGAGGGTGACCGTGCATTCATTTACTTATTCAGGCTTACTGAGTGCCCGCTATGTGCCACGCACTGGGCTAGTGCTGGAGACGAACAGGGAACAGCCAGAGGTTGGTTCTTCCTGACACTCATTGTCTAGCTGGGGACACAGGCAAATAAGTAAACAAGTATCCTGTTCCAGATTTTCCCCTTCCTAGCAATGATCACAAACTAGGTATAACAGAACAAAACAAAAACAAAAACAAAATAAATGGGTAGGGAAAGGCAGAAATAGGATGAAAGAGTTTCTATTCTTACTTTCCTTATTAGCAATTGCAGAGGTAGCTGCTCCTAGTTAACTGTCTGTCAGCAGTCTTAAGTCAAAATAGATCAATCAAGAGAACACTAAAAGGTTTAAAAGGAATTTGAATTATCTATTTTTTTAATTAGAAAATCTGTCACTTATTTAAGAGTAGAGATCCTTTTGGAAATGTTTTTACTCCTAGTGGACTTCAATACTATTTTATGATTCATCTTTGGCTCTGAAAAATCTCCAAGACTAGAGATAGCAGGAATTGATTGAGGAGTCAGACAGACTGGATTCATAATCGCCTCTGCAAGCTTTAGGATGTATCTAATTTCTCTACAAAACAGGGAAAACGCTACCGACTTATATCACAGTGTAGTTTGGAGAATTAAATTAGGTAAACTAGATATGTACCTGGTATAAACACTTAATAAATGTTGGTCCAGGGCCGGGCGCAGTGGCTCACGCCTGTAATCCCAGCACTTTGGGAGGCCGAGGCAGTGGATTACGTGGTCAAGAGATTGAGACCATCCTGGTCAACATGGTGAAACCCCGTCTCTACTAAAAATACAAAAATTAGCTGGGCGTGTGCCTGTAATCCCAGCTACTCAGGAGGCTGAGGCAGGAGAATTGCCTGAACCTAGGAGCGGAGGTTGCGGTGAGCCGAGATCGCGCCATTGCACTCCAGCCTGGGTAACAAAAGTGAAACTCCGTCTCTAAATAAATAAATAAATAAATGTTGGTCCAAATATAAAGAAAGAAATACTGGTAAGTGTACACATCTGTCTACATGTAAAACAGTTCCTAAATGAGGAGATATTGGTTTTTCTCCACATCAGTTGTACTCTCTGACTTACATATTAGTTCTGATATTGTTTAAAATAATTCAAATTTGGCAAAAGGCTGGTCTAATTAGATTGCAAAAGTTTCCTAGCATAGACAGCATAATGAATCAAGGAACACTTAATTCATTTATTCAAGCAGAACATATAAAGCACTTGCTATCTATCTATGCCAGGCACTGCTGAGGGGTGGGGGATGCAGCACGAACAAGACAGGGTCCTGCTCTCAAGGCGCTGACCTCTGACAGATGGCAGGAGACTGCCAACAAACATGCAAGCAAAGAACAGCTTCAGAGAGTGGGGACTCTTTTTTCTTTTTTGACACAAAGTTTTGCTCTTTCCCCTACGTTGGAGTAAAGTGGCATGATCTTGCCTCACTGCAACCTCCGCTCCCCAGGTTGAACCGATTCTCCTTCCTCAGATTCCCGAGTAGCAGGGATTATAGATGCCCACCACCACACCTGGCTAATTTTTATATTTTTAATAGAGACAGGGTCTCACCATGTAGAACAGGCTGGGTCTCAAACTCCTGACCTCAGCTGGGCCACCCACCTCGGCCTCTCAAAGTGCTAGGATTACGGGCACCCAGCTGAGAGTGGGAACTCTTCTGGGGAAATCACATGGCAATGGAGTAGAGACTGGGCAGGGCTGTTGTATCAGGCTCCTGGCTAGGAAGGCCTCCTTTGTGTGGCAATGAATATAATACACTTCTCCAAATGGGCTATGTGCTTTTTGAGGACAGAGAACATGTCTCCTTGCTTGTAGAAACTTGCATGAAGACAGAAACTCAATAGAGTGCTGCTGTTCTATATCCTAGATCAGTAGTTCTCAAACTTCAGTGGCATTAAATCACCTGGAGAATTTGTTAAAACATACCCCAGTCCCAGAGTTTCTGGTTCAGTCATGTTAGGTGGGGCCTGAGAATTTTCATATCTAACTCGTTCCTAGGTGATGCTGATGATGCTGGTCAAGGATCACATTTTAAGAGCCACTGTTCTGAGCAAAAGCAAAATTTGCAGGAGGTGCTGATTCTATATGATTCAAAACCACAGGCACAGTCTTGTCTTGGTGGTCCATATTCTACCATTATCTTTGGAGGCTCCTGAGGTGCTCCTTCTGTACCACTCCTGAGAACAGAATGGGGGTGATGAGATCAGAGGCTGTTGTGCAGAGCGAGCTCCAGCTAAGCCCTTCACAATTACACACTAACAGTGTGCCCCGCAGAAGACTGGTTTCTTCTTTCAGCTTTCAGAGAGGCTCAAGTCGACAAAGCAAGTGTGTAAGCTAGCTCGGTATCTTTGGAGTCTGTCCTGCGGCCACCATTGGGTTCTCAGCTCTCACTGAGACTCATTACATGGTCATGGCCACTTACCAGACCAGATTTCCCCAGAGTCAAATGAATCAGAGTTCTAAGCTCTCCATTCTTCAAAAGTAATGCTCATTATGCTACAGAATGAGCTCTCTGGGATCATCACTTCTAATACCATGGATCAGGCATACCTCAATTTCTGAACAATCAGCGACATGACTTCAAATGAAAGGCCTGTTTAAGGATTCAGTGGGACTTCCAACCAACTTCTCATGGCATTTTTCATTCCATCTGGCAGAAACAGTAAAACTGAAAATATCGCTACTACAAATATAACACCTAACTATAAGACCTGGTATCCATAGAGTGCTCCTTTTTTTTTTTGAGACCAGTCTCACTCTGTTGCCCAGGCTGGAGTGTAGGGGTTCAATCTCAGCTCACTGCAGCCTCTGTCTACTGGATTCAAGCAATTCTTATGCCTCAACATCTGGAGTAGCTGGGATCACAGGCATGTATCACCATGCCCAGCTAATTTTTATATTTTTAATAGAGACAGGGTTTTGCCATGTTGGCCAGCTGGTCTGGAACTCCTGACCTCAAGAAGTCCACCTGCCTTAGGCTCCCAAAGTGCTGGGATTACAGGTGTGGGCCACCGTACCAGGCCTAGAGTGCTTCTTTTATGACAGGCACCGTAAGAGAGTTTAGAAAAATTAACATTTTCCATCCTTACAACAATCCCATATGGGAGTTACTATTATCATCCCCATTTTATGGATGAGAAAAATGAGGCAAAGAGAAGTTCAACAATTTGTCTAAGGTCCCACAGCTGGTGAGTATGCAGTTGGGGTCTGAATGTAGGCAGACTGACGCCAGTGTCCATGCTCTTTGCTACTAACACATTGCTGGGTTTGTCCCTTACTCTGAAGTTAAGTTTGTTCCCAGCATGGGAAGCACAGAGGGAAAAGCCCTTCGAAATGTTCCATTCAGGGGCAATCCTGCTGCGTCCTGGGCTTCTACTCCAGGAGCAAAGGGAGAGAAACAGCCAGGACACAAGAGTCTAGGGGAGGGACAGATCCACGATCTTTGGAATACTTTACATATAGGATCATACCATCTGCAAACAGAGGCCATTTTACTTTCTCCTTTCCAACGTGGATGTCATTTATTTATTTTTCTTGATTAATTGCCCTGTTTAGGGGCAATGGAATGTTTGTTAAATGCAAGTGGCAAGTGCAGACATTCTTGCCTTGTTCCTCATCTTAGGGGGAAGCATTTAGTCTCTTACCTTTAAATATGATACTAGTGGCTGGTTTCCACAGATGCTCCTTTTAAGAAATACTTTAGAAACCTAATTATTTCTATAATTTTTTTTTTTTTCTGAGATGGAGTCTCTCTCTGTCACCCAGGCTGGAGTGCAATGGCACGATCTTGGCTCACTGCAACCTCCATATCCTGGATTCATGCAATTCTCCTGCCTCGGCCTCCTGATTAACTGAGATTACAGGTGTGCACCACCACACACAGCTAATTTTTGTATTTTAGTAGAGACAGGGTTTTGCCATGTTGGCCAGGCTGGTCTTGAACTCCTGACCTCAAGTAAGCCATCTGCCTTGACCTCCCAAAGTGCTGGGATTAACAGGCATAAACCACCACACCTGGTGGGGATTTTGTTTTGTTTTGAAACAGGGTCCCACCTCTGTCATCCAGGCTGGAGTGGAAGTGGCCCAATCAGGGCTCACTGCAGCCTCCTTGACCTCTGGGCTCAAGCAATCCTCCTTTCTCAAAAATAGGTGGGATTACAGGCATGCGCCAGCAAGCCTGGCTAATTTTTTGTATTTTTAGTACAGACAAGATTTCACTATGTTGGACAGGCTAGTCTCGAACTCTTGAGCTCAAGCAATCTGCCTGCCTCAGCCTCCCAAAGTGCTGAGATAATAGGCATGAGCCATTGCTTCTGGCCCTATGATGTTTTTTAAAAACACAGCAAGGCTTCTATTTGTAAGTTTTAAATGTATCAGTGTATTACTTGCCAAACATGATTATTTTGGAGGACATCATCAGGTCAGGGGAAGGAAACAAGGTATAGGTTGTTGGGGGCAGCAAAAAAGCCCCAGGCCATGGTGGGTTTTCAGGTGTAGATGAGGAAAGTAATACTCCCTGGTAAGCAGCAGGGCCCCAAGGTCTGTGGGTGGTAGACTAACACTCAGGGAAAAAACTTCAGTGTAGCTAGAGTCAGCCAACACCCACTGGGTTTTAAGTAAGCTACAACACACTCTTACAAAGATTCAGTTTAGGAGTGATCAGACTTGGGCATAAGAGGAAGCAATGTTGGTCTAACTCCTAAAACATGCTCCATTCCAGTGTTTGAGTTAGCAACACAGGGGTTCATTACGGCATCAGACTAAGGTACTTACCTCTAGAAATTTCACTGACAGAGTTTCCTGGGAACATAGCTATTCTAATGCCAAAACTTTGCTCAACCTTTCCTCTAATTCTTGCTTCTGCTACCATTTGCCTTATCTCACTGGGGCAGGGTTCCTTCAGTTACAAGGCTTACCCAGAAAGTTTCCTGAACTACGTTCAACAGAACACTCTTGGGGTATAAAGTTCTCCTTCACTACTTTCCAAGTCCCTCTTGGCTGCCTGTCAGAAATCCCCCAGGGCACAATCAGCATTTCGCAAACAAAGCAAAGGGCATGCTTTATGGATTTGGGTACTTGCCTGAAATAATTTACCACTTCTGAGACATGAAGTGACACTACCTTTTATTTTACTAAGTGACAATGTGATTGGGGAGAGAAGATTGTCTTTCAGCTCTCTCTCCTTGTTCCTACATATAGAAAATACAGCTTGGACAATAGTAGTCCCTATTTCTGTGTGTGATTTGCTCTCCTCAAATTGTACTGAAATGTTTCAACTTTTTTTTAAAAAAATGTATCCAGGGATGGGACAATGACAGAGCATTCACAGATTAACTTGAAGCCATTCTCCAATGTTTCATTAAATCCTTATTTGACTGCCTGTGCTATTCCAATCTTCCTTACATGGCAAAAATCAACATTTTAATGAGAGTAACACAAAAGGATGGTAACATAAAGGGCTGGTCTGATCATACCAAATGGACTTCCCTGAGTTCCAAACACCAGATGGTAGCTCAGAACACTCTGAGGTGGTGCCGGGGGTCCACCTGGCTAACTTAAAGCTCCCCTGGATAGTTGTCCAGCCTCACTTCTGCATCCAGATGTTTCCACCAAGGAACAGGCCTCAAAATTATCTCCAGCCAGGGGAGCTGAACTTCCATATAATGCTCAGTGGAGCTCATACAATGCTCAATGGAGAAATTAAAGATCCTAGAGGGAAGGAACATAAAAACAATTCTTTTTATTTTTTGAGACCGAGTCTCACTCTGTCACTCAGGCTGGAGTGCAGTGTTGCCATCTCAGCTCACTGCAACCTCTGTCTCCCAGGTGCAAGTGATTCTTAGGCCTCAGCCTCCCGAGTAGTTGGGACTACAGGTGTGTAAAGAGATGGGTTTTTGCCATGTTGACTGAACTGGTCTTGAACTCCTGATTCAGGTGATCCACCCACCTTGGCCTCCCAGAGTGCTGAGATTACAGGCATGAGCCACCACGCCCAGCCCATAAAAAGCAATCCTTTTGATCACTGCACAATGTATATATGTACTAAAACATCACACTGTACCTCATGAACATGTCCAATATTATATGTCTACTAGAAACAAAACTCAAGCTAGGCGCAGTAGTGCATGCCTGCAATCCCAGCTACTTGGGAGGCTGAGGTGGGAGGACTACTTCATTCAGCCTAGGAGTTTGACACCAGCCTGGGCAACATGGTGAAACTCCACCTCAAAATGACCACACACACACCCACACAGAAAATCTTTAAAAATGTAATTATCTGTTTCTATGATAGGAAAGTAAAGGGAAGTCATGGGGTTTCTTTGGGTTCAGACTACATTTTCAAAATGCTAGTTCCAGTCCACTTCTGCATTAAACAGATGCTAAAATCTGAGTGTCAAACTTTCACATGACTGCCAGATTTCGATTACATTTAAAAGAAGGAATAATAACCTAGGTGATGAAAAGTAACTATCCCTTCACAATTGTACTGCATATTCAGTAGATTGTTTCCTAAGGGCTAAAAACAAAAAGTTGAATAGAAATCATATTATTGATCCAGCACTTGATTACTGGTTGAAGTGAGGCAAACTGCAGCAAGCAGGTCACAGAGTGGGTCTTTCCCAGTACCTCATAGTCCATAGTCTTCAACATGCATCAATGTTGCTGGTGGAATATTTGAAAAGTGGAAGCTAACTATACGTTAGGAGGAATGGAAGATCTGTTCGTTTAAGAGGTAAATGTGTTGGCTGGGCGTGGTGGCTCACACCTGTAATCCCAGCACTTTGGGAAGCCGAGGCGGGCAGATCACAAGGTCAAGAGATCAAGACCATCCTGGCCAAAATGGTGAAATGCCGTCTCTACTAAAAATACAAAAATTAGCTGGGCCTGGTGTCACACGCCTGTAGTCCCAGCTACTTGGGAGGCTGAGGCAGGAGAATTGCTTGAACCCGGGACGCAGAGGTTGTAATGAGCTGAGAGCAAGAATTTGTCTCAAAAAAAAAAAAAAAAAAAAAAGACAGAGATAAATGTGTTACAATCCAAATATATTCAGCTGTATAAATAGCCATAGTTTGACCATATAAAATATTTAAGGTTCAGATGTCATTTTTATTCCAACACGGGTAAATTGTTAGTACTGAAAACAATTGCTTAATACATGGCTGCACTGGCTGGGAGTGGGGGAGGGAAGATCAGCAGGAGCTAAGTTCCAGTGAATGGTTCTTGGTTATAGAGCACAAGCCTGTACTCATACAAACTCTGTTAAAGCCAAATAAGCAAATTACCTGCTTTCTTCTCTGGAGTGTGCCTTCTGTGTAATAAGGCACTAAACACACAGGCCTGAATGGAACCGAAATCTCCTTTGAGAAATAACTGGCAATAATGTTCTTCAGGAATCTAAGAATACTAGACTTACAACAAGACAGAAGAAATCCCAGCTTCCCCTGCAGGTGTGAGGACAAACTTTCCCAGATTCTTGACACAGAAGGTTCTGTGGGAGAAGGTCCCCTGACACCTAACCTAGAAGCCCTGAGCTTTGCTAGACCCTTTGGAGCTGAGCTTTGCAAGAGATGTGATCCCAGGGACAGCCCACTGGATGTTTCCCATGGTCTGAAGGCAGCAACCTCAGAGGGCAGGTTATCTGCCCAAGGTCACACAGTGATCACAGAGCAGAGCCCAGATACTCACACCCCCAGGGAGTCCGGCTCCAGTTTGTGCTCTCAGCCCTTTGCTATGTTGTCTCTCAATGAGGCTGAAAAGCAAGTCTGACCACACCTGACATCTTCAAAAACATTTCTACCTCTCCAGACCCTCTACTGAGTACAAAATGTATTAACAAGAAGAGAGAGCAAATAATTAACTTCAATTTTGCCACTGACTAAAGTCTAAGATGTTTCTAATTGGAAGAAGAAAAAAAAACATTTGGGAAAGGAGAAACATTTTCTTTTAATGATGTCAGCACTGCAGTATGACTACGGGAAAGAAAAAGCTTCCTACAATCTTTCAGGATATAAGATTGCAAGGAGCAAAGTAACACAGAAACTGGCACTTCATTTCTATATCATGATTCCCATATAGCTGTGCCTTAATTGGCATTACACAGGAACCAAGAGTCATTGAGAAACTAAGCTATGACTTCCAGAAGGGAAAAAAAAATCTCGAATGAGTCACATTGACACCACTTGGTAATTTTCTATTACAAGAAATGCAGGCAGATTGTAGTTAATTCATAGCAGCTGCTGAATCCGTTAGGGTACCAACCACTCCAAAGGAAGGAACCACCTAGGTTTGACCTTTTCGTGCCTGTCTACACTTAGAATGAGCTGTGGTACAACTGCTCACACTGCTTATTTATTTTTAAAATAAAATATCACTTATTTATTTTTAAAGAGTGGAACAAGGCAACTAAATCTTAAAACTCAAGTTACAGTTAATGAACAGATTAACTCTAGAAAGAACTCAGAGGGTAACAGCAAGATCTATGATTCTAAAGGATAAAACCCTTAAAGGCATTTGTGAATGCAAGTGAAAGAAAGTACAGTTTTCCTGCTGCCTCATTACAGCGTTTCTCCTCAAAGACAGGCAGGCAGGTAGGTAGGTAAGTACTGTAAGAGAGAATGAAGGAAACTCAGTCAGGAATTGTATTATATATAGCAATAATTTACCTGCTGCTAACTGCTAAATTCTTTTTGTTCAGCAAGATGATATGCTCATAGTAGCATTAATAAATTGGGAAGCAAAAAAAAAAAAAAAGTAGCAGTATATTCTTCTAAACAAATATTGCTTTAAAGTGATAAATGGTTCATCGTCAATTGTGGTCGGTAATGGTGTTCCAAATATAGATTCAGAAGATTTAAGCATGGACATAAGGCACATGAATATGTTGAAATACAGATAGATGTGAAGTAGGCACTAAATTGCTTTTGACAGATTGATTTGACATCCATCTCATTCCAGACTGCTCCTGGGCTTTCCAGCGTGTCTCTGAATAGTGGATAAAGCCCTTCTTTCCTGTATGTTTCTTCTCGGTGCTAACCTCCAGGCGAGGAGATTCTCTTCCAGGATTGCGTCTTTTCAGAACCCTAAGCCAACAGGAGGAAGTCTAAATAAAGGGGACGGCTGCCCGTCTTCAGTTCTGTTTCTTAATCTAAGGAGGCCCCTGTAGCGCAGTTTCTATGGTTAGCGACAGTCTCTCTGCCGATTTATATATAGTAACATTGGTTAAAAAAAAATCACTTGACAAAGTTTTCTATTTCCGTAACATTATGTCAGGAGGGAAGCTTGAGGGAAGCTTAACGGAAAGTCTTCGCAGGGATGAAAATATTTGTTTTGATTTTATATATTAGTTTTAACTCCTTAAATTCATCTATGAGAATAAACATTCTTGATCTGATTCAATGTGCTGTCAGAATCCACTGAAATAAAATATAGCCCGTAACTCTGACCAATAACCTTGGGTGCCTCCCAGAACTGCAGGCTCCAGGTGATCTATACATTTCCCAAGAGAAGCCCTGGCTGCAGCTCCCACCCACGAGGAAGCTAAAATCTGCAGCAATTCCGCAGGACCACACCTAGGCCCACAGCACACATCTTCAGAGCCGGAAGTGCCTTCCTCTTCAGGGCACCTCTTGTCCCCAGTGAAGGAATTAAAGTTCTAACCCCTGCCTCTCTTTCTACCCATCCTCATCTCTGCTTTTCCTCCTTTCCCACACTCACTTGTCCCCGACGCCACAATGGAGCTCGTAAACTCGTGACTCTCAAGGAAAGTATCAGCAGAAGCCACAACTTCGGGGAATGACTCACTAAGGAGTCTCCAGCGCCTTCCACCGCCCTGCAGCTGCCCCACTACTGTAGCCCTGGGGCTCCGTGCTGGTACCCCAGATAAGGAGGGGCATTTTCTGAAATCGAAGGAAGAACCTGGAGTTCCCCCACCCTCCCAGAGGTGTCTCCCGCTCTAAGGCAGTGTTAGGAAATGACCCCCTTTCCAATACAAATGGACAAACGTTTCTAAGAAGCAAAGGAAAACAAACACGATTTCCTCCGAGGCTCTCTCGACAGTCCCTAGCAACACATCCACATCCGCAGAGGGCGCAGCGCTCACAGGCCACTTCGGAAACCAGTGTTACTGCTCAGGCCTGCACAACCACTCCCACTGCAGGGTCTCGCTCGCTCATCTTCTGCGCCGGAGCAGCAGAGGGCAAGAGGGCAGGTGGTCTCGGGAAGGCAGAAAGAGGGAGCCCCAGACTGCACAGCCGGGGGAGAGCAGGAGAGGAAAGAAAGGAATTGAGGAAGTGTTGACCTTGAGAATTTTCCTGAGTTACAGATAAAGAGGCAGGGCCTCGCTTAGACGCTCCCAACCCACTCCACCAGGGAGAAGATACAGGGCAAGAGCTCAGAGCAGAGGGGATGGAAATTCAGAGCTCTAATCTACTGAAAAGGGTTGAGGGAGGTTACAGACAGCGAGTCTCTATTCAGCTCGGAGAGGCTGAAATATGGGAGTAACCTGCACAGAGGCTGAAGTGCACCCGGTGGCCCGGTAATCACTGCTGCCCGCAGGTGCTAGTACTCACCTAGATCACCTACGAACGGCTGGTGCAGAGCAAAACTGTGCAGTGCAGTGTGGGTGCGGCGCCCTCGCCTGGAGCGGGGCTAGGCGGGGCCAGGGCGGGCCAGAAGCAGGACCCGCCCCAGAAGGCCAATGCGTAACCACGCCTCCAAGGCGGGGCTCCCAGCGCTGGGGCGCACTCTCTAGGCTGCCGACTCGGGGCTACTGGTTGGGAGGTGGAGGCTGAATTTTCTTCCTGCTCATGGGCCAGACTTCACCCCTTCCATTCCCAAATACGTATATCTACTCCCCCAAGTGTCTTCGTGGCTGTCTTCCTAAATTGTGCCAGCCAGGTCATACTTCCCGGGTTGGGTTTGCAGAACAGTGAAATTTAATAATTTATTCCCAGCAGAGTCACCGTAGCTTGGTTTTAGACGCTCTGCGGTAAGGGCAAAGCACGGGCATGCACAGCGCGTGCGCGGAACTAGCCGCGCCCCAATCAGTGTGTTCCTGAGGCACGTAGGTGCGGCGAGTGAGGCGCTCGCTGTCCCAGGTTGCAACACTCCCGAAGTGAATGCGGTTAGTGCTGTTAGGGCCTGTGAGTTTGGGGCCTAACAAATATTGTTAGTTTTGCCGAGAGTTGGTACCGAGCTCTGCCCGCTTGGTGGACCGCACGCACGCCCCCCGTGCGCCGACTCGCGTGGTCCTGGAGATTTGTTTTTTTTTTTTTTTTTGAGACGGAGTTTTGCTCTTGTTACCCAGCCTGGAGTGCAATGTTGCGATCTCCGCTCACCGCAACCTCCGCCTCCTGGGTTCAGGCAATTCTCCTGCCTCAGCCTCCTGAGTAGCTGGGATTACAGGCACGCGCCACCACGCCCAGCTAATTTTTTGTATTTTTAGTAGCGACGGGGTTTCACCATGTTGACCAGGATGGTCTCGATCTCTTGACCTCGTGATCCACCAGCCTCGGCCTCCCAAAGTGCTAGGATTACAAGCTTGAGCCACCGCGCCCGGCCGAGATTTGTTTGTTTTTTTTTTAAAGGGAGTCTCTCAATAGTTCGTGGAGTTTTTTCTGCGAGACCTGGGGTCTCTGCCTTTGCGACCCAGACTTTTGATGTGAACACGTGCTCCAGTTACGCACTCGGGTCCAGCGTCCGGGGCGGGGCTCGAGGCCGGGTGGCGTAAGGGTGGGGGTCTTGGGTGAGACCTGTAGAAACAGTGGTGCTGGAGGTGTAGAACTTGCTTCTAAGTGCTGGAAAATCCGAAGAAGCTGACTGCAAAAGTCACGTTTCCGGTTTCCGCGCGTCTTAAGTGCGCCCCTCGCCACCTTTCCTTTGCTCATCCCTCATCCTACCGAAGGTTGCCACACCTGGGCCTCCCCTAGTGTCTTTGGAGGATTTCTCACCTCCAAGAGAAAGTGCTTGGGAACCGACCCGAATGATTCCAAGTTAAGGTGTGGAAAGGCAGAAATCTAGATTTTTGAAGGCGCTGGGTTGTGTGTGTGTGTTCCTTTTTATTGGGTTGTCATATCTACACGTCTAGAAGTACTTTGACAGCTCATAAAATCTTCTGTTTCAGCCATTTCCAACCATTCTCATACTGTCTTCTTAAATACAAGAAGACCTTATCATTTAGGGTTTCTGTCATGTTGAATGTGGAGAGGGCTTTGTTTTGCTTGAACATTGAAAGGAAGTAGGGATTTTTGCATTATTGAGGTAAGTTTCTCCACTTGCTGGCTATTCTACGTGAGAAAAGGCAGTCTGAGGTGGTAGAGGGATGATTCAAAAATCAGGAGAGGGGATGCACCTTGCACCCTCATTTTACACAGGAGACAACAATCTCAAAAAATAAAAATAAAAATAATTCTGGCCTCTCCTTTGCCAGTTATCTCTGACCACAGACAAGTATTTAACCACTCAAGACTTTCTTTTAAAAATCTCATTACAAAGCAGTATTTCTTTACAGTAGAATTTTTGGAAGTACAGAAAAAACCCACACAAAAAAATTACACAGAATGGAATCATACTGTATATTCTATTTTGTAGTCTGCTCTGTTCACTTTACAAAATGTAAACCATTTTTTTGCTTTTTGTTTTTTTTCTTTTTTTGAGACATAAACCAGAATGTCACTTTATTGATTTGCAACCGGGAACCTAAATATGTTGTGGACTAGAAAGCTCCTGTCATCCACTCTGTATTCTTTTTACGTAGGATGCTTTTCATCTCTTGAATGGATCGTGCTGCAACATTATTTGGCAGTGATTCCATGTCTTTTCATAGCATGGACATACCAATCCTCTGTTGTTGTAGTTAGCTTGCTTTTAGTTCTTTCCTATTGCAGTGTACAACCTTGTAGATAAATGTGTGTACATGCTTATAAGTTTTTTTCACTGAATTCTTTTGCAGAGGAATATCTAGGTCAGAACATACATACCTTTTAAAAGTCTTTTGATATCTATCAACAAGATGCACTCTAAGAAGAGTTACAGTCCTCTCCGACATTGGATATTGGATATCATTTTCCTCCATCTTTCTAAATGGGAATAAGACCTTTCTCACAAAGTTATTGTAAAGTTCAAGTGAAGTGAGGACAAAGTGCTACACACAAGTCCTGCCCTTTTGTCTCAGGTTAATATATTTTGCAAGTGCCATTACAACAATATAAATTATGGATGTGGAACACTGGCTCAGAAAATACTCTGAACTTCACTCACCATTAATTCTTTCACCATTTACAATCTGGCTTCTGCTTCCAAATGTCATCTCAGGCTTCTCTCTCAAAAGTCACCATTTGCCTTGTAAACTCTCCCTATCCTTGGCCTTTTTATGAAGCTGGTACCTCCAGCCTAACTGTGATGATGTGAGCCCTGATAGCCTTCCAAGAATTATCCTATTCAGCAAGAAAGCCAGAGTCAGTTTCTGTTTCATGCAGCAATACCTACTGTATTATAGGATTTTCATACATGGCATGTCCAAAGCCACATTCATTACCATTCCAATAAATCTTTACATATTTCAGCAAAGGAAATAATCTAAGTAATTACATTAGCTGGAAACTTAGCATCACTCCTTTTCCTTCGTTGCTTGGACTTGGGTATGAGACAGCCCTGCAGTAGAATCCAGAAGAGCCATTTATCTAGTTGTGTGACTTTGTGGGAAATTATCTAAGTTCTCTGCAACTTGTTTTGCCTTTTTAGTTGCAGAATCGGTATACTAACACCAATCTTGGTTGGCTGTTGTGAAGATAGTATGGAGTTTGGGCCTACTATAGGCACTTAATAAATAGAGGTTGTAGTTAGTACCAATTTGTGTTGATGGCACCTCAAAAGAGTTTCTCTTCTAGTCCCTTTGCCCTAGTTCTGGCTTAAGTCTCCTCTGACCTCAGCATTTATCAGAATTTTTTTTTTTTTGAGACAGGGTCTTGCTGTGTTGCCCAGGTTGGAGTGGAGGGATGGGATCATGGCTCACTGAAGCTTTGACTTCCCAGGCTGAAGCAATCCTCCAGGGTCAGCTCCCTGAGTAGCTGGGACTATTGGTAGGTGCCACCACATTTGGGTAATTTTTGTAATTTTAATTTTTGTAGAGATTGGGTCTTACCATGTTGGGCAGGCTGGTCTCTAACTCCTGGGCTTAAGCAATCTGCCTGCCTCAGCCTCCCAAAGTGCTGGGATAACAGACATAGGCCACCATGCCTGGCCACAGTAACCTTTTTTTTTTTCTTTTTTTTTGAGACGGAGTTTCGCTCCTGTTACCCAGGCTGGAGTGCAATGGTGCGATCTCGGCTCACCGCAACCTCTGCCTCCTGGGTTCAGGCAATTCTCCTGCCTCAGCCTCCTGAGTAGCTGGGATTACAGGCACGCATCACCGTGCCCAGCTAATTTCTTGTATTTTTTTTTAGTAGAGACGGGGTTTCACCATGTCGACCAGGATGGTCTCGATCTCTTGACCTTGTGATCCACCCGCCTCGGCCTCCCAAAGTGCTGGGATTACAGGCGTGAGCCACTGTGCCCGGCCCATAGTAACCTTTTAACTGGCTCTCCCTTTAAAATTCATCACCAACCACCATTACAGTTATTTTTCCAGAGCAGATATCTTCTTTGATGACTGTAACCAATGCCTTTAGAATGAAGTGCAAACTCTTAAATATGGCATTTCAAGATCCCTAATAGTCTAGCTTCAAACTACTCTTCCGGAATCCTCTCGTTTAACATTAATAAACATTAGTTAAGTGCCTGTTAGGTGCCAGCTATTAATACAACTTATATTTTAATAAGGGACCTGTCAATAAAAACAAGGTGATCACAGATTGTGACTCTTTTAGCCTGTTTTGTGCTGCTGTAATGGAATACCTTAGATGGTGTAATTTATTTTTTTCATTTTTATTTTTTTGTTGTTGAGACGGTCTCACTCCATCTCCCAGGCTGGAAGGCAGTGGTGCGATCTTAGTTCACTGCAAACTCTGCCTCCTCGACTTAAGCAGGTCTCCTGCCTCAGCCTCCTGAATAGCTGGGACTGACTACAGGTGTGAGCCACCATGCCTGGCTAATTTTTGTATTTTTAGTAGAGACGGGGTTTCACTGTGTTGGCCAGGCTGATTTCAAGTGATCTACCCACCTCGGCCTCTCGGAGTGCTGGGATTACAGGCATGAGCCACCTCGCCCGACCAGACCGTGTAATTGATAAGGAACAGAAGTGTATTGACATTTTGCATTTGTTATTTGAGTTTATCATTTGTTGCTTTGTCTACCTGTATAAAACTTTGTGTACATTAAGGATATTAGTTGTTTGCTTTCCTGTACTGAAAACATCTTTCTCCAATTTGTCAATGATTTTTAGGCTTTATCGATTTATTTTTGGTCAAAGAGAAAATAAATTTTGTGTGATTCAATTTATCCAGTTTCTGCCTTGGTATTCTTGGAAAGGTCTTTTTCATTCCAGGATCGTAAATAAATTGATATATGCTTTATTCATAAATTGTATGGATTTATTTTATGCAAAAATAGAATTGTAATTAACATAATTATAATTAATATTATAATTGGTATAATTATATTAATTATAATATTAATTATAAATATATACTTAGAAATAATATAAGTATAATTAATTTCAGTGTACATAGTGCTACAAATTCATCTTTTCTTCCCCTAACAACCTGTTAACCTCACACTATTTTATTTTCCCCACTGACTAGATTACATATAAATCCACTGGTTGGAAATGGTACCTTTATTATGAACTAAAATGCCATGTGTATTTAGGTCTATTTCTGGATTCTCTATTCTGTTCTGCTGATGTCTTTTTCTTCTTCTATAATAGACTATTTTAATTATGGCAAGACTATTTGGGTTTTTTAAAACTTAGTTTTTGGGTTGGTGTAGTCAGCATGGTCAGAGGCTTCAGCTAGCATAGTTGGTGGCTCCAGTGCCACAGAATTAGCCAAGGTGGCCAGGACTGCTGGGGCTGAGGATTGGACTGTTGGGTTAGCATGTTTGGTGGGACTGGGGCTGATGGTTCACCTAGTATAATTGGGGTTGGCCAAGGGGACATGCTGAGAGGCCAAGAGGTTAATTACATACTAGAGGATTGACGGAAAAAGTAAATATATTGAGAGTAAATGGAATCCAGGTTTCTCACTATCTGAGAAGGGAATTACAAACCTGGAAAAGCAAAGGCTGGAAAAAACCCTGGAGTGTTAGCTGAGGATTGGAAATATTGGTGTGAACTCATGCTTTTGAATATGGTTTTGATAGACTGATATAAAAAAAATCTAGGCTGTGTGTGTGTGTTCATATACTAGCTCTGTCTCTTGTGATGGCCTAGAAGCAATAATATCCCAGTAGCCATGAGCATGTGTAGTGCCCAGATCTTGGTTTCTCAATGCTATTTTCCACTAAAAGGAGCCAAGGATCCTTGAATAAATTGCTGATTCCAGATATGGAACAAACAAGCACAAGATGAGCCTGAAGGATATTTTTAGTACCAGAAAGTAAAACTTGCTTGAAGAATAGTAAGGGATGTTATTATTCCTTTTATTCATAAGAACACAGAAACCAACTTAATGAAGTTTCCACTGACCAAATCTGGGATAATTTAAGCATCAAAATAAATAATGATAATAACAGATACAATCCACTGAATAAAATAGAAATCCACAAATCCATGCTGATGTAAATAAATGCATGAATAAATAAGTAACTGGGGCAGAGTGGAAAACTCTACCTTGCAGTGAGATGCCAACTAATAAGCAGAGTGGGAATGATAGAGTTAGGGTCATTTTGTAATCATTATAGTAATAATTGATTCAAAGAAACTCATCAATGGATCCTAAAACTAGGGGGTGAACATTTGATAAGGAACAGACTATTTACATAACTCCAAAGTTATTTCCACAGACTACATATTAATACCAAATATTTAATAGTTAATTTTACAATAGAGGAGTCAGATACTAAGTTAAAACATCATAGCATAAATGGATATTGTATATATCCTGATAGGATGCCATTAGAACACAGCATCACTTTTGGGGTATTTCTGCCAAAAATTGTATAACTTAAATGTAATTATGAAGAAATACTAAACAAACCCAAATGGGTGGACTTTCTGCAAAGTGAGTAACCTGCTCTTTTAAAAAATGTCAAGATCATAAAAATAAGATAAGACTCAGGAACTGGTTCAGGTTGAAGGAAACTAAAGAGAGATGACAGCTAAACATTATGCATGATCCTGAACCTATAATAGATATTATTTGGACAACTGACAAATTTGAATGTGATCTGTGAATTAGATTGAAGTCCTTATAGAATCCAAGTTGGACAGGAACATCCTGTATATAGAGTAATGCACAGCTTTGCAAGTTAGGCAACAAATATTGTAGAGCTGTTATCCCAGGTGGAAGCCTGATTTCATAAGAAAAAAAAAATGGTGTACTCAGCGGTTGATTGATTACCTACTCTTTATCTAAAGTGAAATCAAGGTACAGGAATCCGATTTTCCATTTTCAGTGTCTGTATAAAGAATGGTCCAGCTTCAGAGTGAAAGGGGAACTGGGTGGAGTAAGATCTTGGTATTTTTACATACTCAAGGAATGAATATATAATAACTCCGTTTTCTGAAAAGGAACATTTGCCCTGTTCCTACACTATGTTCTGAAACTACTGTTAATTTCTCCATAATTTGTCTATAATTCAATTTTATAAGTTGTAATTCAATAACTAGTGTAGATATTATTACAGCAGTACAAATGCTATTTATAGTAGAACCAAATATTGTGTTGATCTACCTCTCCTTATTTTATGTCTAGTATCATGATCCCCACACCTCTTAATGGACAATGGTGCTATACAAAAACATAGCGATCATAGTTTAATGTTCTTTAATAACTCAGGATCATAATTGTGAACACTAATTTTTTTTTGAAACAGTGTCTCACTCTGTCGCCCAAGCTGGAGTGCAGTGGTGTCATCTCGGCTTATTGCAACCTCTGACTCCGGGGTTCAAGCAATTCTCCTGCCTCAGGCTCCTGAGTAGCTGGAACTACAGGTGCATGCTACCATGCCTGGCTAGTTTTTGTATTTGCAGTAGAGACAGTTTCACCATGTTGGCCAGGCTGGTCTTGAATTCCTGACCTCCAGCGATCTGCCCACCTTGGCCTCCCAGTCTATGCTGGGATTACAGGCGTGAGCCACTGTGCCCTGCCAATATTTCGCTTGCCATAATCCAATGGTGTCCATAGGGTGTACTGAGGTACACAGAGTGGTTTTCTTCTAATAATAATAGCCATAATTTATTGAGGACCTACTAAGTGTCAGGCATTCTGATGGGCAATTTTCTTGTTTTATTTTATTTTAATAAACAACCCTGTATCACTCCTACTTTTACAGATGAGAAAATATTAGTTAATTAACTGAGAGGACTAGATTTGAGTGAAGGACTGACACTAAGTTGGATTGACCAGTTCATTCCAGTTTGCCTATGACTTACCTGATTTAGCACTGACAGTCCTGTGTCCTGGGAATCCCCTGTCTTGGATAAACCAGCACTATTGGTCAACCTACAAGTCCAGCCTTTCTCTCTGTTCAAAAAATTAATAATAATCATCATCATGATCACAATTTTCATGGCTTGGGCTTCATTGCTCTTCTGCTGGCCAGTTACAACATTTGCTATTGGATTGTTTGAATTGGGAGCCCTAACCAAAGCCTGGTTGTAGTGTTGTATGCCTCTTATTTTTCAATATTTTCAAAAAAAAGTTCTTCTCAATTAGTCTACATTAAGATGGTAACCTTTCTTTCCTCCTTCCTTCCTTTCCTTCTTTCTTTTTCTTTCTTTCCTTCTTTCTTTTTCTTTCTGTCTCTCTCTCTCTCTCTCCTCCTCCACCTCCTCCTCCTCCTCCTCCTCTCTCTCTCTCTCTCTCTCTCCCTCCCTCCCTCCCTTCCTGAGGTAGTTTTGCTCTTGTTGCCCAGGCTGGAGTGCAATGGCACGATATCAGCTCACCACAACCTCTGCCTTCCGGATTCAAGTGATTCTCCTGCCTCAGTCTCCTGAGTAGCTGGATTTACAGGCAAGCACCACCACTCCTGGCTAATTTCGTATATATATATATTTTTTTTTTGGTAGAGACAGGGTTTCTCCAGGTTGGCCAGGCTGGTCTCCAAACTCCTGACCTGAGGTGATCCTCCAGCCTCGGGCTGGGATCCCAAAGTGCTGGGATTATAGGCATGAGCCACAGTGCCTGGCCAGTATGGTAACTTTTCTATTCAAAGCATACCTTTGGAGTCTTCCCTTGCTGGTCCCCCCATGTTCATCCACTACTATGGAATATCTCAAAACTCAGACCTTGAATTTCTTTTCTATCGATATACTTGCATGATGATTCATTTACTTCCATGACTTTCAATATCATCTGTGTGGCCTAATGACCCCTAAATACATATTGTCAATACAAAGTCCCCCAACAAACTCATGACACAGATACTCAATAACTTATTGGACATCTCTTAGAAGTGAAATAGTTTATCTTAAACTCAAAATATTCAAAAATTTCTCATCTTCCTTGAAAAACTTCCTTCTCTCACAGCCTTCTGCATTTCAAAATAGCAACTCCATCCTATCAGTTGCTCAGGTCAACAACAGAGCTATCCTTGACTCTTCTTTTCGTCTTTTAGCCTATAGAAAAGTCTGGCAAATCCTGTCAATTATGCCTTCAGAATGCATGCAGAATTTGACCACCTTTCATTGCCTTCACTCGAAGAACACCTGGGGCCAAGCCAGGTCTCATTTGGATTATTTCATCAGCTTCTTAATTGATTTCATTCTTCCCAACCTAAAGCCTATTCTCAAGAAAAATCCAGAGTGGTCCTTTTAAAACATGGGTAGGGTCACTCCTGTTTTTACAGCTTGTTTTCCATCTCAGGGAAGCCCAGCTTGAGGATGGCCTCATGCTGTGTGCACATCACCCCGCTTACTGCCTCAACCCCACCAACAGTCACTCTGACCTCCTTGCTTCTTGAAAACGCCAGGTATGCTCATTGCTGTTCCTTTTGCCTGAAAGGCTCATCCCCCAGTTATCTGAATTCAGGACCACTACAGAATATGTGGGGCCCAGTGTGTAGTGAAAATGTGAGCCTTCTTGTTAAAAAAATCATTAGGAATTTCAAGATGGTGACAGCAGAGAATCAAACCAAGTGTGTGTCTCTTCTGAGTGTGAGGCCCTGTGTGCAAGAAGTCTGTCTCCTCCCTCAGCACCATTCAAGAGTTTGTTCAATGGTCACCTTCTGATTTGTTATTCTCCTTATTATTTTCTTTTTCTCTTTAGCATTTCTCACCCTCTAACTCACGGTGTAATTTACTTAATTATTCTACATTTTCTGTCCTCTCCCTGCATTAGAATATATGAAGGCCAGGGGTTTTGCTTCGGTCACTGCTGTGTCTTTAGCTCCTGGGACAGTGCTTGGCACACAGTGAGCACTTGAATACTTGAAGAAAGAAAGAGAGAGAGAGAGAGAGAGAGAAAGAAGAAAGAGAAAGAAAGAAGAAAGAAAAAGAACAAAGGGAGGGAAAGAGAGAGGCAGAGAGGGAGGGAAGGGAGGAAGGAAGGAAAGAAGGAGGGAGGGAGGGAAGGAAAAAAGGAAGGAAGGAAGAGAATACATTGATTTTGCAGCTGTCAGGTAGGAATAATCAATTTTGAATCCATTTTTCAGCGGCAGAGTCTCATGGACCTGCAATATCTGTATAAAAATTACATGAATTGTTTTTATTTGCTTCAGTTTTTACCCCATGACACACTTGGGCCACAGAGCAGCTGGACCTTCTTGCCTTCTAATAATAAATACAGTCTCTCCATATGTACTTTTTTCTTATGCAATCCTGCCTCTCCTTATAAGGTCCTAAAACTGGGGGGTTCCTTCCTTCCTCCCTCCCTCCCTCCCTTCCTTCCTTCCTTCCTCTTTCTTTCTTTAGAATTCTTGGCTTTTTTTTATCTTTTAAATCTTTTATCTTTTATAGATGAAATGGTTTAGAAATCAAAAGTTATAACAGTGAAAATTCTCTATCTTTGCTTGTCCAGCTACCTAGTTCCCTTCCTCAGAAGAAAAAAAATATTATCTTTCAAGTTTCTTGAGTCTTCCCAAAGATGCTCTAGTCAGAGACTGTACTAGCAAATACATGTGTGATGTGTATGTCTGCCTGTTTTTCTTTCACAAAAATGATAGCACAATAGGATGTGAGAATGGGACGATTTATGTCTCACTTTTGACTGAAGTGCCAGAACTCCAAGTTCCAAATACTCTTGTGTTTCCCAAGGAGATGGGAGGGGTCTGTTGTAGTACCTGGAAAAAGGGTTTCCGAAAACAGGTATTGCAAACCTTAAGCCTTCACTGTGTGAGGGTATGAAAGAGGTTGGAAAGCCCAAAGTGGAATCAGAGATTGATGAGGAGGAGGCTGTTACCTTAAGCTTTGAGTGCCATACCCCTTCCCCCAGGGAAGCAGAATTTCCCTCACTTTCAGCCCAGGGCTGAAGTTGCTCATCCACTAAGGTGACTTTGCCTCACAGGGGACATTTGGCAATGTCTGGAGACATTTTGTGTTGTTCCAGCTTGGGGGCTGCTGCTGGCATCTATTGGCTAGTGGCCAGAAATCCTGCTTGTCTTAGTCTGTTTGGGCTGCTGCAACAAAACATCTTGAAATGGATAATTTCTAAAAAAAACTCAGAAATTCACTGTTCATGGTTCTGGAGGCTGGGAAGTCCAAGATCAAGGCGCTGGCAGGTTTGGTGTCTGGTAAGGACTACTCTATACTTCATAGTGGGCACCTTGCTCTTGCCTCCTCATGTGGTGGAAGGGACAAGCAGGCTCCCTCAAGCCTCTTTTATAGGGGCATAAATCCCATTCATAAGTTTAGAGCCCTCATGACCTAATCACTTCCCAAAGACCCCACCTCTTAGTACTATACATTGGGGGTTCCAACATATGAAGTGTGGGAGGACACCAACATTCAGACCACAGGACCGCTAAACATCCTCCAATGCATATGATAGTCCCCTGCAATAACAAAATACAAGCCCTAAATGTCAGTATCATCGAGGTTGAGAAACATTGGCCTAGGGAAAGGGGCTTCTTTTGGCTCTCCTGTGGACTGGTTAAATGTCTTTTGCAGTTGGTGGATGCGCAGGAGCCATGTCTAGAGGCTGGGGCTGGCTCTCTGCTAGTGGAGGAGAGAGGCGAAGGTGCTGAATGGGGAGCCATCTCCATCCCCAGAGTGTCTGATAGAGGATGCTGAGCAATTACTGTGGTGCAGACAAGAATGGTGAGTGAGAGTGAGAGAGAGAGAGATATTGAGGGAGCACTGCATGGAGAGGTGAGCTCAGGTGAAAGAGTCTGGTGGGATACATGAAGCTCTGGAGGAAGGCAGCAGTCAGGATAACCTACACCAAGGGAGATAGAGGTGAGATATCTCCAGCTGGGGGAAGGTATGGCACATAGGGGGCGCCTCCAAAGAACTTCCCAAAGTACTTCAGGAGCGAATGAATCTGCATCAAACACCTGGAAGGCCCAGATAGCTGATGACAGTTCTCAACATTATTAAGAAAGTTAGAGCCTGGCTGACACTCCAGTGGCACCCAGAGAATAAACTCCATAGCTCAAAGATCCTACTGGGTTTGATCCCTGCTGGCCTCTGAATTCATCTTCCCTTTGTTATTTTGCTCAGGCCACAGTGGATCTCAGGCTGATTCTTGGACACACCGAGCTTGTTCTGACCTCAGGGACTTCATACTTGCTTTTTCTACCTTGCATCTTCTCTGTTACCTCTCTTCACGCAAGTATCTGCCAAAATGCCACCATCTCAGAGAGGCCTTTCCTGATCAGTCCATCTAAAATAGACAGGCAACTGGTCACCATCTCCTTCCCTTGCTTTATTTCTCTTCAGACCACTTGCTATCTAATCTTTTGTTATAATGTATTCACTTTGTCATTCCTCCATTATAAAGTAATATTCCTCCAGGAAAAAAAAAAAACTTCACCTTTATATTCCCAGGGCCTATGGCAAATTTAACATCTGGTAAACGCCCAGTAAATATTTGTTTGATAAAGGAAGAAACGAAGATCTGAGCAAGCTGTTGTGATTTGCCCAGCTGTTTGATTTGGCTTCACCTTTCTAAGTGAGTGGAGTCTTAGCTCACTTCTGCCTCCTTGATGCTGAGCTGTTTGCTCAGGTAGTGTTACAAGCACACCTTCTGTCCAGTGTCTCCTCAGCAAAGATCAGCTTGCTTCAGCTCTGACCCTGCCCATCCACTGACATTCTCCTGTCAAATTCCCTGGTCCCTGAGCAAAAGACACGGAGGGCAAGGAAATAGCATGGCTGGGCCAAACACTTCACACAGCTTTTCAGATAAAAAGCTCTCTAGAAGTTTCCTGTTTAAGCACTTTGGGTTAAAAGTTGTAAATTAAAAGAGAATAATGACTGCCTGTCATTACTTTTCTAAGTCAAATATGGCTGTGCTTTATTTATATTCTAATTTAAGAGGTATTTTTTTCTTTTTTTTTAAATGAGGCAGAGTATCACTCTGCCCCTTAGTCTGGAGTGCGGTGGCATAATCTCTGCTCACTGCAACTTCTGACTCCTGGGTTCAAGTGATTCTTTTGCTTTAGCCTCCCAAGTGATTGGGACTACAGGCACCTGCTACCATGTCCGGCTTTTTTGTATTTTTAGTAGAGATGGGGTTTTACCATGTTGGCCAGGCTGATCTCGAACACCTGACCTCAAGTGTTCAGGTGATTCACATTTGTAATGCCAGCACTTTGGGAGGCTAAGGCTGAGGAAGGAACGAAGATCTGAGCAAGCTGTTGTGATTTGCCGAGCTGTTTGATTTGGCTTCACCTTTCTAAGTGAGTGGAGTCTTAGCTCACTTCTGCCTCCTTGATGCTGAGCTGTTTTGCAACAGCCTCAGCCTCCCAAAGTGCTGGGATTGCAAGTGTGAATCACGGCATCTAGCCATATTTCTTTTGTTCTTATTTTATTGTGCTATATAATGTACATAAAGTGCTAAAATACACACACACACACACACACACACACATTCATTTCAGTACTGCCTAGGTCAAAAAATAGAACATTGCTACCACCCAAATGCCAAAAGTGGGGACTCCTACTTGTGAGCCCCAAATATCTGAGATAGGTCTCAGTCAATATAGGAAGTTAATTTGCCAAAATTAAGGATGCACACCCCTGACACAGCCTCAGGAGGTCTGACAACATGTGCCTAACTAAGGTGGTCAGGGTACAGGTTGGTTTTATATATTTTAGGGAGACATGAGACATCAATCGGTATTTGTAAGATGTATATTGGTTCAGTCCGGAATGGTGGGACAACTCGAAGCAGGGAGGGGGCTTCCAGGGTCATAAGTAGATAAGAGACAAACGGTTGCATTTTTTTTGTTTCTGGTTAGCCTTTCCAAAGGCAGCAATCAGATATGCATTTGCCTCCGTGAGCAGAGGGATGACTTTGAATAGAATGGGAGGCAGGTTTGCCCTAAGCAGTTTCCAGCTTGACTTTTCCCTTTAGTTTAGTGATTTTGGGGTCCCAAGATTTATTTTCCTTTCACATACTCAATTACTGCCATCTCCCTACTTATTAGAAGTCATTCATCCTGACTTTTGTAACAATAATTTCTTTGCGTTTAAAAAAATTTCATCATCTGCAGATGCATTTCCAAATAAGATAGTTTATTTTCCTATTTATGAACACTATATGAATAAAGTCATACTTTATGAACTTTGTTGTTTCTTCTTTTGCTCAAGTTATATTTATGGAAGTCATCCAAATTGTGGCACATAGCTGAGTTTATTCATTTTCATTACTCTAAAGTCCATTATAGGACTAAATCACACTTGAAAAAAATCAATTCCAATATGGGTAGACATTTTTGGGTTGTTTCCAGTTTGGGCCTATTATGGAAAATGCTTTTATGAATATACATACTTATAGGGGTATTTTGGTGTTGGCGTGCACCATTTTTTTTCCTTTGAGTGAGCACAATGAACACAATGTGTACCATTTTTCAAAGATATACTCCTAGGCCTGTAAGTGCTAAGTCATACGTATGTCAACTTGCTAGGTGGTACCAAACTGTTCCTATACGTTGGTACCTATCGCCCACACAGCAAGCAGTGGAGGAGACTTCCCATTGCTCAGTAACCTTACCAACACTTGGTATTGTCAGGTTATTAAACTTTTTCTTAGATTTTCTATTTTTTAGAAACAGGATCATGCTCTGTCACCCAGGCTGGAGTGCAGTGGAATGATCATAGCCCACTGTATCCATGAACTTCTGGGCTGAAGGGATCCTCCCATTTCAGCCTCCCGAGTTGCTGGAACTGCAGGTGCATACCACCATGCCTGGCTCATTTTTAATTTTTTTTGTACAGAAGGGGGTCTTCCTGTGTTGCTTAGGCTGGTCTCAAACTCCTGGTCTCAAGTAATCCTCCCACTTTGGCCTCCTAAAGTGCTGGGATTACAGGCATAAGCTACCATGCCTGTTTAAATTATTTTTTAGGTTAGAAAAAATGGGTCAGTTGCAGTGGCTCACGCCTATAATCCCAGCACTTTGGGAAGCCGAGATGGATGGATCGCCTGAAGGTCAGGAGTTTGAGACCAACCTGGCCAACACGGTGAAACCCTGTTTCTACTAAAAATATAAAACATTAGCTGGGTGTGGTGGCGGGTGCCTGTAATCCCAACTACTCAGGAGGCTGAGGCAGGAGAATCGCTTGAACCTGGGAGGTGGAGGTTGCAGTGAACCAAGATCCCTCCTGTTTTTGGGGGGAGGGGTTTGCATTCAAGGGACTCAGTTTTAGAAATAATACAAAATAAAAACCCAGACTCTTCCAGTCCTTTATAATTCATTTAATGGACTAGGAAATCTGTGTTTTATCCTGACTTTTATGATAATGGCTTCTTTGCTTTTTAAAAATGCTTTATCACTCCAGTGTGCATCCCTAAACACTATAGTTAAGTTTTATCAGTTAAAAAAAAAAGATGTCTTTTAAATCTCGTTTAACTACAATTCCCCATATTCTTCTTTCAACTTGCACTTTATTTGTTGAATAAACTAAATTGCTCTGTTAATAGATTCCCATACCATGGATTTTGTTAATTACATTGCATGGTGTAGTTTAACATGTTCCCTGTCATTTGTATTTTCTGTAAATTGGTGGTTGGATTTAGAGTTTTGATTAATAGGTCTGATTCTTTTTTTTGGCAAGACTGCTATGGAGATGATATTGTGTTGTGTCCTTTTATCAGATGACACACAATGTCACGTGTGATGTGTGTGAGAGTGTGTATGTTAGCTGCCATTGATGCTGATTGCCTAGTTCTATTAACATATTAGGAGTTTCAAATGATATTCTAATTCAATCACTGTTTCTTCATTTATTAGCTTTATTATGTCTATTAAAAGACCTCTCCCCTGACTATTTGGCTACTGAATGATTCAGTTCATATATGAAAGGCAAAACAAGTGTCTGGTTCTTTCTCTTTATTTAAAAGTTCTCAAAATAGTTAAGTTGCTTCCTTATCATACACCACAGGTGATCAAATAGGGTTTTTAAAAAGTAACATTTTAAACCCATGGATTTAAACATATTTGGTGCATTTCAAATGATTTTCGTTTTTATTCTTGATGCTTGTGTTCCAATTATTCTGTCTTTGCTAATAAGTGACCCCTGAATTCCTTTAACATGGCCCTAATGATCACGTGTCGCTTCCTTCCTTTCTATTATGAGTTGTCTAGTATAAGACTCATCTTGTACCTTTCCTGCCGTAGACATGGAATCAGCCATGATTTCTTTTAATGGAATATAGATTTTAAAATCATGACATTGGTATTAGAGATAATCATTGATACTAGGTTGATCATTATTTCTTGGTCTTTTCAGTGGACAGAGCAAGATAATTTATTTTTATTTTTATTTTTTGAGACGGAGTTTCGCTCTTGTTACCCAGGCTGGAGTGCAATGGCGCGATCTCGACTCACCGCAACCTCCGCCTCCTGGGTTCAGGCAATTCTCCTGCCTCAGCCTCCTGAGTAGCTGGGATTACAGGCATGTGCCACCATGCCCAGCTAGTTTTTTGTATTTTTAGTAGAGACGGGGTTTCACCATGTTGACCAGGATGGTCTTGATCTCTTGACCTCGTGATCCATCCGCCTCGGCCTCCCAAAGTGCTGGGATTACAGGCTTGAGCCACCGCGCCGGGCCACAAGTTAATATTGATACTTCTCTACTTCAGACTCAGCAATACAAGGTTTTAACTTAATCTCTTTACCACCTTTCTTTCTTATTGAGAATTGGCTTAACTTGCCTTAACTTCCCAGTGGTTCTTTTGGGCTATGTATAGTTGGGTGAGAGCAGAACTGACTGATCCTGATGGAGTGAATACTGGCGGCATTCTTTGGCGAAAGCTCAGTTCCAAAACGATAAGATATTAGGGTTAGTAAGTTAGGCCTGAGCTTCTTCAGGTTATCACTGTACTAGAATTTAGACCATATTAGTAAACTAAATCTAGGACAGATCAATACTTGGGACTCAAGAACAGGTATAGGGCTGCAACCAGTAAGCAACAAGAACCAGGAAGGCACAGACTGCCAGAGAATCCAGGAGAGTGGTTGGCAGAGGCTGAAGAGGCAGAATGGAACATGGAAATCAATGAAATTCTGGAGGAAGCACAGCATCTTTAAACAACTTATCTAAAGAGCGAAGGTAGGGAGGGGTTTGGAGTCTTGCCAAGAGGTCATGGCAACTGATGGTGGTGGGCAGAGGTCAGGGCCTTAAATCAAGACCTACTAGAGAAAGCCAAATGGCTCACATAAATGTATGGTTGATCTAGGAGATGCTAGGGACACCCACCCACATCTCAGCTACAACCATTTCCATGGATTACAATTTCCAGCTGTCAGCCGCTGCCATTCTTTGCCTGAGGGCACTCTCTGACTGCTGAAACCACTCTACCTGGGCATGCTGTTGATACTAGAGAATTACCCGAAGTTCTTCTACACCCCGCAGCTGCCTCCCAGATTGTATTTTCCAACCAGTTTTGGGTTTCTGTCTCTCCTTGTGCCACAGGCCCACATAGACACTATATTCTAGTCAGTAGGATGTAGTTCTTCCAGCAGGTTATTCTGTTTCACATTTTTGTACCTTTGTACATGCTGTCCCCTCTGCTTCAATCCTCTTCTCCCACGCCAATCTTCTCCCAACAATTCCTCTTTCCTATCCTTTAAAAATGGTATAACTGACCATATCTTTGAAGCTTTCTTCCCTAATCTTAGGGGCCTTTTTCTTATGTTCTTATGCTGATTTTTATTTATTTATTTATTTTTAGAGATTGGGTCTCACTTTGTTGCCCAGGCTGATCCCCAACTCCTGGGCTCAATCCATCCTCCAGCCTCAGCCTCCCAAGGTGCTGGAATTATGGGTGTGGGCCACAACACCTGGCCCAGTCCCCTTCATTTTGTGTATGAGGGAAAAAAGGGAAACTAACATTTATTGAAGTAGATATTTTACATGTTACAAATCCTCAAGATGGGTATTACCCTAATTTTATGGACAAAAAGATGTCACTCGTAGAATTCAGTAACTGGCCTAAGGACACAAGCTATGTGCTAGCAGTGGGATTAACATCTAGGCTGGTCTATGACTTTTAGGCCACTTGTCTTTCGGTAATAACTCCATAACTAACATCCAGCCAGGCACTGCCTTCTGTTTTAATGCTGTAATCTATTTCCTCTATAGAAATCATACCATCTAAAAAACTCAAACTGACACTACTCAGGAAACTCTTGAAGGTTACATAAAGTCAATCAACAGCCTTCTATTACTCAGCCCTGTTGGACCCCAACTTGACTGGTGAAATGGCCAAACCAGTGGACTCTGCTACATTCTGCTTAGATTCCGCTGAATGTGTGACTTGGAGATGCAGTGGAGGAGCTCACTTTTCTGAAGGAGGAAGTGCTGAGTACAGGACCAGTCAGCAGGGTCATGTGGGAGAAAGGGGAAATCCATGCTGAAACAATGAGAATTGAGACCTGTTGAAAGAGAAGAGGGACTAGGGAAAGAGGACCACCACGTGGGAGAGGAAAGGGGTGAGGGTGTTTGCAAAGACAGCTTTTGAGGGCACTAAGTTGTAAGAGTGTAGGGCAGCAGAGACAGAGCCCTGAAGAAAAATGGAGTCACTGGAAGGGAGTGCTCTGTGGTTGTCATCCTGTGCCACCTTGTGGCCACCTAATCACTTCTCATCAAATGCTCCACCTTCCCTTATTCCCTTTTATATTTCTAATTACTCCTATATCTTGGGAAGTCAAAGTCACTTGAGTTGTTCCCCTAGCAGCGCTTAATTTCAATTGTAGATCTCAAGACACTGATTTCTTTGAACTCTCCTTGGTAATGTGGAAGGAATTGATTGTGGAATACTGAGAGTTACGAGAGAAAGAGGTGGAAGGCAGAGAAAGTTTTCATATATTTCTCCACTGTGCTGCTAACACGATCATAGAGAAACTATTGTTGAGAATTTCCGTTATCAATGGATGACAATTCATATTGACCCTTGTATTAAAGTAGACATGAAAATGGATTCTGATGCTTTTACTGAATTGAAGCAAAAGCTTGTTTGCTTAATTAATGTCCTGGACACCAAGTAGAGCCTATAGCAAGAAAGGAAGAAGTAACTATGAGAAAGAATGCCCCACTGTCCTTGCTCAAAGAATGATTGTCAGAGAAACTCCCGTTGGGGCAAGCTGCTGTGCGTTTGGGATTTTGGCCCTAGAATAATAATAGTTAATACCTATTTAGCACTTCCAAATGCCAGGTCCTATTCTAAGCACTTTATATCATCAACCTATTCAATTCTCACAACAACCCTATGAAGTTGGTGCCATTATTATCCCTCTTTTACAGACAAGGAAGCTGAGGTTGAGCAACTTGTCTAGGGTCACCCACACAGTAATTACCACAGCCGAAGTCAGAACCCAGGAGTTTGTGCCAGCAACCACAAGAGTCTTCTGTCTTCCTCATACCCATGTTCTATTTACAATGTCAAGTTCAAATATGTCTGTGAACTCTGGCCCTTCCTCTGTGTATCCTACTATTTCTAGAGTTGTCTGCCCTATAGTGCCATTTCTCCTGACTAGGAACTTTTGAGAAAAGGCTTTCACTTCAGCTTTTTCCACTCATCTTTGTTCTCCTCCCACTGCCTCTTTTCCAAACACTCAGTCTATACTAGTTTGGCAATGAATGGGAATGTCCAAGATACTGTGATATTAAAAAAATGATGGAAGAGTAGGAGTTAGGGAAGGTGAACCCTCAAATGTCTTTCCTTCCCAAGGCTTAGTGCACAGAGAGCCATTCAGATGGATACAAGATAACATCAGAGAACAACATACACCAACCTGCCCACATTGTGGTGAGTGATACTGAGCTCTTAAGGCCAGTGGATCTGAGGTCCAGACGTTCATAATCTTTCTTGCCCCCTTAAATGGCTTGAAAGCCTAAAATACAATTCCTCTGAACTCTAGCAGACAGAGTGACTTGAAACATCAGTAAGGTAGACCAGCTATATGAAAAGAGGAAAGGAAGAGCCAGGAAACAGTAGAAGCCAAAAAACTATTTGAGTTGTTAGAAAATTAAAGAGAGGCCGGGTGCGGTGGCTCACGCCTGTAATCCCAGCACTTTGGGAGGCCGAGGCGGGTGGATCACGAGGTCAAGAGATCGAGACCATCCTGGTCAACATGGTGAAACCCCGTCTCTACTAAAAATACAAAAAATTAGCTGGGCATGGTGGTGCGTGCCTGTAATCCCAGCTACTCAGGAGGCTGAGGCAGGAGAATTGCCTGAACCCAGGAGGCGGAGGTTGCGGTGAGCCGAGATTGCGCCATTGCACTCCAGCCTGGGTAACAAGAGCGAAACTCTGTCTCAAAAAAAAAAAAGAAAATTAAAGAGAATCAGTCTGCTGTGTTTAGTACCCTTCTCTCTGCTATACCATTTCAGAGCTCTATGGAGAACAAGACACTGGACTCCTAATGAAGATAAATTCCAGCTAAGATTAAAAAACGAAACAAGAAAAACTCCACGGGACCTATGGAGAACTCACTGGCACAGTGACTCAAAGACGTGAAAATTATAGTGACACTGGTTTTATAAGTCAGAGCCCAGATCATCAAAGCACAATGTAACATCAGTATAGCTCCATACTGGAAAACGAAGACCCTTCCTTTTATTAATAAAGTTCGTGGAAAAGTGACTCTATATATGGGGAACTCAGAATTACAGTACCCTTTGTATAGTAAGAAACAAGCATGGAAGTGAAGTAAAAAAACAGTATAATGATGTGAGCAATGGGAAGACCTCAGTGGAATGGAGGCAAAGCCATTGTGAGAATAGGAGAGATTCAGCCAGGCACTGTCAGAGGAGAAGGGAAGGGGGTAACACGGTGATTTGAAAAGTACAAAGATGTCATGTATGTAGGGCGTTAAAAGTTAGTATTGTTATTCCTTTCAGAAAATAGACAAGGTCTGCACAGCTAAGAACAATTCCATGCTTTATGTGCATTTGCTGAGAAAACAACTGTAGTAAATCTAAAGTAATTCCGACAAAGAACTGACCGTAGTCTATGACTCCTGAAGGTTTCTGAAGAAAGTAGCATACATGCTCTGCGTGTTGACCTGATGCAAATTCTTTGCGGGTCATCCAGGCATCCTTTCATCCTTCCTCTCCTGGGCCTATGAGTTAACTCAACCATAAGACCCACAAACACAGCTTAGATTTTCAGGGGCAGGGCTAATTTAAACCAGCCACTTTCCCCACAAGTTCAATAGCTTTTTTTTTCAACTTGTATCCTGATAATGGGCCAGAAAATATCGTCCTTCTATCCATGAAACAGAAGCTTAGATAATTTTAATTTCCTTCTATCCCCCGCACCCCCCAGACTGGTTCAGCTGCTGCTTTTCTTCTTTCAAACTTTTCAATTATTTCCTTTTTCTTTCCTCTCTGTTATCCTTCATTATGCTCATATTTACTTCCTGAAACTCTAGTCCCTGCTAGGTCTCACTAGCATGCAGAATGGGATTGGCAGAATACCAATCACCTCAACGTATTCCCTTCCCTCTTCCCCTATCCGCCTCTCCCTTCTTTTCTCTCCTTTCCTCCTCTCCCTTGATCTCCCCTCCCCTCGCACTCCCTCCTTCCTTTCCTTCCTTCTGACGGTATTCTCTTCCCCAGAAGCGGCATTTTCGTCTTCCACTCACAACCTTACTTCACCAACATGCCCACACCTTCCCTGAACCTCCACAGTTACTTTCTCATAAGACCTGTTGCAACCGTCCCCTCCCAGGGCTGTCATTATTAGTATTATTATTGGGTTGTTTTGTTTTTCCATCTCAGGAGCAAACTCTGGAGTCTTGATCCAGTCACCTCCTCCAGCACACTCCGGCAGGGTACCCAGCAGGGTGTGATCTCAGACACGCAGGGGGACTCCGTGGGCCCCTCCCACATCCCAGCACTCTCACTTACTGGGATTCCTCTGAAACCTCTCTCTTGGCCCCATAGTAACAGTCGGCTTACAAGTCTCGGCTCCTCCTTTAACTGGAATTTTGATCTTTAGTCACTAACATCCATGTCACAGGCAAGGGGAAAAACAGCCCCCTTTTCCGTCCAGTTTCTGTTTCCCTAAACCCCGCCCTCCCAGGGAAGCTGACCACTCAGCTCGGGCTTTTGTAGCAGCACCTGATTGGTGGATCACGGAAAGCGCGCTGGAGAGGGCGGAGCTCATTGGGCCGACTCCTCGCGCTTGGTAAGTGCGGTCGCCTAGGTCTGCATAGCAGGGACTTTGGCCGCGACTCGGGGCGGCCTGTTGCCAGAGCGAGCGCGGAGGCCCCCAGGCAGCGCGCTGAGCCCGAAGCAGGTCCCCGGAGTGCCAGGGACACAAACCCCAGTTCCTTCAGGAAGCCTTCCAGATCGACGAGGAGAGGTGGGATAGCCCCGATGGCTTCACCTCGGCCAGTCAGGGGAAGCTCTTTTATTCGTCATCCCCAAAGCATTATTATTATTCACCCTTGAAGTAAAAACCCACTTGCTTTTGACAGGGGCACAAGAAATACTTTTATTTTATGGGTCAGTGTAATTTCAGTGTAATTGTTTAAAATACGTAAACTCTGAAAAGGTCGGCATTCAGCCTTTCTGTCACTTCCTTACTTTTGGCCTTTTATATGAGAAAAATACCTTTCCTACTGTGTGTGTGTGTTTTTTTTTAATACTTGCTAGACATTTACATTTTGTTACTTGGGAGCCTAAAGTGTTTCCTTCTACATAGAGAGATAACACCTCGAATCCCTGCCACATTCTGAAAAGTAGGTACAGTTTACCTACTTTTTATTTTCAGATATGTTAAAAGACGCAGAAGGAGTAAAGGAATATGCTGAAGTCCTCGTGGGATTGCGGCTGGCCACTGTAAGGGACATTCCCCCCATATCATTTTGAATCCCCTTGGTTTAAAGAGAAAAGACCTGGTTTTCTGTCAGAAGGTGGAGGGCACTGATGGAGGAGGTGGGTAATAAGCAGACAAAAAGGGAAAGTGGAATAATGTACCCAGCATTCTTGGATATCCTCAGTGTAAAAATATTTCCCTTTCCTGAGTCGTTTTTGTTTTGATGTATGCATGTATGTATATATTTTAGCAAATAGTCAAAAAGCATTTGGAACTAAGTAGATCAAAAGGCTGGGTTTTTTTTCCTTATTTTTTTTCCTTATTTTTTTTGAGACAGGGTCTCACTCTGTCACCCAGGCTTGAGTGCAGTGGCACTCTGGGCTCATTGCAGCCTCCACCTCCTGGGTTCAAGTGGTCCTCCCACCTCATCCTCCCAAGTAACTGGAACTACAGACATGCGCTACCACACCTGAATAATTTTTTTTTTTTTTTTTGTAGAGACAGGGTTCTGCCATGTTGGCCAGGCTGGTCTCAAATTCCTGAGCTCAAGTGATCTGCTCATCTTGGCGTCCCAGAGTGCTGGGAAACAGCACCCAATGTGGGGCTTGAACCCACCACCCTGAGATTAAGAGTCTCCTGTTCTACTAACTGAGCTAGGTGGGCACCCCATTTTGGAATTTAAAAAGAAAAAGAAAAAATATGACTATTAAGGAATGTACGGGTTTTCTTATGTAGCTTGAAAAGTGATTCCAAAGAGGATTTCCATGAACATTCTGATCAGTGTGGTAGTGTCACCTGGAATTAGATATGTAGCTTCCAAGGGGTGTCTTTGAAAAGCAATCCTCATTAGGATGTCTAAATTCTGATAGTTAAAATTAGTCCATCTTTCCTTCTTTCCTTCTCTCTCTCCCTTTTCTATCTCTCTCATTTTCACACAAATGATTTGAGGAAATGGCTTAATAGAGTCATTTCATTTAAAGCTACTTTAGAATATAAAAAACATATAAATATGGAGTGTATTCCTATTATTTTAAGCATTGCCAAATTTATTACCGAAATTCTTAGTCCAGATGAAGCCCCATAGCTACCAAAAAATACAAAAATTAGCTGGACTTGGTGGCACACGCCTGTTATCCCAGCTACCAGGGAGGCTGAGACATGAATCACTTGACCCTGGGAGGTGGAGGTTGCAGTGAGCCAAAATTGTGCTCACCACTGCACTCCAGCCTGGACTATAGAGTGAGCCCCTGTCTCAAAAAAAAAAAAAAAAAAAAAAAAAGAATTCTTCTTAGTCATCACTGATTAGATATTGTGGTATTCAGATTAAACAAGGCTTTAGATACATCCCTGAAAAAAATATATAGATAAAAATGGAAAACATTGAACAAAATCTTTGTAATTTGAGAATTTAAAAAATTTTTTATTTCTGCAACCTTGCAATTTGTAGGGATTCCTAATATTCTTTAAATTTTTAGTACCGATGTTGTTAATGAAATGTATAGCTTGAATCGCCAGAATTTGGGGGGTTTTGGGTCAAAAAGAGTCAAATATTTGCAGTTTCATACAATTCAACCTACTATATGAAGAGGGAAAATTTTATTTAAAAATATTTTCAAGTTAATCCTTTTTTGTTATAAGTGATTACCTAATGTATTGATTTTATAAGTTAAGATTTTATATACTTACAGCAGGACCCACTTAGACTTTACCAGACTTTTCTGTTTTGCACATGTGTGGTATGATATCCTGACTAGAAATTCAGGAATTTAAGGGCAACTAGAAATCTTTCAGCACATGTCTTTCACAGCATTAACCACAATCCTCCCTGACAAGTTGGAGGTTACTGACTTTGAAACATAGCCAGATGCTGGAAACCCAATGTGTATTCTTTCCATGACCCTTAGAAACTGGCCTGTTTCCTATTAATAATTTTTTTGTTTTGTTTGAAGCATGTTATGGTCCATTTTCCTGGTTAATTTCCAGATCTTCTGCCATTCTTCTTGTACAACTCATTTTCTTTGTGGTGGGTCTTAGCAAAAGAAACCGTGTACAGAAAAGGGGCTTCTGGAAATTATCATGTTTCAGCAACAAAATTGTTTAAACATCTGACAGTCATTACAACCAAACATCTCTGGTCTCATCCATGGAAAATATCACACATAGCAGAGAAAATGGAAAAGAGCTGGCAGAAGATATCTGTTGTGTTTGCATTGTGCACTGTTCAAATGGGTTCCTAGGAATCCTCAGACCAGGGTTATTTAACTTGTTGGGTATGTTCCCTTATTCTGAAAGTGTGGGATCAGAGTCTGGTTTTGAAGGTGAACTTGAGAAATTAATTAGTCCATCCTCCTCCTGTCTGGAAACTCAGCATCGTGAGGGCCGTAGAGCCTGACTCCAAAGGGCAAATGGAAGCTCTTTGAAATTCTTGGACAGGCAGAATGTCTTCTGCCATCCCAGAATGCCCTCTGCCTGCCCAAGAACCTTGTGCATGAGGTCTAGTCTCAAGTACCATTGTGGGGAGGGCTCTGTTGAAGGAGCATCTCCATATGGTTTGGACCAATTGTTTGTCAACATAGGGAGTAAGCCCGACCTTTTAATTCCTGGCTAGGAACTTTGACTGTGTCTTGTCTTTGGGAGTCCATTGACCTGTAGATTTCTCAAGTCCGTTTTTCCAGGGTTGTTTTTGATAAGAAAAACCTGTAAGAAGCCCTGGTTAGCCTGAAAATAAGCCTTCAAGGTGAATTGGTTTAATCCTAGGATGTGACCAGCCTTTAGCTCACAATAACATTTCCATCTGCATTAAAGACATTGAACTAGGTGGGGGTAAGAAAATTCCACAGTCTCTTAGAAACACGCTTCTGAGGGGAACAGTAATAGCTCCACTTTCTCTAATATAAGAAATGTGAAGTTATTGTTGAGCCTGATGGGAGATATTCTTCTAGTATATAAATCACATTATTATTATTATTAATGTGATCTGCAGGATAAAAAACTTTGGGATAATTAGGGAACAAATCAATCACTCATAAGACATACAACCAGAGAAAGTCAGGCTTCATTAGTTTGCTCATGATGTGACGCTCCCAGTTAATAATTATAGTTGTCTTAATTGAACCTCATATGGCAGCTTTCTGCCTATCAACTGAGCAGGAAATAGATTTTGGTTTCGTGCCTGTGATCTTGTACTAATTAATGTATGAAATGCCTTTCTTGACACAAGCATGTTTACATGTCTTTAAACCAGTGCTCTCCAGTTGATATACAGTGCCATCCAGATATGTAATTTAAAATTCTCTAGAAGCCCCATTAAAAAATAAAAACAGATATCCTGAAATTTTAACAACATACGTTATTTAACTGGATATAGCCAAAATAGTACCATGTCACTGTGTAATCAATATAAAAATCATTAATGAGATTTAAAAATTATTCTTTTTATATGAAGTCTCATAAACTAGTGTGAATTTTACATGTGCAGTGCATATCAGTTTGGACTAGCCTAATTTCAAGTGCCAATGGCCACATGTGGAGAGTGGCTGTTGAACTGTTACTTTACTGTATCTCTATTTAGGCAGAGGATTTTTTAGAGAAGAGAGGAAAATGGGACAGGAAAGAGAAAGGAAAAAAAGAGCCCCTATTGAATAAAGAGAATCCGTGGCACCAAATCTCCCAATGTAAGCATCCCCTAAAGGTTTGATTTCCTTTATTTAACACCCTAGCAGGAGATCGTTGTAATCAGAACAATCTTAAGTACTCAATATCTGCCTTAAAAAATTTGAAAACTGAGAATCAGTGGTTTTTGTCTGTTAGGATGAGAATGGACTTTGGTGACGGGACAGGTAGACCTTAGTTCAAACCAGTCCCACTGGGTCTGAACTGTGAGCTTATGCAAATCTGTAGCCGTTTTGGCTACACTCTAATAATAGGGACCCAATAATGGAGACAAAAATGCTAGTCTTGCAGGGTTTTAGTGGGGATTAAATTAGATTCCTTATGTGAATGTACCTCGTTGAGTCAGTGTGTGAGGTGGGCAGTCTCCTGGTGCTGTTATCTTCCTCTTACTCCATTTGTTTTTCTAATCAGGGTGCTTTTCTCAGCCTTTCCTTCCTGTATTTCCCTCTTTCAGGATTTGGACTGATTTCCTACTCTACATTCCCAGAATTCAGGAAAACTACTAGAGTACTTACTGCTTTACATTCACACTCTACGTTCCCACTCTACCTTTTCAGGTTCGGCCACACATCCTGCTCAGAGGCTTTAGTTGTGATTGTGTTATGAATGTAAAAAAACTTACTGTTGAGGCATCAGTAATAATGATAATAACAATTCAGTGACTACCTAAGCCAAATCCATATGAAATGTTCCATTAAGTTGCTCTAAATTTGGTGAAAAGACCAGTAGTACTTCTGTTTTTGCTCAGTGGGTGGCAGCATTGTCTAAGTCACTGATCTCTGAGCTGCTGATCTGTCAGCCAGTTTCCTTTTTGATGCTACAGTTGTGATTGTCTGTGGTTCATTTTCTAAACCTGGAGGAGAACTTTTTCTTCTCGTCAAAAGCCTAGGGTAACTGGCTTTGCGTGGTGGTGTGTGGACTGTAATCCCAGCCACTCAAGAGGCTGAGGCAGGAAGAATGCTTGAGGCCAGGAGTTTGAGACCGGCCTGGGCAACATAGTGAGACTTTGCCTCAATTAAGAGAAAAAAAGTCTAGGGCACCAGACTACCATGCCAAGGTGCCTATTAAGCCCCACTGGAGTTGGGTCTCTGGTAGGGGCCTAGGAGATTGATGGTAGGAAAGAACACTTTCCAGTAGGAGATCCCCAAGGGTCAAGAGTGAGGAATGAGGGGGTGGAGAGATGGACCCAGAAGGCTGGATGAAAACTGGAATAGCTTTTTAGACAGAGACTGCTGACAGGGATCAAAGACCGGTCTTCTGGTAGGTTCACTGTAATAACTGGGAGCAATTTTGTTGCTCTCATCCCCCTCTTAGTAAGATGTGTCATCTTTAAATTAGAAGGATACATTTGAAAAAAATGTTTTGTGTTTTTAAATATTTTGTCACCTGGAGTTTCTATGCATCTTCTCTCCCCCAATACAATGAGAGTTGGTATTCTGAATGACAATCTTAGGGAATCACATTATCCAACTATTTGAATTAAAGAGAGTCTAATTATATTTGCAAACTTAAAGTTCTTTCAGGCTTTCCTTTACATTTCATCAGGTGAGGTCGTTAGACTTACATGGTGTGGATCAAGTGATTAAACAGAGAACATGTGGAGAATGCAGGAAAGACACCAAAGACAAAATAAAATTTAAAAAAGCTTTGGTTTCTTTTATTTAACACCCCAACAGGAGATTGCGATCAAATATCCCATTTGTTTTAAAAGACGTATAGCTCAGAAAATAGGATAGAAACTATTAGTTATTATCCAGAGGATGGACTAAACCAGAAAAACTTTTGAAGTCAAGCTACATGGATTCTGTGACTAACCATGCTAACAAAAAAGAGAGCAGGAAACCACTAGGATTATCTTGGGTTGTCTGTATTCAGTCATTTATTTATATATTTAAAAAATTGGGCTGGGCACGGTAGCTCACGCTTGTAATACCAACACTCTGAGAGGCTGAGGCAGGTGAATCACCTGAGGTCAGGAGTTCGAGACCAGCCTGGCCAGTGTGGCAAAACCTTGTCTCTACAAAAAAAAAAAAAAAAAAAAAAAGCCAGACTCACATCTGTAACCCCAGCACTTTGAGAGGCTGAGGCAGAATGATTGTTTGAGTCTAGGAGTTCAGGACCAGCCTGGGGAACACAGTGAGACCTTGACTCTAGAAGATATAAAATTAGCTGGGCATGGTGGTGTATGCCTTTAATACTAGCTACTATGGAGGCAGAGGTGGGAGGATTGCTTGAGCCTGGAAAGTCAAGGCTTCAGTGAGCCAAGACTGCACCACTGCACTATCCTGGGTGACAGAGTGAGATCTTGCCTCAAAAAACAGAAACAAACAAACAAAACAAAACTAGCCATGCAAGGTAGCTCAGGCCGGTAATCCCAGTATTTTGGGAAGCCAAGGTAGGAGGATCACTTGAGCCCAAGGAATCAACGCTGCAGTGAGCTGTGATCATACCACCACACTCCAGCCTGGATGACTGAGCTAGACCCTGTCTCAGAAAAAAAAAATTAAGTACCTGTCATGTGCTATGTATTATGCAAAAGGGAAGGCAGAGGAAGGAGACTTGAACAATGAATGAAGCACAATCCTTACTTGTAAGTCCTTATAACTTACTGGAGAAGAGAGACAAGCAAATCAATAATTCTAATGTGGTAAGTGCCACAATAGGGAAATACACTTTGTTATAGAAATAGAGAGAAAGCCACCTACCTGCTTACTGGTAGCCAAGAAAGCCTTCACAGGGAGGTGACACAAGGTGTCTTTAATGGCAGATAAGAATTATCCAAATTTGGTATAAGTTGGAAGAAGGCTTTTCGAAAGAAATGTGCAAAGACATTTGTATTAGTTTGCTCAATATTTGTGAGGAATAGCAAGTACATTGATATGAAGCTGAACCAGAGGCTGTGAGTGCACTGGGGAATGGGAGAATGATGGGAAATGAGTTTGGACAAAAAGCAGGAGTGAGATAATGATGGGCCTTTTGTGACATGTTTAGTAGTTTGGCATTGTATCTTATAGGATTTGATGACAGACAGATGTGGGGGTAAAGGAGTAGGACAAATGTGGTATGATTCCCAGGCTTCTACTTTGGGTGATAGAATGCATGTTGGGAATACAGAGGGGCAGGTTGTGGGAGGTAAGAAAGACAATGAATTTACTTTGGGACTTTGAGGGATCCTGCCCAGGTGACAACTGATACATAAAACTGGCTATCAAGAGAGAGATCTAGATTTCCAGTCATAGATTTTGTTCAATAATAATTACCATTTATTGAGGACTTACTGTGTACCAGAATTTGTATTAATCATCATGTTAAATCCTCTTAACAACTCCATAACCACATTTTACAGATGAGTAAGACCAAGGTACATGATTTGTCCAAAGTCACACGGCCAGCCAGAGGTAGAGCTTGAATGTGAACAGAGGCTGATACTAGCATCTGCATTCTTTTTTTTTTTTTTTTTTGAGACGGAGTTTCGCTCCTGTTACCCAGGCTGGAGTGCAATGGCACAATCTCGGCTCACCGCAACCTCCGCCCCCTGGGCTCAGGCAATTCTCCTGCCTCAGCCTCCTGAGTAGCTGGGATTACAGGCACGCACCACCATGCCCAGCTAATTTTTTGTAATTTTTAGTAGAGACGGGGTTTCACCATGTTGACCAGGATGCTCTCGATCTGTTGACCTCGTGATCCACCCACCTCGGCCTCCCAAAGTGCTGGGATTACAGGCTTGAGCCACCGCGCCCGGCCCAGCATCTGCATTCTTAACCACTGCTTTCTCCAGGAGCCATCCACATGAAAGTGGTAACCGCAGCAACAGGTATAGATGAGACCTCAGGAACAGGATGTACAATGAGAACAGTACATGACTGAGATGGCAGCTCTGGAGAATACAACCATTTGTGGGACAAGTAGGAGAAGAGGAGCTCATGGAGATGGAAAGAGTTGCCACAGAGGGAAGAGGAAAATGAGGAATGGATACTGTTTAGAAACCCAAGAGGAAAATTTCAAGGAGTTTCAAGGTCAACAATGGCAAATATCACAGAGATAAGATAACTGAGACCAAACAATAGCTTTGGTCTTCCAAAGACATTTCTGTGACTTCCTGGCACTAGGCCAAGGTTTCCAGTGGATGACCAAACATCAGCATTTGGGATTGCTACAGGCATTTTCACTTTCTGAGTTACTTTTCTGTTGATAATATGATTATCTTCTCAGACATCCAGAATATCCATCAGGATGATCTTTGATGTCCTTCTTCCGCATGACCAGCAATGAACAAATCATGTGGACCCCAAGTTTCTCTCATCTACCTCCTCCTCTCCATGCCGTCTCTGACAGCACAGTTCTTTGCTTTTTACCCACACCATGGTATTTCTATCCTGAGTGGTCTTCTTGACTCTTTTCACAGTCTCCTCTAATCTGCCTTGCCTGATTAATCCTTCTGAAGCCTTGCCCTCACCACGCCGCTCCCCAGCTCAGAAACCTTCAGTGGCTCTTGTTTATGGCATAAATTCCAAATTCTTATTGAAAGCCATCTATAAAATGGCTCTCGCTTATTTTTCCACCCACCTCCCCAAATTTTGTGCCTTGCAGCCTATTCTCCAGCCAGACTGAAACAAATGTTTTGTTTCCTGAGTTTGCTTCCTTAGATTGATTGCTTAGAACAATCTTTCCACCTGGATGCACTTTCCTTTCATCTTTCAGGTTCAAATCCTATCTACCCTTCAAAGGTCATCTCAAATACTATTTTCCTCTGTGAAGTTTTTCCAGACTCCTTCCATCAGAAATAATTTCAGCCTCTCTGAACTCACATGTGTGTGGCACTTTATACCCCTCTTAGGGGAATTAACGCTTTCTACCTTATTTTTTGGGGTGGTGGTGGTGGGGAGGGTTATATATGTCTTAGTTTTTGAAGAGAAGGTCTATTTTTAAGCTACTTTTTTTATTCCTCACTTTGCTTGCCACATGGGTGTTCTATATGTGGGTGTTTTCTTGAATATTTATTTACTGAATGAAAGGATAGTTTTCGCAATGAGAGCAATTCAATGGATAGTTGGTGTCACTGTCAGAAACTGTGCAAACTCTGGGTATTTATTTCTTAATTACATCTTTAGATGGAGACTTTCTAGTGCCCTGACATCTCAGCTAGATGGTAAAGACTTATAGCTAAAGTTTGAGAAAAGTTCATTTTAAGTAGTGTCAATGTCTGTTACAAAAGGTTTAAGCAGGTATTTGATTCCTTAGATATGCTCTGAAGAGCTACATTTTCTTATTTGGGGAAAAACTGCAGTTCTCTGGAGCATCTCAACATCTAGTCTGGTTATTTTTGAAACGTTTAATGTAGTCACCTTCTGCAGAGGCAATGTTAAGAATGTGCCTTTGAAGAAAGTAAATGAACAACAACAACAACAAAAGAATGTGCCTTTGAAGGTGGGTAGATAGCTAAGTAAAAGGAAAAGGTGCTTTTCTTTGGAATGGAATCCTGGATCTCTTGGAAATATCTTTATGTTTGTCGACTGTATACTATTTCTAGATTTTCCCCTTGACTCATAGATAGAACCAGATTAGGGAGTTAGAAGCTGTAGTCAGGACACTGGACCCAGTTTGGTGGTGCCTGTCTGTCTTGCTTGTGAAATTCAATCTAGAGTGTGGAGTTTCCATGGCTGAGCCTTCTATCCTGCATGGGTCTCTTTGGCCTTCTCTGGCCTTTGAGTTATTCTCTAGCCACATGCGGATAAGCTGCTTGTTAAACAAAACACAGTGGAACTCAAGGGAAGCATCAATGGAAAATGTCTTATGGCATTACGTTTATTTGGGTTTCAATGTCAAGTTTAAAGTTTATAATTTGAGCACGTGAACAGTTAGAGTTCTTCGCCTCTTCCTTGCTTAGGCAGGGCTAAATTGATCCTTTGGGGGGGAAAAAAAAAAAGAAGAAGGACTATTGAATTGCTCTCTTTGCTAGATCCTATACCAGGCAGATAATAAACAACAAATTTCATTTCTCTTGGTCTTCTTTAATAAAGATTGCATATATATATATACAGCCTTTCTTATTCATCTTTTTCCCTCTGCTCAGTGATTGGTTAGCCAATAGGCAGTTGTGAACCAAGGTAAATGCCACATCTTCATCAAAAGGTGAAGCACAGCCAATTCTGGGGGAGGGGAGGAAAAGATACCCACCACCTGCTGCATTTCTTGAGCAGGTGCTGCAGGGGCTGATTTTTTTTTTTCCATGCCTGGGCCATAGGTACCCATATCCCAGATGAGAAGCTTAAAGATTAAGAAGGTCCTAGCTATGGGTGTTACCCTCTGTTAAATTGAATGTTACTTTGTGCTTTCATCCTCTCTCTCTTTATATCCCCTTTTACCCAATCTCTGACTTATTCACAATTACACCTTCCTACATGGAATCTAAAGGGTTTGATTTGGAATCATTTTCACTGCAGATCAGTAAATTCACATGTGTTCACAATTTTTTCATATTCTATTTTAGAAGGAATGGTTTTGGTATTTTTGTGTAATCACTCTAGTACTTTTCCTTAATTCTTTGTTTCTTTGGTTTTGAGTTCTACATGCTTTTCCCTTCTAATTTAGACCCCTTTATTTTCTGTCCTCTTTTAACCTGTGTCTGATGCCTTTGCCTGCTGTTTATTAGAAACTTGGAGGTGGCAGGGGCCTTGATTTATAGAATAAGAAATTAGATGGGACTCTTTTTAAAAGGGGGGCTCACATCAGAAACACCTTTTGTGCTATAGTCAGAAATTTTATAAATATTATATGGAGCCTGGAGTTTAAACATTTTACATGAAGTCTGCAATTGCAAATTAGGAATTTAATTATAACTGGTGGCATAAAGACTCTGGATTCCAATTTATGGAGTATGCCAAAATGGGTTGGTAGAATCAGGTGACTCACTGCACAAGCAAAGGTAACCAACCTTTAAGATTAGTCAACATTGTGAAGAGTGACAAACGTAACAAACAAAGTATATCTCCAAGTAGCTGATTAAATTTTCTATAATGACTTTGAATCATGTATATATAATATTCTAACCAATGTAAAGAATTAAAGTCAGCGGGATTAGAAATCATGGACATAAAGCACTTTATGGTTTGTTATTCCTATGACAAAACATGTTTTCTCATTTAATCATCACCATACCCTTGTGAAGATGGCATTACTGTGACCTCATCTTATACATAAAGGAACAGAGGCCCAAAAGCTTAATTGCTCCAAAGTCACATGCAGTGACTGAGACAATTCAGGTCATCTGACTTCAGATCTCAGCCTCTTTTCCATATATTTAAGTCTTTATCTTGGTGAGCAAATGTGACAAAGACAAAAAAAATTAACATATGCACATTCAGAATCTTTCCATTCCTCCTGCCTTCTAAAAGAAAGTAGGTTTCTTGGATGGGCAGCTGCTTTTGTTATGTGGTATCTGATAATGAGAAGGGAGGATTGAATGATTGAGCTACATTGGTTAGGGCAGAGAGGTACTGGAGGGAGAGAAGAATATTCCAGAAAGGGAAACAGGAAGGGGATGACAGCAAATGCAGGCTGAGATTTGAGAGCTAGTTTTTGGGAGTTTGGGGGAGTGTGAGACATGAAATTCATGGCACGTCTGTTCTCATGAGAGAGTAGGAAGAGGATGGGGAAAGAGGGTCTTGAAGAAGTTTTATTTTTATTATGAAAGGAAGGCTCCCTTGGTGCCTTTTAAAGAAATTGCAGTAACAATTTCAGTGACTCTTCAGATCTCTGAAGGCTAACTTGTTCTTTCTTTAGATTCAATGCCTCTCTGCAACTGGTCCACCTTTATGTGTGTTACATGGGCTCATTAACATGTAATATGTTAATCCAGGTTTTCACTTTCTCATGTGCAGTTAGGTAGGGAAAGAGAGGTCAACAATGTGTTGAATCCAAACTCAGCAATGCCAGAGAACTCTGAAGAATAAGCAAAGGACAAGTTGCCCAGCTCTCCTGTTGGAGGCCGCAGTCAGGCCTGAGGTAAAGTCTCAGGTGTACATTGTGAGACTTCTCACTTCACAGGTTCTTCTTTTCTTCTTGTACTTAGGAAATTCTTCTTGGTGCTAATCTGATCCTTCTGTAATTGAGTAATGATAATGAATATTCTTTTATTCACAAGAAGAGAAACAGCACAGCTCTAAAGGGAGTTCCCCTCCCCCCACCCCGCCCTCAGTTTTCTCCTATTTCAAAGTTTGTGGTAAGCATGATCTTGTGACTCGATTCTACTGGTGTAATAGTCTAGACACCAGCAGTGGCCATGGGTCATAAACTGGGTACAGAAATGTGTTGCCTTGGCTGAACCATTGATCTTGTCCCAGGAGAAAAGTCACTGAGTCTCAGCTGAGTCAAGGCTGGGAACAGGAGAATCTGAGGCCAAAGGTAGACCCTGGCATATGACTTACCTAAACATCTGGGGACTTTAGATTTGATTTGTTGAGATTTGGTACTTTATCTGCAAGCTTCAGACTGTTAGTTCAGGGGTAGGAAGCTGATTATTCATTAATTTTATACCAATGTTCAGAATAGACTAACTGACAGATCAAGAGCCTGTAGTTTGAATAGGAGTGGAAGCAAGTACATTTTCTTCTGTCCCTTGAGGTACTTCCTATGACAACATGAAGTAACTAGGCTTGCAAAATCACGTACATTATTCATTCCAAAGTACTGGCCACTGCTTGATCAATACCATTATTTGGGGGCATCTTTTTCATAGCTTTTCCTCTGGTTGCCTACTGATTTGCAACTTCATCTTTCTTAAGATAACTACGTCAAAAGGAACTGCTGTCATTTGGATGAACAAATCTTGGTATGTGAGTTTTTAAAAAGTCATCCACATTATGGTTTCACCTTGCAGGTATTCATTTTTATCTTAAATAGGACTCTTTGGGTTGTAAGCAACAGTTAAAAAGTAGTTATTTTAGTCTAAGCTGCTATAACAAAATACCATAGGCCAGGTGGCTTATAAACAACATAAATTTATTTCTTCCTGTTCTAGAAGCTGGGAAGTCCAGGATCAAGGTGATGGCAGATTGGTGTCCGTCCGGTAAGAGCTTGTTTTATGGTTCATAGATGGCGCCTATTTGTTGCGTCTTCACGTGGCAGATCAGGCCTCTTTTTATAAGGGCACTAATCCTATTAATGAGGGCTCTATCCCATGACCTAATCACCTCTCCAAAGGTCCTACCTCCTAATACCATCACCTGGAAGATTAGGATTTGAACATAAATACTCAGACTATAGCCAAGTCAAACTAAAGTAAAAATGGCAATTTAATTCCTCATGTGACTGAGAAGACCATAGATATATTAGTAAGGCTTGATTGTGTCTTGAGGGCCCATCTGTCTTCACCTCTCAGCCTGGCCTCTTCCTGGTTGGCTGCAATTTTGTCTATGTTGGTGAGATAGTCACCAGCACAGACTTAAGGAGATATGAGTAACTGGAAGGGCTTAAATAATTTGGAACTAGTCTGAGAAGTCTTATGACCTTGCTATGCTTTGGTTTCCTCATCTGTAAAATGAGACAACACCACATCCATATAGTATTAAGTGAATATTTAATGAGCTAATGGAAGATGTATACCTCCACAATTAACATGAGCTTTGGAGTCACACCTGGTTCCATCACTTGTTCAGTTACTTGTATGAGGATACTTATAACACTTGGTCATAGGCTCTCTGGGATTTAAGATGCTAGATTGTCTATAAAACCCCTGATAGGGCATCTGAAACATAGAGCTGCCAGTAAATAGTAGCTATTAATTGAGTAGAATTTTGAGAAATGACTATTAATGACTTGAATGTAAAGGTAAACTGAGGCATCGATGGGGAAGGAGATGGGCAGTGATCCATAAAGGGGGCACTTTGGGCAAGGTAAGCTTGGGTAGCACCCAGGGGTAGACATGGGGCTTTTATTCTTTGTGTTAGAATTAAGGTAAAAACAGACACACCAAGTGATGGTCTGGGGAAGAGCTTGTCAGCCAGACAAGAAGGTAGCATCTTTGGAAGAGAGCTCTAGTTCCATCAGGGAGTCTGTGTTTTTGGAAGGGTTCTTTTTGTAGAATTTCGGTACTTAGCTTAGTGTTCATTGCACTGACTTGAATTGTCAGAGAGAGTCCTCTTAATATGCTTGATGGTGGCAAATGTTCCACGTATGAGGTGGATTCTACAGTTCAGAGCCAAATCTAATGAATTAGGTAGGGGATAAAGCCAAGTAATTCTCATTCAGATTAAAAAAAAGACCAAACTAGTGTGATTATTTGTTTTTCCCTCTGACTTAAACCTGTGTTTGAAAACAACAGTGTCAGTTATATACCGTTTTAAAAATCAGTGTCATCATTTTATATTTTACATGTGGAATATATTAACTCAATACATTGTGTATACTTGCTAGACACTAGGCATGATAGTAAGTGCTAGAGTTACAAAGTATTGCTTTTTGGAGAACCAGTGGTCGTTGGGGAGAAACCAGAAGATCAGTCATCATAATGAAGCAAGATCAGACTTGGGGAGTTTGTTCAGGTTCTAGGAGCTGTCACTGCAGTGGGAATGGGCGAGTTGGGGCAGGCTGTGGTGTCTGGGAAGTTTTAAAATAGCAGTGATGCTTGAGCAAGAAGTTGAAGGATGAATATGGATTTATAGAATAAGCAGGGTGTAGAGATTGTGTGTGTGTGTATTTCATAAAGAAAGACATGCATGTGCAAAGGCCTGGAGGCTGTTGATGTCAGCAGAATGTTTCGAGGAATGGATAAAATGAAATAGATGAAACACTTGAGGGCATTTTTTCTCCATTAGTTGAGGCTAGGAGAGACATTCTATATCTAATGTCTTACTAGGGTAAGGATTTGAAGAATCTTTCTAAGATGTCCAGTCTTTTTTTTTTTTCTTTTAGAGATGGGTTTCACTCTGTTGCCTAAGTTGGAGTGCAGTGGCTATTCATAGTTACACTTACAACACACTGAAGCCTTGAACTCCTGGACTCAAGCTGTCCTCCTAGCTTGGCCTCCCAAGTAGCTAGGGCTACAGGCACATGAGACTGTGGCTGACTAATATGTTTCATCTCAAAAGTCAGCAAATAAAAGGCAGCTGAGAGAAAGCCATGGTTCCTACCTGATCACCCTCCCAACAATCCTGTGAGGATTTTACAGATGGGGACCCTGATGTTCAGTGGGTTTAAGTGATTTCCCTAAAGTCTCTGCTAGGAAGAAGCAGAACTGGGCTTTCCATTGGAGTCTGCCTCACTGCAAAGCCCATGACAAATTATGAACATAATTTCCTCTTTATCTGATGACTTGGGACTTTGTCTCACCTCAGGACAACTCTTCTGAACATGAGATTGCCAGGTAAAGGTTGGTAGCTGGAGATGTAGCAGCGGGTGCAGGGGTCTGAGCACATGGACTGGCCATAGGCAGTGTGCAGACTAGTGGTTCTTTGACTTCAGAGTGCCTAAGCATCTCTGAGAGGACTGGTAACAGTTCAGATTCCCCAGCCCCGCTTTAGGGGTCTGCCATGTTATGAAGCACCTAGGGTGACTCTGATGCAGACGGTACATGGTTCATACTTTAACATCGCTCTGAATGAATTTCTTATATGAATTTGGTTCTCCCTTCCTCCCTCCCTCCCTTTCTTCTCTCCTGCTTTCCATTCTCTCCCTCTTTCCCTTCTTCCTTTCCTCTCTTTCTCCGTTCCTTTTTTTTGCCTTTATTTCTTTCTTGGTGTTTTGCTTGTTCTCGGATTGCAATATCGGGAAAAGCCAAAATCATCACAGCTTCTGTCACTTGGTTCCAATGACTTGAGGAAATCACAACTATTCATGCTCTATTTCAGTGTGTATGTTTCCTGTCTGACAAAAGTATGCATTCCTTGCAGTCAGAATTTACGTATTTTGTGTGCCTTTCACAGACACTTCCATGGTCATGCTCCCAGGTACACTGGGTGCCTAGTACCTTTTGACTACTTTACAACTAGGCATTTTGAAACACGTAATTCATCTAAGGCAGGCAGGCAGGCTCAGCTATTTGCCTCAACATTCTGTGCTGCCTCTGTGGACTTCCTGTGAATGTCCTCCACTCAGCCTCTGCCTTTTCTAGCTCTTGCGCCCTTCACAGCATCCTGGAGAGTCCTTGATGAGTAGAACATAGACTCATGCCTAGTGACTCTTTTCCAGTCTCAGCTCTCAGCATTTTCACAGCCTCTGGTGAAACTTCACCCCTTGGGAACCTCCGGACCTGTGCTTCCCTAGTCATGCTCACCTATTTGATGCTTTTATCATCTTGTGTTTCTAAAAAAGGAAATCCGTTTTTGGTTCACTTTTGATTCAGCTCTCCTTGCTGCAGTTGGCTTAATATCTGGGTGGAGCTGTGCGAATGATCCGACCTTGTCCTACTTAGGCAGTTTTCTCTTCTCTTCTGGGCTTTTGGTGACGAGAACCCAACCTTCTTAGGAGGCTGGAATCTTTGCACAACATCACACAACTGGGGGATTCCTTTCTGTCTTTCTGCCTTGGCCTGCCTACCTGGATTCTGAAGTCAGGTTACGTGGGTTTGAATCCTGCTTTCTGACTGTGAACTTGGGCAATGTTTTAAAGCTCTCTAATCTCCCATTTTCTCATCTGTAAAATGAGGATCGTAAGGTGGTTGTGAGGTTTAAAGGAAAGGATGCTTGAAATGAGAGTACCTGGAGTGCCGTAAATGGCTATTGCAATTATGTTATTGGGTGATTTTTATTTTTTGTTCTTCGCTTTCCCAATTCACATTCTATTGGTCCTACCAGGCCCAGCTAGAACTGTGCCTCCTCCACAAAGCTTTTCCTGTCCACTCAAGCCAGCAGGGAACTCTGTCCCAAATTCTCATCATTGCTGATGTCTGAGATTCATGCTTGCTTATTTCTTTTAATATTTAATGTGTGTTACTACTGTACTGGATGCTAATTAATTTTATTCTTGCTCCCTATTGTAGAGAAAAGTCCTTGAATACTGAAAATAAAGACTTTTTTTCTCTTTCAGCCTCTCCACTATCAGTTATGTTATTAGTATTAGCCCTTCCTTCAGGTGTCATGATTAAGGACATATAAATCAATACATTCAACATAAACTCATTTGGGATAAATTGAGATAAATTGGCAGCATCTACACTGCAAATGACAACATCCTGTTATCTGACATTCAGCCATCTTTATCCTGTTGCTCTTACTTAAATGCAGAGGAAAGTCCTTTAATGGGGAGGAAAGTTTTTTTCCAAGGAGTAGTGCATTTTAGGCTTTGAATGAGACTGGTAGAAAATAGGTAGAAGAAACCCGTCCAGGATTTGGAGCCCTGAATGAGCAGGATAATTGCCTGAGGAGCTTAAAAACAACACAGACATTAAGCCACATGGGCCAGTTAAATCCAAATCTCTGTGGGTGATTAGGACTTACTAAAAAATACTACACCTGATATAGTATTTTAAAAAAGCTTACCAGGTAGTTTAATTATGCAACTGAGGTTAAGAACCTTTCCCTGTTCTGAAGTCAGGTTTCCCTAGCCCCTTCACCTGATGAATGGACTTCGGTTTGAATTACCTGCATCCAGCGTGGTTTTCTGGGGTGTTGGCTACAATTAGCTTGTAGGAATTAGCTTTTAATAGCAAATGGATATTTTAAGGGTCCAAACCGTGCCATTAAAGAGACAGGTTATGATGCTAGAATGCCTTGCAGCCTTGCTTACTGACAGTATACCTTGGAATAGAAGTTTCCCTTGCCCTAGGTCACTAGTGCCATAGCAGAGAACTGACAGAGCTCTCTAAAGACCTAAAGTATTTATAACTCTTATAGTATTTCTGCAAGGTGAGCTTTGCTGCCAGAAGCCTGAACTGGGGCCACTAAGCTCTAGGCAAAGAAGTCCAGTACAGCTGCTGTAGCCTGCTCAAGGAGACAGTTCTTAGTGTGGAGAGTTAGAAACTCATGTGTCCTTCCCAGAGGACACAAAGGAGAAAGGCTGGAGAGGAGACTTATCAGGCTGCCTCCTTTGTCTTGTTTCTGATATTTTGCAAAGGAACAAATTAAGAGCTTTTAAAAAACAGGTTTATTGAGGTATAATTTGCATGCCACAAATTTCATCTTTTTAAAGTGAACAATTCAATGAGGTTTCATAAATTTACAGAGCTGTGCAACCATTACCACAATCCAGTTTTAGAATATTTCCATCATCCCCCAGAAATTCCTTGTACCAATTTGGAGTTAGTTCCTGCTTCCAGCCCCAGATCCAGGCAACCAGGAATCTGCATTCTGTTGCTATAGTTTTTTGTTTATTGGATATTTTGTATAAATGGAATCATACAATATGTAGCATTTTGTATCTAACTTCTTTAATATTCCTAAGGCCCATTCATGTTGTAGTCCATTCGTGTTGTATAATTTTTTTTCCTGAATTGTTCGTTGTGTGGATATGCCACATTTTATTTATTTATTCATCAGTTAGTGGGCATTTAGATTATTTCTATTTTTTGGCTATTGTAGATAATGCTGTTGTGAACATTGTATACAAGTGTTTGTGTGGACATATGCTGTCATTTCTCTTGGATAAATAGCAAAGGGTGAACCCACTGGGTTGTATGGTAAATTTATATTTCAGAAACTACCAAATTGTTTCCCAAAGTGGTTATACCATTTTGTATTCTCACCATAATGCATAAAGTTTTTAACTTCTCTACATCCTCACCAACTCTTGTGATTGTTTATCTTTCTGATTCTAATGGGTATACAGTGGTATCTTGTGGTTTTAATTTACATTTCCTTAATAATCTATAACATTGGCATCTTTTCATGGGATTGTCATTCATCTATCTTCTTTGTCTAAATGTCTCTTCATATCTTTTACTAATTTTCAAATTGGTTTGCTTGTCTTATTATTTAGTTGTAAGCATTCTTTACATATTCTGGATAAGTACGTTATTAGAGATATGATTTGCAAATATTTTCTCAGTGGCTTGTTCTTTCACTTTCTTAATGATGTCTTTTGAAGCTTGAAGTGTTTAAGTTTGATGAAGTCCACATGTGATTTTTTTCCTTTTTGAGTCATACTTTTAGTGTCCTATCTAAGAAATATTTGCCTATCCAAGATCAACAAGACTTTCTCCTAGATTTTAGATTTTCTTTTAAAATTTTTATAGTTTTAGCTCTTACATTTAAGTATGTGATTAATTTTGAGTTAATTTTTCTGTATGGTGTGAGCAGGGATGTACATTAATCTTTTTGCATGTAGAGATCTATTTGTTCCAGTAAATATTTTTGCAAAGATTACCCTTTTCCCTTTGAATTGTCTTGGTGCCTTTGTTGAAAATCAATTTGCCATAAATATAAGTGGTGATTTTTGGACTCTCAATTTTGTTCCAATGATTTATATGTTTATCTTTATGGTCACTAATACACTGTCTTGATTACTGTAGCTTTATGATACATTTTTCAATTAAGTGGAAGTCTTCCAACTTTGTTTTTATTTCCAAATTGTTTTGGCTACTCTGAGTCCTTTGTATTTCCATTTAAATATTAGAATCAGCTTTTTAATTTCTGCAAAAAACAAAAAACAAAAGCCTTGTTGGGATTTTGTGTGTGTGTGTGTGTTGTTGAACCTACAGATCAGTTTGGGGGAATTATTGCTACGAGATTGAGCTTTCCAGTCCATGAATGAAGTGTTTCTCCCTTAATACAGGTTTCCTTTAATTTTTCTGAGCAATGACTTAATTTTTGGTGTACAAGTCTTACAATCAATACCTTCTTGTGAGTTTGTGTGGTCCTGTCAGGGACATTTGTTTTTTTCTCAGAGGTCTCATTGAAAGCAATGGAGAGAGATAACCAGCTGAGCAGCTGAGAGCAGGAGGAGGTGTGCCAAGTGAGAAAGGCGTGGGCCTGGGGCTCAGGAGGATCAGCTCTGAGCTGTGGCAAGCCATTTAACCTCTCAGTTTGCTGACCTCTAAAATAAATGTAATACAATTTGTTTTTGCATTGAGGTTGTAAACATTAGAGTTAGAAAAATGTTGGTATAGAGTGGGTGTTCACAATTTGCTTTCTGACCTTGTTGGTGCCTGTGATGATGATTATACAGCATTTTGCATGCCATTAAAAGGGAGGGGAGGTATTGAGAAGAGATGCTGCTTTCAGGACACTAGTCCAAGACAGAAGCTGATGATCCACAGTGAAGAAGAAGTGAATGTTCCAGTTCAATTTATCTCCAAACACCTAATTGAATTAACTACTATCACCCGCATTTTACACCAAGAAAACTGATGTTCAGAGAAATAAAGTCAAGTTGCTGGGATCACAAAGTGGGTAAGAGGCAGAGCAGGATTTAAACGCAGATTTGTTTGACTTCAAAGCTTGTGCTGTGTCACTATTTCTCCCCACACTCACTGATCCTGCAAGGTCTCATAAGGGGATCTGCAAGGCAGCAGTAAATTCCAAGCAGGACATGTAACTCCTCAATGGACAAATGGACACTGATAAGTGATTGCTATATCTTGCTTCTCCTTGTTACTTAACATGTTAAAGGTTTAACTTTGCCTCAAGATTCAGAAAGATAGTTATGACTCCCATTACTGAGGATCAGGTGGGAAACCCAAGCTGAATTCATAGAGGGTGATCATAGGGAGCTGTTACAAAAAGTCACCTGGCTATTTGTTTCCAATGTTTTAGTGGGACCTGACTTGAGCACCACATTTCACCAGATTTCAAGCTATAAGACTTCCATTTTCTGCCAGGCGCATGGCTCACTGTAATCCCAGCACTTTGGGAGGCTGAGGCGGGTGGATCACAAGGTCAAGAGATCGAGACCATCCTGGTCAACATGGTGAAACTCCATCTCTACTAAAAATACAAAAAATTAGCTGGGCACAGTGGTGTGTGCCTGTAATCCCAGCTACTCAGGAGGCTGAGGCAGGAGACTTGCCTGAACCCAGGAGGCGGAGGTTGCGGTGAGCCAAGATCGCGCCATTGCACTCCAGCCTGGGTAAAAAGAGCAAAACTCCATCTCAAAAAAAAAAAAAAAAAAGACTTCCATTTTCTCAGCTATAATAGTTTGTGAGAGGAAGGTGAAGCTTGTGGCCATATGAGCTTCAGATCTGAGGCTGTAAATATTCTCCTGCTGGTTGTTCTTGGCTTGCTCAACAGCAGCACAACTATTAATAATACAGCACAATGTATTAACATGACTTGTTTCCCATGTGGGAGACTTAGTTTTGATTACTAGGAGATTCATTAATATGGCAATATAGAGAATGTATGGGCTTGGGAATCAGATGAATTTTTGTTCCATTTCCATTATTTATTTGCTAGCTTTGTGATCCTGAGAAATGTATTTAACTTAACTGAGCCTATTTGCTAATGTAAAATGGTGAAAATAATTGTCATGAGGATTAAGATGAGATAATATCTATAAATCACTCATTAGTACCAGGTATATAATACAATCTAGACAAATAGTACCATTTCTCCTTTGGAATGGCATTTAAGTAGATTTAGTGTCAAAGATATCTTACTGTGGACAAGTATATTAGTTAGCATTTGCTGCAGTAACAAATAGCCCCTTAAGCTTAGCCACTAAAAATCACATTCAGGTCAGGTGTGGTGGCTTATGCCTATAATCCCAGCACTTTGGGAGGCCAAGGTGGGAGAATTGCTTGAAGCTAGGATTTTGAGGCCAGCCTAGGCAACACAGTGAGACCCCTATTTCTATAAAAAATAAAAAATAGCTGGGCATGGTGGCATATACCTGTAGTCCCAGTTACTTGGAAGACGGAGGCAAGAGGCTCACTTGAGCCCAGGAGTTTAAGGCTGCGGTGAACCAGGTCTGGGTTATTGCATTCCAACCTGGGCAACAGAGTGAGACCTTCACTCTGTAAAAAAAAAAAAAAAAGAAAATCACATTAGTTTATGTGTTGCTTATGAGGGCTTTGCTGGACTTTGCTGGGTTGGGTTCTGCCCTTTGTATCTTTTTACTGCAGGACCCTGGTTGAAGGAACATGCTGTTCTTATGGTGGCCTGCAGAAACTCAAGAGGGCTGGAGCCAACCCATATCAATGTATTTAAAGTCTCTCCTTGGCCACGGTGTGTGTCACATTTGCTCACATTCATGATCATATGGTCAAGCTCAGAGTCACGGGGTAGGTAAGTGTAGTTCACCTAAAGGGAAACATGGTAAATGAATAGTGTAATCTGTAGCAAGTAAGAATATTAATAGAGGCAATTCTTGGTAATACAAGTATTGATCATTGCATACATGGAATATCTGAGCCTTTTCATTTGTATCTTTCCCTTTGGCTACGGAAGTTTGTCTCTTTTTTCAGTTTTTTTTTACTTAAAGAAGAGCTGCTGAAAGATAATTTGTCAATATCTGAGAAAAGATTTCCTTTTTCTCTTCCAACTTCTTATTCTCAGCCACTTGTGACTCATGTTTCTTTACTGCTGGCATTCTCAAGGCTTTCATAGGCCCCTTTCTCTTCTTATTTTATGCTCTTCAACAGGTGACCTTATACATAACCATGGCTTCAGTTAAGTACTCTCTGATGATTCTTATTTCCACATTCTCAGCACAGATGCCTCAGAGTCCCAGACCCATAGAGCCTGCTGCCTGCTCGACATCTCTGCTATGTTTTCCCCATAAATCTCAGCACAGTAAGACTTAACTCTGGTCACTGTAAGTGTGTCTTCAAGGACCAGGCCATCCAGCCAGTTATTCATGGCAAACACTTAGAATCCATTCTTAGTATCTCCTCCCTTACTCTCCTATCCAATCCGTCTACAGATTCTCTTCTCTTTACCTCCTTGGGGCCTCTGTGATCAGCCACTTCTCCCCATCCCTACTGCTACCACCAAACCGGGATCCTCTTTCACCTGGCTATTGTAACATTCCCCCAACTCTTTCTACATCCTTTTTCTTCTAGTTGGAGTCTTTTTATTTAAGTTCAAACATGGTCATATCTTCTTTTGGCTTAAAACTCTTCAATGACTTTGAATAGCTTTTAGGATAAAGACCAAAACCCTTTCCACGGCCCTGCTGATCTGGCCTTTTCTTGTCTCTCCCATTTTATTTTGCACCACTCTTCTTATTGCCTATATTGCAGTTTCAATGCTCTCTTCTTTCAAATCCCTGAATATGTCATGCTGTCACCTGCCTTGGGGACTTTGCACATGCTTTCCTCAGTTGAAGTGTTTTTTTCCTGACGTCCATCCTTGAAATCCCAGCTCAGATGTCTCCTCGTTGAAACACTCCTCAGCTTCTCCAGGCTGAGAGAGTTCTCTTCTCTTCTGTGGTCTAAAGAAGTCTATATATGTACACTTATGTGTGTAGAATGCATCTTATGATATTATTATTTGCTTTTGTGACTCTCTGCTTGGGGTGCAAAGTCTTAGGGTAGGGTACCATCTTATTTTCCAAACAATTTTTAAAAGTTCTTTTGATCTCAAAAAAATTGTGCAAAAGCCCAGTTAAGGCTTAGAAAAGCCAAGATGCTCCACTTGAGGACCTCTTTGAAACTAAACCCCATAATAACAAGCATAAAAAATTGGAGGTAGGAGGAATATCAGAACTCTGGCCCACAACCTTTATTTTTACTAATAAAGAAATTGAAGCCTAGGGAGATGAAATGATTGGCTTATGGTTATGTGGCTGGTGGTGTCAAGCAAGAACGAAACATGAGTGCTATGAGTCTATCCGAAAGAGAGCATTCTCATTCTCTCCCCAAAGCCTCCATTTTTCTGGAGACCTAATTTGTGCCGGGAATTATATTAAAGTCCTTTATATAAAGTCTCTAACTTTTAGAACCACAAGGTGAGTTTAATTCCCATTTTAATTTGAGGGAAAAGGAAAATAACAGAGATTATAATGTGTTCAAGGCTCATGTCACTTGTGAGGAAATGTCTAAGCATGTCAATAATACTTGTCATTATATTGTATTTCTTTTTACTTGTTTGTTGGGTGGGGTGAGGGGTTAAGTCTAGATCAGCCTAAGGAGATTTTCATTGGAAACTGGTAATCCCTGAGAGGCTTTCTTAGTAGACTTGCAAGGTTTCAGCGCTTCAGTGTAAGTTATTGAAGTGTGAGTTTCAGTGAGCCTGTAATTCAGGGAGCTTTATGGAGCCCCTGCCATGTGTACTGCACCGTGCCAAGTTAAATAGGGGTGAAGAAGAGCTAGAAGCCATGGGTATGGACCAGCCCTGATCCATTTTGCTGAGTGAGAATGAGCCCAGAGTCACTTAAATGAGTCAGGAGTGACATGCAAGTAAACGCTAAGTTATATACCAAGTTTGTTGTTTCTTTTTTGTGTGTGTTTTAGACAGAGTTTTGCTCTTGTTGCCCAGGTTAGAATGCAGTGGTGCGATCTCAGCTCACTGCAGCCTCCACCTCCCAGGTTCAAGCGATTCTCCTGCCTCAGCCTCACAAGTAGCTGGGATTACAGGTACCGCCCGGCTAATTTTGTATTTTTAGTGGAGTCAGGATTTCCCCATGTTGGTCAGGCTGGTCTCGAACTCCTGACCTCAGGCAATCTGCCCGCATCAGCCTCCCAGAGTGCTGGGATTACAGGCGTGAGCCATTGCACCTGGCTGTTGTTCTTAAATGTTAATCTCTTGGCCTAAATAGTTGGCCTGCTTAAAACATCAACCAGCCCTCACCCTTTCATCATCTGATTCTTGTCAAACACGGAGTCTTGCATTGAGATTTCCCCACATTCTCAGTGGTTCCTCTGTACTCCTCAGTAGTATCAGAACTATTATTGCCAGAGCTGATTGCCAGTGTGCGGTCTCCACCATCTGGCTCCTTGCAAAGAGCGGATAATCCTTTTAAAGTCTTAATAGTAATAGATGATTTGTTTGGCCTTATTTTCTAACATTAGCTTTTAGACAGACTGTCTCAAATCCACTGGTTTTGAATTTGCATCCTAGCCTAGAGATGAAGAGCAGTTACTTAGAAACAGGAAAGAGCTGAGAACAGGGTCATGCACAATCAGATTTGGAAAAACTTCTTATGCTAATTTCCCTAACATGGAAATCTTTTTATCTGTATGTAGTGGGAGAGTAAGTTGTAGAGAAAATGTGAAACATGGTGTCAGGAAGACCTGGGTTGCTGAACATCTCAGTTCTGCCAGGGACTAGCCAGTGAAACAGGACAACCATGAATTTTTCTAAGCATTAGTTTTTTTAACCCATACCATGGGGACAGCAATATCTTTCAAAGTTGCAGAGTGATTTGTGGGTTGGAAATCACTCTAAAATTTTTAGGTAGTGTTCTGTGTGGAGCCCAGGCCTTTCTTCCTCAGGTGGGCCGGTGTTGAGGAAATGTAGGGAGGTGGGTGGGGTTGCACATGGAAGGGTTACTCGTGAGGAATTCTCAGCCCAGTCATGACCTTGCAATCTCAGAAACAGCTGCTGTGTAGATGGGCTTTGCAAAGAGCTGGCAAAAAGAGAAACTTTAACAGATGGGCTCAGGGGTGGTGACCAGACACTGCTTTCCCCCTCCCACTTTGGTAACCTCAGGTACAGAAGGTTGAATTACTCAGAAATGTCCCTTAATGGTGTGTTATCATCCTTGTTTTAGGCTAGGCTCCTCTCTTATTTTAATCCTCTTTACCTCCAATTCCTGCTCATCGTTTTCTGCATGCATATTCATATAATGTGTTTAAAAGTGTATTTAAAATAGTGCCTCTTTAGTGACAGGCTTTGCTCTCATCTTTGGGAGACATCAGTGAACAAAACAAGCAAAAATTCCCATTCTCAGGGAGCTCATATTTTAGAGGCAAAGGTAGGGGTGAGAAGATGGTACTTTTTGCCTTTTAGACTAGGATACAATTTGGTTATTACAGTTGATTATTGTCTAAGTTAAAAATTGAGCAGGGTAAGGGGGAAGGAGTGTGAATGTTTGTGTAGGGGACTTTGAAGGGTTATAAGCCTAGGCAGAGGGAAGAGCCAGTGCTAAGGCTCTGTTGCAGCATCAATGCCCCATATCATTTCCTGGCAGTGGGGTGGCCAGTGAGGCTGGGCAGAGTGAGCAACAGTATAGTGATAGAAGATGACATGAGTAAGGTAAAGAGGTGGTGGAGAGAGGGTGGAGGCACGTCATTTAGGGCCTTGTGGGACATTGTGAAGACTTTGGCTTTTATTGTGAAGGAAATAGGGAGTCATTTCAGGATGCTGAGTGTTTATTGAATGTTCTCATTATATTTATTCTTTTTTTTACCTACTCAGCTGTATTCATCTTGTTGCTATATGTGTACCTAGGTATTTATTTCTAACGGTCCTATAGAAGTCCACAAATTTTCCCGAGTCACTTTTCTAGCCCCTTGCCATTACAAATAATGCTGCAATGGGTGTCTTCGTATGTGTTCGCTTGTGGGCTTGTGTGATCATTTCTGTGCAGAAACACCCAGGAACAAGTAGACTTGCACTATTAAGTTAAATTCAGTGTATGTCTAAATTCAGTCTACACATACACTGAATTTAACTTCATAGTGCCAGATGACTCTCTGGGCTGGCTGTACCCATTTAGCGTCCCTTCAGCAAGGCATGAGGGTTCCTACAGCCTAATATCCCTGCCAAAATGTGACATCCAGATTTCAAAGCTTTTCAAATCTAATAGGGACACAGTGACATCTATTGTTTTCATTTGCATTCTCTGATTACTGATGAGTGTCAGCGCCTCTTTATATGCTTGCTAGTTTTTTTTCTTCTCCTATCCATTGCCTGTTCATGTTCTCAGCCAATTTTTTCTATTGGAGTTCTGTATTTTTCTTTTTGATTTTCAGGAGCTCCTTGTATATTCTGGATATTATCCAGAGTTGTTTTCAGAAGCTTAGATTTAGAGGTGGCCTTTGAAGTAATCTAGTCCAACCACCTCATTTTACAGTTGGGGAAACTGAGACCCAAGCAATGAAGTGATTTTTTTTTTTCAGATTAAATGCAGAGTGGAAAAGCTGAGACTTGAAATCAGTACTTCTTCCCTATATCATATGTAGTGAGAGGACTTGCACTAAGGCAGGAATGAAAGTCAAAGCTGGGCAGGAGCTGGAGGGCATTGCTGGTTCCCCACCATCTGCATTTCTTTGCAGGCAGAAGAGTCACTTTATCTGACTTGTTGGCCAAGGCTAGCTCTGGACCCAAAAGACCCTGGGTCTGGTGACAATTTCCTCCTCCCATTCACACTGTCATGACCTTATTTCAGGACTTTATCCTCTTGCTTGACTTGTGTTTCTCAAATTTTGGTGTGTATGAAATTCACCTTGTGAACTTATTAACATGCAGGACACTGCCCACCCTGAGCATCTGAAGGACTGAGAGACCCTCAGGATCTTGATGTGGGTCCATGAACCTTCTTTGGAGAAACATGTACGAGTTTCATCAGCTCCCTGATTGCTCTTCTGTCTCCATCTTCTAGTCACCTTCATTTGTCTTCCAGGCTCCAAGCACAACTACAACTCTTTCCCTAACACATCTGTTTGCCATACCTCCATGCTGTCCTCCTTACCATCCATTTGAAATGCTCCTTCGTGTGTGAAATTCTATGATTTTTCAAGATGTAGGTCAAGCATAGTCTCCCCCAAAAAACCCTCCCTGGCCAGGCGTGGTGGCTCACGCCTGTAACCCCAGCATTTTGGGAGGCCAAGGCTGGCAGATCATGAGGTCAGGAGATCATCTCTATTGAAAATACAAAAAAAAAACTAGCTGAGCGTGGTGGCCCATGCCTGTAGTCCCAGCTACTCAGGAGGCTGAGACAGGAGAATTGCTTGAACTCAGGAGGCAGAGATTGCAGTGAGCGGAAATTGCGCCACTGCACTACAGCCTGGGCGACAGTGCAAGACTTCATCTCAAAAACCAACCAAACAAATAAACAAACAAAGCAAAAAAAACCCTCCCTGTTTTTTCTGAGAATTAAGTGTAGGGGCATATTGTAAATGAGGAAATGCGGCAGGTGGTATGAGTGTCCCATTGACTAGTGCCCTACCCTTTGTAATCACAGTGGACACCCTGCCATTTAAGGTGGTTAAAGACTAAAGACACCTCTGGGAGGAAAGGCGCAACATCCCAGACCAGCTGGTCTTTCCTTTAAAAAATAAATTTTATCAAATATACATATACATAGTTTATTTAAAGAGTAGCAGTTGTACAACATTTTTTATGAAACAGCAGTCTTCCATTCTTTGCCCAGCATTTTCTTCTCCCCAGAGGCAAGCACCTGGAACTCTTTTTGCTGATTCTTTTGATTTGTCTAAAAAGTATGCTTTTATTCCTCCTATTTGATTTTTTGGCGGTGTTAGGCACCAACTATTGACTTTCCACTGAGAGAATGAGGATTTAACCCTCCATCTTCCCCTATCCCTTCCCCATATTTTATTGCCTGGCATGTTTTTGCATCCAGTATGCCATGTGGTGGTTCTCTCTGCCTTGGTGACTAATGCTGCCAGCCGCCTGGCTGTCCAAATCAGAAATTTGGGCACAGTCCTTAACTCCTTCTTCTTTTCTTGAATCCTGCCTCCATTAATTCTTCTCTGACCTCCCATATCCAGTTACTCATGAAATTCTGCCAACTCTACCTCTGACATAACCTTGCAAATTCATCCAGTTCTGTTTGTTCCCACCACCACTGCTCTTGGTCAGTCTATCACCCTCTCCCCCAAGGCCCTACTAGAATGTTGTAATACTGCTAGTCTCCTGGTTTCCTTTCATGCCTCCCTCTGGTCTCTTCTTCACCTTACAGCCAGAGTGAGTTTTCTCAAACACAAGTTAATTAGACTTGGTGGTTCTCATGCTTACAACTCTTGAGTGTATTTCAGGAGCAAGTTCCAATATCTTTTTCTAGTGGGGCAGAGACTATTCCTAGTTTTCCATAGCATCCTTGGCACACAGACTACGTTTCCCTGCAGTAAGGTTGGGACCATGTGAGATGTGAGTGGAAGGGACGTGTCATTTCCAGGCCCAGTAGTTACAAGTTGTTTGCCTGTTGCCTTCTGGAGTGGACCTCTGAGGCCATGTTCTAGATGCTGGAGCTACAGGGTGGAGGAGGGCTCCCTACCCGCATGGGACTCTGTATGAATGACAAATTAGTCTTTGTTGTGGTAAGCCAATGAAACTTTGGGGTTAATTTGTTATTGTGGCATAGCCTATCTTAACCCTGACCAACGCAAGGGATATAAAAGGCCCTTTAGGATCTGGTCTTGCTTCTCTAATGTTGTTTCTCTTTCCTTCCATCCCTTATACTCTCTCTATATTCTAGTTATAATGGCATACCAGGCTCTTCTTCACTTCCAGGCCTTTGTATATGCAGTTCATGTTGCTTAGGATGTCTTTTTGTCACCCACATCCACTTTACCACTTTGCCTGGTGAATCTCAACTTTCAAGCCTCAGCTTAGATGCCTCTTCCTCTGAGAAGCCCTCCAGGACACCCTACTGCCTCCTGGTTGAGATTCCCTTCCTTTGTGTCCCCTTAGAATACTGTGCCTGCCCTGCACTTACCACTCTGTCCTGAAATGGCCTGTTTCTTTTTTTTTTCCACCAAACTGAACTGGAAGCTCCTGAGCTTCACGACTGCTCCATTCACTGTGATCTTCTCAGGCATCCTCAGAGTAGGCGCTCAGTCCATTTTTGTGGAATGAATGATTGTTGGAAGATCCAGGCAAAATCTTAGGGGAGAAGCTATCATGAAAAGCTGCAATTTACATTTCTTTTGCCAAGACTTTCTTGGTAGTTTAAATTCCTGAGAGACAATATTGATTGGTGATTTGGAGGACACAGTCTATAGTCAGACAGAGCTGGGTTCACTTCTGGCCGTAGTAGATGTGAAATGTTTAGCAAATTACTTATCCTCTTAAACCTCAGTTTCACGATCTGATGGGAATAATGCCTACCTCATAGGATTGTTATGATGATTCAATTCGTTGAAATGTGTGTGTGTGTGTGTGTGTGTGCACTTAAAACAATGCCAAGCATACAGAAGTGCCCAATAAATGTTAGACATGTTATTATTTTAAAAAATATCCTAAATGCAAATGTGGCATCCTGGATTGGGTCTTGGAACAGAGAAAAGGGCATTGGAAAAAAAAACTAGTGAAATACCAATAAAGTCTGTAGTCTAGTTAATAGCAGTATTCCAACATAAGTTTTTCAGCTTTGATAAATGTACCACTGTAATGTGAGATAACATTAGGGGGAACTAGATGAGAGGTATATGGGAATTCTGGGCTATCTCTGTAACTTAGCCAGAATTAACCCATAATAAAAAGTTTGTTAAAATAAATTCTTCTTATAACTGATATTCATTGTAGTCTCACAATATCCCTATATAAGTACTGTAGTGATTGCCATTTACAGATGAAGAAACTGAGGCACACAAAAGTTAAATAATTTGTCCATGGTCACTCTTAGTTCTGGATAACAAAGTAGGAACGATTGGTGGGTTGGGATTTAAATAGAATGCAGTAATAAACACTTATTTTGTGTAAGTTATCACCCCTTATGCTGTGTCAATAGAGAATACTGAAGACAGGTGGTCTCTGCTCTCAAGGTCATTATACATAGGAAGCCCGAGTTCACACAGTGCTAAGTGCAGAATTGGGGATGGAGATCCAGCTCCTGAGTCCATACCAATCTCTTAAGCATTGCACCAAACAAACTGGGGGGTAAATGGTGATTAGAGTCACATGCAATTCACAGTGGAAGTGCAGACGTAAAAACAGGTCTGGTTGGGGGTTTAGAGACAGCTAGTTTTATGGGTGGGGGTTTGATCTGTTTTTTTTTTTTGAGATGGAGTTTCGCTCTTGTTACCCAGGCTGGAGTGCAATGGTGCGATCTCGGCTCACTGCAACCTCCGCCTCCTGGGTTCAAGCAATTCTCCTGCCTCAGCCTCCTGAGTAGCTGGGATTACAGGCACACGCCACCATGCCCAGCTAATTTTTTGTATTTTTAGTAGAGACGGGGTTTCACCATGTTGACCAGGATGGTCTTGATCTCTTGACCTCGTGATCCACCCACCTTGGCCTCCCAAAGTGCTGGGATTACAGGCTTGAGCCACCGCGCCTGGCCTTGATCTGAGTCTTGAACATGAGTATAATTTGATCTGAGTAGAGCAAAAAGGAAAACTTGGAGTGGGTCTTGGGGCCTGGGTTGAGCCAACTCTCTCTTCTCTCCCTTTCCCAGGCCTGAGTGCAGGACATGCTTGTGTACACGTGGCTGTTCTGTTTAGTACTTTGTGACAAACAGCAGCTCATAGTGCACAGGGCATGGACTTTCACATGGGTCCAGCAGTTGCTCTGCTCTTACCGACTGTGTGATTATGAGCTGGTGACTTAATCTCTCCATGCCTTAAGAGAATGATGGTAACAATGACCACCTGATGTTGTTGCCCGCATCAGCCCAGGGGGAAATGCATATAAAGCTGGGCATAATTCTGGGCACTTGGGATGGACCCAGTAAGTGGTGGCCACTTCTATATGGCCAGGCTTATATGATGAACCCTTGGTTGTGCTGCTAAATATTTATATTTCCTGTAAAGGAAAGAACATGGACTTTGGGAGGCTGTGCTACTTACCAGTCGGGTGACCTCAGTCAGTTGTTTAACCTGTTCAGGCCTCAAATTTTCGTGGTAAAATAATATCAGTATTACAGGATTGCTGTGATAACTATGAGATGGAGTGTGAAGATGGACCATGGACACAGTCCATTAATGTTAGCTCTTAGCATTCCCTTATATTTTTCTCCATTTGATTAATATTAACCTTAACTTCCACTTAAATTGTTTGATCTTAAGGAAGATCTTAAATCTTGTATTTCTTGTATCTATCCCTCCAGCACTTAGTTTGGGGACATAATAGGTACTTATTAAACACAAGTTGGCTTACTTTTGGTGCAGGCTTTCTTGGTATTTAGATGCATCCAACAGTATTTCTAGATTTTGTTCTACCCCATCCTGCTGAGCTCAAGGAGTCATCCTTGGGCTGGTGAAGTGGGAAGGGACCAACCTGTGAACTGGCCACCAGAGATTTTATTCATTTTACTAGTAGGTTTCAATGTCTATGACAGCTCCAAGGTAGTGGGATGGGGAGGGCATGAGAGGAAGCAGGGAGCCTGGGGGAGGCACATAAGATGGTTGTCTCAGGCAACTAAATAAGCTTAGGGAACTCCTGGGATGCGGTCTTCTGGGTTTGAAAAATCAGCCTGCTGACTTCCACCCTAGTCCCAGCCTCATCCTCATCCTCTTCACTCGACTTGCGGCGGGTGTTCTGGTAGAGCACAGCACACACACCTGTGAGCCAGGCAGCCACAGTTCCTGCGGCGAAGATGCAGAAGCCGATGAGCAGCAGGAAGATGTAGTCTTTGAGGTCCAGGTGCGTGATGCACATGTACCGGAGTGGGTTCCCCACTCGTGTGATGGGCCACCCTGTCAGCTCTGTGGGCTCCACACATGTGGCATTTAGATCATCTAAGAAGAAAAACACAGCAGGTAGGATGCTGAAACAGCGTGACTCCCAGAGTTCTAAGGCCAAAGGGGATCTGGAGGAGCCATCTGGACCCTCACTGCTCAAAGTGTGGTCTGTGGGCCAGCCGCATCGATATCACCTGGACCTTATTAGAAATGCAGACTCTCAGGACCCACCTGTGACCTCCTGAATCCGAATCTGCATCTCAACAAGGCTTTCAGGGTATCTGTTGCACGTTAGAATTTGAGAAGTACTGGGCCTGGACTGTTCCTTGTCCCCAAGCTTTGCGGCATTCAGGCCATGAAAATGCTTCTTAAGGATCCTCAAGGAAGGTGAGGCCACAACAGGGCCGGGGAGGTTGGAAGCTTAGGCAGGATTGCCACGGAGTGTTGACAGGCCCCTGTTCTTCACCAGTCACCTTCCTCTCTCCCCTCCCTAGCCTCCTTCCCAACTTTTCCTTCACCTTCTCCCTTTTTCTTTAGCAGTAGCTGAGTCCAGCTTGGCACCACTAGCATCCCCCAAGAGCCTCGCAAGCCACTGAACTCTAGGGAGAGATAAGATTCCCTTGAAATGTTTACCGTGTGTTTTACCCGCTCCCCACTATCCCCCCATGACAAGTCAGGGGAGCTCAGGGTAAAGAGGTTGCCAATAGGGAAAGCAGTTCCGCTTCTCAGTGGTGATGTCATCCATCACTGGCTGATTATGTCATCGACATGAGTCTTCAGTCATTCTTAGCAGCTGACTCAACTTCCTGGCTACTTCTCTCAGCACCTGCCCATATCTAGTGCCATGGCCTTCAGTAGATAACAGAAAGAAAAGTAGGCTCTGGAGCTAGACAGGCCAGGATTCTAATCCAGACCCTGTTACTTGCTGATTTTGTAAACTTCAGCAAAATACCGGATTCTCTCTCTGAATTCCATTTCCTCCTCTTAGCAGTGCAAAGAATGGTACTTCTCAGAGTAGTGGAGAGGACTTACCAACATAGGTAAGAAGGCAGGTGATTGTGCCTCGAGCACAGAATCCTCGGAGCCCTATCATTGGCCCTGCATTTTTCTAACTCCGTATACTCTGCCATGCTGAGGCTGAGTGCTTGTGGTGAGTCACTCAGGTGTAGGTATCTGGCACAAACTAGATCCTTGAGCTCCAGCTCAGGGCCAAGGCCAGGGCTTGAGACAACCACAAATAAAATTATGATAGCAGCCAGTATTTGCTAAGCTCTTGCTATGCACTAAGTGATTTACAAATATCTCATTTAATTCTAATAATAACCTTGAGACACATAATATTATTTTCTTACAAATAAGGAAACTGAGACTCAGGAGATCCCATAACTCGAAGGTTCTAGGTAACTGCAGGATCTAGATAGGATAGAGAAGATGGAAGACAGAACACCAGTGTGAGCTTGTTTTGCATAAGTGGGATTTGCAAACAGGAGCTATTGTGGAGAGGAGTTTCCTCTAAACTTCAGGGTAGGAACTGCCTGACTAGGGAAAACATCACTATCCTTGGTGACCCAGGATGTTAGGAAAGTCAGGATTAGTTACGGAAATCCTAATGGGGGCTGGAAGCAGCATTTAAATTAAAAGTACAGAAGTAAGTTGACTGGGGAAAAGGCACTTGGGCTTATGGGTGGCTGAAAAGAGCTGCCCTCTTCACTTGGACACCATTACCTTCCTCTTGCTTCTGTATCAGTATACCTACAGCAAAGTCATTTTGTTTTGTTCAGGAAGATGGCTTGAAGTATGTAATGCTGTTTAGGACTCACTCTCAGAACAAGTTGTAGATGCAAGAGGGGAAGCCGGTGCAGGAACTGTGTCATACCCACTGTTTGTAATAATTACAGAGGAAGGGAGAGGAAGACACCTCTCTCTAGACTGAGTAGGGGATAGTGGCCCTCAGGGCAAACCTGCCCCACCAGAGGGCCCTCAGATAGAGGTTAAGGAGTTGAGGGCTGAAGTCACAGGAACACAATTATGCCTCTGGACTTCTTTCCAGTCAGCCTGGTTTGAGGACCTCTGTGGCTTTGCCCAGGAGGCCTGAGCATGGGGCGCCAATGAGAAGGGGAAGCACCTGGGAGCTCTCCAGGAATTCTATCCAGAGAGAGCTCAGGTCACCTGCCCAAACCGTGGGAGACACATGCATCTATAAAGAAAGATGTATTTGAGAAAGGAAAACATGGGATTTGGAGGGTCTGGGATGTGTCTAGGGGGGTTTATCTCATTCTATTTTTAAAAAGATTGGGCTTTCAAATTGCAGCTTGGGCGGCAGAGATGAGACTAAACATCACACACATTTCCCCATTTTGGAGCATTAACTTTGAAAGGAGCAATTAGGCAGTGATTTTAATGCATTGTTAGGCTGCTAAGTGAGGGATGTGGGTGGCTTTGTTGGGAGGGAGGCCTGGGTTTCTCTCCCGCTGAATTCTCTCCCCCTCTTCCCAGTCGCAGTCACTGCCAAGATCTGGGCTCTCCCCTCCCAGGCTCCCTATCTCCATTGTTTCCCTTTCCCAGCTCTGGGCCATTTCACACACTTCTGCCAAATTGCCTTTCCCAAGTACAGCTCTTCTCAGGCACACTCTGGCTCAAAACCCTCCTCTGACCCCCTGTGAACTTCAGAATAGCACCCAGACCATCTGGCCTGGCATTCAGAGCCCCTCAGCATCTACCCCTTCTCTCCTCTTCCCCCCTTACTTTCAGCACTGCTGGTAACCTTTGCTCCAATCAAATTAACTGCATATTATGCCTTATTACATCTCACCCTTGCCCACATCTGTAGTTACCTTTGTTACACTGCTCTTTTTGTATCAAACACCTCATACCCCTGGTTTTGCAGGATCGTGTTCTTTCCATCTTTTAAAAATCTAGCCTAAATGTCTCTACTCCATGGATACCTTCCTCAACCACCTTGTCCTCAGAGCTCACAGGATATGTGATTGTTCCCACTTGTGAACTCATCCCTAGCATTTCCTTGTGTCATCTTAATGTACCTGTCACATTCCACCTTGCATGATGGTTATTTACAATGTGCATCCTTTCTCCCTTACTAGATGGACTTTTAGCTCTTAAAGGCATAAACCATGTCTGATCATTATTGTTCCTGTTCGTAAGAGCTAGCATTCATTGACCAAATTGGGTAATTCGTAAAAACGGGGGATTTTCTAGTATTTTTTTTTAAATTATGAGATTCTAGGTTAATCCTACTGTTCTGGTTTAATTCTATAGAAACACTCTCTGTAATTTTGATCCTTTGAAATTTCTTGATAATTTGCTATATGGCTGAATGTAAGGTCAATTTTAGTACATTTTCCATGTGCTACAAAAAAATTATACAGTAGATCCTCTAATAACGCCGCCGTTTCATTCTATGTCATTTTGTTGCAGTATTAATGAGAAAAAAAAAATATTCCCAGCCAGGGCCACTGTCTGTATGGAGCTTGTGCAGGCTCCCTGTGTCTGCATGGGTTTTCTCTGGTTTCTTCCCACATCTCAAAGATGTGCATATTAGGTGGATTGGTGTGTCTACTGACACTCACACTGAGTAAGTGTGAGTGTGTATGCGTGGCCCCCCATGCAATGGTGTCATGACCAGGACTGCCTCCCAACTTGCACCCTGAGCTCCCAAGATAGGCTTCAGCCACTCACAACCCTGAACTGAAATAATTAGGCAAATATTATCTTACTTGTTTGTATGAGTCTTTCTTAAATGTTTGTATGTTTCATATTTCATTGCTAAATATTAGAAGCATTTTAAAAATCTTTATTTAGAAGTTTGGTGATGTTTCTGTGACTAGAAATAAGCTATAGAAGCTTAAGTCTTCCTTATATCAGTTAGCCTATGGTGGAATTCGTTTTGTTATATGTCATTTGCTTAAAGTGGCAGTTACCAAGAACCTATTGATATTAAATGAGGACTTAATGTATTCTTCGTTGAGTACATTATTCTATGTATGTCAGTTAGGTTGTGGTGGTGTACTAATTTTTTATATCCTTATTGACTTTTTATTTATAAACATGTATTGTTTCTTTGTTATTATTTGACTATTTTTTTTTTTTTTTGAGACGGAGTTTCGTTCTTGTTACCCAGGCTGGAGTGCAATGGCGTGATCTCGGCTCACCGCAACCTCCGCCTCCTGGGTTCAGGCAATTCTGCCTCAGCCTCCTGAGTAGCTGGGATTACAGGCACGCACCACCATGCCCAGCTAATTTTTTGTATATTTAGTAGAGACGGGGTTTCACCATGTTGACCAGGATGGTCTCGATCTGTTGACTTCGTGATATTATTAGACTATTGTCTACTAGTCCCAGTAATTATGTAAAATTACCAGTTTTTGCTGTGTATTGGTCCACCCCATAGATTTCTCTCAAGTTTTGCTCTACAGTTTTTTTTTTTTTTTGAGATGGAGTTTCACTCTTGTGGCCCAGGCTGTAGTGCAGTGGCACGATCTCAGCTCACTGCAACCTCTGCTTCCCAGGTTCAAGTGGTTCTTCTGCCTCAGCTTCCTGAGTAGCTGAGATTACAGGAATGCACCCCATGACTGGATAATTTTTGTATTTTTAGCAGAGACAGGGTTTCGCCATGTTGGCCAGGTTGGTCTCGAACTCCTGACCTCACATGATCTACCTGCCTTGGGCTCCCAAAGTCCTGGGATTATAGGCCACTGCACCCAACCTTAGCTTTACAAATTTAAAGCCTTGTTATCAGGTGCATAAAAAGTTATAATTTTTGTATCTTCCTGGTAGAATTACCTTTATGTCATTGACCAGTATCTTTCATTATCTCTAGTAATGGTTCTTGCCTTGAAGTTTACTTTGTTTAACATTAGTATGGCTGCATTGAATTTCTTTTTGGTTAGTGTTTTTATTGTGTATCTTTTTCTGTCCGTTTACTTTTAATCTTTCTATGTTCCTATATTTAAGTCATACTTTTGTAAGCAGTATGTTTTGTTTTCCTAGCTGGGTTTTGGTTTTCATCCAAGCAAGCAAACTTTGTATTTTAATCAGCCCCATTGACATTTAATGTCATTACTGATATATTTGTAACTATATCTAGCATCTATTTTTTTTTCCATTTGTCCCTCTTATTTCATATCCTTTTTCTAACCCTTTGTTGCCTTCTTTTTTTATATATAGAAAAAAATCATTTCTCTTCTTTTTCTTTAGCTTGTTAACCATACCTTCTTTTCCAAGTCTAGTATACTGTCTTTACAGGTTTTACACCCATCTGCTGATCCTGGAGTGCCTGATATGTGTTATGTACTATATGAGATGCTTTACAAAATTAAGCTCTAAGCTCTACTCTTGATCACCCCATAGGGTAGTTTTAATTATTCCCATGCTATGGAATGAATAAACTGTACATCAATTCTTCCTTCTCTGGCTTTCTTGGTTTCCTTGCCTCTCACACAGGGGGTTAGCAAGTACTATTGTACATGCTGTGCACTCCCTTTATTTATTTTTATTTTTTATTTTTTTTTGAGACGGAGTTTTGCTCTTGTTACCCAGGCTGGAGTGCAATGGCACGATCTCGGCTCACCGCAACCTCCGCCTGCTGGGATCAGGCAATTCTCCTGCCTCAGCCTCCCGAGTAGCTGGGACTACAGCACGCACCACCATGCCCAGCTAAGTTTTTGTATTTTTAGTAGAGATGGGGTTTCACCATGTTGGCCAGGATGGTCTCAATCTCTTCACCTCGTGATCCACCCGCCTCGGCCTTCCAAAGTGCTGGGATTACAGGCGTGAGCCACCGTGCCCGGCCGAGGCTCCCTTTATTTTATAGACAGGTGACCCAGCTTTATGCCATCCCTTTCCTCAGCCTCACTCCAGTGGCCCAGGGCATTAACTACAGTGGTCATTAATGTTGTACTTCTTATTGCAAATAGTTCCTAAGGAAACATAAACCACCATCTGGTTTATTTCTGTACACAATATTATTGCTTAAAGGCAGAAAACCTCTCTGTCAGAATCAGATGCATGGAGGAACTATGCGTCTGGGACCTGGAACCACACCTATTAGTATAGAAGCCCAGGAGGCCTCCCTTTCAGAAAGTAGTCTTGAACCCTCTGGTTATAAGGGGAACTGCTTCTTTCCTTGGTCTGCAGGAGGGACTGCAGTTCTGCCTAGGGTTCTGCTGCAAGTTCCTAGGGACTTAGTGCCTCCAAAGGAGCCAGGCCATGGGCAGCCTGCACTGAGCCCCTGTGGCAGCTTGCTCAGGAACCCTCTAGACTGACTGGAGGGGGCGAGCATCTAGGCGGTGGCAATGGAAAAGAAGAGGGTTGAATCTGAAGGTGCTGCAATTACCTCTCAGTGAGTAAATATGTTCCTATCAGCTTAAGCAGTTTGTCAAGCACTTCATCAACTTCTACCCTGGACCTAGAGAAAAGCCTAATTTCCCCATTTTTTCTTATTAGGCCCCAGTCCACCCAAATATCACTAGAGGTACAGTGTTTTGCCTTCTGTTCTTTGCAAGCTAAATTATGTTTTTGTCAAGGAAGTTGATTTGCCACCTATTCATTTGTCTGACTCCACTCATTAGATTACAGATGCTATGAGGATGAGGATTTTTGTCTGTTTTGTTCATTGACATCTATCAGGATGCTGGAGCGCAGGGTGTGTTTGTTGAATGAATTGGTTGTTACTTAAACCCTTGGGCTCACTATCCTTTACATAATGGTTGGCTGTAAGAAAGGGAACCTGGGTGGTAGAAAACCACAGGTGGGTCAGCTGACCTTGGACTGCCTCAGACACTCTACACTGGGTGAGTATCAATTCCTGTGAGTCTGAGGAGGGTTCAGTGAGCTAAGTGAAGCTCCAAGGAGGCAGGAATGGATGCTTTCTCGGACCAAATGGAGGTATAAACCTTGAACTGGGAAGGGTACCTCCTCTGTCCTCTAAGACTGAAGAGAAGGAAACAAGAGAAAGAGTGTGAGGATAAACCATTGCAGACATGATATCAAAAGTTAATTAATTATTATTATTTCCAAATTGCTTTTTGACAACGGTTTGAGAGCAGAGATCCTTTTTCTGTACCCTTGTACCCTTAGTGCCTGGCACATAGTAGGTGCTCAATAAATGCATGTTGCATGCCAGGGTGAATTATTGGTCTGATCTCCCATAGCACTTTAAAAATGCTCATGTTTTTGGCCTGTTGTTTAGGACAGGTTCCCCAAATGAATTTGAAGAGATCATAATTATATATTCTGTTGTACTGTGGGTGCCCAGAGGAGATAATTCCCTAGAAGGAAACCTAGGTTGGGCAATATGGCTGCTCAAGAACACCAAAGCCAACTGGCCAGCAAGGCCCCCTTCTCAGATCCTCATGCATGAACCTATGAGAATTTCAAGTCCTGGCACTGGCTTCTACCTTTGCCTTTCTGGAGCTCCATTTACTCATTGCCCAGCTGTCATCTAATGATGGCATAAGCCAGTGGTCAGCAAACTACAACCTGTGGGCCAAATCCAGCCTGCTGTTTTGTAAACAAAGTTTTATTGGAACACAGCTTTCCCATTCTTTTACATATTTTCTAACGCTGCCTTCACCCTAATGGCAAAGTTGAGTAGGTGCAATGAAGATCCACAAAGCCTAGGATATTTACTATCGGCCTTTTATGGAAAGTGTTCGCTGACTCCTGGTCTAATCCATCCCAGGCACCATAAAATCTTAAGGATTTGTGTTATTTGGGCTTGTACAAAGTACTATTCTTATCTGATATTCATAATTTCCCCCCCTTGTATGTAGAATCTATAGATTTTTAAAGGTTAAAAATGATTCATAGACTCACGGAACATGTAGATGAGACCTTGATGTTCACCAAGTTCAACCTGATTATTCTTGTGCTTTACAGGTGTTTTAGGCTACAGAACTGGTCTTGTGTATAACTGGTTGCATATGGTCATGATTCAGAGGCAGAAAGCTTTCTTTTTCTCATAATTCCTTCCCATGTGCTTGTCAGTACCCAGAACTCAGTGGGAGATGAAACCTTTCATTTCACCAATAAAATACACTCAAAGTGTAAAGTTTTCTGAAAAAGAATCAAATGACTTAATCCTACTCAGAGGTAGCCCCCCCCTGCTACCACCTTTTGGTGGGATGAGGGGAACCAGCTATATGATGGGGCTGGGGGCTGGGACCAGGTGCTTCTTACAAGTTAAAAATGAAATTTTTTTCTAGTTTCTTCTAAGTTTGGCTTAGAGCTGGGCCTGCTTAATAACTACCTAACTGCTCAGAAAAATCCAGAGAGTAGATAGTTGTCCTCATGGAAAACAAACCATTTGTGGAACCCCAGGAGCTGAAGGGCACCACCATTCACCAGTCCACCAGTCCACCAGGAAGAAACATGGGAGTCCTGTTTGCCTCCTTTTTCACACTCCATGTTCAGATCATAAGCAAACCCTATTAGTCCTACCTTCAAAATGTGCCCTGGTTCTTACCTCTTCTCATTACCTGGATCATTGCTCTGGTCCCTGCCACTGTCCTCTTTTGCCTGAACTGTGTTGGCCTCTGAATGTGTGCCTTTGCTTTTTCCTACAATCTCTATGTGGAGACAGCAGTGGGAGTAATTTGTAATCACAGATCATGTCACTTCCCTGCTCAAAATCCTTCCATGACTTCCCATCACCCTTAGAATAAAATCAAAAGCCTCTCCATTGCTTATCTACCCTATGTGATCTGGCCTCAGTAATTTTCTATCTCATTCCTTTCCTTTCTCCTCTTCCTTCACTCTGCTCCAGCCATACTCACTTTCTAATATGTCAAACTCATTCCAGCCTAGGGCCTTTGTGTTCATTCTCCCCGTGGTCCAGAAAGACCTTCTTCGTCCCTATATAATATTAACATGGCTTCTCTCTCACTTTATTTCAGTTCTCTGCTCCAAATCACCTCTGTAGCCCCACTGAGCCTGAAGTTCCTGCCTTGTTCTCAATCTCAGGCACACTCTTCTCTTCCTCTCTCTTATTTTCCTCCATGACACTTGTCATTATTTAGCATTATGTCATGTATCAATTTATTTATTGTCTTCTTCTCCCACTAGAATGTAAATTTCACGAGAGCATGTCTGTTTCTGTTCACAGCAGTATGCCCCGTGCCTGGCCAAGGCACGGGCATCTGATTGGTACTCAGTAACTGTCAGTTAATGTATGTACTCAGATAAATGTTTGGGTTCTTTACCCCTTTGTAAATGTCATGTAGGGATAACAATGCCTGTGCCTCACCTCAGCCAAATGCTGTGATCAAACCATCTCAGCTGTTAGAAGAAAATGCATTGAAAATTACAAGGGTTTGTCTAACATGACTTTAATTCCAGTCTTAACTATGTTTTCGTTGGATGCATTAGATTTTTAGTAATTCTCTTATTTGGGTTGAGGAGAAGGCCGGATTCACCTGTGTGATCAAAAAAGCTATCATTGGCCAGCTGCAGTGGCTTAGGCCTCCTAGCACTTTGGGAGGCCAAGATGAGCGGATCACTTGAGGCCAGGAGTTCCAGACCAGCCTGGATAATATGGCAAAATCCATCTCTACTAAAAATAATAGTGTTAGCTAAACATGGTGGCACAAGAGTATAGTCCTAGCTTCTTGGGATGCTGGGGATCACCCCAGCCTGCACCACTGCATTCCAGCCTGGGTGACAGAGCAGTAGGAGTCTGTCTCCAGAAAAAAAAAAGAAAAAAGAAAAAAAAGAAAACCCCCCCACAAAAACTATCATTGCATATGGGCCATGCAGCAGGTTAGATGGTTTTTATGTTACCATCTTGGAAGCTTTAACAACCTGCTGAAGACCTCAAGAGCTCTGGGACCCCAGATTGAACTCCTTGCCTCTGCTCACCCTGTTTGTTTCTGCAAACTCACACTGCTCTACCCCTTCTCTGCATCTCACGTGAGACTCAGAATCACCACCAGGCAAAAGGGTTTGTAACAACAAAGACAGCTAGCATTAACTGAACATTTACTATGCACAGTTCTAAAATCTTCATGTGGTTTTTTTTCATTTAATTATCACAACTTGAGGTAATAGGCACTATTTTATCTGCATTTTGCAGATGAGAACCTGGCTTGCATGGAGATTGTTGCCCACAGTCAGGTAGTTGGCAAGTGACAGAGGCAGGATGAAAGCCAGGTGGCCCACATCTAGAGCCCACCTTAGTGTTGCCTGCTCAAGTAGGATGTGAGCATCTCAAGGATAATGGATAGTCACCTAGTTGATTAGTGTTATGGATGCATCATAGAAAACATTAAAATGTGTACTTCATAGGTATAAAGTTGTTCTTTGTCTTTTACCTCACTGAAAGAGAAATACAGGCACCAGGTGGTTCCCTCATTTGTATTTTTCCCCCATCATCACACTCCCCCATCTTTGCTTACCCTCACCTTCTCTGCAGTCCCAGAGGACAGAGCGGGTACCGCTCCCCTTTCAAGGATTACCTCTCCGTTTGGTTCTGGAGACCATCCATCAATTTCTGTCCCCTTGGGGATTTCATCCTTCCTGTGACTTCCCTTCTTTCCTATACCTTTGTCTTTTTTCTCTGCATCAACTCTCCATCAGCAGATAAGCACATAGTTGGATCTCTTTTCTCCTAAAAATCCTCCTTCTTCATTTGTTTTCTCTCCAACTAGCACCGTATTCCCTTCAGTCCACAGCCACTCTTTCTAGAAGAGTAGTTAACATGGTTTACTCCTTCTTATCTTTGGTGTTCAGCCCATAACCGATTGCAGATTGGTGTTCACTCCTATCATGCCAGCGGAACTGCCCAAGACATCAGGGATCTCTGGTGCTAAATCTGATGGACAGTTTTCAGTCCTTATCTCACCTCTTCCCACTTTTTGGAACCCTTTGGCTTCCATGAATTTACCCAGTTCTAATTTCCTTTGTCTGGGGGCTCCTGTTGTCTTACATGGGTTGTTCTTTCTTACTTGACCCTTTGTATTCGCTAAAGCTTCTGAACTTGGCTCTTATCATCTTTATTTGAAACTTTTTCCTAATTAATCTCATCTTCTGTTAGGTTTCCGTGATCACTAGTGAGTTGATGATCTTTAAATAATATGTATATTTTATGGCCTGTTCTGTATTCTGAATTTCAGGTCAGAACATTCAAATGCCTAGTGATTTACAGGGACCTCCCACTCAATGAGGTCAAGATGGGACTTGGCTTATCTTCTGACTTCCTCACTGCCCTCCTCCAAGGGTGTTTTTGTCAGGAAAGCCCCAACACTGTCCAAGCCAAAGTCTTGGGAGCTGCTGTTGATTTCTCCCTTTCCTTTATTTTCTGTATTCATTCATTCACTCAGGAAACACTAGTTGAGCATTTTCTCTGTGTCAGGCCTGTGCTTGTTTCTAAAGATTCGGATTTGTTCTCATAGAGCTTCCAGTCTATCAGAGAAGACAGATGTTAAATAAATACACATTTATTAATTAGAATTGTGCCAGAAGTTACACAGAGAGAACAAGAAACTATGAGAGGAACTAGTTCAGTCCCAAATCCTATTGTTTCTGCTTTCTAAATGGTTCCTTCTCCAATGTCTACACCTCTCCTCCTCACCATTGCTCTAGGTTGCCACACTGCCTGGCTTGAATGCCTACAGGAGCCTCCTTCCTAGCCCTACCTCCAGCTTGCTGGCCGCCCAAGACTTCTTAGGATATATCATGTGTTCCCCAGAAAATCATTCAAGGCCCTTCCTAGCTGGGCCCCCATCCTTTTTTCTAGCTGCATCCAGCCATTGTAGGATTACCTCAAGAATGAGGAGCTTTTCACCTTTAAAGATGAGGAAACTGAGGTTGGCTGCTTTGGCCAGACTTGCACTGCTGTTTTCCAGGGTCCTGAGTGAAGCTGAGTGACCTGAAGGGCCAGGTATAGAGATCTGGCATTTCTGAGCTTGGAGTACCCTTCGATCACCTACCTACTCTCAGGGATCCAAAGTGGCCTGAGTCAGGGAGTGTGTCAGAATCACCCAGGGGTTCCTAAATGTCCCATGCTTGCTGCTCCTATCCCTTCTTAGATTTTCTGAGTGGCTTAGGAATCACTGACTCAGCTGCACTCCTCTCAGCCCCCTCCTTGCCCTTGGAAGGCTGCTCTTCTGGCTTTCAACAGCCTTGGAAGCCTTGAAACTGCCGGCTGCCCAGCCATTTTTTTTTTTTTTTTTGGCCTTTGGTCTTTAATTTCCCTGATGGAGGACATGGGTAAGCATTGATAGTGGAATAATGTGAGGACCTGAATTCATTCTGGAAATCTAAGTTTGGGCACAGTTGTGGATGACTTTGTACTTGGTAGGTTGAAATGGGGCCATTATCCCAATACGGTAGTCTTGAATATGGGATGATATAGCCTCGTAATGAAACTAAGATGTTCTCTGCTCAAAACGCCCTCAAAATGACTTGGACCTGAAGCAGCACATGACTCAACCCATCTGCTCCCTGCAGATGGCCCTGAGTGGCTTTGTCCACTGCCTCTGCAGCACCCTTGCTCAAGCTCCTCTGATGTGTGGGCCCTACCATCAGGCTCATTTATGACTGGGGAAGGCTATAAGAGCTGACACAGAGGGGACTCTGTCCTCAAACTGCCCCACTCTTGCCCCTGGTAGCCTGTCGCTTTCTGAATTCTCACTGTTTCTGGTTGTTCCCTGTCAAATTGCAAATGCTCCCTGAGGGGATATTTCAAAACACTAGTCTTTAGCATCTCAGAGCAAATCGATTCATTTACTAACTGGAACAGCCACTAAAGGTCCAGAACACAGGTCGTTGTTCTAGGTTCCTGAAAAGTGGCCTAAGGACCCCCTGCGTGAGGAGTTGACTGAATCAGAACCCCAGGGCATGGGACATGGGACCTGGGATTCTTGTGCTCATTAGAATTTAAGAAGCACTGTTTGAGCAGGTCTGGCCTGGGAGGAATGTCTGGGACAATGAGTTCCTTGGGGCAGAGGCATTGTTTCAGTGAAGTTGAGGGTGCTTATATAGGAAAGCGAATGCAGGAGTTGGAGGCATCTGCTTCTTAATTGAACCTCCTAATTATGTGATGTAGCCCTCATCACTGGGAACCCCTCCACCTCAGCACTTGCCACTATGCACTTGCTCACCTGGGACCCTGCCTGCTGAGCGCTGCTCTCCTTTCACCTCCCGTGTGCTGATCTTTCTATTTAGGTCCATAGGCTACCAGCTAGATGAGGTCTTTGAGAATAGCTAACCCAACTCCTTTATTTTGAGGACAAGAAAAGCGACTCTTGAAGAAGGAAAGTGACTTTCCCCATATCACACAGTGGCATTTCTGGGATCAGGATAGGGCTTCCTGGCTTTCAATTCTGTCTCTTGCATCCTAGATTATCTTATTCAAGACAAAAATTATGACTTTTTTCTCTGTGCCATCCCAGCATTATAATGCAATGTTGGGCACATAATGAATATACAATAAATGTTTCAGAGTTAAATGGATCATGATGTGCTTGACAGCAAAGAAATATGATGGCATCAGAGATCAACACTGAACTTAAATATCAGGATAGCTCTGTGCTGGGCTTGTCTCTACAGCCACTTACCTGTGACTCTGGATTCTAAAGTTCCACCTTAAATATCCTATGTTAAAAGTCTACCCTGACCAGTCTGGTAGCTACTAGCCTTACGTGGCTATTTAAACGTACTGAAATAAAACAAAATAAAAAATTTAGTTCATTTGTACTAGCCAAATTTCAAGAGCTCAATGGACACATGCAGCTAGTGATTACTATATCGGACACCATATATATAGGCCATTTACCCTGTGGCAGAAACTTCTGTGTGACAGCATTAGACCAGACTTTGTGGGTGGAGGAGAACGGGATGTATGAGGCCAGGTTTTGTATGTTGTGGAGCTGTGAGTTTGAGTGAGTTTTCGAGAACATCCTGAAAGCCATTCGACCCTTGTCCCTTGAGGGAAATCAAATATCTGGGAAGAACTCAATGACCACTCTCACCTTCAAATAGCATTAATGACTGGAAAATAACAGTTCTGGCTAGGAATTAGTCCTCCTACTCACTAACCTGGGCCAAAAAGGAAATGGAATGTGTGGGGCTGTTTTCAGTCTGTATTGATCAGGACTCAGTAGAGCACCCTCGCCAGAGACACACAACAACACACCTCCATTTCTGCTGTAACTTTTGTGTTTAAAAAGTGACTATGTTGGCTGGGCGTGGTGGCTCGCGCCTGTAATCCCAGCATTTTGGGAGGCCAAGGCGGGCGGATCATGAGGTCAAGAGATCGAGACCATCCTGGCCAACATGGTGAAACCCTGTCTCTACTAAAAAAAAAAAAAAAAAAAAAAAATTAGCTGGATGTGGTGGTGTGTGCCTGTAGTCCCAGCTACTTGGGAGGCTGAGGCAGGAGACTGCTTGAACCCAGGAGGTGCAGGTTGCAGTGAGCTGAGCTTGTGTCACTGCATTTCAGCCTGAGCAAGCAAGACTCTGTCTCAAAAAAAAAAAAAAAAAGAAAAAGTGAATATGTTAACTCTTTGAGAACTGAACACTTTTTTCAGTACATCCGGTGAGTATGCCATTGGAGAGTTTCTTTTGATTCGGACCTTTGATAATAGCACCAAATCTCTTGCCAACTTGAGAAAGTCTTGATATTCTTGTTTGGTGTAGCCTTATGATGAAATAGAGTGAATGAAACACTTGGCTTCTTCCACAACCCCTCTATGGGGGGTGTCCTTAGCTAAAATGTGACAAAGGGAAGCATATGATATTGCCTTCATGTCTTTTCTTTTGAGACCTCTCTACTTCCTTCCTGCACTTCTGTTTCCTTCAAGGTTCTCCACTGCTGCAGGATTAATCTTAGCTAATCAAATTCCCAAGAATTAACTCCTCCTTCTGATCTGAGAGCTGATAAAGGCTTAGGGGCACTTGGGTTATTCTTCCCAGGAGTTCATGTATTTTTACAGGGTCTTTTTAGAGATCATGACACATATTTGGGACCCAAAAGGATGAATCTCTAGTGGCTAATTTCAGCTTAGTGGTAGATAGTGAATAGGGAGACCCTGGGCAAAAGAATTTATTGCTCAGTTATACCATGTCGGTGATGTCTGTCTCCCCAGGCCAGAGAAAGTGCCTACACATCCCTAGAATGTTGCCTACACATCCACACCTGCCTCTGGAAGTGGAGCTTGTGTTGAGGTAGAGCTTTGGTTCTAGATTCAGGTGACTCAGGGACAGGCACCCTGCTGCTGCTGGTCCAGCCCCAGGTCTCATGGCCCAGCCTGAGAGAAAGCCTTGATCTGAGCTTCTGCTTTTGTTCTCTAGGGTCTGAACCCCCATGTTCTAAACTTACCTAATAATACCCAACTTAGCCAAAATGTGCAAAGGTCTGTCCTGTCCTTCCAGGATTCTCCTTGCCCCATTTTATTAGGGATTAGAGTCCTAGAGGCAGCTGCCCACCTTCCCACATCCTGTCTATATTCCCACCTGCTTCTCTATAGTTCTGTTTCTAGACAGGGTGCATTGTCCTCTAACACCACATATGCCAAGCCTTCCTGAAGTCCACTGTTTATATGAGGGACCACTTGACTGCTTTCTGCTATTATACTCTCTTAGTATCCTGTATCTTTCCTCATCTACCAATCATTTGTTTTTTGATTGCTTATAGTGTGTCAAGCTTAAATGCTAATGGCACTTCATAAATGTTCTCATTTCATTTTATGACAGCCCTAGGGATGCTGGTTCTATTATTATCCTTGTCTTCAAGATGAGGAAATTAAAGTTCAGAGAGGTTAAGTAACTTGTCTTATATCCTACAGATAGCATCAGGGCTAGGATTATAACCTGTTGATTTTATTCTAAAATCTGAGCTCTTAACACTGGGCTCTGCTGCCTGCAGGGTGGCTGTCCTTCATTGCCTAGAGGATAAGTGGCTGTCCTAAGTGCTTGTTACTCTGGTAGGCACATGCTGGCCTCGTTTGTCCTGCCCTGTTTTGTTCTGTTACACCCAACTAAACTATGGCACAGACATATGCAGATGACCCAGAGTTACGTGAGTCACCATATGCAGCCTCAGGTTTCTTGGTTAGTTACCTACATGAGCACTTGTTTGGCACATAGTAGGTACTCATAAGTATTTAAATAGATGAATGGATGAACTCAATTGTAGCATGGAAGTCCTTTACTTCATTGTATTGCTTTTCAAGGAATATATATACATGTGCATTCTCATATTGCTCAATATTACATCACAGTGAAAACTTCCCATTGCTAAGGTTCAGTATTTCCTTGGGTCTAAAATGAACCTGTTTGTGAACTGGATTCCGTCTTATAAACAACCAGGTTGCTCAGCTTATTTCATAGAAATCTTCCTATTTCCTGAAATGTGCACATATGTAGAGAGATTCCTGGGCTCCATGCTAGAATGTGTTAAAGATCACCATTTTGATAGCAGATGTGGTATAAATAGGTGGACTTAAGTTTGAGAGTTCACCAAGAATGTTTGCCAATAGTGAAGATATTTCCACCTAGCGGAGATCATGAATCATCATAGGAGAGTCAAATGAACTCAGTATCTTTTGTTTACATGGAGGTCTTGCTACAGGGCAAGTGAAGCAGCTAATGAATTTTACTGTATGTGTGTTCAACTTTATGGGTATGCACATATCTGTTCATGTGTGTGGGCATGAATCTGTACATTTATGTATGTGTATGTAATATGTGGGTGGGCATGCAAGTAGATATGTATGTATATATGATATATATGTGTAGGTATGTAACACATGTATGTATATATATGTATATATGGTATAAATGTATTATATATGGTATATGTAATCCTTTGTTTGCATATGTGTGTGTATGTATGTATGTGTGTTTGTGTGCACATTTGTGATTGTATGTGTGTAGGGGAAGGGAGAACCAGACTGATCAGGGCCCAAATGAGAGCAAACGCTAAGGTTAGATTTACCCTTTAGGAGTTGGGGTAGACTGGGGTGAAACCTGGGTTTGCAAGGGAAGTATAGGCATATCAATGAATTTATGGTGGTTAGTGCTTATTATCCAATGAAAATGATCTGGAGTCAGTTCCAGGTGGCAGCCAGATAAAAAAATAAAGTTAAAGTTTAGATGCTGTAGCCATATTTTTGTAATACGACATATATTTATAACTAAACTCACTTAGAGGATGACAGTTACGTAATTCGAGGATTTATGAGATAGTATAGCCTTGTGGAAAAACACCTGCATTTGAAATCAACGGGTTCAAATAATTTTCCTGCCATTTATCAGCTGTGTGATTTTGGGGAGGTCAACCTATTTTCTCATTCAAGGATAGGGTTAAAAATACCAATCCTCATCTCCTCCACAGGCTGAGGGCACAAATTTCAGTGTTGGTGTGATAGATACTCTATCACATCCTCATTCTAAAGAAAGTGAGGTACCATTGTGGAAAAATGGAGGGAGGTGAATAAATTGGCAGTTGTGGGCACACATGTGGGGTCCCGCAGCAGGGGGACGAAAGCTTTGTCTACCTCACAAAACAGACTCTTCATTCATGTTGAGCTTATGAGCTTGACAAGATAAGACACTCCTTTCTGATGTCTTGGAAACTATGCAGTGAAAAAGATTTACTTTATAATTCCATTAAACTGTGGATTGAACTGAAGAGTCAAGGAGTCCAAAGTGGTCAGCCTGAAAATTCTGAGAAGATGCAACTGTTCAAGCAGAAATTTGATGAAGGGAGATGAACTGGGAGGTGAAATGGTAGGCTTAGGTGCTGGGGTGGAAGCCGAGCTATGTCACTCTTGTCAGCTGGGGTGGGAGGTCCCCCTTGCAACGTGACGGGCTCTATTCAAGAAAATGTGCATGTTTGGTGGTGAGGGCCAAGAGAAGACAACGCCCTTCCACAGGCGAATTTACAGGAGCATGGACAAGGGAGAATCCCCTTTATGGACCATATGTCATGCATGAGGATGATTAATATTGGCCCTCTTTGATAGTGCTTTCTAGAAACTATCACAGCACCAGTTTTGGAGAAAAGTAGAACACATTATCTCTGGCTCCTAGAGATGGTGTTGCAGAGAGGCAGGGCAACCTACCCGAGATAACTGCTTCTGTCTTCTAGTCCTTTTGGAAGGTGGTCTGACAAAGTTAATTCCCTTTGATTTACTCTAACAACTCAAGTTGAAATATCTGGCAGTAGGGCCAGGTGTCTAAGGCACAACATTTAAGGAGGCACTGACTCGCAATGTCTCAATCTCAGTGCACTCGCTCTCAGTGCCTCCTTAAATTTTGCCTCCTAAAAGCCCTGCTTGCCTCATCCCAGTCCAGACTCTGCCAGGAGGACTTTTTGAGACCTGCCCATTGGGAGGCCAGGAGGGCACGTTTTTCACTTGCTGTCACCACTTGGTTCTCTCTCCCCCAGTTCTTCCTGAAGTCTGTCATTCTGACCAGGATTATTCCTAGGATATTGCCACCTGGGCAGGACTTCATGGTGGAAACTTCAGGACTTTTATGAAGCCGGCTCTATGAAAACATTTTCAAAGACAAACACCCAGGGAAAGGAGAGAAGATACAGTTTTTCGATTTTCTACCAAGAGTCCAGTTTTGCTGGGTTACATCAGTGGCTCCAGGCTTTATGTGAGGAGTTATTTCTCATATTTCTGAAGCTCTGACTTTCCTGAGTAAAGTGCTATTATTGGGGGAAGAAGAATTGGAGGATAAGGACGAAACAGTAAAGTCCCTAAGATGAATAGGGAATGAGACACAGGGGCCGTGGCAGGTGGGGGAGGACAGTGGGTAGAGTGGCAGCAAGGAGCTCAGAAGTCTCCCAGATAAGAGTTGAGCATCTGTCTGTAAGACTAGAATCTCTCCGCTTAACACTGTGAGCACTGGGAACGCTTTTCCTCTGATTCATGCCATTCTCTCCTTCTATAGGGGGCTGGCATCTTTAAAACAAAGCAACTATCAAAAGCCCTGTCTTCCTTCTTCCCTCCTCCCTCGCTCACTGTCTGGGTAGCTCACATGCCCTTCCTTCCATCTGCATATTAAACTTTCCCTTCTATATATCATACTCTTTTCAATTCTCTACTGCTTACGAATGACTGAATTTACTTTTTGTCCTGGAAAAATTCAGTTGTTGAATTAAACAGATTAAAACAGTTTACCAACAGAATACAGTGTCCCCGTATTATCACTTTGCAATCAGAGTACTTCATCATTTCTACATACATCGTATATTTGATTCAACTCTGTACGTTAGGTAATATTATTGTCCCCACTTTATGGATTAGAAAACCAAGGCTAGGGAGAAATGGTGACATTTTCAAGGGTAGCCAACTGGTAAGTGCTGAGTTTGGGACTAGAACTCAGCTCTTTGAATTTCTATTGCAGAACTTTTTCTTATTGCTTCTCCAGTCAACCCAAGGGTGGGCCCTGCAGAGTAATAAGAATGCTTTCAATCAGCTTTACCCAACGTTCTCTCCCACTCTGACCATCTTTTGACTTCACCTTCTCTGGAGCCACTTCAATCACATCCTCTTGCCCACACCCAATCAAGCCCTCACCTGAGGGGTCCATATGGGACACTATTAAGAAGATGGCGAAGTCCAGGAAAGAGCAGTTGCACTTCCAGGGGTTTCCACTCAGAAACAGGGTCTTGAGAACAGGGAGGTGGTGGAAGGCATCGCTGTCCAGGGTCTGCAAGCCGGTATTTCTGAGGTCCAGGTACCTCAAAGAGGTGGTGTTGGCAAAGGTGAACTTGTGAAGCGATAACAGGTGAGGGTTGTTGGCAATGTTCAGCTGCACCAGGTTGCTGAGCACCGAGAACGTGAATGGGGAGATGGAGGTCAGGTTGTTGGAGCTGAGGTCAAGGTAGATGAGTTTGAAGACCCCGACGAAGGTGTAATCCATCACCTCTCGAATCCGGTTGTTCTGACAGTCCAAATAAGCAAGGTCACTGAGGAGTCCTAGATGCATTGCTGGCAAACTAGTGATTCTGTTCTCGTTCAGGAACAGCCTCCGGGTGTTCAGGGGTATGTCAAGGGGGTATTCGGTTAACTGTCTCCCTGTGCAGATTACTTCTTGGGCTTGACACAGACAATTATTTGGACACTTTGACCCTGATACCAGCCCCATTCCAAAGGAAAAGAGTAACCATCCGGGGCCAGGGCCTGAAGCAAGGGACATAGTAAGAAGCCACAACCACCCTCCTTCCACCTTCCTGCGGGCTCTGTCCCTCTGATCCGAAGGCTGCCGTTGGGGGGGGAGCGGGGGAGGGGCGCTGGAAAGAACTGTAACACTTTAGCTTTGTGCAAAGCAATTTTCCATTACAGGAGAACTGAACAGAAATTGAAACGCGAGGCTCACTGCCCTGCCGCCCAGCTTGGTGGCTCTGCCACTCGCTCCCAGACTGCCACTGGAAGCTTGCCCGTTTGGCAGCTTTGAAAGGTCTCACCCTTTCCCTGCGTTTGCGAGTGAAGGGGAGCCAGGGGAGAGCCACATGACAATGAGGTGGCCAGTTGACACCTTTGTGATGTCAGCAGCCTCAGGAGACTGTCTGGCTGAGGGAAAGAGATTCCTCTCTCCTTCTGGAGATGTGTGGGGGTGTTTTGTGTATCTTGGTAAGCCCGCTGGAGCTCCCTGGGGAACGTTGGGGCCTCATGGGTAGGGGCCTGCAGCATGCGTGTGTCGAGGACCAGGCTGGGTTCAGTGTGTGGATGTGTATGGTATCTGTACCCTCTCCCCATGGAGCTGTAGTAGAAGATTAGGTGACACTGGACCCCCTAATCTGCAGGCCATAGAGGGAACATGGGACATCTCCAGGCCAACTCCTTTTCTTACTGATGAGCACAGCTTGAGGTCAGTTCTCAGCGTGGGTCTTTTCTTGGGTATTAATTTGAATGGGTGCCAGTTTTTCAGTGTTGTCAGGAGAAGATGGGAAAGGGGGTGCTTCCTTTGAAGTGAGGCAAAGGAAATTCCTCTGATAAAGTGGTACTCTTTTAAGACTTTATTCCTAGGATGTATACATCTCTCTCTCTGCATTTGTAACATATATATGTGTATTTTATTAAAAAACTTTTTGAACAAGTATAAGTTACTCCTCCTAACACAAAACCCAAATGTATATTTAAAAAAATCTGAGTGCAACAATAGAACTATTTTTTTTTACCACTCGTATTCTCCCAGGACTTTTAAAACAGTGCCTTTCTAGTACTTCTAGTGTGAATTTATATTCATTAATTACTTGTCAGGTGATGGGAGTCTTTTGGAGGGAGGGATAGAAAACCTGGAAGCTGAAGAGTTGCATCAGGCAGAAATAAAACATCTGAGGAACTGAAATTTTTATTTTTGGGAAAATTGGATTTCATTTTTTAAAAGCATTCATGTATAACTGAATTGTGAATATTAATAACATATTGAAACCTACCAGTGACTGGCACCTGGTATGTAATAAATGTATAGTGAATGAACGATGTGAGAATGTCTCTGATGGTTTGCTTCCTTCTTTTGCTTCTTTGCCAAGAGAGAAATTAATAAAGTCAAATGGATTTGTGGCTGGTTAGCTAATGCTTGATTGTTTACTTACTCAGCATTCCTTGGGTGACTGGCTGTGAATTAATATGATGACTTAGGCGTGTTTACCAAATTGAAAGTGACCTTCTTTAAGTAGACATTTCAAATACTTAAAGTAATGACCCAAATGATAGCTGTACTAATTGAAGCATGACTTAATTGATAGGGCAGCCACCCTTTCCAAAACAAATTCTATTAAAAAATAAGTTCCTTCCTAGATCTTACATGATTGCTGAGGAGAGAAACCTGGCACTTAAAAGTCTAGAGAAAAGAATTAATTTCCAGAGTGGCTGCTCTGGGAGCTGTGGCGAGGGCGTGTTTTGTGGGTGGAGTGTGGCAGGGGTGGTTTGTTTGGAAGGGCTGTGTTTGTTTTCTGCTTCCGTTCGATGAGAGATGATCACTGATTCACCTGCCAAATCACCATCGACTGATTTTGCTGATGTTTCACCTTTTCTTTTCTGCCTTTCTCCCTCTTTCTGACTTTCCCTCTTTCCTTCAGTGAGCCCTGTCTTCAGGTTGCCCCATTTCATTTCCAGCCTCCTTATCTAGCTTTCTCAGGATTGTAGCCTCCGGATCGGACTTACCTCTTTGGCTGTATGGTTACAAGCGCTCTACTTAGAAATGCCTTAGGTAAATATATCATGCTAAAGGTTATTCATGGACGCTAGTCAGCTGTGCCTGACGCTGGAGTGTTACCATTTTAACAAACACTATGAGTGGTTTAACCTCAGGGAATATTCTGTTTGAGGTAGCTGTATTTTTTTGATCCTGAAGTCTGGACACTCACGGGCTTGTTTCAGCTTTGCCAGGTTAGACCTCATCTCTAAAGTGTTTACCTTTATTGAGTTCAATAAAGAATACGTAGACTCAGCAAAGGAGAAATAGAAAATGTAGCATTGCTTGAATTACCTGATTTCAGAACCTTAAAGAAATTTTGTTTTTGAAGAACAGCTTGTGAAACTATTATTTCAGAAATCCTGCATTGGGAAGTCCTAGATAGGCTGTTTGCCCTTGGTTGAAGTGCTTAATTTCTCTGGGCTTTATTTCTGTCATCTCCATATTGGGGAAATTAAGTAGATAATTTCCAAGTGTCTTTAGGGCTTCAAATTCCTTCATAACGAAAAGGTTTCAGGCACCACCCAGCAACCAGTAGAAGTATTTTGGGGCCAAGAGGAAAGCCTTCCTACTCCTTCTAATCACACTATGTAGCCCCACCTATCAGGTGGTTGCAGAAAGGGAATTCTCCCGCCCCAGTGAATGGCTCATGCAACTTCAGCTGCAGCATGGTCGCCCTTAGTGTGTGCAGCTGTTTTATTAGCCTACCCCTTTCCCTTGGGTAGCTGGTGTGCCCATCCTTCCAGGAGGACAGGTGGAGTATCAAGTGAGCAGTCGGAGGGGCCTCTCCTATCTCATACAACCGCGCTAGCTGACTCTGCTCTCAGGCAGGCTCCTATTTTTAGCGGTATCTGATGGAGGCACTGTCTTCCCAGCTTAATGATCCCTCTCAGGTGCCATCATGCCTCCAGACAGCTCTCTGGTGATCCAAAGGACAGGTGGGCACAGCCCCTGATGTCTTACAAGGAAGAGGCTGTGTGACACAGGGCAAAGTGAACACAATTGAGATACTGAGGCAGTATGACTTTGTGACCTCTAAAGGCCTTGACTTTCTTTCCGTAAAACAAGATAGGACATTCTCCAAAGGATTTCCCAGTTTTAAAATTCCATTAAGCTTCGGTTGTGAAGGGAGAGAACAGATGATTGAAGCATCAAAGCCCAAACAATCAAGACAGAGTCAAGTGATTACAAAGCAGACTATGAACGTTAGCTAGTAAATAGTCCACTCAGCTGCCTGGGTATGAGTGCTAAGGGGTATTTAATTTTGGCATGGAGAAAAACAGCAGAAGGAAATGCATGTGCCATTTTATTCAGTTGAATTTGCCGATGTGTTCAACTTGGGATTTACATGGGGTTAGCAATGTAGGGGCACACAAGTCAGTACTTTGGTAAACTGCTCCCCAGGCAGGGAATGTTGTGGGTTCAGGTCTAAAGAATGTCACAGTTTCAAGGACTTTGGTGTAGGAGCCACTTATAGAATCCAGTTCACTCCAGACTTTCGACACAGCCTGGGCCTTTTTCAGAAAAGTCATCTTTCAGCAGGTGTGGGGCTTCGGGACCATGGTAAGCAGATGAAAATGAACAAAAAGTTCAGCCTGAAAGTGGAAAAGTAGTTCCAAAACATGCCGGGAGGGCTGAGGTGTAAGGGCTTAATATGTATGTATCTGTCTATTCATGAGCCTTGGTTCTGTTTGCAGTGTCAGCTGCTAGAAACTATTTTTGTCTTTTCCCTTCAGGCTGCCGGAGTCTCCACTCAGGAGATCAGACCCTAACAGAGTAAAGGCCAAAAGAAACCACTCCTATTTGTTGCATTCCTCAGGGATGTCTTTGATTTCCAGGCTTTACCTGCATTCGACACTTCTGCAGGATTCATGATCTAGAGGAAGCCAAAGGGAAGCCTGTAAATCGTATACCCTTTTTAGGGGCAGAATTGGATCATGTTTTCAGCTTACAGCAAATTAGTGTATTGTTGCCCTTGGCTCGGCTGATGTGTAGCAGTTCTTATGCCTGAAACTTGATTTGTGACTTTGCCAATAATGGTGGCTGTCTAAGCCCATTGATTTGGGAGAGAATATGGATGCTTTATAGGTGCCTTGTAGATTTCAGTATGGGAGAGAAAACTGTGGTGTAGTGTGAGCTTTATAGTGAGAAGATTCATCACCATGTGACTTTGGGCACACACCTTAGCTTTTATGGGCTTTGATTTTCTCTTTGGTAAAATAGAGATGATGAATATTGCTTTTCCAGTGTTGATATAGAGACTGCCTGTGATTTAAGGCAACAGGATAACCACCATTTACTACTTACCCTGTGTCAGGAATGTGATCCTCCCAGGGACCCAGTGAGTCATATTGCATGACCCTCATCTTATGAATGAAGAAACAGAAGCTCCAAGAGGTGCCACTTGCCCTTAGGCATAGAGCTGGTGAGTGACAAAGGCTGTATTGGAACAGGAAGTTTTACTCCTCGGCACAAGCCCTTAACTACTGAGCTGTACTACAGCATCATGTGCAAGTGCCTCAGAATGCTCATTATTGTTTTCATCAGCTCCATGAAATACATAGTCTCTCTCTAGCCCTAAATGGTACCTTGTCTCCACACCAGTTCAAACTACTGTTTGTAATATGCTTTATTATGCTTTGGGTTTCCTTGTCTTTGGAAGGCTTAGGGCACTTTTCAGGCTTTCAGTTCATGTATTAACCTTTGAAATTAAGGTTTATATATATGTGTGTACATATATATATGTGTGTGTGTACATATATATGTGTGTACATATATACACACATATACATATACATATTTTTTTTTCTTTTTGCAGATAAACTAAGTGGAAAAACAATTTACCTAAGCTTACTCAGAAAATGAGTGAATATCTAGGTACCTAGGCTGGTGAGAATGTAGCTAGATAGAACATAGATTTCCTAATGATTTTGAAAGGCGATTTCTTTTCTGGCTGGGCTGGCTGACAAAGAAATGAATGTGACGATGCGATGAGGGCTATCTCATCACAGTATTCTTGAAAGGACAAAAGGACAAATGGAGCAGGAGTACGGGGATTCATAGGAAGAAGGCTTGCTCTCCTGTGGGCCTTGCAGAGCATCGGTACTTCCCACCTGGAGCTCATGAATCCACTTCCACGGGTAAGCTCTTCCTAGCACTTTACTTCCTGGACACACTGAAAAAGTTACCTTTAAGGCCTGGTCATAGTTCCAATGATGCCGAATGGAAGAAAAGCAGATAGCTGAGTGGTCAGCTTTTGGATCTATGCTTTCGCTTCTGTTGCCAGACATGCTCGCATTTGAACTCTTTTCCACAAGAGCCTCCATGATGACAGATGTGGCAGAGGCATCCCTTCCCCACCTCTTCCTGGTGTCCTTCAATTAGTCTAAATATCAGAGGCAGCCGGGTGCAGTGGTTCATGCCTATAATCCCAGCACTTTGGGAGGCTGAGGTGGATGGATTGCCTGAGCCCAGGAGTTCTAGACCAGCCTGGGCAACATGGCAAAACCCTGTTTCTACAAAAAAATACAAAATCAATCAAGTGTGGTGGCACACACCTGTAGTCCCAGCTACCCCAGAGGCTGAAGTGGGAGAATCATCTGAGCCCGGGAAGTTGAGGCTGCAGTGAGCTGTGACTATGCTACTGTATGCCAGCCTGGGTGATGGAGTGAAGCCCTGGCTCAAAAAAATAAAAATAAAAATCAGAGGCAGTCTTGCTAATCTATCACTGGGCTTCAATAGCTTTAGCTTCCTAGATCTTGCTATCAGCCTTCTTGGAAAGCCTGTTTCAAATGTCTCTACTCCCCAAACTGTAGAGGGTGAAGGGTCTAAAATATGTGAAATCTTGGTCCACAGGTCTTGCTGCATTACCTGGCCACTGGTCTTCAACTCTGTTTCCCAGCTTTGAGCCACCACTCTTCTGTGCAGAAACAGACTATGAGGGGTTCTCTCTGAGTTAGGTTCTTTTGCTGTTGCCCTAGTAACAGAATTATTAAACTGAGTTCCAGCCTCCAGAGTATTTGTGCCTGATGAGGTAATGTCTGTCGCATCCAGCCTTTCTTTTTGTTCCCACTCCCACTCCCTTGCTCCAGGCCCTCTGTACCTCATACCTACACTGATGCACTGGTCTCCTCCCTGGCCTCTGTCCCTCTTGTCTGCCCTCGCCAACGAGGCTGCCCCTCGCTCAGCAATACTCTTTCTCTGGTTCAGACACTTCTCCTTGGTCAAATTCCCCATCAGCTTGACATTCGAAGCTCGATTGTTCCAAAATGCAACGCATTGTATATCTGTGCTTTGGGAGAGCAGGCTGTGGCCCAAGGGTGGTGATGGGATAGAGCCAAGAGGAATTGGAAAGAGGAACTGGTAGGGCTTGGTGAGTGACCTGTTTGTTGGGAGGCTATGTAGTGTAGCATTTAAGTACATGGATTTTGACTCAGACTGTCTATAAAATCTTCCTGCTCTCACTTAACAGCTGTATGACCTTAGGAAAGTTTCATAACTTCTCTAGAAGTTGCACCTTCCCCAAATGCAAAATCGAGATAATGACAGTGTCTTCCTCATAAGGGTTTTCTTCTGCCCAATTAAAGGAGGTCATCCTCTAAAGTACTTGTCTTAGCATCTTCAAACATAGAAAGGCATCAAAAATATTAGGTGTGATGATGATGGTGGTAGAGGAAGGTGGAAGGGTGGTGGTTTGAGAAATGGAACTGAGAATGGCTCCTGATTTTGGTGAGTGGGTGGATATCATACCAATAGAGAATTCAGGCACAGAATAAACAGGTTTTTGAGAACAGATAATGATTTCATTTTGAGACTCATTGAGTTTGATGCATCATAGCTCACTTTTATTGATTCTCACTGAGTGCCAGGCACTACACTAAAGCATTTTGTGTATGTTGTCTCTTATATAATTCTCACAACAGTTCCTTGTAGTAAAGGTTATCAACCCATGCAAGCTTCAGTAACCAGCCCACGGTTATTAATTTGCCCATAGTTATTAAATAACTTGTCCACAGTTATAAAGGTGCAGAGCTGGGATTTGAACCCACGACTTTGTGTCTCCAGAGGCGGCACATTTTACCACTATGTATACTGTCTCTTGAATATCTTTACTATGGGTATTTAATCAATCTCTTTTTCATGTTTTTAGTGCTAAGATAGTTTTGGGGGAACATGATGGTCTACATTGCTTCTTATGTAGGTTGTGTTTTGCCCCCTCATTTGCAATCCCCCTGTGTAGCTTTAGCCCCCAGACTCTAGGTTTCTTTTATGACATGGGCCCTCCTATGTTTGTGCTTGGAGTCAGAGGCTAAGTCCTCACCTAATTCTCACTATGGTCCTTTTGTCTCACTCCAAATTCCCCCTGGATGGGATCTCTGATCTTGAAGTGAATTAGTATCTCTAAGAATCAGTTTCCTCCTCTGAACAATGCAGTTACATAATTGTAGTAAATGTCAAGAGGTAGATGGAGTTCATTGACAAGAAGGGATGTTTCTGATTTCTCTTAGCATTCACAGTACCTGGGCCAGTGCTGGGCATATATCAGGTGCTCTCTGTTCACTCAGTGAATAGATGACCAACTGAATACATATGCTGGTGTATTTCATGAGAATTTATTCCTTTTGTTTGGCTAGTAGCATTGATTCCTTTTTCAACTGCCCTGCTGTCCCAGGTAATTGTCCAGATTTAATGTGTTTTTTGGGTTGATTTCTAAAGAACGTTTGGAGTCACGTACACCACAATGGTAGAAGTGGGTTATGATGTTAGTGTTGGGTGGTAGGCACTGCCTACATATGTGGTGGGGAATGAGGAGGCAAGGAGGTTCATGGGGTGGACTGGATCATATTTCCTTCCTTGACTTTCTTTGTAGTGGAGAAAGATGCTCTAAGAACCCAAGGGACATGGATTTTGCTACAGTTGACAGAACCCAGGGCATAATAAATTGTTTTTTCAATAGGAGTTTTCTGTTCTTTTAATAACAATACTTTAACATGGCAACTTTCTAAGTATTTTTCCCCCTATCATTTCAGGTACTTATGCTTTCAATAACCTGCATATGTATTGCAACGCTATTTAATTAAGCTGTAAACCTATAAAAATGCGCATTTAATATTCAGAGTAAACCCTTGCCTTGTTCTTTCTGAAGGTAAACAGAGGAAATATCTTCTTGAGCTCAGAGTTCTGAGATAATTACGATTAGTTGCCATAGAGAGAAAGAGAGAGAGAGAGAGAAACACATTAAAATGTATCATACTTTCTGTGTTTAGGAAATTCATTTAATGAAATATTCAGAGCCACTAAATCTACCCAGACCCAGATACCTATTAATCTGTTAGCCACTTGAGCTCCAGGGGGGTCTTTCTTTGCCAGGAAAGCTTTTCAGTTGCTCTACCCCTGTGCTCAGAAACTTTTGATGGCTCACTGTTTTCCTGTGTACAGATAATGTTCAGTCTTTTTTTTTTTTTTTTGAGATAGTCTGGCTCTGTCACCCAGGCTGGAATGCAGTGGTACGATCTTGGCTCACTGCAACCTCCACCTCCCAGGTTGAAGCAATTCTCCTGCCTCGGCCTCCTGAGTCCCACCTGCGGGGACTACAGGTGCATACCACCATGCCCAGCTAAATTTTGTATTTTTAGTAGAGACAAGGTTTCACCATGTTGGCCACGATGGTCTCGATCTCTTGACCTCATGATCTGCCCACCTTAACCTCGCAAAATGCTGGGATTACAGGTGTGAACCACTGCACCTGGCCTCAATCTTTTTAACGTGAGATTCTAGACCTGTGAGGATCTGGACCTAGCCGTCCTTCTCAATCTAATTTGTTACCACCTAGCCACATAGGTGCTTGTTGGCTCTGCCAGCACTAACGGTGGCATCCCAAGCCTCTCTTATGGTATTTTTCTCTTTGAAGCTCTCTTTCATTACTCTGTTGGCCTTTAAGTTTCTGCTCACCCTTCAAGACCCAGTTTAAATTCCATATCTAGTTCAAATGCCAAGCCCCCTTGGATTCCTCTGGACAGAATGACTCTAAGCTTTCTTGGACTTTGCACTTTCAGGGCAATTCTAATCACAAATAGAAATTTCTGCCACTAGACTGTGAGTTCCTTGGGGCCTGGGGACCTCGTCTTTTTAAATTTATTTTTATTTAATGCCTAGCTTATAGTAGGTCCTAATTCACTCTTACTGAAATAAATTAGGTTAATGACATATTGCCAGTTAATAGTATGCAATATGATGTCATAAAGATTTTTTAGGGGAATGAATTACCTAACCCAGATCTCAACTGTAACTGTAAATATAGAAGTTCCACAGTTTCCTCTTGATGGAGTATTTTCTTCACTTACATGGCAGCAGAGGTATGAAGATAAATCTAATGTTTATTGTTGCCCCTTTGGTTAACTAGCAGAAAGCTCCAAGTTAGAGTCTACAACAGAATCACTTTCTTCATGATGCCTGTAGCATACTATAAATGCTCTGAACACGCAGGAATGGGAGACCATGTAACTTGGTGGTTAAAACATGAATGTTAGAGTCAGGTGGACCTGACTTATCAGCTGTATAACTGGCAACTTATCAAACATATTTTCAGTTTTGTTACCTGGGGATTATCATAATTTATTACCAAGATTGCTTTTGACATTAAATGAGATATTCAGGCTACTTGACTAAAAAGGCATCTGGCATACAGAAAGTGTTCAATACAAGGTAGTAGCTGTAATTTTAATTTTATTTTATGGTTATGAATTATTAATAAAATAGCAATCCAAAATAATATAATAATATACATTTCCCCAAAGAAATAGCAATTGTAGTAAGAATGACTAATTTGCTGGCAAGTTAGAATATGGTTTGCTATTTGTAACTGAGTACTGTCAGAGGTTAGAGTCAGTTCCAGAATTCCAAAGGAGATGCTTGTCTAAAGTCATCCTCAGAAGCTGTTGAGATACCCATGGTTCTAGGCATAGCGAGGTTAACTGGTGAGGTTTCTGTACACAGCAGTCTTCAGGACCCTCCATGTGAATGAGGCTGGGACACAGCTGTGTGGATACAGACCTGCAGCATTGCCACACAAAACGTACATGATGCAGGTAATCTCTCTGCACACAACGCTGGATTGTATGACACTGTCATTCCCTGCTCTGGATAAAAACTCTTGGCAATGCGTTTTCGTGGGGGCATTACAGGAAGGCTATGCCTAAAGTTTTCTCTTGATTCTCTCCTATCAGACCTGTCATTCCCAAATCTTGTCGTGCATTCTGACTAGAACAGGTGAGTCTGTGTGAGTATGTAACCTTTGATAAATAAATTCATTAAAAATAGGATCTCATGTCCTTGGTGTCTTTTTAAACATTCCTCTTTATGATCATACATTACCAAAGAGAAGTGTTGCTTTATTTGATCATTTGATCTTTGCTTTTACAATTACCAACTCCGGCCTGGTGTGATGGTCTGTAATCCTGGCACTTTGGGAGGCTGAGGTGGGTGGAACCCTTGAGTTCAGGAGTTCAAGACCAGCCAGGGCAACGTAGAGAGACCCCATCTCAATATAAAAAAAAAAGAGAGAGAGAGAAAGAAATTACCAACCCTTATCCTTTTTTATTTTTTGGTATGAGTATGAGGTTTCTGCAGGCAACTTAAATAAAACTGATTCTGATTCTTTATTTGGATCACAAGAAGGAAATCATGTGTGTGTTGAGGTCTGCAAAAGAGGTTTGAGGAGATTACTAGGGTGTTCCTAAAAGACCCAGGAGCATTTATGAACTGGCCCCAAGCACTTGCCAAATTCATGAGAGGCCAGTGCTCCTTTGGAGGCTCTGGATGCTGCCTTGGTTGGGAACTCCTTCTCCTTCTCCCTCTTCTTGCTTCAGCTCCTGCCGAAAGTCAAACATGCAGCTTCGGGAAAGGCTAATTGGGTTGGACTTAAGATTGGGGTGGGAGATCTAGCTGGAAAGAGCCTGGAACTGGAAATCTGGGGAACTAAATTTTAGTCCTGATTGTTTCATAAACTCACTGTGTGTCTCTGGACAAGTATTGTACTCTGTAAGCTTGTTTCCTCATCTGTGAATCAAGACAGCTATGGCTTTGGGTCTCAAGTTCTTGGGGCCAGGCCAGGGACAAACAGTGGATTGGGAAATAGCTCCTTCACCTCCTACATGTTCTGGTTGTCCTTTAAAAAGGACATTGTTGGCTGGGCGCGGTGGCTCACGCCTGTAATCCCAGCACTTTGGGAGGCCGAGGCGGGTGGATTTCTTGAGGTCAGGAGTTCAAGACAAGCCTGGCCAACATGGTGAAACCCCATCTTAAAAAAAAAAAAAGTATTGCTCACCGGGCACAGTGGTTCATGCCTGTAATCCTTGGACTTTGGGAGGCTGAGGCGGGCGGATCACGAGGTCAGGAGATTAAGACCATCTTGGTCAACATGGCGAAACCCTGTCTCTACTAAAACACACACACACACACACACACTCACTCACACACACTAGCCTGGCATGATGGTGTGCGCCTATACTCCCCGCTACTCTGGAGGCAGGGAATCACTTGAACCCGAGCAGTGAAGGTTGCAGTGAGCCAAGATTGTGCCACTGCACTCCAGCTTGGAAACAGAGCAAGACTTCATCTCTAAATATATAAATAAATATATAAAATAAAATAAAAATAGTATTGTCCAAACTAATGTGATGGGTGCACCCTGGAATTGGCTGCCTGAGGTCTGGAATAGCCAGGAGCCACTGGAAGAGTAGGGGGCACTGTAACACGGGAACAGGAGAGCTCTCAGCTTCCCTCGGAGGAGAGTAGAGAAGTATCCTTCCACAAAAGAGCCACCGAGACCTCAGTCTTTGGTCTTTGGCCTTAGTGGTGAGGAACCTCCCTCCTGCAAAACAAATTGAAACAAAAATGAACCTCCAGGATGTGGTGACCTCCCTTCAGAAAACAAAATGAACTGGAAAAGCTTAAGGACCCTGGGAGGCAACAGATGAGGCTGAGGAGTTCTATTCATGAGGCAAATGTGGCTTAGTTCACTGGGCCAGTTAGAACACCACCAGTGACCAGGCAGAAGGAGATTCTTATAAATTGAAAAAATAATTCATGTCCCTGGTGATAATTGAAACGGTACAAAAAGATTATCACTGAAAAATAGATTTCTCTGTTACTGGCCTCCTACTTGTGTATCCATTTCCAGAGGTAACCACCTTTTACACTTTCTTGTGTGTCCTTCGGGAAGGAGTCTAGGCAGCAGCTGCACTTCACTTTTTCATGGAACAATACCTCTTAGAGATTGTTCTGTATCAGCACACATATTCATTAATTAAACTCCTCACCATGGTCACAGGGCCTCATGGCCTCATCACCTGTCTGCTGCAGTGATGTCCTCTCCCCCGACTCCTGCATCTTACTCGGCTTAGCCACACTGGCCTTATTCCTTTTCTCTAATGTGCCAACACAACCCCATCCTGGGACCTTGTCCTTGTTGTTCTCGTCACCTGGAAGGCTTGTCCACCTTGTCCTTGGCATGCGTCACTCCTGTATGTCACCTCCCCAGGCTGGCCCTCCCCGGTCATCCCATCTCAAAGAGCTCCCATCACTTTTGCCCTCTTACTGTTTTTATTTTCCCGCACAGCTCTTTACCACTACCTGGCATTACAGAACGTAATTACCATTTCCTTGTTTGTTTTCTGGTATAGCTGCTGGAATGTTAACGAGGGCTGAGATTTTGTCTTGTTTTTCCACTGCTGTGTTTTCAGTGCCTAGAACAGTCAGTGCCTGGCCCTGAATAGGCACTCAAATATTAATGAATACAATATTCAGAAAGCAATAACTTGTTTACTTCAGAGGGCATGGCTTAGGCTAGAGTTGGAGATAGAGGTTTGGGTATCATCAGATGCTGTTTTAAACTTTGGGCTTGAATGTAGAGAGAGAGCATAGACAGAAGGCCAGGGACTGATTCCTGGGTCCTTTTCACATTTAGATGTTGGGAAGACGAAGAAGGTCCAACACAGGTGGCTGGGATGAGACAGCCAATCAAAGATGAGGTAAATATGAGAATGTGGTGTCCCAGAAGCCCAGCCTAGATAGTATTGGCTAAGTTCCCTAAATCTTTCGTATGTCTGCATAGTATTCCATTGCAACGCCGTGCCTTAGCTTATTGAATTAGTCCTCTTTCCACTGGTGTTTGAATTGTTGACAGTCTTTGTCTGGTAAATAATGCTGTGGTGAATACAGTTGTCTTTATCAATAGTTCTGGGTGAGGCAATAGCAGGGAACAGTTTAAACATTTATATGCATACATAAATGAATGTATTAATTGCATATAATAATGCACAAATAAATGAATACTGAGAGAGTCAGAGGTTAAGGGCAGGAAAGCCCTTTTGAAATTGCTAGTCCCAGCCACTGCTTCCACGGGCAAGAAAACAAATTGTCCAAGGTCATCTGACACCTTGAACACAGCCAGGGTTAGAACACAAGTCTCTTGACTTTCTGCCCACACTTGGCAGAACTCCACATTGCATGCAATGGTGTTTCTGAAGATTAGCTTTGCCAAATTTGCTGAGCTGCAGGATATGGATATTTCTTGATCAAAGGCACTAGGGGTAGATGAATGAGCAAAGATTTGAGACCAAACTGACTGGAGTAAATCCTGTCTACAGCTTTCACTAGCTGTATGGCTACATACTTGACTCTGGACCTTGTTTTTTGTAAAGCTCCCACTCTTGCCCTGCATATAGCAGGCAGTAAGTGCAAACTCCCATCTTTGCCCGCCCAGATTCCTCTTCCAATGCAGTCTAACAATGAGAGAGAAACTGGAAACTTGCTTGTAAAACTTGAAGAAAAACAAGATTGCAGAAAGTGAACCAAAAGCAGTACTCTGTGTATGTATGTGTGTGTGTGTGTGTGTGTGTGTGTGTGTAATTTAAGGCTTTGTCTTGTTCTGGAAATAACGTCCTAACACAAATGTCTCTAAGCAAACTATTAAAATGAATACATTAGGACTACCTCTCTCAAAGGATGTGTGAAGATGAAAGTAAGAGAGACTAAGGAACACAGAAATCCCTAGATAGGCCTCATTTTAAAATTAAAAAAATCCTATTTTTCTGAGTATAATACTTTTTTTCTGGTTATTATGCTTTCTGCAAAAACATGAAAAATATAGAAAAATATAAAGAGGAAAATAAAGATAATGCATAATTCCATTATCACTACTAACATTTTGGTGCATTCCCAGCCTTTATTTTATGTAGACATAGTTGTGGACTGCTCAGATTCCCCTTCCAGAGATACCTTGACTCCAACTGTTAGCAACTTCAAGACTGGCCTCAGCATTTGAGCCATGGTCCCACTATTTTAGTGGTGGTCCCAGCAGGTGACTGGCAAGCTTGTGCCACAAACCCTGGCTACTTCTCTCAGTATAGGTCTTTTCTAAAGGGTGATCTTTGCTTTGTTGCTACTTGTTGGGATGGCACAGATTTTCCACATCTGCACTGCAGTTTGAGCGTCCTTCCATGCAATCCTGCTGTTCCTCTTTGTCTTTTTACAGGTATTACTCCCTGATAAATATTATCATTATATAATGATATAATATTTAATTAAATTATATCATTATATAATATTTATATATTATTATAAATTTATATATAAATATTTATATATTATTAATATAAATATTATTAAATACAATGTGTATGTGTGTGTATATTTGTGTGTGTATATTTATGTGTGTGTGTATGTCATACAGTAAATGATATAATATTTATCATATTAAATATAATGTATATATAATTATTAAATATATATATATATATTTACATGGAGACTGGCTGCAATGTCTCACACTGGTAAACTCAGCACTACTATGGGAGGCCAAGGCAGGAGGATCATATATATATGTGTGTGTGCGTACATATATATATATGTGTATATAAGTTATATATTATTATACATAATATGTATGTATATACATACATATCTACATATAACTTCTATATAATATATGTATATATACACATATATATTTATATATGTATAAATATACATAAATATAGATACAAACATATATACACATAAATATATATACATACACATACATTGTATTTAATAATTATATGTACATATGTTGTATTTAATAATATGATAAATGTTATATCATTTAATATATGTTATATGTATTATGTATCATTTAATGTATATTTTATATGATAAATATATTTGCTTTTTCTGCTTTTTCATTATAATTTTTTATATATATTTTTTACTAATATTGCTTGGTATTTTTATTCTTTATATATAGTAGAATGTTGATTTATGATTTAAATATTACTGATGAATAGTAACATACATAAACTTTCTAGAATATTCCTGATTGTTTCCATGAAATAGGTTCTGGAGTAGAATTACTAGATCAACATGTCTGAATATTTTTTGGGTCTTGGTAGGTAGTTAGTAATTGCTCTAGGAGGATTACATCAGTTTATCCTTTCATCAGTGTCATGGTTGTGTACACTTCACTGCACCATTACCTGCATTATGTATTGCCATTACAATTATATTGACAGGCAAAAACAGTGTTTCATTGTATTATTTTGTACATCTTTGATTCTTACTAAAGTTGAACCTTAAAAATAAGCTTATTAGCTAATTATGTTTACTTTTCTACAAGTTATCTCCTCTATTTTTAGTATCTGTTAATTTAGAGAAAGAGGTTTAAGGATTGACTCTCAGTTCCACATGGCTGGGGAGGCCTCAAAATCATGCAGGTGGTGAATGCGAAGCAGAAACATATCTCACATGGTGGCAAGCAAGAGCAGAATGCTTTTCTTTTGGAATTTTTTCCATTGCTTTTTGGGGGAACAGGGGACAGGGTCTAGCTCTGTCACTCAGGCTGGAGTGCAGTGATGTGATTATGGCTCACTTCAGCCTCAATCTCCTGGGCTCAAGAGATCCTCCTGACTCAGCCTCACAAGTAGCTGAACTACAGGCACATGCCACCACATCCGGCTAATTTTTTTTTCTTGTAGAGATAGGGTCTTGCTATGTTGTCCAGGCTGGTCTCAAACTCCTAGGCTCAAGTGATGCTTCTGCCTTGGCCTCCCATAGTATTGTGGGGATTACCAGTGTGAGACATTGCACCTGGGCTCTATTGCGTTCGTGTGTAAAATACCTTTCTTCATCTAGTGATCGGGCAAATCGTTAGCTATGTTTCTTCTTAATAGTTGTATGTTTTATGTTTAACTATTTAATCCATCCGAGATTTATTTTGTTTTATGATGTCAGGTGCAGGATCTACATGGAATTATTCCCAAATAGTTTTCCTGGCCCCATTTGTTGCTTGACCAAAGGCAAGTTTTTTAACCTCCTTTAGCTTCCATTTCCTTATTAAGAGAGGATTATGCAAATTGTATTTCACAGGGTTTTATGTTGAAGAAAAATAAAAGTAAAGTGGTGGATCTGAAAGCATTTTGTAAATGCTATAGAAATATTGGTTTTACAGTTGCAATCATTCACATGGCCTAAGAGAGGAAATGCTATGTGAACAAATGCTTGTTTGTTGTAGTCCTGTCTCAGTTCATTGATGACAACAACCCCAAACAAGGCTAGTTCCCTAGATCCTAACAAGCTCAAGACTTCGTTTACAGTATCGCAGATGAGTTAAAATGTAGGCTATTTATAATGAGTACACTTCAAGGGCACATATATTTAGGAGTGTGGAGCAAAGAAGAATGCAAAGCCTGATTGAGGTTGGGGGTGTGATCAGGGAAAGTGGCCAAAAGCTTTTCATGGGGAGACAGGATCTGAGGAAGGGAAGGACTTCATTACTCTTCTCCAAAGTCATAAGGGAGCACAGAGGGTGGGATTTCAGGAAGTATTTAAATGAAAGGAGACACATGGCTTGGCACAGTGAGAGGGAGGATTTTCCAGGCATCCTGTGCTGTCTTAGGGACCTGCTCAGAGGCTGGACCAAGTCATGCTTAGACGGGTAAGTTGGACTATACTCTCTTGGCATGGCCATGACTTCAATTCCTCATTTAGACAAGAAGAGAGGCATCTTGTTTCTCATCAGAAGGAGATGCAAAAGATGTTTTCTGGCAGTTAGAGCCAACTCTCAACCACTAAGGAGAGAATGGTGGAAGATTGAACATTATAAAGAAGGCACTGAGAATTTAATCACTTCCCTGTTGAAGCCAAATTATTTACGGACTTGACTTTCTTCTCTTTTTAAATCTACCAGCATGATTAAGATGTGTTTAGCAAGGAAGGGCTACAGAAGGTTTGATGAAACTCCTCAATGAATATTGTCTCTAAGAAATAGTAGAAGAGCAGGGAACAGTGACAGAAGAAAAATAAGAGGAAAATACAAGAAAAAAAAATAAGAGGAATTCTTTGAGGTTAAGAATTCAATTCTATCTTCTTCATTTTTTAGTAATTTAGGGAGTTTAGTAAGTGGATTAGCACGTAGTGGGTGTACACTTTAAACTGGTTGGTGGAGGTGAAGCACGAACTAGAGAAACTGCCTTTGGCTAGCGAGGAGTTAACATGGTGTTCTTGAGGCGTAATTGGTGGTGGCTGAGTTGTGGTAATACTGCACATTCCCTTCTTAACTGCATATTTCCTGTTCAGGACTAGGATACAAGGGGGCCTCTTGGAAGTAGGTGACTTGGGCAGTTCTTTTTATTGGGGGAAAAAATGAAGCTAATTTGGCCTGGCTTTGGAACCTAATTTCCCATTATTCTCATCACAGGGCCTTCATCCTAGCCGGGCGAGTCTACTCATTGTTCATTAAATCTAAACAGACTGTGCAGATCCTGCTCTGCGCCTTTGTTTATGCTGTTACTGGCTTCTCTCCCCTCTGCTGGGATCTTACCCTCCTTCAAGACCCAACACTTGCTGCTTTTGCAAAGCAGCCTTGAAAACCGTTCTTCCTTTTCCAGTGATTTCTCCCTCTCTGAATTCTTTAGCTATTCGTGTGACTTAAATGACACTTATGTGCTGTGATGTAAAGTTAGTGTTTTATATACATATGTTTAAATCTCTAACAAGATAACATATGTCAAATGATCTGAAACCTAGTTTTATATTTCCTTATTACTACTCCCTTCCCACTGTGGTGTTTAGTACAAATCTGGCCTCATATCAGGTGCTCAAAGATCACTTGATAGGTTATTTGATGATACCAGAAGATTCCATGAAACTCATCACTAGGTAAATCATGACATCTTATTGTGAAGCTAACAAGGTGGAAACAAAGGCTATGTCCTAATTAAGCTCAGCACATTGACAGCACTCTCAAAGGAAACAAAATAGTTGCTGTGAGAGTGGATGAGCACCTGGTCAGTGTTTCTTTCCTCGTATTCTACTAGCAAAACTGGCTCCATGGATACAAAGTCCACTGAGGCCTGGCCTGTCCTCTTTGCGCAAGCCGAGCGTTTGAGACAATAGGACACTGATGATTACAAAACAGTGTGGTAAATATTATAATAGAGGCATGTATAAGAAGCTATGCGAGTCCAGAGAAAGAGCCTGGAAATGAGGCTGAGTTAGGTTGTTAGGGAAGGCTTCCTGGAAGACGTACTGCTTTTGAATTTAGACCTAGAAGAAAGGAAGAGAAAGATTTTTCCATCACAGCCTTAGGAAAGCGTGTTTGGGAAAATTTAGACGGGAAACTTTTCTAAGATAAAGTTATTTTACAAAGAAGCAGCATTGGGAAATCAAGGAGATTTAATTACAACTGCCTCACGAGCAGGATTTGAAAAGGAGTGGGAGGCTCATGGAAACCTTAATTGCTGAGAAAAGTTAAGAGGAGAAATATGACAGAAGTAATGGGTCTATATGTATGTCATGTCTGATTTGTCAGTTTTCTAGACAGGCACTCTGCCTCCTGCCTTCTTCTAGGTTAGAGAAAAAAGGATCCTTCAGCAGCTAAGGTAAAGATACCATGCAGGATGCAGAAATGGGACCCGGAAAGACTCCTTATTCCTTTTAAGGAAGAAAAGGTCCATCTCGGATTACTTCATTGTTCAGAAGAATAAGAAGTATTTGTTCAGCAATAACAATGTGTAAGATGCCTGAAAGAGCCCTGAATCAGGCTAAATAATTTCTTCCTTCCTTTAGAAAATACAAAACAGCTTGCCTTGTTTCTCTTCCAATTTATTCTTGTGGCTTTTTATTCCTTTGGAGATCTGGAAGGATGCTGATTTTATGAAACTTGTAGACTAGCCCTTCTGTATTTAGGGAGGATGTCCTTGTGTGCATTAAGCTGAGTCTTTAAGATTAATGTAATATGCAGGAAAATATGATAAATGATGCAGCATCAGCAGCTTTTAGCTTGTCAAAGTGGCCACATGTTGAAAGCATCTGGAAAAATTGCAAATTGCAGCATGATCAGAGCATAATTGACAGATGTCAACACAGAGAAGTGGCCAATTGAGAGGGGTGAAACCAGACCCAGCCTCTTGGGTTGTGTGCATAGGAATTGCTAGAGAGACAGCAGAATTTAAAGATGATGTCTTTTATAACTACTAGAGCATAGAAGTGCTAGAAGAACAAGTCTGTTGGTACAGACAAAAGAGAATCTTTGTTACTGAGAAAAGTTTTCATGCACAAGTAGAATAAGACTGAACCTTCTCTCGTGTCCTGTCCAACTCAAAGTGGGATCCAAGGACTCTCTGAAACAGGATTTAATGAGATTTTTCATAGGCTCTAATATCTCATAAAGCAAGGAAGCCCTTAGATACATATGTATTTTTCTACCATCCCTAAGCTTTAATAGTTTACATTTGTGTAGTACTTTACAGTTTGTAAAAGCCTAATCTCCCAGACTATTGGTTATCTATTGTCAAAATAATGCAGTGTAACAAACAACTATGAAATCTCAGGAGCCTACAACAATATGTTTATATATACATAATAAACACATACAACAATGTGTTTATTGCTCATAAGTCTGGAAGTTTGTGACTCTGCTGATTTTGGCTAGACTTATTCACATATTTGGGGGTTTGGGTCTATCAGTTGATCTGAGCTGTCAGATGACCTGGGGGACTCAGCTCTGATCCATGCATCTTTTATCTATCACAAAGCTAACCTAAGCATGTTCTTATGGTAATGAGAGAAAAGATAGAAGAAGCACAAGAGAGCAAGCAAAACATGCAAGGTCTCATATAATGGCCAAAGCAAGTCACATGAATTCAGTGTCAAGGTGTGGGAAAATGTACACCATTCCTTTTGATAGAGAAATTTCACCTGGCAAAGAGTGTAGATACAGGGAATTAGCCTTAGTACAATTATAGGAATTTACCATACAGCTATTGCCTCATTTAATCCTCATGGTATAAATCCTTTACCCTTGAAAATTGGTATGATTATTCCCTCTTTCACAGATTTTTTTTTAAAGGACACCAAAGTAGTAAGAAATTGCCAAGTGTGGTGGCTTGCGCCTGTAATCCCAACTACTTGGGAGGCTGAGGTGGGAGGACCACCTGAGTCTAGAACAACATAGGGAGACCCCATCTCTAAAAACATAAAAACGAATTAGCTGGGCATGGTGATGTATGCCTGTAGTCTCAGCTATTTGGAAGGCTGAGGTGGGAGTATGACTTGAGCCCAGGAGTTTAAGGCTACAGTGAGCTATGATCACACCACTGTGCCCCAGCCTGAGTGACAGAGTGAGACTTCATGTCTAAAAAAAGAAAAGATCTTTTCCTAAGGCCAAATGGCTGGTCAGTAATATTCAGAAAGAATAATACTAGTCTCCCTATTACAAATGTAAGGAACTTTCCATTGTACCACACCATGCTTAATTAAGAGGATAAATCCAAAGGATTTTGTCAGAAACTTCCTAAAGGTAGACTGGTAAAATAAAGTGTGTGGCCCTTGATGTTGTGTGAGTTGGAGAATATACAAACTTTTACTTAGGTTTTCTTAACCTATTTATGAAATTTCTAGTACTCTGATTAGATATAGCATTTTCATATAATAATATATTAATTCAAGGAATTCACTAGTCATATGAAATTTAATTTACTTGTTAATTAGGTAGTTACTCAGTGTATTTGTAAGAGTAGGTGAGCTGCTGTAACTATGTACTCCTAAAGCTTACTGATGCAGAATAATAAATGTTTATTTCTTATTCATATTGGCCAGAACTTAGGCATGTGGCCACATCTAACAGCAAGGGAGTCTGAAAAGTAGTTCAGATGTGTGAAGGATATTTATAAACATTTAGCAAGATCTAAAGGAATGGATCATAGCACAGGTAGGTTTTCCAGGGAGACTAGGAGGTAGATAGTAGGTGATGGAAGGCTTAGGGTAAAGGAATATGGAAGAGAAGCATCTACAGCTTAAAGACTGTATCCAAAAACCTGTCTTGGCTTCTAATACATTGCTTACAATCTACTCCTTACTTAGCATGCAGAGTGATCATTATGAATTAGGATTTAAGAATTTGAATCTGATTATGTCACTCTACTGCTTAAAAACCTTCACTGTTTACCATAGTAACAAATGCTTAGTGTGGTTACACATTCTTCCAAAATGTGTCCTCTGTCTGTCAACTTCATATATTGTACCATTGCATTCACTCTTTTCACTTAGCTATAAGTCTTTTTAATTTGCTTAAAATGTAGGATCTCTTCTTACCTGTAGGCATTTCTTTTGTCTCTTGGACCCTCTTTTCTGAAACATTGTTTACCCTTTCTTTTTCTGATGAAGACCTCATTCTTTAGTTCTCAGATAAATAATTACACCCTAATGTTAGCCAAAGTTAGGCCCAAAATTAAGACACCAAATTACAGATTCAGAAAACTTAGAGATCATCAAACATGATAAATACCAAAATACACATGTCTGCATATGTAATCCAAATCACTGAAAATGAAAGGCAAGGGATATTCTGAAAGGTAGCTAGAGAAAAAGACACATTATATTTAGATGAACAAAGACAACAATTACAGCAGACTTCTTACTAGAAACTGGCAAGCGAGAAGACAGTGGAGTGTTGAAAGAAAAAAAATTGTCAACCCAGAATTCCATACCCAGCAAGACCATTTTTCAAAAATGAGGAAGAAATACAGATCTTATACAAACAAAAACTGAAAGAATTTATTTCCAGCATACTTACACTTGTTAAAGGAAGTTCTCTGGGCAGACAAACATGATACCAGGCAGAATCTTGAATCTACAGCACTGAAAATGAAATAAATGAAGACAAACTTAAATACATTATCCAAACTTTTGCTTTGTGTTCTTTTCTTCTGCGATTTCAATTACATGCATATTAGACTTATATTGTCACACAACTCTTGGGTACTCTGTTCTGGTTTTTTTGTTGTCGTTGTTGTTTTGCCTACTCTTTTTTCCTTTGGGTTTCAATTTGGATAATTTCTTGTTGTTCCTGTTGTTTGACAGAGTCTTGCTCTGTACCCAGGCTGGAGTGCAGTGGCATGATCAGGACTCACCACAGCCTCTACATCCTGGGTTTAAGGGATTCTCTAACCTCAGCCTTCCTTGTAGCTGAGACTATAGGCACACACCACTACACCCATGGTAACTTTTAATTTTTTTTTTGTAGAGATAGGGTCTCACTATGTTGCTCAGTTTTGTCTCAAATCCTGAAGCTCCTGCTTCAGCCTCCCATAGCATTGCAATTATAGGCATTAGCCATTGCACATGGTAAATCTGGGTAATTTCTACTGGCTTATTTGGGTTTCACTTACTCTTTCCTTGGCTGTTTCAAGTCAACTGATGAGGCCATTGAATCATTCTTCATAGCTGTTCCTGTATTTTTTATTTCTATCATTTCCATTAGATTCTTTCTATAGTTTTCATGTCTTTGCAGAAATTACCCATTTCATCGTGCCTGTTGTCACTTTTTCATCTGGAGTATTTTAAAGTAATAATCATAGTTATGTTAAATTCCCCTTTAGATAGTTCTACCATGTGTCACATCTGAGTCTGGTACTGTTGATTGCTTTTCCTCTGGGTGGTGTTTTTGTTTTTCTTGTTTCTTTGTATACATTTAAATTTTGTGATGAATGCTAGGTATCTTGTATAGTTTAGTAGAGGCTGCACTAAATGCAGTCATGTGACACATACAATGTTTTGGTCAATGGCAAACCACATATACAACATCGGTTCCATGAATTTATAATATTGTATTTTTACTGTGCTTTGTGCTTATATATGTTTAGATACACAACTGCTTACCTATGTATCACAAACACCTACAGTCTTCAGTACAGTCACATGCTGTACAGATTTGTAGCCCAGGAGCCACAGGATATACCATATGGTATAGCTTAGGTATGTAGTAGGCTGTGTCCACGTTTCTGTAAGTACACTCTGTGATGTTTGCACAACAATGAAATTGCCTAACAGCACACTGTGCAGAATGTATCCCCACTGTTAAATGATATATGACTGTAGTTGTTAGACCTGGAACTGGGCTTGCTTTTCCTTATCTTGGCATTTAATGTAAGAGATGAGTCAATTCTCTTAAGAGTTGAACTGGTTTAGGATTTTTTTTTGTTGATATGGTTACCCTTGGTATAACACAGTTTTCATATTCCTCCATATCTTGTGTTTAGGGTGGAGGCTGGTTTGCCAGAAGGTTTTTTTCCAATGTCTGCTCTATTTTCAGCTTTAGATCTTCTCTTTGAATTGTGCCCATTGGGGTCTCTCTCCTGCTTTTGCATCTCTCTCAGTAGTAGACTTCTATTGTTTGTTACTAGATTCTTGTTAGCCTGGTGGTAAGGTATGAGGGAAACATTCTCTGTTGTTCTAAATAAGCCTGAGTTGTAGGAAGTCCTAACCAGAGCAATCAGTCAAGAGAAAGAAATAAAAGGGTTCCAAACAGGAAAAGAAGTCAAATTACCTCTGTTTGTGACAATGTGATTCTATACCTAGAAAACTTCAAGGCTCCACCAAGATGCTCCTAGACTTGATAAAAAACTTCAGTAAAGTTTTAGGATACAAAATCAAAGTACTAAAATCAGTAGCAGTTTTATACACCAATAACGTTCAAACTCAGAGCCAAATAAAGAATGTAATCCCATTTACAATAGACACACACACACTAAAACACTGCTGAAAAAAATCAGAGATGATACAAACAAATGGAAAAGCATTTTATGTTCATGGATTAGAAGAATTAATATTGTTAAAATGGACGTACTGCCCAAAGCAGTCTATATTCAATGCTATTATTATCAAACTATTTAATTATCGTTTTTCACAGAATTAGAAAAAACTATTTTGAAATTCATATGGAGTCACAAAAGAGCCTGAATAGCCAAAGCAATTCAAATCAAAAAGAACAAAGCCGGAGACATCACATTACCTGACTTCAAGCTGTATTATCAGACTACAGTAGCCAAAACAGCATGGCACTGATTAAAAACAGGCACATAGACCAATGGAATAGAATAGAGAACCCAAAACAAAGCCACACACTTACAGCCATCTGATCTTTGACAAGGTTAGCAAAAATAGCCAATGGGAAAAGGACTCCCTATTCAATAAATGGTACTGGTATAACCAGCTAGCCATATGTAAAAGGATGAAATTGGACCCCTACCTATCATCACATACAAAAATTAAATTACAGTTTAAATCTAAGACTTTAAACTATAAAAATCCTGAAGAAAGCCTAGGAAATAACCTTCTGGACATTAGCCTTGACAAGGAATTTTTGAGTAACTCCCCAAAAGCAATTGCAAACAAACAAACAAACAAACAAAAAACAAGTGGGACATAATTAAATGAAACAGCTTTTGCATAGCAAAAAAGACACATGCACTTGTATATTTAGTGCAGCACTATTCACAATAGCAAAAACATGGAAACAACCTAGGTGTCTATCACTGGTGGATTGAATAAAGAAAACATGGTACATATAGACCATAGAATACTATGCAACCATAAAAAAGAATTAACAACAAGACCAGAAAACCAAATACTGTCTGTTCTCACTTATAAGCAGGAGCTTTACATTTTATGCTCATGCACATAAAGATGGCAACAATGCCAGGCACGGTGGCTCACACCTGTAATCTCAGCAATTGGGGAGGCTGAGGCAGGTGGGTCATGAGGTCAGGAATTTAAGACCAGCCTGGCCAATATGGTGAAACCCAGTCTCTACTAAAAATACAAAAATTAGCTAGGTGTGGTGGCAAGCACCTGAAGTCCCAGCTACTCAGGAGGCTAAGGCAGGAGAATTGCTTGAACTCAGGAGGCAAAAGTTGTAGTGAGCCAAGATTGCACCACTGCAATCCAGCCTGGGCACCAGAACAAGATTCCATCTCAAAAAAAAAAAAAAAAAAAAATGGCAAGATGGCAACAATAGACACTGGGGACTACTAAAACGGGAGAAGAGGAGGGGAACAGGGCTGAAAAACTACCTATTGGGTGCTGTGCTTACTTCCTGGGTGATGGGATTATTCATACACCAAACCTCAGCATCACGCAATATGCTCATTTATAACAAACCTACACATGTACCCCCTGTATGTAAAATCAAATTTGAAATTATTTTAAAAAGAAGTCTCAGGTATAGGCAGGCATTGTGTCTCTGAGTCTTAGGGATGGGGCTTTCTCAGTGATCCTCTTTTACCGTTAGCTGTAGGTCTGGGCCCAAAACATATACTTGCTTTTTCCTGTAGCTGGTGAGTTTGTCCCCCACCTTTTTCCTTCTCCCGGGTACAATGGCTTCTTTACTAGTGCCCTAAGAGTGACAGGGATTTTTGCTTTCCACCAACAGTTTAAGGTTTTTGTTCTGTAGGGGAGATAGCAGGGACAAGGATCCAGGTGTGGCTTTATGCATTTCACAAGGGGGCAGCTGTTACTTTCTCCCAGGCTTGCAGCACATGGGATGCTATCTGAAGTCTCTTGTCCTGCTCCCAACCTTTTTTGTGTGTACTCAGTAAGGTCTGTGGGAAAAAGCCTGCAAGAAGGGGAAAATTCTCCTTTGTCTGGGTCTCTTGTTAGCCTAAACTCAGCCCTTAGCAATTTGCTAAAAAATTTCACTGAATTATCCTTATCTGGGACCAGCAGCCTGGTAATTAAGTTCTTGTGTTTGTCTCTCTTTGGAGATGTACATGTTTCCTCAGATTTTGGGTTTGCTGGTTTCCCTTTCAACTTCAGCTCTCTGATAAGTTCCATAAAAGTAAATTTGTAGATTGTCCAAAATGTTGGGAGGTGTAAGGGTAGAAGCAGTGTTCTTTCCAGTTTATATATTCTAAGTGGGAAACAAATGAATAATTTAAAAAACATTGTTTATTTTTTCAGTTGACAAGAGTTTAGAATACTAATTTTTTTTTTTTTTTTTTTTTTTGTGACAGAGTTTTGCTTTCGTTGCCCAGGCTGGAGTGCAGTGGCGCGACCTCAGCTGACTGCAACCTCCGCCTCCTGGGTTCAAGCAAGTCTCCTGCTTCAGCCTCCTGAGTAGCTGGGATTATAGGCATGTGCCACCACACCCAGCTAATTTTGTATTTTTTTTAGTAGAGACGGGGCTTCTCCATGTTGGTCAGGCTGGTCTCAAACTCCTGATCTCAAGTGATCCGCCAACCTAGTCCTTCCTAAGTGCTGGGATCACAGGCATGAGCCACTGTGCCCAGCCTAGAATACTGTTTCTGATGGTGTCATCTCCAGACCATGTGTAATCAGAATGGTGAGTATATTAAAAATGTCGAATCTCAGGCCACTCTCTAGACGTATAAATCAGAAAATCCAAGGGCATTCATATTGCGAAGCTCCCAGGTGATTCTTATACGTTTTAAAGTTTAAGAATTGTTGGGTTCAAAATCAGAATGTGATATACTAAAATATGGTGCTTTGCACAAAAATAAAAAAAAAATAAAAAAAAGAAAAGAAAAATAAAATAAAATATGGTGCTTTGGTGTGCTAAATACTTAGAACTGAAAAAGATTGGCAAGGTCTCACAAGCAAGGTCTTTCTGACCTGTCTGCCACCTGTCTATCTTTCTGGAAGTGAGTCATAGAACTCCTTTCCCGCAAAGCGGATCACAGAAACTAAAACTTCTCTCCCTAAAGCAAGCCGCAAAACCTAAAAGTTCACTCTCTGATCTTCCTTATGTGACCAATGTTCTGTCCCATGCATGGAGGAAAGAGGGTTACATAGAGAGGCCAAGAAGAATCTGGACAGGACTTGCTGGTCCCTCTTCCAACACCCTGTGTCTACTACTATTAATTCATACCATTTTGTCTGATCACATTTTTACACAGCTATCCATTTTTCATTGAAACCAAGCATAAAAATTAATATTTTCCCCTAGGTTGTTGGTTCTTTATTTCTTTCTTTTTTCTTTCAAAATACAGGGTCTTTCCATGTTGCCCAGGCTGGATTCGAACTCCTGGGCTCAAGCCATCCTCCCACCTCAGCCTCCTGAGTAGCTGGGACTACAGGCAGATGCCACCACGTCCAGCTCTTAGGTCTTCATTTCTGAAGTTTCCTGTGTCTCATAACATTTTGGTTTTAAATAAATTTGAAATGCTTGCCTCCTATTAATTTTTATTTTGTTATAGGAGTGTTGGTTTTAATGCTTGTGATGAGTGATCAAAAAGGCATCACATGTTTTTTCACCCCTACAGCAGGAAAAATGTGTTAGCACTTATGATGTACCAGTGTAGGAAGAGAATTGCTTTCCTCTACTCTTCTAGGTCTTTGCTGGCCTACAAACTAAATTGACGTAAAACAGATTAAAAGGAGAAAAGCCATTTAAATAATGTATGCATGGGAGTACCACAAAAATGTGACTTAAAGAAATGGTGAGATGATTGAGGCTTATAACAAACAGCCTGCTGAAAATGTGTAAAAATCCTTACACAAAAAAATGACGATTTGGGGCTTCTGTGGGTATATAAACAAGTTACAAAAGAATGAGGGGAGTAAATGCATGGTGAACAGATTGTCTTGTTATGAACATAAAAGTTTCTCAGGTGGTAAAAGTTATCTTGGAGTAGCTCTCTTCCTGGTACACACATCTTTACTAATAAAACTTTCCTTTATAAATGTACATTTCCTGTACAAAAGGGCAACTTTTCAGAGCTACCCTTGTGTCTGCAATTTCTCAAAATAACCTGCTCAAAATGATATGCCAAAAAGGTCTATTTTGGGGTGGTGTATTTTGGTCTCCTGCAGTCATATTTTGGGGTGGTGTGTCTTGAGCTCCAACACCTGTCACTTTTTTTTTTTTTTGAGACCGAGTTTTGCTCTTGTTGCCCAGGCTGGAGTGCAATGGCACAGTCTCGACTCACTGAAACCTCTGCATCCCAGGTTGAAGTGATTCTCTGCCTCAGCCTCCTGAGTAGCTGGGATTACAGGCGCTCACCACCATGCCCGGCTAATTTTTTGTGTTTTAGTAGAGATGGGGTTTCACCATGTTGGCCAGGTTGGTCTTGAACTCCTGACCTCAGGTGATCTGCCTGCCTCAGTCTATCAAAGTGCTGGGATTACAGGTGTGAGGTGCTGTGCCTGGCCAACACCTGTCACTTTTTACAAAGATTATCTTCTTTAAATCTCATAACAAACCTCTGGCATAGGCACATTGTTACTCTCTTTACAGACAATGTAACTGGGTCTCAAAGACGTTAATTAACGTGTCCAAGATTACACAGCCTCTATGTGGCAGGACCAGGATTTGAACTCAGGTGTCCCGATTCTAAAACCTGAGGCCTTTTCAAAATTGAGATATAATTCACATAACTTTACCTTTTTAAGGTTACATTCAGTGATTTTTAATATATTCACAAGGTTGTGTACCCATCACCACCATCTAATTTCACATTTCATTTTCATCACCCTAAAAAGAAAACCCCATACCCACTAGCAGTTACTTCCCCGTTCCTCCCTCTCTCCAGTCTCTGGCAACCACTAATTTACTTTATGTCTCTTTGGATTTGTCTATTCAGGATATTTCATGTAAATATAATCATAAAATATCTACATATTGTATCTGGCTTCTTTCACTAGTGAAGCTAGAGATCTTAATCACTGTGCTAGAAAATCAGAAATGGGAATTTTATCTGTGTAGATCAAAGGATGAACAACTTTCACCTTGCTTATGCAGGAGACAGGATAACCATGAAAAGCAAATGTAAGAATTCCATTCAATTTAATAAAGATTTATTGAGTACCTCCTCTGAGCAAGGCCTAGGGCTGTATACTCTATCAGAATTACCTGTAGAGTTTGACAAAAATATATTTCTGAGTTCCACTACTCAGAGATTTTGATTCCTTACTGGGCCCCAAGTTCTGTGTCTAACAAGAAACTTCAGGTGATGCCAATATAACTGGTCAGGGACAAGCTGGCATGCACAGCTGGAGGCTAATGTTTCCCAACTTTCAATGTGCATATGAATCACCAGAGGATCTTGTTAAAATTCAGAATCTAATTCATTAAGCAGGTCTGGGATAGAGCCAGAAAGTCTGCTTTTCTAATAAGCTTCTAGGTGGTGCCGCTTTGCTTATTCCAAGGGCCACCTTTTGAGTGGCAAGGCTGTAGGGGATGAAGGTGAAGGATAGGGAAGCCCTGGTTCTTTCTTAAGGAACTTACTGTCAAATGCAGAGAAACCCGAATACAGCTGACTACGTCAAGGCAAACTGGGCTAACTGTCCCAATCAAGACCCAAAGATGGTATGGATGGAGACCTCTTCCTAGCCCTGTGCTTCATTCCATCTTCATAAGGAGAGATCCAGGAAAAATGGTATATGTAGCATTTGTTACACTGTTTAGCAAGATGGAAGAATGTATTATGTATTTGACACAATTGGTTACATATTTCCATTCCAAGTAATATCTTCAGAACAAAAATCAGAGCTAAAAAGGTACACCCCGGAAATGCAAACATCATATGTGCTTACTCATATGTGGGAAATAAACTATGAGGACACAAAGGCATAAGTGGGATACATTGGACTTTGGGGACTCGGGGGGAGATGGTGGTCAGTGGTGAGAGATAAGACTACAGTTTGGGTAGAGGGTATACACTGCTTGGATGATGGAGGCACCAGAATCTTAGAAATCACCACTAAAGAATTGATTCATGTAGCCAAATACCACCTGTTCCAAAAAAACTGAAGATTTCAAAAAAGAAGTAAGTTCTAATTTTCTAGAAAACTCACTGATGCGGAAAACTTCATTTCCTGATAATGCTGGGTAAATCTGCGCTTTGTAGGAAGTTCCATATGTTGTTGGTGCTCGTGAATTGTTTAGTTTTATTATCCTCATTAACAGGGATAATGGTTGCTTTTTAACAATCACGATCACCATCTGGAGCCTGGAAAACCACCGTTTGAGGCTCAGGTAGAAAGATGAGACTGTCCTGACTGGGTCTTGGCTCATTTCCCCACTGCCAAGTCCTGCATGCACCCATGTGCTTGGCTGCCAGGCACGACAAAAACCACACTGACAGATGTGGGGTTAGTTTAAGCAAAACAGAACAAAACTCAAAGAGCACAGGGCACAGTGAGTTGGCTGTTTAATCTCATTCTAATTTTAAATATCCACAAAGTAGCTTTCCATGTGTGTTCCCCTCACAGCCCCAGTGACCCCTAACTTTGCTGTTGGCATTGTGACAAGCAGACGATGTGACTAAGTCACTGCGCCCCTAGCTCTTGGGGTGAATTGGGTTTAAGCATCTTCTTTGTGCTTCACAGAGAAGTGTTGCCTTGTTGGGAAAAGGTGGCTAGACAACCAAGCTACCAGGTAACCATAGCAACCATGCACACTTGCCCCTGTGAGTTCTTTAGGACTCCTCTCCAGACCTTTCCCAGACCTATATTTTCAAGCTCTCCCTGCCTGCAAGAAGGCAGATTTGAGACCAACTCAGCCCTAACATGCAGGGACAGTTAGGTAGTGCAGATCGGTAGTGCAGATTTTTATTTTTTTGTTATACTTTAAGTTCTGGGGTACATGTGCAGATCGTGTAGGTTTGTTATGTAGGTATACACGTGCCATGGTGATTTGCTGCATCCATCCCCCCGTCATCTACATTAGGTACTTCTCCTAATGTTATCCCTCCCCAATCCCCCTACATCCTGCTATCCCTTCCCTAACCCCCCTCCCCTGACAGGCTCCGATGTGTGATGTTCCCCTCCCTGTGTCCATCTCTTCTCATTGTTCAATACCCACTTATGAGTGAAAATATGCAGTGTTTTCCTGGTACCTAAACAGTTAGCACTCCATGGGCTAAGGGGAGGAGATGGAAGAACAGGGAAAGTGATGAGGAAAAGCCCATAAGGGAAATAAAAGAGCAGCTTTAGATAGACTCACAACAGGGGAGGGTAAGATGCTTACAATCAAGAATGCACTGGACCTACTCTAAGGAAATGTATCTAGAAGTTTGCTGGAGATACAACCAGTAGGTAGATTGGTCAAGATGGTTTTCTAGAGGAGAGTTTTTATCAGGATTCTGGTGGCCAAAAAGAGGGCTTCAGGGACAGGGAAGAACACCTCAAGGCAGAACAAGTGGAACAGGGTGTTTGGGGCCTATGGCTGGGGTTTGCAGACCAAATCCACCACCGGACATACAGCCAATGCCAGGGAGTAAGACAGAGAAATCAGGCGTCCCTAGGTTCTGCTTTCCTCGAACCTCCAGTCTTTCTGTCTGCTGCTCTCCAACTCACCCTTGACAGCAGCCTCTTCCTTGCATGTAGCTTCCAAAATGTCAGTGCCATTCCATCAATTGGTATTAATTTGAAAGAAACTGAGACAAATGTTGACTGCATTGGTGCTTAAGACATTGTTAGGGGTCAGCCAAATCAACTCCTGTGGTTTCTTGACAATTTCTCTGATCCCATGTAAATATTGTGAATGTTTACATGAAAGAATATCGGAGGAAGTGCATTCTAGCTGCCCCTCACTTCACCTCCCCATCATCTCCTACAAACAGGTGTATCATTGGAGATGGTGAGGACTACTACACCTTAAGTATAAGGGATGTTTCCCCATAGAGGGATGAATAGTGGTGTAATAGTGGTGTAAACTCCACCCCACTTTTTTGCAACAAGGTGGGGGTAATGTTTTACATTAAAAAATAAAAATATTCTACTTGAGCACTTTCAGAAGCTTTTTAGCCATTGCTCTGTATTTCTTACATCTATCTTTGAACAGGTCCAGGTTAAGAGTTAGATTTTATATCCTGTCTAAAAAGAGTGAGAAATAATGACTTAAGCTCCATAGCATTCTAAGACTAGTTATTTTCTCTTTTTGACTTTTTAAAAATGCTATTTTAAGTAGCTCACCTACTGTGTTAGTCAATTAGTACTTCTATGACAACATATCTGAGACTTAGGTAATTTATAAAGAACAGAAATGCTCAGTGTCTGGTGAGGGCCTGGTCTCCGCTTCCAAGATGGGGCCTAATTTGCTGTGTTCTCTGGAAGGCTGTTTTCTAGCATTGGAAAGGTGGAAGGGCCAAGAGGGCCCAGCTAGTTCCTTGCAGCCCTTTTATTTTTATTTTTTTGTTATACTTTAAGTTCTGGGGTACATGTGCAGATCGTGTAGGTTTGTTACGTAGGTATACACATGCCATGGTGATTTGCTGCATCCATCCCCCCGTCATCTACATTAAGTACTTCTCCTAATGTTATCCCTCCCCAATCCCCCTACACCCTGCTATCCCTTCCCTAACACTCCTCCCCTGACAGGCTCCGATGTGTGATGTTCCCCTCCCTGTGTCCATCTCTTCTCATTGTTCAATACCCACTTATGAGTGAAAATATGCAGTGTTTGGTTTTCTGTTCTTGTGTCAGTTTGCTGAGAATGATGGTTTCCAGCTTCATCCACGTCCCTGCAAAGGACATGAACTCATCCTTTTTTATGGCTGCATAGTATTCCGTGGTGTATATGTGCCACATTTCCTTTATCCAGTCTATTTTTGATGGACATTTGGGTTGGTTCCAAGTCTTTGCTATTGTAAACAATGCTGCAATAAACAGACGTGTGCATGTGTCTTTATAACGGAATGCTTTATAATCCTTTGGGTATATATCCAGTAATCAGATTGCTGAGTCAAATGGTATTTCTATTTCTAGATGAGAAATTGCCACACTGTCTTCCACAATGGTTGAACTAATTTACACAGCATAAGAGGCAGAAAGGAAGCTCCCTGAAAGCAGGGGTAATCAGTATCTGATAAGGTTAGGTGTAGCTATACATAAGGAAAAACCTAAAATAACTGTCTTAAAGCTGTAATTCTTGAAGTATGATTCCCTATCCAGTGACATAAGCCTGATTTGGGAGCTCATTTGAGATATAAAATTCCAGGCCTCATAAGAATGATATAATGGACTTTGGAGACCTGAGGGGAAGGGTTGGAGGGGAATGAGGGATAAAAACCACATATTGGGTACAGTGTGCAATGCTCAGTCGATGGATGCACCAAAATCTCCTAAATCACCACTAAAGAACTTATCCGTGTAACCAAAATCACCTGTTCCCCCAAAAACTATTTAAATGAAATAAAATTAAATTTACACTCCCACCAACAGTGTAAAAGTGTTCCTATTTCTCCACATCCTCTGCAGCATCTGTTGTCTCCTGATTTTTTAATGATTGCCATTCTAACTGGCATGAGATGGTATCTCAATGTGGTTTTGATTTGCATTTCTCTAATGATCCATCATGATGAGCTTTTTTTCGTATGTTTGTTGTCCCTTGCAGCCCTTTTATAACATCACTAATCCCACTCATGAGAGCTTTAATCATCTCCTAAAGGCCCCACCTCTTAATACTATCACATTGGAATTTAAGTTACAACATACGAATTTTGGAGAGAGACATAACATTCAAACCACAGCACCTACCTAGCATATTTCATAGTGCTCTGTAGCCAAGCTTAAATGGTTAGCTGATTGCTGCCAATCTACTACTCTAAAGGATTGGTGTCATTTTAAGTTTTAACTTAAAATTAAATTAAAAAAGTAAAATATCAGGCCTCCCCATCATACCCAATGAATCAGAAATTGGAGCCCAGCAATCTGTGTTTTAAGAAGTCTTCCCAGTGATTCTGATGCACCCTCAAGTTTGAGAACCACTGTCCTAAACACAACAAAGATTATTCTGTTGTGGAAAAAGTGGCCTGGAATAAAGCAATCTTGGGTTGACTGAATGTCACCAGGAAACCAAACCACCCAAATCTGCTTTATCAGACTCAGGTCTGAATGATTTTAACTTTCTCCCTGAAATAAAATCTACTCTCAAAGCAAGACACTGAATACCTGTTGAGGACATTTAAGATAATTTGGTTCACCTATTTAAAATAATTCTCAAAGATGAATTCTAAAAATATTTTGAGCAACAACACCATAATTGGGCTAAATGCTTCCTAAGAGGATGTACCACTCACATAGACTGTCGTTGGTGTATTTCTTTGAAAATTAACCTCATTAATTCATGGTTATATATCTTAACAATGCAATAGGATTATAAGGTCATATCTTATGATCCTTTTGTATCACCCTTGTAACATGTTACTGGTCACTGAGTAAGCTTTCAATAAATATCGAATTAAACTGATGACTGTTATAGAGACCTAGGCAAGACACAGGTTGGGCAAGATAAAATCAAGAATCAAACTCTTTTCTGGATAACCAAATCAGTGCAGACAGCAACTCAAAATGTCTCGTAATTTTAAACATTTGGTTCTCAATGAGAGATACATATTTTTCAATATAGTTTGGGCTGTATTGATTTGAACAGTGGACTGGGAGCTGAGAACCAAATTTTACCCTATCTCTGCCTCTAAAATTAGGCAAGTTACATAATTCACTTTGCATCTCATTTTCCTTTTCTTTTTTTTTTCTTATTTTTTTATTGCATTTTAGGTTTTGGGGTACATGTGCAGAGCATGCAATACAGTTGCATAGGTACACACATGACAGTGTGTTCTGTTTGCTTTCACCCCTTCACCCACATTTGGCGTTTCTCCCCAGGCTATCCCTCCCCACCTCCCCCTCCCACTGGCCCTCCCCTTTCCCCTCCAATAGACCCCAGTGTTTAGTACTCCCCTCTCTGTGTCCATGTGTTCTCATTTTTCATCACCTGCCTATGAGTGAGAATATGCGGTGTTTCATTTTCTGTTCTTGTGTCAGTTTGCTGAGAATGATGTTCTCCAGATTCATCCATGTCCCTACAAACGACACGAACTCATCATTTCTGATTGCTGCATAATATTCCATGGTGTATATGTGCCACATTTTCCCAATCCAGTTTATCATCAATGGGCATTTGGGTTGGTTCCAGGTCTTTGCTATTGTAAACAGTGCTGCAATAAACATTCGTGTGCATGTGTCCTTATAGTAGAATGATTTATAGTCCTTTGGGTATATACCCAGTAATGGGATTGCTGGGTCAAATGGAATTTCTATTTCTAAGGCCTTGAGGAATCGCCACACTGTCTTCCACAATGGTTGGACTAATTTACACTCCCACCAACAGTGTAAAAGTGTTCCTTTTTCTCCACACCCTCTCCAGCATCTGTTGTCTCCAGATTTTTTAATGATCGCCGTTCTAACTGGCGTGAGATGGTATCTCAATGTGGTTTTGATTTGCATCTCTTTGATGACCAGTGACGATGAGCATTTTTTCATGATTGTTGGCCTCATATATGTCTTCTTCATTTTCCTTTTCTTATGGACAAGGAACTGTTTCAAATACAGGGACAGGATAAGAAGAACTAGTTCATGAATGTTTTCTTTTCCTGAGGGGATATGCATATGGAGCCTGGCCGTAGGAGAGGATGGGTCAGTAGCACAGTTAAGGCACACCAGGTACTCACCCCTGATTCTACACTCCTTCAGATGAAGTCAGTTTCTATCAGGTCAGGAATAGTAATGGACACTTGTAATCTCAGCACTTTGGGAGGCTGAGGAGGGAGAGATGCTAAATGAAGTGTCCAAGATCATCTAATACGTTGTAGGAGAGTTCTGACGTAGAAACCATGGGAAGGTATTCTTCCCATCAGTAGAAGACTCTTTCCATCAGTAGAGGAGAGTAGCATGGCCTCACCCAATAAGGACCAAACACTAACATGAGGGCTAGCGTGTTATAGAAGGTCTGTGTATCAGGCCTGGTTTCCTGGTGTGGTTTTAAACTAACTTTCGAAGTTAGTTCAGATGAAGGCTCTCAAAATGTTTTAGCAATGATTTGTTCATGTATCTTTTATCCTTATTCTATCCTCACTGTTGAAAGGTTATTGCAGTGAGAGCTAAAAAAATTTTGAGTGACACACAGAAAGTCATATAAAAGTTTTATAGGATTCATATTAAAACAGATTTCTGGGAATCAGGTCTTTCAAATTAGTCTCCAAGTGAATGAGTATGTGGGGTAGGTTCAGATATATGCATTACCCATGGGAAAAAGGGTGGCTACAAAACAAGGATATTTTGCAGCAAATATATCAATGAGCCCATCGTCAGAGGACAGATTAGTGGAGTATTAGGAGCTTTCGGGCTAGAGGTGGTGGTAGATAAAAGATGATTATAAGGTAGGCAGAACCAAGAAAATGGAAGAGTATAGGTGGCAGGTGTGGCTTTTGCACAAGTTTCCTGTAACTCAAGAGTAAGCATTGATCTTAGCATGGAGGGTCTAAATTTTATTACTCTTTTGGTAATGTCTTTTTACCCAATATTAAATCCTATTCAGCTGCTGGTAAAATACAACCTGCTAAATAAGGAGCCCACCCAACTTGAAACTGTGAATGCATTCTGAACACAATGTTGTAGAAGGACCTTAATTATAGAGAACATCTACAAATATCACTTTGTTTACATGTGGTTAGTGATGGCCGTAAGATACTCTGGGCTCTTGGGTGTCTCCTCGACCACCCACAGCCCAGGACCTGCTGAACCCAAGAGGTTTCTTGCTTTTGCTTCTGTTCCAGGACCTTTTTCAGTTTGGGGAGGTCTCTCCTCACCCTGACCAAAAGCCAGAATGGAGAGCTCCTGATGGTAAACATGCCGTACCCCACAGTATTTCACATTTGCAAGTCTTGGAGTTGGAGGATTGTATCAACTTTTTTTTTTTTGTAAACCGTTGCTGATTTATTCTGCAGAGACAGATCAAGTTCAGTATCTGGTACATGTACCATGGAGAATTCAGAAAAATCACCAGGGGTTACTGGGGCTCGGAATGAAAGCTTGTACCACTGAATGAACAATTCTGTCTGCTTTAAGCATGAAGTGGAGACAGGATTACATGGGTGATAACCTCTCCATATTTATTTGGATTTCAGCTGCAGAATGCAGCTAAGGAAATGGGTTTAAGCTTGGTTCTTTGGGTTTAAATTTTTAATTAGCTACCCCAGTCTCAGTTCAAGTTGACCATCATTCCAACTAAAGTGGCACTTTTTGGGAGTGTAAAGTTCTATGGATTTTAACACATGCATAGTCTTGTAACTACTACCAAAAACAGGATACAGAACAATTCCAACAGTTCCCTCAAACTACGTGGTAAGTTTTTTTTTCAAAGATGGGGTTTCACCGTGATGGCCAGGCTGGTCTTGAACTCCTGACCTCAGGTGATCCACCCACCTCGGCCTCCCAAAGTGCTAGGATTACAGGTGTGAGCCACCACGCCTGGCTTTTTTTTTTTTTTTTCTTTAAACAGTCTCGCTCTGTTGCCCAGGCTTGAGTGCAGTGGTATAATCTTGACTCACTGCAACCTCCACCTCCCAGGTTCAAGTGCTTCTCCTGCCTCAGCCTCCCAAGTAGCTGGGATTATAGGTGTGTGCCACCATGCCCAGCTAATTTTTTTGTATTTTTAGTAGAGATGGGGTTTTGCCGTGTTGCCCAGGCTGGTCTCAAATACCTGACTTCAAGTGATTAGCCCACCTTGGCCTGCCACAGTTCTGTGATTACAGGCATGAGCCACCACATTTGGCCCATGGTAGTTTCTTTTAAAAACAGCTTTATTTGAGATATAATTCACATACTAAGGCCAGGTGCAGTGGCTCATGCCTGTAATCCCAGCACTTTGGGAGGCCGAGGCAGGCAGATTGCTTGAGCTCAGGAGTTCGAGACCAGCCTGGGCAACATGGTGAAACGCCTTCTCTACAAAAAAAAAACCACAAAAATTAGCCAGACATAGTGGCACATGCCTGTGGTCCCAGCTACTTGGGAGGCTAAGGCGGAAGGATTGCTTGAGCTCAGGAGGCTGAAGCTACAGTGAGCAAAGATGGTGCCACTGCACTCTAGCCTGGGAGACAGAGCAAGACCTAGTCTCAAAATACTACTACTAATAATTCACATATCATATACTTCACCCATTTAGAATGTGCAATTCAATAGTTTTTAGTACATTCACAGATATGTGCAACCATTGTCACAGTCAATTTCAGAACATTTTCATCATCACAAAGAGAAACTCTTTAGTTATTAATTACCTATTTTCTCACCCTCCCCCAGGACCTAATAAACTAGTAATCTATTTTCTGTCCCTATAGATTTGCCTATTCTGGACACATCATATAAATGATATTTTATAACATATCTTTTAGTCTTTTGTAATTGGCTTCCTTCACTTAACATATTGTTCTTAAGCTCATTTGTGCTATAGTATATATCACAACTGCGTTCCTTTTATGACCAAATAATACTCCATTGTGAGGAGATTTGGCCTATTATTATTCATTCATGAGTTAATGGACATTTGAATTGTTTCCACCTTTGGCTATAGTGAATAGTACTGCTTTGGACACTTGTATACAAGTTTTTGTTTGAAGACTTGTTTTTGATTCTCTTGGGTATATACCTAGGAGTGGAATTGTTGGGTCATTTGGTACTTTTACGATTAACTTCGTGAGAAACTGCCAAACTGTTTTCCACAGTGGCTGCGCCATTTTACATTTCCACCAGCAGTGTATGAGGGTTCGAATTTCTCCACATCCTCACCAACACTTGATATTATCTGTTTTTGTTTTTGTTTTGTTCTTCCGCTTATAGCCATCCTACTGAGCGTAAAGTTACATGGTAGTGTTTTAGGTTGTAAGATTCTCACAGACTGGGCAAAAATGTGGAGATATTTGTCCTTTTTTTTTTTTTTTTGCCTGCTGCTGATCCAAACAGTAAAACACAAACCTTCAGAATGAGAGCTGTAAAAGGGAATGGGCAGAGAAATTACATCAAAGGGAATTGTCAAATAAGCACCACCAGAGAAAAAGCAAAATGTTATGATAGGAAAATAATGAGTTCAATGTACTTTAGGACAACACATATAATTTGTTCCTACATGCCAGGCTCTGAACTAGGCGCTGAGGCCCTAAAATGAGTTAAACAAAATCAAGCCTTCAAAATTCTTATTGCATGGAGGGCGAGCAGAGAAGAGAGTTCTTTATACAATCTAGGTATCAAAAGGGGCTTCCTTGGGGTAGAGGGATAAAAAACAAATTCTCATCAGATAATAAGGGGCTGTAGCAGTATATGGGAAAACACTATGCTGAAATATTTGGGAAATATGCTCTGAATGGCCTGCTTTTCTTTGGTCTTTAGGCAACAATCTTGATTAAAGTTTGGTTTCTTTCATTTCCCGGTCAGTAATTGGTGGGTACAATTCTTTCCGGAGGAAAATAAGTCATAACCAAGACCTTTGCAAGTGTTGCTAGCTTTTGCTTATTTGCACTGATTAAAGGGCAACATGTAATTAAGGATGGGGCCAATCTAAACAGAGTTCATATTTTGCTGTAGAATATGTTTCTTCTCTTGTCTCCCAGATGTTGCTGTGTCAGATGTTCTCAGAACTCACAGACCCAACTAAGTCATGAAGCAGTAGGAAACAGGGAGTGTGGTCTCTCAGGATGATGTACTGGCCCGAGCAGAACAAGTTTCTTTTGACACTGCTTCTTGTTCACACTTTTCCTGTGATGAGAAATAATAATTTGGGTTTTATATTTTCTGTCTAACTTCTGCTAGACAGGAAGAATCATCCTGAAATTTTTTGATCTATTTTAGATGTGGTAAAAATACCCAGAGATTACCTTTGCTGCTCATTCCTTCCTGGCACCATAAAAACTTTTTGCCAAATTCATGAGAAGAAAATAAATTCCTTTGATGAGACCTCTGTGGCTTTTTAAATAATCACAAATAACTTGTTAATTCATGTCCCAAATAACAGCCTAGATATCATCATAAAATATATCCAAATGTACAGTAGTCTAGCTTCCCAATGACCTGTCTCTGGAAGACCACCATAGAGAACAGACTCTAATCCCAAATAAATAATATACCAAAGTCAGAAGCCAATTCACATAAATAGGGCAAAACGTGAAATTTATTTGGGCTATTTCTGGGGAATTAATAACAAATTTTTATTAAATATTTCCTAAGTTGTAGGAAATAAGTGTCCTTGGGTTTCTGGTTTGAATGAATAATAATAGTAATTTGTAATTAGCACATGAGTTATATATTGGTTTTCTATTGCCATAACAAATTATCCCAAATTAAATGATCAAAGACAACAACAAACATTTATGATCATACATGGTTTCTAGAAGCGGGTCAGCTGAGAGATTCTAGCTCGGGAACTCTCATGAGACTGCAGTCATTTGCAAGCTTAACTGGCACTGGAGGATCTCTTCCAAGATAGTGCACTTGCAAAGCTGGAAAATCCGTGCCTCCATTCTTCAAGTAGAACTCTCTATAGGATTGCTTGGGTGTTCTCACAGCGTGGCAGCTATCTTCTCTAAGAAAAAGTGGTCCAAGAGGGCAAGGTAAAAGCAGCAGTATCTTTTATGACCTAGTGCAGGAAGGCAAACATCATCACTTACGCCTTTTTTTTTTTTTTTTGAGACCGAGTCTCACTGTGTCGCCAGTCTGGAGTGCAGCGGCACAATCTCGGCTCACTGCAACCTCTGCCTCCCAAGTTCAAGCAATTCTCCTGCCTCAGCCTCCCAAGTAGCTGGGACTACAGGCATGCGCCACCATGCCCAGCTAATTTTTGTATTTTTAGTAGAGATGGGGTTTCACGGGACTACAGGTATGCGCCACCATGCCCAGCTAATTTTTGTATTTTTAGTAGAGATGGGGTTTCACGGGACTACAGGTATGCGCCACCATGCCCAGCTAATTTTTGTATTTTTAGTAGAGATGGGGTTTCACCATGTTGGCCAGGATGGTTTTGATCTCATGATCTGTCCACCTCAGCCTCCCAAAGTGCTGGGATTGCAGGCACGAGCCCCAGCTCCCGGCCACTCATGCCATCTTTTATTTGTCACACAGACCAACTCTGGTATGATGTAGAATAGGACTACTCTAGGGCATGAATGTATCCAGGAAAGGGGGATTACTTGGAGGCACCTTGGAGTCTGGCTACCACAAGTTGTTAATACATAAATTGTAAATGAATCACTTAAAAAAAAAGAATGGGTTTAAGTACCTTTCTGTTCCTGCAATTAGTATCTGAATATTGCTGTTAAAAATTGCAAATGAGTGAAGCCAGATTATAAAATCATTGGAGCTCTTTTGGGGAGAAAAAGATTTATGATGAGCATCAGGTGGATCATTAGTCCAGGGCTACATAGGACCATCTGCAATTAGCTTGATTCTTCCATCTTTTGCCATTGTGAGCATAGAGCACTGGGGTCTTTGTACCTCCCAGATTCTCTGAAATACATAACAGGCCTTCAATAGCTAGTCCATGTCGTCTCTAGTGTTATTTCCTTGAGGCTCCTCAGGTTTCTTGGCCCCAGCACTGGTTAAGTTCTATAACTGGTTAAGTTCACTAATGTCATGCCACACCCCATGGGTAATCCTCAGATTATGTGCAATTCCCAGACTTCTGACTGTTTTCCCATTCTTTCAATTAAAACAAAAAAAACCCACTGGAATACTAGTAAGAGCGGAGTTATCACTCAACAAAGTCAAGTCAGTTTTAAGTTATATAAGTATATAATATGCCTGTATATAAATAAGACATTTACAAACTTTCACACATTAATCACTGCTAGTAACAAATTCCTGGCCGGGTGTGGTGGCTCACGCCTGTAATCCCAGCACTTTGGGAGGCTGAGGTGGGTGGATTACCTTGGGTCTTGAGTCAAGACCAGCCCGGCCAACATGGTAAAACCCCATCTCTACTAAAAATAAAAAAACAAAATTAGCCAGGTGTGGTGGCATGTGCCTCTAGTCCCAGCTCCTAGGGAAGCTGAGGCAGGAGAATCACTTGAACCTAGGAGGTGGAGGTTGCAGTAAGCTGAGATCGTGCCACTGCACTCCAGCCTGGGTGACAGAGTGAGACTCTGTCTCAAACAAACAAACAAATTCCTTAACTCTGAGGTTGAGAGCCTCAGTAAGGACACAAGTTTGGCGAGTCTGAGTTTGAAAACTGGGCTGGCCTCCCAGTTCTTCTAGTTTCATGGAAGGCTTGCAAGCACATTCCACAACTGATAAGGTGAGCTGGGTGAGAGAGTATCTGTGTGGTCCCTTCCTGTCCATCTAAACAGGTCCAGCTGTGGATATTGGCTTGCCACTCCAGAAGTTTCCTCAGCCTATCCCCTGTTATCCTGTTTCAACTCATGCTGTGGTTCTTATGTCCCTTTATTCTCCAGCCCTGTATTCTTTAGACACTGGCTTCTACTGTCCCACCAGATCCTCATGGTGCAATGACTGGTGTAGACGGGCTTGAATTCACTCTCTGGGTCTGAGCAACATTGGCTAAGCTGTGATGAAGCACTCCTATCCATCCAGTATGCTCCACAGTGGGAATCTCACTCTGTTCATCACCACTGCCCTAGTAGCTGCAGGTGAAGGATCATACACACTGATGATTGCATCACTACTTTTAGGGGGATTTGCAGTAGTAGTTTTCCCCTAGAAGTAGTAATGAATGCATCAGTACTTCTAGGGGAAAACAAGTCGATGGCCATTAGTTAAGGTCATTCTTGTAACTTTCATTCACAACTATAAGAGTTGAAATTTGTTCATTCTGGTCTTTTATCCGTTTCTTAAATGAGAGTTTTTAGGTGGTGAGTTTCAGCTCTCTCATTTTAAAAATGAGAAAAACAAGGCTAAGAGCAGTTAAGCCACACGGCCACCAAGTTATGGGGACAGGATTAGAATCTCAGCCTCTGATACTTGGTTTAAGTTGTTTTCATTATGCTACGAATGACACAGAAAAATGTCAGAGTAGAGGATGTCACAGATCAAAACTAATTAATGAGCGATTTGCTGAGAATGCTTAATGATACACCTTTAAGAATCATCTTTTGAGAAAAACTGGACTCTTAAAAAAAGAGACCATATGATGGCTTTCACTATGAGGATATTCTAATAGTCTTCAAGCATTAGGAACGAAGTTTCAGTTCGAAAGGTAAGTTGGGTGGAAGGTTGGTGGCAAAAGAATCAGAATGACAGGGCATCTGGACAGAAGGGCAGTTGTAGTGCTTCAGCCATATACTTTGAAGTATGAATAGTGAAGAGTCAAACTGCTGGGAGTGTTTTTACTTCTCAAATATTTATTGTAACCTACCATAGGTAAGGCATTTGCCTTGACGTGTAGGTCCCTGAAGGGTCTATATTTTGCAGAATATTATAGCCTAGAGTGTGCTTTGAGGGCCACTCTAATAAAGGTAGTGTGAAGCATTTTTGTATTTAACTTGGGGATGCTGTGGAGAACATTGCTGACCACATCATGTAGTATGCCTTTTAATGATAGAAATATTTTTTAGATCTCAGTGTGTCAAAGAGCTTCTGAGAAACTGTAAATCTTAGTACCTGTTGTGTTTCCTTACTTGAGTTTCGCGTATGGTTTGCATCTTTGCATAATAACCTTATCCTGGCTTTATCTTACAGAATTGCTCAGTTTGTATTTTATCTGTACTATGATTTCCCCACCCACATATGTGTACTTTGTTGTTCTACATATTTCTGAAGTGACTCTGTAGTGAATGAATAAATGAACAAGCTTATAAAGTAATCTGGGGAGGCCAGGCACAGTGGCTCACTCCTGTAATCCCAGCACTTTGGGAGGCTAAGGCAGATGGATCACCTGAGGTCAGGAGTTCAATACCAGCCTGATCAACATGGTAAAACCTCATCTCTACTAAAAATGCAAAAATTAGCCGGGAGTGGTGGTGGGCACCTGTAATTCCAGCTACTCAGGAGGCTGAGGCAGGAGAATTGCTTGAACCCAGGAGGCACAGGTTGCAGTGAGCCGAGATCTTGCCACTGCACTCTAGCCTGGGTGACAAGAGCAAAACTCCATCTCAAAAAATTAATTAATTAATTAACCCAGGGAGCTATAATAACTTTACAAACATCTATAAAGAAAGTTTTAGCAAACAAATGAGATTTACTCTGGCATCTTCTTGTTTTTCTTAGAGACAGGGTCTCCCTCTGTTGCCTGGATTGTAGTGCAGTGGCTGGTCTTGGCTCACTGCAGCCTCTATCTCCTGGGCTCAAGTGTTCCTCCCACCTCAGGCTCCTGAGTAGCTGGGACCACAGGTGTGTGCCATCACACTCGGTTAACGTTTTGATTTTTTTTTGTAGAGATGGGAATTTGTTGTCAGCTTGCCCATGCTGCTCTCGAAATCCTGGCCTCTAGCAATCCTCCTACCTTGGCCTTGCTGTTGCTTAGTAACCCTCATTTGCTTAGAAACAAAGTGCTCTCCACAAAGGAGTGAATCCAGATAGAAAAATGAAGAGGTACCCAGCCTGGACCCTAATTTCCCACAGACTGTATTTCCAGTCAGTGGCCCAGAGAGGCTCCACCCAGAAGGCTGGGATTCTGTTCATGGAAGCCCCATGGGTCTTGGCACAGTGATGTCTGAGAAATAGTTGAGGCCTCCTGAAAGACTGGCTAGTTGATTGATCTCGTGAGATTACTCAGTATAACTCCTCTTTTATTGAGCTTTGTTATCTACAGTGGAGAAGTGTGTGGAAGAAGAAAGGGTTCTATTGAGAATTTTCTCCAGAGGCAGAATAGCACAGACAGTGATTCTCAAATGTGTGGTCCATATCATCAGCATCGCCCTGGAAAATGCTAGAAAAGTAAATCCTCAGGTCCCATCCAGGACTACTGAATCAGAAACTCTGGGAGCAAGGCCCAGCAATTTGTGTTTTACCAAGCCTTCCAGATGCTTCTTCATACTCAGGTTCAAGAGCTGCTGGGATATAGCTGTTAAGAGATGAACCCTGTAGCCAGGCTACCTTTGCTAGAATCCTGGCACTGTTCCTTATTCCTTGTATGACTCTAGATAAGTTGCTTGGTCTCTTTGTGTCTCAGTTTCTCCACCTGTAAAGTGGAGATAATGACAGTACCACCTTCAGAAAGTTGTTATAAGGATTAGATTTGGGAGTACACTTAGAATAGTGCCTAGCACATAGTAAAAGCTCAATAAATGTTAGCCATTATTATTGGAAGACATGGTGTCATGGAAGAATGGGGGTAATTTCTTTTCCCAGCCACCCTCTTTTCATGAGAACCCAATGAACCTTTCTAGTGTAGCCTTCTTTGAGGAGCAGCTACAGGCTGGAATTACTGGGATAGGGTCAGAACTGAGGATATGCTCAAAGCCTTATCTGTTGCTTTGAGGTAACAACAGATATGTTGCCCTAGAGGAGCCCTAAATTTTAAAGAACTTTGCTCCCCTTAGCATTGGTAAGACCATTCATTTCCTGACCTAAGGGGCAAAAGGTTGATTCCTTGCTGGATTTTTTTTGGGAGAAACCGTAAGTGTCTAAGAGAATGCAAGGTTATAAGGAAATTCACACAGACATCTCAAAATAAAAATCATTTACAATTAACTTTAAATATTAAAAAAATTTTTTTAATTTGAAAAATTAAAAGGGGGATGGAAGTTGATTTTTAATAATAATTATACAAAGGGGGAGAGGGAAGAGGAAGTTGAGCTGAGCTGTCTGGGGTGCTGTGGCGTGGTGGGCTAGCTATACTAACTGTGGCTGCAGTCTGGGGGCTGCCTGGCTGGCTGTGCCCTTGGCCTTCTCTATAGCGTCCAGTGCTGTCTCCTTTGCCTTCTCCTTGGCTCCCTTAGCTGTCTCAACAAGTGTTTTGGAAGGGGCCACACTGTGCAGCTTGGCCACGATATATTCAAAACCCTTCATCGTCTTGATCACATTGGTTTTGAATTGGGTGAAACCGAATTCCTGGACAGCTCTGAAGATGCTTAAATAAGCAATAGGATACCCAGGCTTTCCAGTGGATTGGCATCCAGGTGCTGCTGCCAGAGTTCCCAGAGTAAGCACGTGGTTCCTCCATCACCACAGCTGGGTGTGGTTGATGTTCCAGGTGAAGTGGTCATGTCTGATTCGGTGGCTTCACAGTAGAGTGTTTCAGGATGGACACTGAGTGAGTGGCACTGGGGAAACAGTGGCTTGGCCCAGCGGAGCATCTGCTGGTCTTGGTCAGGTCGCCGGGACAGGAGCTCAGGGGTTTCCGCCCCGTGTAATGTGTTTGCTGTAGGGATTTGGGTACCGCTGTCATTAGGCAGCAAACACTCGGTCCCAGGACCTCCGGAGCATGTTCCAGACCAGGAAATACCTCACCATCATCCTGGCTGGGAAGAGCTTGGCACGTAGGCAGCATCAGAGTGCAGACGGTGGGGAATATCCACCCCCGACCAGACCCCACAGCGTGTCCAAGCACCCATACAGTCAATTTTAAATTGCATGTTTGGGGAAAGAGTCCATACAGAACCAAATGGCTATGTGATGTTATAGCCTCTCCCATAGAGTGGAGGCCACTGTTGCAACTTTTAAATGGACTGTTTTCTCCAGAGTTGCTACAGACACATGCATCAGCACAGCCTCAGAAGCCACTTTCCAGTCAAGATAGGTGACATGGTGATTCTTCTTCTTCCAAGGTCTGAAACTATCCCAGGAAGAAATACAGCTTGACTGAATTAAATTGTTTTCAATAAGATTTTTAAGAAACCCACCAAATCAATTGGGGTTTTATTTTTGGCAGCCCCAGCAGCCAAACTGATTCATCCAACTGATCCATTAAGTAATGCACAAGTAGTTGATGAGATGACCAGAAAAAGTGATTTTGCTGGGGAAAAATGTTTGGAATTGGAAGCAGCTGGGATTTAAGCGCTGGAGCTCACAGGTTCCAGTCTAGGACTTAGTAGCCTCAGGCAGACACTTACCCTGCTTTTAGCAGGGTCATTGACTAGAAGGATAGGATAGAACTGGAGCAGGCTGGGTCAGGGTCTTTCTAGTCAATGTGTATCTTTGAACCTGTGCAGGTGTGTAGGCTACAGTGTGCAAACTGATGTTCTGAAGACCACCCCAAGAGCCTTGCATCTCTCTCTCTTTATCCTGTTGCAGGTCTAAGAATCTTTTGAGGCCAAAGAAAATGAATTTTAAAGCTCAGACTTAGATCCAGCAGCCAGTGTGAAAGCATGTGCCATGGAGATGCAGCCCAGCATTGCAGGAATGTGTTCTCTGAGGACCAAGTACTTTTCTTATCTCAGTATGTTTTCCTTCTATCCCACCCCTCCCACCTGACCATCTCTCCTGATTGAATCTCCCAGTGAATTTGCCTGTTGCTTTGACAACAGCTGGAAAGAGGATGTGGGGGATGGTGAAGTGGAAGACTGGAAATACCACATCACCCTGTGGTAGAATTGCTGCTGAGATCCAGAAGGGAGCGTAGCCAGAATGAGATGTTAGCTTGAGGCTTGGAAACAGCAGCATGGGATGATCTGCCCTGGGAGGGAGGGGCTTCTCTCGCTCCTTTTCCTGCTCCTTGGAATCCTCCAGAACTCTGAAAATAAAGGATTTACTTCAGGGGACAGAGCTGGTATCTTTCCAAGAGAAAGGCAAGTTGATGGCAAGAGGCTGAAGCTCCAGTTGTGGCGTAATTTAGGATGGAGGCTTATCAGCCTGAAGGAAGCAGTTTGGAAGCAGCCTGGGTGGATCTCTCCCTACAGAAATGCTCTGCTCAGTCCTCCTGCTACTTAAAAAATGAAGTGTGGTGGACTAGTGTGGAGACCTCGTAATGCCTGGATGATCACACAGACTTGGATATGGAGCATAAGAATGGACCCAGGCAGTACCACTTAAGTGAAGATAAATAATGGGCAACTCAGACAAGAAGGTCAACCATCTGACTTTAAATAACGTTTTTTTCTCGAGCTGAATTGCCTAGAGTTGAATGAGGTCAGATTTGCATTCACGTATCTTTCCTTAGCTCAGCTGGTAACTTTCTGTGTTTTCTCCCGAGGGGGTATTAAAAGCAGAGCTGCTTCACATGAATGTGATGGTTACCATTCAGAACCCTGTCACGACTTTGTCTTTTCTCTATCATCTTGAAGGAAAAATTATGTTCCATAGCTTCAAGGTCAACTGTGAGCTATTTGGGCTTGGAAATGAAATGAGACCCTTGGAAAGCTTGTCCCTCTCTTCATTCATATTTTGCTGATGTTTAATAAAACTCAGTTATTCTCTAGCCTGGGGTTGGAGATCAGGCAGCCATAAATGGGCAGCCATAAACCTGTCCGGAAAATTTCATTAGGTAGAATTAGTTTTTCTTTTCTTTTTTTTTTTTCTGCCATAAAGGGGAGTATATGTGTGTGGTTTTGTTTTTATTTTTGTTTTCCTTGCTTTGTTTTTAAATTGTTTGCTTTTGCTTTATGTTTTGTTTCTGTGGCTTTTAGAGCTGATCTAGCCTGAAGGAGTGTCTGGAAATGAATGTGTAAATAGTAGTGGCCTCTCTGCCTGGTCCCCCACCCTGTTCCTTTAACTTTCAGACTCAGAAGCTAGAGTCCCCAACTCCCCAGGGGGCAGACTTAGCCTTGCCCTCAGCATTGGGGTTGATTTTATTCCTGGCTGAGGGAATGTCAGGGGACTAAGGTCAGAAGTGGGATAACTTGCTGCTGTCTGTTCATGTTCGGATCTGGTGTCCTCCATCCTAAATCAGACCCTGGTCCTAGTGCTCTGTTTTCAGCCCTCTTCCTGTTTATCGTCTCTACAGCACTGGCCCTGCTGACCATCACCTGCTTCTCCATTGGTTTCTGGGCAACCACTTGTTTTCTGATTCTCTTCCCTCTTCTTCTCAAGTCTTTCCAGCCTCCTTGGCAAACTCTTCTCTGCTCTCCGTAAAATGTTGACATTCTGTAGGGCTCTATCATTTGTCATCTTCTCTGGATAATCTTCCTTACACCTGTGACCCTAGTCACCAAGTCTAGGATACTGACTTCCAACTGTTGCTACTGAACTCCAGACATAAGTTTCCAGGTTTTCTGGTCATTTTGACTAGTACGCTCTTTAGTAGCTGAAACTTAATATATTTCAATAGGAACTCGTTATCTTCTCTCTTGTCTTAGTCCCTTTGAGCATCTATGACAAATTATCATAGGCTGGGTAGCTTATAAGCAATAAAAATTTATTTCTCACATTTCTGGAGGCTGGAAAGTCTTAGATCAAAGTGCTGGAAAATGTGGTATATTGTGAGACTTGCTTCCTGGATTATAAATGACTTTCTTCTCTCTGTGTCCTCACATGGCAGAATTGACAAAGATGCTCTCCCAGGTGTTTTTTTTTTTTTTTAAATAAGGGCACTAATTCCATTCATGAAAGCTCTGCCCCATGATCTAATTACCTTTCAAAGGCCTCCCCTCCTAATACCATCACATTGGGGGTTAGGATTTCATCATATGAATTTTAGGGGGACACAAACATTCAGTCTATAGCACCTATCAAGGTAGATCTTCTTGTAGTTTTGATTTGGATTGGTAGACTACCACCCATCCAGTCCCTCAGGTCAAAATCCCAGGGTCGTCCTAAACAATTTATTTTTCCTCATTCCTTGTGTTCAACTGGTCATCATATTCTTATGTTTTTACTTCAGAAGTTTTTCTGGACTCTTACCTCTCCTATCCATTTTCACTGCTACTGCTTTGGTGCAAACCCCCATCCTTCTTCACCTACAAAAATACAATATTATAATTCTTAAACAGGCATAAGCTTAACAAAAAATGAATGAATGAATGACCTATCTGGTACCAGACAGACTATTGTGTGGGTTAAAGGAGGTACTTTATGGAATGCACACTCAGGATAATGATTGGTACATAGTAGAGGCTTAATAAATGAGTTATTTATACATTATATATAGGAAATATGTGAAAGCATGGACTTTGGATCTAGGCATCCTGAGTTCAAATCCAAATTCCACCATGTACATTTATTATGTATGTGATTGCTGTGCCTCCATTTGCTCATCTGTAAAATGGGGATGAATATGATAAGGCCGTTGAGAGAGTCAAATGACTTATTTATGTAAAGCACTTAGAACACTGCCTGGAATATAGTTCATGAGCAATATGTTAGCAGTCACTATTATTATTGTTATTAGTTTCCTGTCTCCTATCTTTTATAAGTAACATGTTGGCTTTATTAGAGGAAGAAAGTTCTTATGTATGGCATTCTAAATTTACATAGAGAAAAAAAATCATCACCTATTTTTCCCCCAAGTAAAAGTCATATCTCTAAGTTATGACTTTCATAAATGCTGAATCACAGTCTTTTTTCATAGTACAGTGTTTATAATAGCTCTTTCGGATGACCAGCCATCCTGGTTTGCCTAAGATGGAGGGCAGTAGGGGCAATTTTCTGGGATGGTGGACTTTTAGTGATAAAAGAAGAACAGTCTTGGATAAACCAGGATAGCTGGTCATCCTGGTTTTTTTATGCTTAATAGAGCTCCTCTTCTGAAGTTCATCTTCCAAACATAATTCCCCAAGCATATTTCAAAGATAAAACAAAATATATGAATTAAGGTGAGGGGCTTGAATGGAAGGTTGGGAACATAACCTAGGAATCCTCATGTACCATCTTCAGTCCTTATCCATCAAAATGTCCACTTTAAGGGGATTTTGCAGATGGATGAAGGCTTTTTCTTACTGGTGAAAAGAACGACTCACTTCTGGCATTGTTCTAAAACCCTGCAGCTCTCTTCAGCGTAGTGTCTGCATTGAGCAGCCAACTGAAGTCCTGTTTCTCATCCCCTAGGCCTTCTCCTCTTCAGATGGACTACAGGAGGCCACGAGGCCCCGGTGGCAGCCGATCAACTCTGAGCACAGCCACTGCATAGAGGGTTCAGTGAAGTGAGTGGGGCTATTACTCCCCACCAAGCTGTTCCACTGCCTTACCTCCTGTGTTTTTAAACTCCAGTTTTTATCTTTCCCTGTTGGCACCAAACTTATCTTCATAAAATATAAATCAAATCACATTATTTCCCCATGAAATCTGTTGACGCCTGTGGCTAGTGGGATCAGTGCCAAATCCTTGTCTTACTCTGTAAGATCTTTCACACTCTGGCCCCCAGCAACTCTCTAGCACTTCTCCTGGCATTCCTCGGGTGACCTCTGCTTCAGTAACCCAGGACTCACCACTGTTCCTCAAAGCTCACTAACTCTGACTTTCATTAACTCAGGCTTCTGTATGTGCTATATTCTCTGCCTTGCAAACCCTTTCCCTTGCTAGGCAAATTCCCACATGTTCCTTAAAACCCATATAAAAGATGATCTCCTCTGTGAAGGTAATCCTTGGCTCCCCTCTGGGTACCTAGAGCGCTCTGTTCAGACCTTAAAGAAGTTCCTACTTAATATGAGAACACATTTGCACATCCATCCCTCCCTGGAGGCTTTGAGTATCATGAGGGACTGGACCTCTGGTGTATTCTTCTTAGAATTCACTGTGTCTAGTACAGGTCTGCTGAATAATCAAATAACAGCAGCAACAAAGCCCAAACCACAACAACAACGGTTAACCTTGACTGGGAGCATTTATACTGTGCTGAATGCTTTTCTAAATGCTTTATAAGCCTCAGCTCAGTCCTTTAAGGAAAATGACACTACTACCCCCATTTTGTAATGAAGATAAGTGCTAATTTGGTTAGAAACTGGAGTTCATCTTTGTTCTGCCTAGAGAGCAAAACCTTATGAGGCTTAGACATTTCACCAATAGAATGTTTTTAAAAAGCTTTAAAATATTTGAGTATAACCTTTCTTAATCCATTCTAACATGTTGGAGGCTCTTGCTCATATACAAAGAGCCGATGTGCCAATCGCAAATTCAAGCTAACTGCTAAATCAACCTCCAAATAAAGAAAAACTTGTTTAAGACATTTCCTTAACCCAATGTCACTTTTAGCTTGTATCTGAAAGTTATAAAACTGTTTTCCTTGGAAAACATCCTTAGTGAAGGTGTTTAATGGAGCCACCTTGACCTTGGCTTGGTTAGTATGAATCAGGCTTACGAGCCATTGACAGCTATACCTCCTGCTCATTTTCCAGGAAATATCCATGTTAGCCTTAGCCAATGCCAGTGCTTTGTACCACATGCCCTGCTTTGGTGTACAATTTGAAGTGTCAAAAGCACTCACTGAAAACTTAAGCCAATCCACAAAATACGGCTCTGAGAATCCTTACCATATGGATTCAGTTATAGTTTCACCATTCTGGGTAATTATGAAGGATAGGAAAGATAAGTATAATTTATTTAGACCCTCTTATTTTTCAGCTGTGCATTGCCTCCATCCCCATATTCCATTTTCAGAGGAAGAAATTGAGGCTCAATAATTTGTGTAACTTGTCCAAGATCTTTCTGCAAGTAAATGTAGAACTTGGGAATGGAACCAAGATGAGTCTTACAAGTCCTGTGTTACTCATCAGTGAGCTACACAGCCTTACAGTGCAGATAGCACAACGTCTGTGGGCATCCAGCACTCGAATAGTTTGGAAAACATCAGCCTGTGTTCTCCAAATGAGATCTGGTATTCACTCTTGGCCTCCGTATTTCTAGGGTGATTCTACATTCTGTGTTACCAGGGTAGGTTAATCCTAAAGATAACCTACTTGTTCACTATTCTGTAGAGTTGGAGATTTCCTCTGGACGTTTTCCGTGGGCATGGTGATGAGTGGGACCAGGGTAAGGATGTAGTGGGCGATTGCTGGCATAGTAGCCTAAGAGCAGGGTAACTGGCTGACCTGTTTAGTGGGCCATGTTTAAATCTGTCCCTAACCTTTTCCTAAGCACTCTCTTTCTGTCTTATCTTGTTTCTACTTCTGGCATGAAGGATCTTGACCAATTTAATGATGAATAATGACGAAACTCAAGAAACATTCTTATTACTATGATTTTTAATTTTGAAAATGAGGATTATGTGGGTAACCAGAAACTCCAGGCTGACTCCATCTAAAGACCTGGGTGGCCATGCTAACTCTTTCATACACTGAGAAAATCTTGGTTTCACAAACATTGCAGCAATTTGAAAATAGTTCTCTAGGCTATAAAATTTATCTGACTAAAACCAATCTAATCCCTTGAACCAAAGATCAAACTTTTTGCCAGATATAGTTTTATATTGTCATTTTAACCTTCAGGTGGGACAGCAGTTGTTTCTAAGTTTTAATATTGAGAATCTGTTTCCATAGCCAAGAGGAAGTGTGGGTGGAAACAATTAACTGGACAGTTCAGTCAATCAACTCGGAAGCTTACTGACCAGAGTGTTTAGAGCTACCTACCTTTCTTCTGGTTTTAATTTTGTAGTTTATCAGAGTCCAGAATTTCAGTCTGGTTCATAACTTTTGTTTAACTACCGATTTTTGAAACTGGGCTTGAATTAGTGCTGCTTTGGACTTTCTCTCTTGGGCTGGGAGACCTGGCAGCAAATCCAAACTAAAATAGGAATCAGCTCTTCAAGTCCAAACGTGAAAACAAATGCGGTCCAAGGCCTAAATGCCCAAAGGACACTGGGAATGGGTGAAGTGGAATCAAGAAAGCTTTTGGTGACACTATGGGAAGGGCTATTGAATATCTTCTCAGGACAGCACAAACTGTCAGAGGCACAGCATATTTAGAACCTATTTTTAAAACTGTTTTATATTTTTTAGCTTGATTGATAGATATATTCATTTTTTTTTTTAGAAAAAAGAAATGGTGACCCTCCTAAGAGGCAAAATACTAGCCCTGAGTGTTGTGGGATGTACTAACTCTTCTAATGACTCAGGCACTGCCCAAAGCTAAGACACCTCAGCCCAAAGGAAGATGAGAGCTGAAAGGAACATCGAGCTTATCCAGGGCAGTGCTTCTCAGCTTGTGCCCACACTGACTTGACTTGGAAGTATTTGAGAAATACTGATGCCTGGGCCCCATTCCAGACCAATTAAATCAGAGTGTCTGGGAGAGACACGCAGAAAGTGGTAGGTTTTAACACCTCCCTAGGCATTCTGCTGATCAGCCAAGGTTGAGAAGAATCAAACTAGACTCATTTTACATATGAAGAAATAGAAACCCAGATATTGAGATAAAATATGTTGCCTGAGTCGTGTAGCTAGTGTCAAAACCTGACTCTTGTTTAGTGGTCTTATGTCACACGAAGTTGCTTCTCTTTATTGTAGTTTTGCCATAAATTAAAAGCATACTTGAAAATGTTAGTTTACAAAGTACTTTTAAGAAATGGATTTCATTTTAAGGAAAATAGTGATTCAGTGGCCAATACACTGATGTTTTCTGCATGATCTTCAGACCAATCTCCATGCTTATTGTGCTTGGGCCTCTGAGTCAAAGACTGGCTCCTTTGCTGCTTCTCCATCGTTGGCCTAGCATGCTTGCATTCTGTTTCTTCTCTGGAAACCTGGCATGCTACTTTGATTCACTTTGTTAATGGGAAGATGGGAAATAGTCTCTAGAAATCCTTTTTTTTTTTTTTTAGACAGAGTCTTGCTTTGTCACTCAGGCTGGAGTGCAGTGGCGCAATCTCAGCTCAGTGCAAACTATGATTCCCAGGATCAAGCTTTTCTCCTGCCTCAGCCTTGAGTAGCTGGGATTACAGATGTGCACCACCATGCCCAGCTAATTTCTGTATTTTTAGTAGAGACTAAAAATACAAAATTATAGTTTTTACCATATTGGCCAGGCTGGTCTTGAACTCCTGACCTCAAGTGATCCACCAATCTTGGCCTCCCAAAGTGCTGGTATTACAGGCATGAGCCACTGCACCTGGCCCTTCCTATATATGTTTAGCTGGTGATACATTTCTACCAGAGAAACACTTTTTACAGAACTCACTTCATGTGGGAGCCATGTGTCCAAGAGAGCAATTGTTTTGGGTGAAGGGCACATCCAGACATGTGCCAGCATTACCCTACAAGATATCGGGTTATCAAGTAAATGTCTACATTGCACGTAAGCAACCATTCATGGAAACTTACCATTTTATTTGTCCAGCTCACCCTGTTTGCCACATTCCAACTAAAATTTATAGCTAGGCTTACCAATAATATCATTTAATCACATTTTATAGACAAAACTTCAAGGTGTTCAGGTCCATGTGTCAAAATTAAAATTTCTTCTTGTGTTAAAAACATGGAACAATCTATGATCTAAATTTCAAGATATTTAGAAAAATTGCTTTATCCAGACTAATGGTCCCCAACCCTGACCTATTAGATTCACCTGGGGAATTAATATGTGTGCATATATATATATATGTGTGTGTGTGTGTGTGTGTGTGTGTGTGTGTGTGTGTGTATGTATATATATGCCCTGGCCCCACCCTAGAGATTCTGATAGAATTGGGTCTGGAGTGGGCCAAGAGCACTAATATTTTCAAATGTTCCTCAGCTGAGTGTCACAGGCAGTTTGGTTGTGAACCATTGCACCTGACTATAAAATAGGGCCCTGAGCTTGGAACTTTTTGCTATGACCATATTGCTCTAGCATTTTTATTTCATTTTAAGTATTCAAAAAATTTATGTTTAAGAGAGAAATATTTTTAAAATACTTCTTTGGGTATATTTTCTTCCAATAATCCATACACTCTTCTCTTCACCTTGCAACCTCATTATGGCTAGGGCAGAGATTTATCACCCCTGAGAAGGAGAAGTTGGGTTCTGCCAAGAACGGTGATTTGCAACCCTTGATGCCCTTTAGAATCACCTGGGGAGCTATAAAAAAACTGCCAGTACCTGAATCCACTTCAGACTAATTAAATCAGAATTTAGGGGGATGGGCTGAGGGATTACTACTACAAAAGTACCTCCGGCATAATACTTTTTATCATGCAGCTAACGTTGAGAACCATGGCTCTAACAAGAAATAACTTGTCAACTTAAAATAAGATTCTTATTTCTTAGCATCTCTCATGTTCTAACCCAAACTTTTAAAATGGAGAGAAAACAATTTACTTACCTATAGTTGGAAATGATAGAGGTTATTGACAATATGATTTTATGATTTAATCTAATATTTATTGAACACTTACTATATGAAAGGCAGATATGATTGAAAATATCTCCTGGAAACCTTTTTGTTTGTCTACTTTGGGTCAGATAGAAGGAACCCAGGGTGGATGTATGCGTCTAGGTCCCTGCAGGAAAGAGTGGCACACTCAAACTGGAGATATGGCATAACAGTGCTAGATAAGAATTTGGCTTTGATACTAACTAGCCACACAGCATCCTAATGTTATTTTGGAAATTTCTATTTTCATTTTCCTAGACACAAAGGTGTGACTTGGGCACCGCGCAGGTAAAGATGTTCCTGAAGATATTTAGGAAAGTAGCTAGGGATGCTCTCCAGAATTAAACACAAGAATACATTTTAATTTTTATACATGGACCTGAACACCTTGAAGTTTTGTCTATAAAATATGATTAAATGGTGTTGTTGGTAAACAGCTAGGGATGGTCTCCATTCATTCAAAAATTCATTTGTTGGGTGACTATCATGTATAGACACAGGGTCAGGTGTTGGGAATCTCAAAATAAAGACAGAATCCCTGCCCTCAAGGAGACTGGTTTCATAGAGATACAGGAAAGCACATAAAGGTGAACAGCAACACGGTTTACCTGGCGGTTGTGGAGTCAGCCTTCTGGAGTGCTGCTTCTCCATTGCTAGCCTAGCATGCTTGCATTCTGTTTCTTCTCCAGAAACCTAGCACACTACTTCGATAGTGCCGTAGTTGCTATTAAAGAGAAGGATTTGAGTATCTGCCAAATACTTGTGACTTGTGCATATGAGTGTGTGTGTGTACACATATATATGCATGCTTGCACACACATTCTTCAGATAGAAAGGATTCTTACTGGGATACAGTGGGGGAGGAATAAGGAAAAATCAGTAGCTTTTTTCTTAACATTTTTCTGGTGTGAACATAAGCAGAAACTCAACACAGCACAGGCTGTGAGGAAAAGAAAATGCATCAAGTCTAAACTATCTTCTCTCTTCTGGCTCAAAAGTAGGTGACATCAACAGGATGTGGGGTTTCAGGATGAGCTTTGCATCGCATGAAATGAATTAAACCTCACAACTCCTTGGAACAGGAACCTGTTTTCATGTGAGTTCCCCAACAGCTTTTGGGAGAGCCTTGAAACAAATGGATTTAGCATCTGGGTTTTTTGTTAGGTTTGATTTGCTTTTCTAACATCCGGTACTTTTGCAAAAATCTTTGAACACAGAAAGCTAAACCAAAGCTCAGAAGGAGGCAAGTGTCCAAGAACATATGGAAGCCTAAGAGGTTAATATGCTTCTCTTTGTCTCTGTCCTGATGTACATCCTTTCAGCCTTGACTTTTAGCAAGTGACCTTTAGCAGAGATGTGAGGGTCTGTCACTCTGACATTTGACAGCTAGGGAGATTCATTCTTAACAGAGCAATAGGTTCAAGGGGCAGGCTAGTTGTCCTATTCTAGTTTTTGTGAGGGAGAAACAACATCTTGGGAGACCAATTATCTAGTAATATGTATTTTCTTGTTGTTCAACCTCAGTGAGACACAGAGACTGAGATGGGTCCCAGAAAAAGTAGGGAAGAGGGACTGAAGAGGGTCTGAGTGAGGAATGGAGGTGGCTGTTGGCATTCATTCAGGGACGTTGCAGAGTTGCCCTTTAAAGAGATCTCTTCAATGACATTAGAAAGAAGTAGAGACAGATCCCTTTATAACCTGGGCTTTAGTATGATCTCATTTCCGATATTTTGAAGGCTATCTCATTATTGTGTTGGATGCCCCTTAAGTGCTCCAAACTTTCTTTCTGGATGTACCCAGGACACTTTGGGGGTGTTAATGTGGCCATGCAGGTGAGGTGAGATGAACAGGGATGATCTCTTGCGAGGTAGTCCTAGCATCTCTAACCCTACGGCTGTCTAGCCTCTGACACCATTCTGCCTCTGACGTGTCTCTTAAACTTCAAGCAACCTATATTTAGGAGATTATGTAAAAAGTATTGAAAGCAAATGGACATTCTGCTCTAAGGTCAGAGTTCTGCTGTGCCTGATAATGCTGCTTTGATCTCCCGGCCCCTGCCTGCCTAGATCTATGGTCTCTGTCAGCCAGCTTCACTCTGGACTTGACCTTTTGCTGGCCTAGACCTGTGGTTACTGTCAGGGCTCTATTCTCTCAGCATGTCACCTCTGGCAATTTTTTAAAAAATCCCCAAATCTTAAAATTCAGACATCCCAGATTCTGTTCCATCTCATTGCAAAGGCTTTTTGAAATTAAAAAAAAAAAGAAAAGAAACAAAGCAAAAAACAAACAAACAAAAAAACAAGAGGGCAAAGAAATGGTTTTAAGAGGAAATTTCAACAAATGATAAGATCAATGATGCAGTAACAGCAGTTTGTTTGGCTAAAGCCTTAAAACAGGCATATAGAATCCTAGATGAATTTTAACAGAGCTGGCTAAAATTGAGAGCTTATTTGTTGCAGTGCCCTGTCCAACAATCAAAAAAAGATGCTTATCTCCTTTCCTTTTGAAAATTTCTGGGTGTGCTTTCCTTCGATTTGCTCATTTTGATATTTCATAACCCTGGTAGCCAAATAGTGCTTCCTCATATCCAGCTGGAATATTTGTTACTTAATTAAAAATTCTATTTTCCATCCTGTGGCAATTTTGGTTATTTTTTTTTTTGATCTTTTCCAGATGTGTACATGGTTTTCACAATGTGGTGAACTAAGTTGGACATGATACTCTGTTAAGGGTCTGACTGCTGCAGAGTATATTGGAACCACTGGGCTAGGATTCAGAAAGATTCTAGCTCCTTGCCTGCCAGGAACCAATGGTTTGACCTTGGACAAGCCACTTCCCTTGTCTGGACTTCATGCTCTTCATCACTAAAGCGAGAGTAAGTATCAGACTACATGATCTCTCAAGATTTCTTCCAGCTCTGATGCTTGTGTCCAATAAGTTTGCTAAAATTAACATACCTCAGTCAATGAATCTGTGCTTAGCATGTAATAGTTAGACAATAAATGTTTGCCAAACTGAATTAAATCATAGGAATTTCCACTGAAGTTTTCTCTCAGTATGTACTAAACCTTTTAATCTCCCCTGTGTCCTCCATCCCTTCCAGGAGGGATGTATGTCTTTTATAGAAATGAGAACCAGCGTGCAGTGGTGAAGCTGCTGTCTTCCCAAAGTGTCGCAGGCACCAGCATCGGAGGAGTGAGGATTCTCAGGTTTCACAGACAATCAGGCCCAAACTGTTTCTAGTCACTTCCCTACTGCCATAGCCAATCTATTAAAATGCCTGTGTGATTCTGGAAAGAAAACAAGTGCCCATGAAAAGGAGGTTATAAATACATCCAATTATAAATATATCCCATTAAAAATAGATATTGACAAGGAGCTCCAGATAGAGTTGTCCTCAGCAAACTGAGCTGAACAAAGTGGCCTGTTATCCAGAAAGCAATAAGACTTTCTTACGTGATTCCTTAATAATATCTTTGGAGTTGTATAAACCTCATAACTAGCTACTAAATAGTGTATGTAGTCAGTTAAGAATTGGGCTTGAATGGTCCAGTAAAGATAGAATTAGGACTGAACACATATTTTTCCTCTTTGTGTCACAGGACTTACAAACTGCAGTGACTATGTTGCTGGAAGGACTGAGCTGACTTTCGAAAGTGAGAGTGGCATGCGGTCCTTAACATCTCTGGTCTGTAGCAACTCCCATGGAGACCCCTGGCCTGGGATGGTGGAAGAACCACAGACCTGGAACCAGAGGGCCTGGACTTCGACCGCAGGTCCTGCATGCCCTACCTCGATGACCTTGGACATATGGTTTGGCTCTTTGTCCCCATACAAATCTCACGCTGAATTGTGAACCCCCCGTGTTAGAGTTGGGGCCTGCTGGGAGGTGATTGGATCATGTGGGGTGGGGGGGAGGTTTCTAATGGTTTAGCACCATCCCCCTAGTGCTGTCTTGTGATAGAGTTCTCACAAGCTCTGGTTGTTTGAAGGTGTGTAGCACCTCCCCCTTTTTCTCTCGCTCCTGCTCTGCTAAGGTAAGACGTGCTTGCTTCTCATTCACCTACTGCCATGATTGTTAAGTTTCCTGAGGCCTCCCAGCCACGCTTCCTGTACAGCCTACAGAACTGTGAATCAATTAAACCTCTTCTCTTTATAAATAACCCAATCTCAGGTAGTTCTTTATAGCAGTGTGAGAATGGAGTAATACACTTGGGGAAACTAGTTAACCTCTTTTGAGCCTCGGGTTCACATTAGCAATTAAATATGTGAGAAAGCAGCCTAATATAGTATTTGGCAGGTGGGAAAACTCAAATTAGTGTCTTGTAATGATGGTCCAAAGTTGGGTTGTGATGTAGGAATGACACAGCACTGATTTAGCTGGCATGTGTTGTGGTTGAGGCCCTGCTGGGATACCACATTCAAATTGTATGGAAGCTCTTTCCCCAGTGTTTGTCCACTAAGGCTGCCATAATAAAATGTCACAATGGGCAGCTTAAACAAAAGAAATCAATCTCCTCACAGTTCTGGAGCCTGGCAGTCCAAGTTCGAGATGGCAGCAGGGTTGGTTTCTGCTGTGGGATCTCCGCTTGGCTTACAGATGGCTGCCCTCTTGCTGCCTCTGCATGGGGTCCTCTCTCTGTGCACTCTTGTTCCTGGTGCCTCTTTGTACGTCCTCATCTCTTCTTTTTATAAGGACACCAGTCACACTGGATTAGGGCCCACTCCAACATCCTCACTTCATTACCTCTTTAAAGGCCCTATCTCTGCAGTCACATTCCCAGGTACTCGGGGTTAAGATTCAATGTAGGAATTTAGGTGGGGGGATACAATTCAGTCCATAAGACCCAAGAACTCACTGAGACTACAGGAGGAGCTTAAATCACAGGGCTGCATGGGTTTTGCAGTGCAGCCCCGTTTGTAATCTATGAAATTCTGTGCTCAAGGCTAATCTTCCTTCCCCCCACTTCCTTTTCTTTTCCTGGGAGGAAGACTCAAGTGAACATCTCCATTTTGACAAGTATATATCTCTTCTTTCTTTGCAGAGATTCTTTACCCATGGTCTCTTAGGTTTATGAACAAGGAAGCTGAATGAAGTTTTTTTCCTTTCTGGGTGAGCCCCTGGGTTTCTGGAAGATCCTTAAAATCTTAAAATGGCTTCTGAGCACTGAAGCCCAAGCTGTTAGCTGGCCTGTGTGAGGCCATGAGACAGAATGCCACAGCCACACCCCAAGGATGCTGAAGGGGGTTTCCCTCTTCTGTGGTTTTTCTCCTTTCTCCTTGCAGGGCTCCTCCTACATGGTGAGTCATCTAGAACTGCAAACACACAGCCAGCTGTTTGGAATATAAGAAATAAGCGTAGCCAGAGGCATCTTGGGTCTAAGCTCTCTTCTCTCTTTCTCTCTTGTATTGATCATTTCCCAAGTCACTTCCTTTCCCCTCCCTCACTTCCCCTTCCTGTTCTTCCTAGGACTTAATGCAGGTAGCTGGTGAGGTCGGGTCTTTGTCAGTCAATGTCGGACCTCACCTAACATTGGTATTTATCAAAGTAACAGTTACATCAAAGCCCTTTTTCATATACTTGAAGTATTGTCTTTCTTTTTTCCTTCCTTCCTTTCTCTGTCTCTCTTCTCTTTCTCTCTCTTTTTCTTGTTCTTTCTTTCTCTCTCCCTTTCTTTCTTTTGTCTTTCTGTCTTTCTTTTTTGAGACTGAGTCTCACCCTGTCACCCAGGCTGGAGTACAGTTGGAGGGATCCCGGCTTACCGCAACCTCTGCCTTCCCAGTTCAAGCAATTCTCCTGCCTCAGCCTCCTGAGTAGCTGGGATTTCAGGATTGCGCCACCACACCTGACTAACTTTTTGTATTTTTTAGTAGAAATGGGGTTTCACCATGTTGCCCAGGCTGGTCTCAAACTCCTGGGCTCAAGTGATCCACCCACTGCGGCCTCCCAAAGTGCTGGGATTACAGGTGTGAGCCACTGCACCAGCCTGCATTTCTTTCTTAAGGTGCAATCACTTTCCTTGTTGAACCTAGAGCATAAGCTAATATCTAGAATGTTAGCTTCTCATGAACAAGGACCATACTGTATCCTCCATGGTCTATGCTTTACGAATAGTCATGCTCAAACACCTTTTGAAGAAAGCAATGAAACTTTTAAGAAAAATATCACTCTCTGAGAGGAATAGGTTTGTAGTTAGTTTTAAAGAAACTTGGGGGATCCCCTGAGTTGTGTAAACCTGGAGAGTGTGCCACCAGTACAGGTGTGACCAGTTAGTCTGGTGATACCATTTCAGCCATGAAGCTTAGCCATAGGTACAGTTTAAAATATGTATATAACTTCTTTTGATACTAAAATGTAAAGCAGGTAATCACATAAAGTCATTTTTATAGACATACATGCCTAGGTAAAATGTATTACCATATTAACTAGATATGATTTTATCATGTTTGTTTGTTAAAAATATATTTTTCCTTCTTGTGCCTTCAAAGTTAGAAATAACCTCTTAGATACTTGCTCTGGCATTCAAGTCCCTGAAGTTTCATTGAAGTTAATGTCTTCAGGCTTTCTTAAATAGGTCAGAGCCCACTGCCCCCATTCTAATCTTGCTCTCTCTCTTTCTCTCCTCTTTTTGCCATCAAAGGAAGAGGAGGGCAATAAAGAAATGGAATGGATCTCATTTTTCCATCTCTGACCTTTCCTGTGCTCCTTTCCAGTTAGTAGAGGAGGTAAGTAATCAAGATTGGGTACACATGTGAAACTCGTACTTATTAATTCAGCAGGTATTTAATATAAATATACTCTGTGTCAGACATTTTGTCAGGTTCAAGCACTGCAGAGATGAAAAAGTCACAATCCTGGCCTGCAAAGAGCTCATAGTCTGCTGGGGAGTGGAAATAGAACCGAATCATTCTTCTAGACTAAGATACTGGAAATATGTATAAAGGACTATGAGAGTACTGAGGAGGGGTTTGCCTCTTAGTATGAAGAGAAGGAAGGTTAGAGACATTGGAACTAGGTCTTGCAGGATGACTAGAGTTTTGCTAGATGAGAAGGAGGGGTGAGGACTGTATAGTGAGAACATAAGAAATTTGGTTTTTCATTCCTGAGTTACTTCACTTAGAATAACGGTCTCCAACTCCACCCAACTTGCTGCAAAAGGCATGGCTTCATTCCTTTTTAAGACTGAGTAGTATTCTATGGTGGATACATACCACATTTTCTTTTTTAATTCATTGGTTAATGGGTACTTAGGTTGGTTCCACATCTTTGCAGTTGTGAATTGTGCTGCTTTAAACATGCACGTGCATGTGTCTTTTTTATATAATGACTTACTTTCCTTTGGGTAGATACCCAGTAGTGGGATCATTTAACTGAATGGTAGCTCTACTTTTAGTTCTTTAAGGAATCTCCACACTGTGTTCTATAGTAGTTGCACTAATTTACATTCCCACCCAGAGCTGGAATAATTTAAGCAATAAAATAAATAATGATAGGCTTGTATTATAGCTAACAACAACAAATAAACATATATATATATATATATATATACACATAAATATATATATATATGTTATATGTACATATATCCACTAGCCCATGCAGGCTTAAATAAATGATTGAATAAATAAATAAATAAATAAGAGAGGAAGGGACAACTATTTTTTTTTTTTTTTTTTTTTTTTGGGGGGGGAGGAAGGCAGGAAGGAAGGGAAGAAGGACGGTAGGGAGGAAGGAAGGGATGAAGGAAGGAAGGAAGGAAGGGAGGAAGCGGGGAGGGAGGGAGGGAGGAAGGGAAGGGAAGAAAGGAAATCAGGCAATGAAAGAGACATTGCCGACCTGGATCTAGAGGTTTACAAGTTGATTTATTTTTTTTTGAGAGAAGGAAAGAAAAAAAAAAAAAGTAAAGGAGAGGAAGAAAGAGGAAGAGAAAGAGGGAGAGTAAATGGAAATATTGCTTTATTTTGAAAAAAATTGGGTATTAATAATGGCCAATCAATGTTTCATTTAAACTAATGGGTAGGTGTGATGTGGTATTGACAAGAATGTATATTTTGTGTATTTGAAGTGGAGTGCTCTATAAATATTTATTAAGTTTACTTGTTCTGGATCTGAGTTCGAGTCCTTGATATCCTTATTAATTTTCTGTCTCATTGAATCTAAGTCTCCTATCTGGGTGTTAGGATCATTAGCTCTTGTTGTTGCATTGATCCTTTTACCACTATATCTTTGTTGCTTTAAAATCTATTTTATCTGATACAAGAATTGCAACGCCTGCTTTTTATTTATTTATTATTTATTTTTGCTCTCCATTTGGTTGGTAAATCTTTCTCCATCCCTTTGTTTTGAGTCTTTGTGTATCCTTGCATGTGAAACAGGTCTGGATGTAACATGCCGTTGGGTTTTGGCTGTGTCTTTTGATTGGGAATTTAGTCAATTTAAATTTAGGGTTACTGCCATTTGATGTTGACTGGCTGTTTTATCCATGTGTTGGTGTAAATTCTTCTTTATGTTGGTGCTCTTTACTTTTTGGTGTATTTTTAGAAAGGCTAATACTGGTTGTTTCTTTCTGTGTGTAATGCTTCTTTCAGAAGCTCTTGTAAAGCAGGCCTGGTGGTAATAAAATCTCTGAGTTCTTGCTTGTTCATAAAAGATTTTATTTTTCCTTCAGTTGTGAAGCTTAGTTTGGCTGGATATGAAATTCTGGGCTGAAGGTTCTGTTCTTTGAGGATGTTGAATATTGGCCCCCACTCTCTTCTGGCCTGTAGAGTTTCTGCCGAGAGATCTGCTGTAAGTCTGATAGGCTTGCCTTTGTGGGTTATCCGACCTTTCTCTCTGGCTGCCCTTAGTATCCTCTCCTTCGTTTCAACCCTGGTGAATCTAACGATTATGTGCCTTGGGGTTGCTCTTCTTGAGGAATATCTTTGTGGTGTTCTCTGTATTACCTGGGGTTGAATGTTAACCTGCTTTGCTAGTTTAGGAAAATTTTCCTGAATAATATCCTGAAGGGTATTTTCCAGCTTGGATTCATTCTCTCCGTTGCATTCAGGTACACCTATCAAACGTAAATTTGGTCTTTTCACATAGTCCCACATTTCTTGGAGACTTTGCTCATTCCTTTTTATCCTTTTTTCTCTAATCTTTTCTTCACGTTTTATTTCATTAAGTTGGACTTTGACCTCTGATATCCCTTCTTCTGCTTGAACAATTCGAGTGTTTAAACCTGTGCATACTTCTCGGAGTTCCTGTATTGTATTCTTCAGTTCCATTAATTCACTCATACTCCTCTCTAAGTTGTCTATTCTCAATAGGATTTCATCAAGCCTTTTGTCAAAGTTCCTAGTTTCTTTACGTTGGGCTACAACATGTTCTTTTAACTCACCGAAGTTTGTTATTATCCATTCCTTGAAGAGTGATTCTGTCATCAGGAGGCGCTCGTTCTCCATCAAGCCTTGTTCCATTGTTGATGTGGAACTGTGATCATCTTTAGAGGGAGAGGCGTTCTGACTTTGAGTATTCTCAGCTTTTTTACGCTGGTTTCTTCCCGTCATTGTAAATTTATCCTCCTCTCGTCTTTGAAATTACCAACTTTCAGATTAGGTCTCTTGAGTGGACGTCCAGGTTGTTAGTTCCCAGGGCCAGAGCAGCGGCGTTAAAACTGATGGTGCTTTTCTGCCCAGGATTCTCCTGTCGGGCTTCCTTCTTGTGTCCGTAGTAGGTGACTCTGCCTTCCCGGGGCTCCAAACCTCGGTCAGAAGGGGAACCGGTCCCGTTTACTCTGCTCCGAGAGCTGCCGCGCCGAGGTGCTGGCGGAACCGCTGCACCGACCACGAGAGTCGCGCTGGCGACCCGTGTGTTTCCACCACTGGGGGATCTTCTGCTCCGTGAGCGACCAGACTTTGTCTGAAAGTGTGGCGTCCTCTAGTTCTCCGCGCCTTCCCTGACAGCTGCAATCCCGGGATGTTAGCGATCGGCCATCTTGGATCGTTCTCCCAAATATTTTTTTACAGAAGAATTTTCAATAAAATCTGTAGACCATTTCTCCTTCAGGAAGTAGGGCTTAAGTCCTCTTCCCTTGAGTGTAGGCTGGACTTAGTGATTCATTTTCAAAGAGTAAAGTATCAAAAAGGACAATTAGTAGTTTTGTGGAGTGCTGTGGCAGACATCATCTTAAACAAGCGATGGGATTATCCTCACTAGTGATGTTATACACCCCTGCTGTGATGATGCGAAGCACCACACACCTCTGTGGCATTATCTTTAAAACCCATAACCTCAGTCTAAGCATGTAAATCCATCCAACAGACTTACATTGGGAACTCTTCAAAAGTTTCAAGGTCATAAAAAACAAAGACTGAAAGACCATCCCAGATCAGCAGAAACTAAGGAGACAAGATGACTAAATGCAATGTGGTACCCTAGGTGACTCCTGGAAGAGAAAAAGAACATTAGTGGGAAAACTTGTGAAATCCAAATAATGCCAGTAATTTGATAGTAGTAGTATGTCAGTGCTAGTTTCTAGTTGTGATAAAGGTGCCATGGTTATATAAGACGCTAACATTAGGGAAAACTGAGTGAAGCATATATATGAATTCTCTGTACTATGTAATTTTTTGTAAGTCAAAAAATATTTCAAAATAAAAATTTATTAAAAAATAAAGATAGCTTGGTGAAGGTAAGATAGCTTGGTAAGGCCTAATATTATGTGCTTCCTTGACATCTAGTGCAACTGGGGAGGTCTCAAATGACCTAACTGCAGGTTCTCCTCCCTACTCCACTCCTGCAGCTAACGTCTCCTAGTCAAACAACTCTACTTTTCAAAGGAACCAGGCAGTTTCTGCTTATCCCTGAGTAGCAGTTTTCAGTTTCCTGCCAGCCTATGGAGTTTCTCAAACAAGCCAATCACCTCCTCCTGTGGGAGCTGAGAAGCACCCCACCCTCTTGATACTACAAAGCCCCTGGTTGTTCCCTAGTATACCCACTGTGTGGTTCTGTGTAGCATATGGTATCTTCCTCTCTTAGGCAGTGAATGTATGTGACTAATAAACTGTCTATCTCATCTGTTCAGTGTCAGCTGTCCTTTGTTCTGCCATCCCCTAACCTAGGGTGGGGATCCCTTCCACACCAACAGGGTGAATGCCACGTGGTTAAAACAAGATGCCTCATCAGAATCTATATCCTAGGGAAAAAATTAACAACTATAACAAAACAAGAAGCCTCAACTCAGACCCTGCATTCCAGATGTGTTACAGGGTCCTCTCTCCCCAGAGCCACTTGCTGGTCAGAGCTTACCTCCTCTTGCTCAGGGTTAGGAGCTCTGGGCAGGAAAAGGACATCATGGTGAAAGCTGGAGATGAAGAGGGGAATATGGTAATGAGGAGACAAAGGAAGAGAGGCCAAGGAAATATAAAAGGGAGGAGATGACACACCTCGAAGGCTCTAGCCAATGCTCAGGATATGCCAAAAGGCATTATGGAGCTTTAGGCCAATGCCCCACAGAGTGCCTGGCATGCAGTAGGTGCTCAATTAGTATTGGAGGAGTCGGAAATTTTTACTGCCATAAGGCTCGGAGCAGGCTTCACTGAAAGGGATTGTATCAAAGCAGTACATTAAGAACTTGATCCAACCATGCAATGGGCACTGCATTGGGTTTTACAAGCTTAGAATGTTGTTCCCAACACACCACCTGGCTGTATGGCCTTGGGCGAATCCTCCAATCTCTCTGAGTGTATATATTCTCAACCATAAGTGAGGCTAACGGAACCCATGTGGTTCATGCTTACCCAACTGGCTGAGACCCAAATATAATGTTCTATGTGAATGTGTAAAATGTGTTAAATATCATAGCATTAGTAAACATATTAAACACACTGATTTGTGGGGCAGGAAGATTATGAGAGAGTATAAGAGTAAGGATTAAAAGATGTGGCTTCTGTTCTCAGGAAAAGTGTAGCCGAGTAGGAAGGAACACAGAAGTCACAGCAGTTCCAGCAAAGTCAGAGGTTCCATGGAAGAGGCGCACACAGCATGCGGCAACAGGGAAGACTTGACCAGGGGATGGATAGAGATTCCACTGAGGAGGTATGACATGAACTGGACCTTGAAGCATGAGTAATTTGATATGGGGCAACCAGCAGGGTTGGAATCAAAAGGCTGGTTCAAACATTAGTCTCTATGTTTACTGGTTCTGTGATGTTGGGCAAGTCCGAATCTTTGAGTCTTGGTTGCCTCATCTTCAAAAGGGGATAACAACATCTATAGTTGGGATGAAAATCAAATGGAAGATACAAGTAAAAGTGCCCCACAGAGTGCCTGGCATGCAGTAGGTGCTCAGTTAATGTTAGCTAAGACTGAAGTTTTTATTGTTATGAAGCCTGGAGCAGGCTTCCTTGGATGGGGGTTCGATCCAAGGAGCAGATTAAGAACTTGGCCCATCCTTGGAGATTTCCCAGACATCATTAGACTTGTTCTGAAATGCTTCCCATCAGCCAGAGAGCCTTCAGAGCTATCTTGGGGATAGAGAATGGTCCAGGGAGTGAGGCCTGGACAGCTGTGTTCCCAGGGATTAGAAAATGAGGTGGGGAAGTAAGCCTCCCTCATGGGCTGTCCACTCTGGGGACTGGGCAATGGAGGCAGGCCCTGCCTTTCTGGCTTGGCAGTTATCAGCAAGCATATGGCAGCTGGCTTCATTGGCTGCCACCTCGACAGGTGGTGGTCCACTTAGCTGTCATCTGCCATCTTAAGCTCAACACATCTAACCTGAACTCCTGATGTTTGATACCCACCTGCTCCCCTCTAGCCTTCCCCATTCAGCAGAAGCATCTCCATTTTTCTAGTTGCTCAGGCCCAATTCCTTAGGGTTGACTTGGATCCTCTCTCCTTCTCCCTCTCTCCCTTCCATATCCCACAGCCCACCTTTCAGTAAATCCCGTTGGCTCTCCTTTTAGAAAATAGTCAGAACTGACCACTCCTCACCACTGCATTGCTGCCCCTGGGTTCAGACGCCATGGGCCCTGCACCTGGAACACTGCAGCAGCCTCCTGGCTGGTCTCTGCTTTTACCCTTGTCCCTGCTTTACAGCTGTTCACAAGAGGGCAGCCAACTGATCCTACCAAATCTTAGAGCATTTTAGTCATCTGCTCAAGATCCTCACATGTCCCCATTTCACTCAGGGTAAAAGCTAAGGTCATTACAATGTCCTACAGGACCCCTGTGACCCCAGAGCCTGGTTTCTGTTCCCTCTCTGACTTCATCTCCTGCAACTCTCCCCCTTGAGTCCTCTGTTCCAGCCACACTGGCCTCCTCCCTGTTCCTTAGGGCTTTTGCTCTGGCTGGCTCTCTGCTTGGAATGCCTTTCCTCCAGATATCCATATGCCAGCTCCCTCACTTCTTAAAATTTTTGCTCAAATGTCAACCTCTCAATGAAGCTTTTGACAATCCTATTTAAAATAGTAACCTGCACAGCTCCCTGCCTTCCCCCAGCGCACTCCAGCTCCACTACCCTGTGCCTCTTTTCTCATGCAGCACTCATCACCTACGGACCTTTTAATGCACTTGTTCTTTGTTTGTTTTCTGCCTCACCTCACTAGAGCATAAACCAAATGAAGGCAGGGGAGGGACTTGGTCAGGCCTATTCATGGATGTACCCTAAGTGCCTGGAGCACTTTTTGGTTGCTGCTAAATATTTGCTTGCTGTTTGTCCTGGGCTTCTGCATACTGCTGGATGGAGCAGGTCTGCTGTACCTAGGAGTCAGTCCCTGGCCTGGGTTAGCAGGCTGGCCTTCCTGTATGATAGCTGAGCTAGGTTCTAGGAGTGAACTGACTTGCCTAAATCTTCAAGCTGAAGTTGAGGGCTAGACCTACCAGGGACCTCAGGGGATCTGACTCCGAATGAGTCTTCTGTGTCTCTGAGCATCCCAGGTTAAAGAGGATTGGAACGGGTGATTGGAGCAGGAAGGAAAGGCTCCTGGGAAGGTAGGGGCTTAGGGACCCCTGCCTGTTCTGACTGGAGAGTTTAGCACATTTGTAGGATGTGCCCAGGGTTACCTGTCTCTTTTCTACACTGCTATCCCCACCCCACCCGTTGCATGAGCCTCACGTGGGCATCTCTGATGTTTCAGTAGCTGAGTGGGGTGGGGAGGATTTTGAATGTTAGAGTTGAGCTTGCCAGTGAATGGACTCTGGACTCTGAATTGAGCCTCCAGGAGAGGGAGAGAACCATGGACAGGAGGTTGGGAGCTTGGGGTACCCCTCCCTCCAGCTGCTAGGCTATGGAGTTTTCATCTGTTCAAAGGGAACAGTTAAGCCTGCACTGTCTCCCTTCTGACGTTCTGAGGATCAAGTGAAATAATGTATATGAAAATGTTTTCAAAAGAATAAAGAGCTTTGCCAGGATAAGAAATTGCTTTTATCCAAGAGATAAGTCAAGGGTGAGATTTCTGACAAGTATTTTTGTGTGGGCTGTTACTTTAAATCCTGTTTTGTTTGTTTAAAAACAAAAAAACCCCACAACAATAAATCCGGGCCTGCTCTATCAAGAAACAGTGGAATGTGCTGTGTGGCTTCACAGATCACCCATCTCTTTGCAGCTCAGCGTCCTCTGCCACTGCAGCCTGTTCTCAGATGGGGATATGCTGGGTGCTGAGTGCCCGCCCACCAGCACAGCCCTTGCATGGCCTGGGATGGGCTGTGGCTTTGCAAAAGCCAGATCAGTGCTGCTTGGTTGTGAGAGTGAACTGCTTGCCCCAGAGCTTCACTGGCACCATTGGGAGGCAGGGGGATGTTGGCCCAATCCCTTGGTTCATTCAGGACCTGAGTGGGGAGCAGTGGAACAAGAGGAGGAAAACAAATATTTGTAGGATTCTTTTCTGTGCCAGGAGTCATCATTCTTTACACCTCACAGTGAACCTGCATCTCTCTAAGGTTTCTTCTCATTACTGATTTGAAAATTAGAAAACTCAGTCTCAGAGAGGTTAAATAACCTGTCCTGGGCTTCTTAGTCACCAGCCTGAGTATCACTGAAATGAAGATCTGTCTGGTTTCCAAATCTGAGCCCTTTTCACAGTGCTGCACTCCCCTTTCCATAGATTGATGGACTGGGTTCCAGTCTCAGCTCCTTACCCAACATGTGTGACCTTAGGCAAGTCATTTAACTTCTCCCATCCATTTCCTCAGCTATAAAATGCAGCGATAACTTTCTCCCTCAGTGGGTGGTTGTGAGAATCATGTGAGATAATGTATGTGGAGCAATCAGAAACATTGAGCAAAATGTTACAGGCAAGCAAGGAGTTACTATTATAATTTGGAAAGCATTGCTTTTATTCTGTGACTCCCTTGCTCAGGAACATTCAGTAAGTCACTTCCCTTCCCAGAATCTGCTGGGTCCTCCCTGTCCCTTATGCTCTCACTGTTCCTCCTCCAGCTAGCCTTTCTTTGTGCTCTTTTAAGTGGCATGTCCTTTACCTGACATGTCCACTTTGCCACCTCTCTGCCAATCTGAATTTTTCCCTACCTTTAAAACTCAGTGTACACCGGGTCTGCTTCCTTCAAGAAGCCCTCTTCTCCAGGCTCACGTGGCTGTGCCACCACCTGAGGTGCAAGGGCTCTTCGGTTGTGTCAGAAGCAGGAGCACGTCTCTTCAAGGAGATTTTCAGCTCCTGCGGGGTAGAGATCATGATTCTGTGCTCTTTGAATGTTCTTGCAATACCTCATGCAGTACTTGAGACCTATAAGCTAAACACTCAGAAAATGTTGATGGAAGGACTGATCCAGGGAATTGGATCCATTCCTCTACTTTTCATGATCGTACCAGGTCATGGAAAGGTGTGGCTGTTTTTCCCGTCCCCTTCGGTGGTCCTCGGCTCTCTTCTGGAAGAGGCAGCTTCCTGCCTGAACTCACACAACACAAGCAAGTCCCCAGCTTGAGTCTGCGCCCCCTCCTCTCTGCCTGGCCTGGCTCTGTCCTTGTGGAGCTGCCTTGCTCGAGCACTCTGACCTCTAAGATCTTCCCTGCCTTGTACCACTTTCAAATCCATGTCCGGGCTCTTACTTATCCCTTGGCTTGTTTTTCAAGAACACTGTTGGTCTGCCATGGGCATGTAGTAGCTGCTCAGTACTTAATACTTTACCAAGACTGGATGCTGATCTCAAAGGATCAGCTGAAATCTGCACACTCAGATTGCAAAAGCTTCCCAGGTGCCTTTTTTGGTTATTATTATTAATTTTTTGAGACAGGGTCTTACTCTGTCACTCAGGCTGGAGGACAGTGGCGTGATCTCTGCTCACTGCAGCCTCCATCCCCTGGGTTCAAGCGATTCTCCTACCTCAGCCTCCCAAGTAGCTGGGACTACAGGTGCACACCACTATGCCCAGATAATTTTTTTTATTTTTTTATTTTATTTTTAATTCTTTTTATTTTTTATTTTTGGTAGAGACAGGGTGCTGTCTCTACCAAAAGCATAGAGGTCATGTTGGCCAGGCTTGTCTCAAACTTCTGACCTCAAGCAATCCACCCACCTCAGCCTTTCAAATACTGGATTACAGGTGTGAGCCACCATGCCTGGCCAAGTGGTCCATCCACCTCAGCTTTTCGAATACTGAAATACAGATGTGAAATGCCATGCCTGGCACCCAGATGCTTTTTAGTATTCAGAATGCAAGCATGGATTCCGCAAGCAAGGGAAGGTAAAAAAGAAAGCCTAGCCTTGGTATTGATCACATTAGTTTGAACCATGCCACCAGGCACATGACCTCATCTCTCAAATCCTTGATTTCTTGACACGTAAATTGTGGATAATGATAACACAGACATCATAGTGTTGTATGAGCATGCCTTTAAATTCCATCCCAAATTATGTCCCCAGTCCCATTGTTCAGGTCTTAGTTTAGATGCTTTTTACTCAGCAAGCATCTGAGAACTTTCTCCAAGCCCCAAGGAAGTCTCTTGTGTTGTCATGTACCACAATGCCCTGTTAATTTCCTTCCTAGTACTTCAATTTCCTTCCTAGTACTTCCTAGTACCTACAGTCTATAATTACTGCATATGTGTACATGTATATTTTGTTTCCCCACTGGAATGTCAGCTCCATGAGGGCAGGGAACACCTCAGTCTTAATCACCACTGTATCCATAACTCCTAGAACAATGCCTGGCACTTAGTACATGTTCAGGAATTTTTGGTGGCCTTCCTTTCTCTTTTCTCAGTACATAGCACATTGTCAGCCTCTGTGTCAGGAAGATAAAGGGTCTCCTGTAAGCCACTCAGAAAGCTCCTGTGAAGGCATGAAGGGTGAAGTGTGCACATGTCAAGAAGGGGCTTCTACAACATAAAAACATTTCTTCAGAAAGAGAAAGACAGGTAGTGGGGGTGGAAGGTGGGGACAAGTGCCGGTGACCTTTTCATCTGAAGCAGCACAACAAATGCCACTCATACCTATTGAGCTGGTTTGGGGGTTTCCTCTGCCTCCACAGCTGGATGCCTGGAATCCCCAGACCATAAGGATGAATCTGGGCTGTTTCTACCTGACCGGGGAGCTACAAGGGCTGGGGTGTTTCTGGAATAATAGCCTGGTCTCGTCCTCCTTCCTGCCACCTAGTCCTTGCCATCCCAGTGCCTAGGTAGCCTTCCCATGCCTGGAATCTGTCCAGGTTCAGCACACTGCCACATGGCCACCAAGGAAGCTACTGGAGCTGTGACCTTTCTCACCCAGTATACTGCATAAGGGAGATGAACGTGTGTGCATGTGTGTGCGTGTGCACACATGCATGAGTGTGCATGCAGGACTATTTATTTTTCACTCGAGAGAAGAAAAATGGGAAAGGGCAGAACAGAAGAGGGAAGGGAAAGGCAAAAGCAGAGTGGAGGAAAATGGTGAGATGAGGAGATTGGAGAGAGAAATGTTAGATCAAGGGACTTTTACTATTTAAACATAGGAAAGGTTGGAGCTGATAGAGAAGAGCCAGTTGAGAGGGAGAGTTTGAAAATACAGTACAAGGGAAGGCTAATAAATAGAGCAAAGTCTAGGGTAACCAACTGTCCCAGTTTGCCCAGTTTGCCAGTTTCCTGAGATGTGGGGCATTTGGTTCAGAGGCTTACAATGTGGGACTCCTCCATGGCCAGGCTTTGGCACAGGTATGGCATTGGGGAGAATGGGGTTGGGGTAACTGAAGGGCCACCTTTCCACACACACCTCCTGATGTTTTCCAGGTGTGGAACCAAGACTTGCTGACCTCACCGGCACGTCACTCCCCCACCTGCGAAGGTAACATTCTCCAGGGTCATAGTGTGACTCTGCATGGGTCACTTGAGTCTGCTGGGCTTCATTTTCCTCACATGTAAAACAAGGACATTGGATCTAATAGAGTCTGAGACACCTTCCAGTCTCTGCTGAGCTTTTGCAAGTCAATGGCATAAGTTGTGGTGGTTTTGAGGGCCCTGGCTGAGGTCTGTTAGCGGGAGAATGCATTAAGGAGTCTCCAGTGGGGAAGTCTTCAGGCAGGGCTGCTTCTGGCTGTCATTGGAGGCCCCCTCCCTATTTTGAGGACCTGGCTTTGGAACAGCTGGAGCTCACATGAGTGTAAATAGATGAGTGCGTGGGTGAACACTAATGCAGCAGGATCATCCTTCCTCAAGAAACACTGCTGTCTACATAGGGGTGTAGGCCAGCCAGGCATGGGCCCAGAAGTGACGAGATATCAATCTGTGTGGGGCTGTGTGGTTTCATCAGCAGCCCCATGTGGCAGGGGCTACAAGAGATGACAGCAAGAAATGGGGGTGCAGGAGGAGGGGGCTGCTGAATTGATCAGATTTCTCAATTATTTCTTTACACTAACCAATTTGGGCTGAGTGAGCACCTGGGGCTCTTTAGTTTTAGAGGGGGAGATCTCAGGAGACATGATACTGCCCATCTTTCATTTTGGGCAGGTGGCGACTCGAGTGATTAATGTGCATATGAAAAGCACATAATCATTTTATTTATTTTCCAAGCTGATTGAGCAGGTCATGCCAGTTACATTAGTTTTGAAAAAGAAGCAAAACAAAAACAAATAATACGTATGGGTCTGTCTGTGGTGGTGTTCATGTGTGTTGTGTGATGGGGGAGGCAGCTGAAATCCCCAATCAATAAGGTAATTGAGTTACTTCCTCCAAGTGTTTAAGGCTATTACTTAAAGTGAACACAGGGCAGTTGACTGTGTTTGCTTGACTATAATCAGCTTTGGATTCATTGGGCATATTGACTTCTTTCAATGCTGTTTGGTGTTCTCATTGAAGTATCAGCAAAAGTCTTCCTCTCCTCCTCTCCTTTCTCCCCTCCTTCCTTCCTTCATTCACCAGGCTTCCAAAAAGCAAAAATGCACTTCTTTCTACTGGCTAGGCTGTACGTTTTCCGCTCCACATCATCATCACTTGTTCTAAAAGCAAAATTCAATTTTCCAAGACTCTTTACACTTCTTCACACACACACATACCCACACACATATACACACACACAGAGCCTCTGTGCTCAACAATGTGCTTTTTAATATAGAAAGAAAGCAAAAACAACAGGTCCACTATAGTCCTGCAGTATCCTCGGGCAGGGAAGCCATTCCCAATCCATCAAGAGACATTGTCCTCATTGAGGCGGCTCTCCAGCTCTGGGCAGCTCACAATCCCAACCTTTGTGGTGACTAAAGAATTGTGGCCTGTCCCCTTCCCCTCGGACTCCACCCTACTGGCCCCCAAAGGTCACTGACAGTGATGTCACGGAAAAGCATGCGCTCAGAGAGCCCTTCCTCAGAGGAAGCCCTGGAAACTATTGGCGGGCCGAATGCTGGTGGAGTTATCCTCCCTTCTGCCCAACACCCAGCCTCAAGCCCTGGAGAATGTCTCCAGCTTGGAGGGAGTGCACTGAGGGAAGGACTCCATTTGGGACTGAGTGGCCTAGCTGGGAGATTCCACTGAGAGGGTGTGGGCAGTCCCCTTTTGTGCTCTCCATGTGCGCCCACCTAGGCGTCAGTGAGGACTGTGCAAGCTGGGCCCTGATTCCTTCTCCAGCATTTCATCTACTTTAGCCCTCTTTTGCACAGCTGTATTTTGCTCCACATTTTTGCATTCATTTGCTTTATCCAACCCTCTTTCCCTCCTCCCTTAAGCATTAGCAGTATCTACTAATGCATGTGTGTGTGTACATGTGCAAGTGCACACACACATGTGCGCTCACACACACACACACAAACACATCCTCCAGGGTTCACTATTAGCCTACCTCTCTCTATACGTGTTAGCCCCATCTCAACTTCAGGCCAGAAAAATCCAAGCAAAGCCTCACTGGAGCAGCGTTGGCAGTGCAGTTAGCTGGAGCCTACACATGTCCCTTGCCTGTCAAAGATAGCTTCTACCTAAAGGCTTAGGGGCACAGAACTCATGGGGTTGTAGAGAGACTCTCAAAGAAAACAAAATTTACATTAAAGTTGCATTGACTGCAGACTTCCTATGTACTAGGACCTGTCCTAGGTATTTCATATTTATTTCCTGTGATAGTCTCAACCACTCTAGGAAGGAGGTGTCTCCAGTGCATTTTAGTGTTAAAGATGAAGCACAACACTGAGGCCAAATGCATATAAACAGATTTGAAACCAGGCCCTTTAACTCCAGACTATGACTTTCTTTACTACCTTACAGTTCAGAAACTGCAATAGCTAACTAGGATCACTTACATTCTAGAAGGGGAAGGGTGTGCACATGTGTGTGTATGCATATGGGGATGGGGTAGACAGTTTCAGGAATGGGAGAAACAGCAATATTGTTGTTTTCCTTTAGTGCCTTCCTCTCTGATAATGTCTCTTCTTGGGATCAAGGTCTTTCAGCTGAACTCTGCCTAAGGCTCCACAGTGGCTCCCACCACCCAGCTATTCTACTGCCACCAGAGAAAATGGTTTGGCTTCCAATCTGGCCTCACACTCCTTTCCATCCTCTCTTCTGCTGGCTCCTCTCTGCTTCTGTCCCCCCTCACTCCGCTGTGCATTACTTACTGAGCCTCAAACATCCATATTCTTTAGGATTCAATCCTTTGCATTGGCTGTATCTTTTGCCTGCCATATCTCCTCCCTGCCACCCTTTTTGGTGACCTCCTATTATCTTTTTAAATCTCAACTTGTGATGCTTTCCTTTAATCCTCATACCCTCTTGTGTCCCCATGACACTTTGTATATCCATCTATGCATTCCAAGTCTGATCAGAGCAGTGCTTGAGAAAGATCATTGTATTGGTAGGTAGAGGTTGTTCGAGAAGAGGCTAAAGGCTGGGAGAGCATTGGGAGTTTGTTGCACTTGTTTCAGGGAAAGAAGAATTAAAGCAGGGGATACAAAGAAGGGGTCTGCCTGGGGTGGGGAGAGATCCTGGAGATTAAGAGTACCGGGCATAGAGCTGAGTTTGATTCCAGGGTCAGAGTAAGAGAGGCTATCACCTGCCCAAAGTGGGTTTCAGGAAAGTTTTGCTTCACTGCAGGAGACTTTCCTAGAAGACCTTTAGAAGATCCTTTCAACCCTTTAACCGATTTTGTTATAGCTGTGGAATTCTTCGGGTTGCTCAGAAGGCAGAAGCTCTAAAAATAGAAAGCATTATTATTACCGATTAAATTTCTTTCCACCTACAGAATTTTCTGAAAAGTAATAAGAAGAGGAAGCCTGAGTCTGTGCTCGAGTGTTCAGGGAGCAGAGATGTATTGAGAGGTGAGGAAAGAAGAGGGAGGGTGTGGAGAAAGGGAGGCTAGGCAGGTAAGATGGGGGTTAGGGTAAGAAAACACTGATTGAACCCACTGACGAGTAAAGGGACCTTTCAGCAGGCATTGACTTTTCAAAAGAGATGCACTGCATGTTAGAACAATAGAGTCCCCCTGAGGCCCACTGTCTCAGCTGTAGCAGGTCCAGGCTGCCAGATGGAATGGGGTTTTCCCCGTCTCTGCATGGGGGCAATGCAGGCATGCTCTTCATAACTCTGACAGGTGTGCAGGCTCTAATGCCTTCACTCTCTGCTTCCTGATGCATTTCATAAAATCCCATCTGCAAGGCTGCCTACAGCCTTGGTTTCTGAGAAGGGTACCCGTCGTGACTAACAAGCTATAAGATCACATAAAGAGATGATACAGAAAATATTCAATTTTACATAGGTACATATTTATTTTTTCGAAAAAGAGGAGCCTTCAAATTAAATCAGCATCAGGTCCTGGAAACTTGGATTCACCTTTGTGGCTCTATTAGAATATTTTAGAATGATTTTAATGTCTTTTTTTTTTCTTTTTTTTTTGAGACAGTCTTGCTCTGTCACCAGGCTGGAGTGCAGTGGGGTGCGATCTCGGTTCACTGCAACCTCTGCCTCCCAGTTTCCAGTGATTCTCCTGTCTCAGCCTCCTGAGTGGCTGGGATTACAGGTGGACGCCACCATGCTCAATTAATCTTTGTATTTCTAGTATAGACGGGATTTCATCATATTGGTCAGGCTGGTCTCGAACTCCTGACCTCAGGTGATCCACCCACTTCGGCCTCTAAAATGCTGGGATTACAGGCATGAGCTACCGTGCCTGGCCTAATGCCTCTTTCGTATGACTCAAAAAAGTCCAGGTTACTTTTCCTGTGTTTCCTGTATTTTCTCTTCTCCCATACTGCTTAGTTCATTGTCCTGGGTGCCCTCCCCAGTCATCCTTGCAGAAATGTTTTCATCAGCATGAAATACTTTGGGACACAGGCTTGAAACTGGGCTCTGTTAAGAACTGACTTGAGGTACTTGATTCTAAAAGTAAATTATTCCATATTGCTATTTGGTCATAGGTAAAAGATGGTTGAATAACAGCATTTTCACATGGTTCACCATAAGAATTCCTCTGTGTTTTCTCTTCTACAAAATGGAAATAATAAAGTCTATCTCACCTGATAGTGGTGAGGATGAAATGAGATACTCCATGTAATGTGTTTTGCACACTTCCTGGAATGTGGTCAATGCTCAATAAATGTTAGCATTTATTATTAGTAGTAGTATTAATAGCTGTGGTTCCCAAAAGTGTCATTTTCTTTTCCCAAGCTAAAATCAAGTTGTTTCTCTAATAGTGAAGGAGGAGACAGCTATGGGAAATCATCTCCAAACAGAATCACCAACACATTCATTGTCCTTAGGCTCCCCCTAAGCTGCATTCTGTATCTCTTTATAATGGTCATAATAGCTAACACTTATCTTGTGCTTTGTTCTACCAGCTTAACACAAATGAGCTCAATTAAGCCACATCCAGCTCCTCAAGGCTGGGCATAATTATTTTCACTTGCCTGAGGTCACACACCTAGTAAGAGACAGTCTAGATAAGGCCAAGTGTTGCAAAGTCTATGATTTTAACTCTAAGTCACATGACCTTCACCCGGCTCACCTTGCTTCAGAGTCTAGGTTAGACCACTTAAAATGATTGGCTCCTCTTGAGCCTATAGCCAGCTACAGCCCTTGAGGCCTATGCTCTGTAACACCAGCCATCCATCTCAGTTTGCAGGCTGCTGTGTATGTGTATTTTGGGTGTAAGAGAGACACACCTGGAGGGGTGTTCATGGGCGGGAGCTCCTGGAGGTTTGCTGCTTACTCTAGGCTTCTCTGTTCAAACATCCCTCCCCTCAGAGAGCTCTGTGGCTGAGTCCCTTGGCCCAGAACATCTGTTTATTTATATTTGCATATTCTTCACTCACTATTTAGTTAATTAGAATAATATATACACAGAGTCATAAGTACCTGAGTCATATAGAACAACATAAAACAAGAGTTAAAATGCCCCTTTCACCCCCTCAGCTGTCTCTAGGTTTAACCATTTCTATTTCTAGCTCTTCTGGTGGTTATATCCAAACTTCGATTGTCTAAATGCTTATATTGCTTTTTCTTCGTTTTCCAACTTTAAACAGTGTTTGTTGATTCCTTACTGTAGAAGAGGAATAATTTAACTTATTGTAGTAGCCTCCTAATTTTGCTTCTTTTTCTTCCCTACCTGTGTGATTTTAAATAACATATTTAATTTATGTTTTAAAAGACTGTCTTTCTTGATATCTCAACTTCAGACAGTATTTCCTAATTCTGCACTATGAAATAAGAAATTCACCCTTTCTCCACAATCTGTCAGCTGTTCTATCACTTTTACATTGTTTAGATTGATAATATTTAAATTCTTTTCTGTAATTACCATTAAGCCTCTGTGTCTTGTTTATATGTTGATTTTATAAGTTGGAAATCAATGAGTATTTACATTATGATTATGTAATTAGTATTCTCTTCAGAACCAAGTAGTGGGATGAGACACACAGAGAGGATGCAATTCTATGTTGTTAAATCTCTTTTATTCAAGGGGTGGGGGATGGTCTAAGAATCAATGTCAGAGGTGTTCTGTGTTCATATGTCCTATTCATGCTTAGAATTCTGATACATTTTCATGTTTGTATATTTAGACCATAATTTTCTTTTACAACTCTTTTTTAATTTTCCTGGTATTCTTAACAGTTTTTCTTTTGCGTTGCTCACAGAATAATGCTATTATTTCACCTTATCAATAGGTCACCTAGCTTCTTATTCCAGTTACTTGCTATAGGAAATTTTCGTGACTCTTGAAGACATTTTCTCAAACAGCTCTCTTCTCTTTTCTAATTTTCTTGGTCCTACAGGGAATTGCCACTCTAGGATTTCAATTCATTTCCCTCTGGTTTACTCCCACTCTTTTTGGATCCCACGTTCTCTTAAATGTCTATTTCACTTGGTTAGAGTATGCTTTCAAATGATCTTTACACAGGGTTCATCAGAGGTTACCTTTCTGGGTCTTTGCATGTCTAAAAACTCCTCTACTCCCGCCTCCTTGATTGGTTTGGCTAGAATTCTAGATTTAAGATGATTTTTCCTCTGATCATGGACTTCTAGCATATAGTTTTAGTAATGACGGTCTGATACTTGTTGCTTTTAGGTGACCAGCTTAATTGTTTTCTCTCTTAGAAACTTTTGGGATGTTTTTTATGCTTGGTGTTTCTAAACTTTACCTGGGGATCTATTTGGACGTAAACCCAGTTTGTATTTTTTTGGTAAGCTCAAGGCATTTGCTTGTTTTTCTGCATTTTTAAAATTATTTTCTCCCTTCCATTTACTCTGCACTAATTTTCTGGAACTCTCATTAAATGGATAGTTCAGCTACTGTGTTGATTCTCTATGTTGCTTAACTTTTCTCTCATATTTTCCATTTCTTTGTCTTTTTAATCTGTGGGTCTGGAGGATTTTCTTGAATTTATCTTCTAGTTGTTTTGTCTTTTTCTTTAGCAACTGCATCTCTAATGTGCAATAACTCTGTTTTGCACTTTGAATGTTTTATTTTTATAGCACCAATTTTTGTTTTATTTATGTGATATTTCTTTGAATCTCTCTGTGCACTCTAGTTGGAATTATTTTAAAAGTTCACTTATATTTGGTTTTCTCTGGAGTCAGTGTTTTATTTGTTCATCTATATTTACTTGTAATGGTGATTTTTCTCAAATACCTAGTCATCCTTGGAACTCTATTATATTTTTTGAATGAAAGAGTAAGTTGATTAATTTCTGAAGCCAGCAAAAATTTCCTTTATGGGTGTATAGTTCTATTTTCTTACCAGGCTTCTTTACTAAATGGAAGGCAATTAAGATCACAAAGTTCTGCCCTTATGCTATTTATAATTTTAAGAATACATACATCATATATACAACAGAATCAGTAAATATAAAACTCTGATTAAAAATTATGAAGAGAAATAACAGGGTTTTATGAGGGAATATAGCAGGGAGATCTAATTTAGACTGGAAATTTGGGATGGCTTTTCTGAGGAGGTGACATTTACACTGAGGTTTAAGGTGGCTTGATTGCCTGGAAGAGTGGATGAAAGAGCCTTCTAATCAGAGAGCATAGCATGTCCAAAGGCTCTAGAGAAGGAAAGAGGATGGTGTGTTCTAGGCACTGAAAAGAGGTCTGTGTAGCTATGATGTGATCAGGGCAAGAGTACATGAGGTTGGAGTTAAAAAAAAAAAATAGCCAGAGGCGGGGTCATGGAGACCTCGAAGATTCAGTTACAGGAAGATAATTTATTTCTCAGTGCAATGATAAATCTTTAAATGACTTTAAGCATAGGAGTAATATGATCAAATTTATGGTTTATAAATACTCTTCTGATTATTTTGTGGCTGATGGAATGGAGGTCTTAGCAGTAGAAACAGAAAAGAAGTTAGAAGGTTTTTACAGAAGTGTAGGCAAAAGAAGGTGATAGGACAAGGTGAATACATCAGAGATAGAGAACAGTGACAAGATCAAATTGTGGATGAGAAATAAGGAGCTAGAGGGAAGTGGCTTCATTAACGACTCTTAGATTTCTGGCCTGCGTAACCAGGGTGAGTCGAGATACCATCTGGGGATGGCAGACTCTGGGAAAACCAGGTTTAGAGGGAAGATCATGAGTTTAGTTTGGTAGTGTTAGGTGTGAGATGGTTATGAGACATCCAAATGTGGTCTAGTGGGCCTCTTGACACTTGGATCTGGAGAGACTTGTGCCAAGAAGGCCAAATGAGCATGCTTCAGGAAGGGAAGGGAATGGCCAGTTGTGTTGAGTGATATCATGCTGGCAAATAAACATAGATAAGATTTATTCAAGTTTGAAGCAAAGAGACTTTTTTATGACCTTGGAAAGAGTGGACCTATTAGAGTGATGGACCTAGAGGCCAGGCTGTGTGGACTGAGAAGGAAGTAGAAGAAGGTGGGCATGAGGGTTGCCTAAACAACCCCTTCAAGAGTAGCTGGGAAGGGGAAGAGAGGCAGCTGCTAAAGGAAAGTGTCACACACACAGATTTCCATGTCAAGATTATTCATTAGGCTGTGCACTCCAGAGGACAGGAACCATTTCTTCAACTTCTTTCAGTCCTTTGGACGAGCACAGTACCTGGTGAATGATAGTTCATTATCCATATTTATTGAACCTATTGGAAAATATGAATCCTTAACAAAGAGGACCATTCTACTGCTCAATGCTTAGCACCCCTGCTGTTTTTAAGGTTGATGTCAGGTCCAGATAACTGCAGACTATACAGCCATGGCTTATGTAAGTCATCCTTATCAGCCTGACCCTTTGAGGGTTAAGCTGCTGAAGGTTCTGCTTGGGAAAAGTCAAAAGGATCCAGTGGATGTCTTGGTTAACTCTAGGGACTAGTTTTAGGGTTGAACTGTTCTCTCAAAATAATAGCTATAGACCTTCCTTATATTTATTGAGCACCTGCTATGTATTTATCACTGTGTCATGTATTTTTGTATGTTTTAAAATCTGATTTTCAGTCCTTGTCCATATTTTATAGATGGGAGCATGAAAGGTCAGAGAGGATAAGTATATTTCTGATATGGTTTGGCTGTGTCCCTACCCAAATCTCATCTTGAATTGTAACTCCCACAATTCCCATGTGTCATGGGAAGTACCCAATGGGAGTTAATTGAATCATGGAGGGGTGTCTTTCCTGTGATGTTCTTGTGATAGTGGATAGTCTCACAAGATCTGATGGCTTTAAAAAATGACAGTTTCCTTGGACAAGCTCTCTCTTTGCCTGCTGCCATCCATGTAAGATGTGACTCGCTCCTCCTTGCCTTCTGCCACGATTGTGAGGCCTCCCTGGTCATGTGGAACTGTAAGCCCATTAAACCTCTTTCTTTTGTAAATTGCCCAGTCTTGGGTATGTCTTTATCAACAGCATGAAAAATAGACTAATACAATATCCTAAGGTCAGCTATGTTGTACATAGCTGAGTCAGGATTTGAATCCAGGTCTTCTGATTTCACTGGGCATACACTTTATAAAGGTTAGAAAATTAGCAGGATAGATGAGGACTAAGACAAGTTTTAATAGTCCAAAAATCTTTGGTATGTCTTTTCAGTGACTTTTGAAGGACATGAAAAGCAGATAATTAAATGATCGGGGTGGGAGGGAGCATAGAAGAGAGGAGGAGGAGGGGCAACTGAAGAGTTTGATTCTTTGATGGGATGAGATGTTTCATGTAATTCAGGTGAGTGGGCCTCTGAGGGTCTGTACCAGGATGCTCATAAAATGTTGGTTTTGTGCTCCAGCCTTTTTTATCTATAATAAATTATATTGTGTATATTTAAGACACAGAACATGATGTTTTAGGATACATATAGATAGTAAAAAGCTTCTATAGTAAAGCAAATTAATATATTCTTTATCTCACATAGTAACCCATTTTTTTTGTGGCCAGATCAGCTAAAATCTATTAATTTAGCATGAGTCCTATAGGCAGCACAATTTTATTACCTACAGTACTCATGTTGTACTGAGGATCTCAGGACCTCTAGATGTGTCATCCTGCATATCTGTCACATCTCCCCTGTCTCCCCTGTCTGCACCCCACCTCTGCTAATCACTGTTTTGTTCTCTCTGTATATTTGAATTTTTTTTTTTAGATTCCACATATAAGTGAGAGCATGCAATATTTTTCTTTCTTTGTCTGGCTTATTTTACTTAGCATAATGTCCTCTGGGACATTCATGTTGTGGCAAAAGGCAAGAGCTCAGTCTTTCTTAGGGCTGAATAGTATGCCATTGTATATATGTACCACAACTTTTGTTTGTTTGTTTGTTTGTTTTTTCAGACTGAGTCTTGCTTTGGTTCCCACGCTGGAGCACAGTGGCATGATCTCAGCTCACTGCAACCTCCACCCCACGGGTTCAAGCAATTCTCTGCCTCAGCCTTCCAAGTAGCTGGAATTACAGGCATAAGCCACCGCACCCGGCCTGTACCACAGTTTTTTTATCCATTTTTCCATCAAAGGACACTTAGGTTGTTTCCATATGTTGGCTATTATGAATATGATATTGTGATATAATATTGTGAATATGGCTTGGCTTCAATGAACATGACAGGGCAGACATCTTTACAAGGCAATGATTTCGTTTCCTTTGGGTATATTTCTGGAGGAGGAATTGTTAGGCCACGTGATAGTTCTATTTTTAATTTCTTTAGAAAGTTCTATAGCGTTTTCTATAATGGCTGTACCAGTCTACATTCCCACCAGTAGTACACAAGAGCTCCCTTCCTCCATGCCCTTGCTAACATTTGTCGTCTTTGGACTTTTTGACAATATTTGGCTCCAATCTCATGGCTTTTTCAGGGAGCTGAGGATTCCAGGCTATTTTTGTTTGTTTATTATTCATCAGCTATTTGCTTTATGAAATAGAATGTATGGCAGAAACGGACTGTGACTTGTGATATACCAATGGCAAAAACAAGTCAACAGACTAAAGAATATTTTTGTTTAAGATTTAAAAATACTTTCAGAGAGGATAAGTATATTTCTGATATGGTTTTGCTGTGTCCCTACCCAAATCTAATACCCAGTCTCCTAATCTAAATCCCTCCTCTTTTTTTATACCCACGTCCTTTAGTCCTGGCAGCAGTAGGAACATCTATGCAATAAACACATAAAATAGTCACACTCAACTTGCCGTTGAGGCAGCGAATATTTACCAAATGAGCTTAAGCCAAAGTACAAAACCAAGAAGGAACTAAACTGTCTTCATTACTCTGATTGGCTCAGTATCTCAGTTATAACTGAGGAAATAGCGGAAGGTAAAAACAAAAGCAAAGGTCAACTAGAGGACATTTAGTGACCACATGAGGAGGAAGCTCTTTTAATAACAGAATCATAAAAAAAGTGTTCGTGAACAGATGTGCTTCTCTCTAAAAAAATCCCAAAGCTCTCACAACTGGCTGGTGGCAAGCTGGGTCCGGAACCCAAGCTCTCAGACTCTCCGGCAGAAACTGATGTGGGTAAGTGCCCAGTCCAGTGTCTGAAACATAGAAGCACTCATTAGGCTTCTATGTTTTCTTTTCCTTTCCTTTGCCCCATCTAATGTTCACCAACTCCCCCCCGCCCTTTTAAAAAATTTTATTTTTGGGACAGAGCCTCACTCTGTCGCCAGGCTGGAGTGCAGTGCAGTGGTGCAATCTTGGCTCACTACAACCTCTGCCTCCCGGTACAAATGATTCTCCTGCCTCAGCCTCCCAAGTATCTGGGACTACAGGCGTGTGCCACCACACCCAGCTAATTTTTGTATTTTTAGTAGAGACGGGATTTCACCATGTTGGCCAAGATGGTCTCAAACTCCTGACCTTGTCTCGGCCTGCCTCGGCCTCCCAAAGTGCTGGGATTACAGGCATGAGCTGCTGTGCCCGGCCGCACCAACACCCTTCTAAGTTGTGCAGCACACTCTCAGACCAGTGATATTTAATAAGGTTATGAAGTTTCATGGCATGGACATTGGCACTGGTGTTGACGTCTTCATAGTGTACACATTTCCTGGTTCTCCACATTGGTAGGACTTATGGAAAACATCTTTGCTCACAAGGCTGTTTCAAACAGTTATGAGAGAACTTATTAAAATAATCCATCAATGAACACAAGAAACTTGGGTTTCTAATTTTTTTAATCACAACCTGGTTTTATCCAGATTTTGCATGTGTTTATGTCTTTAAAAAGCCATGGGGGTTATCAGCTTAAGTACATGGGGATCTAAAATTGCAGTAGCACCCCCAAATCAGGAAATGTTCAAGAAACCCCCAGATAGTAGGGCCCAGACAGGAGAGGCTACCCTGAAAGACAGGAACCAACAATACTGTTTGTTCATTCCCTCTGGTGCTGACTCTGTCTATCCACGTTTGCGTTTTCCTCCACTCCCATCCTGTGTGCCTCCCCACCCCCTTTTCCCATCTGCAGGCTCCCTATTCTTATCAAAAGCTGCTCCTCTTCTCCAGATCGTGTAATGCCCGTTACCATAGCACCCGGGTACTTCACGTTATTAAGACAATCTCTTTATTAGTAAGGCGGCTCCTCCCAGGAAGCCAGGAGACTTGGAGCCCATTTGACAAGATGATGAACCTGTGTCTTGGAGGCTTAGAGATTTATCAGGGGGTCAGGACAGGCAGAATCAGAGAGCTTGGACCTCATGCTGTACTCCTGGCCTGTACCTCACTGCTTAGAGTGGGACTGAGACTCTCACAGCCATATTTCATTCTGTCGCCTTTTTTCTTTTCATCATGCACTCACAATAATTATACATGTTATTACACTTCATGTTTTACAAAAGGCTTTCAGATACACCCCTTCTTTCAATCCTCACAATTTCCCTGTGAACTAAAAATTTTATGCTCATTTTAAAGGCTGAAGAAACTGGAAACTGACGTTTAGAGGGCCCTAACTACTCAAGATCATATAGACACTCAAGGGTAAAGCTGGGCCTCAAGACCAGACCCTGTACTGTCTCTACAACCACTTCTCTAATCCTAGACAAGGAAACAGATTGAAAGATAGATAGGCAGACAGAGAGACAGATAACCCTATACTTTTTGCAGAAGGAGTACTCAGTAATTGTCTATTGATTTGTTGGACTAAATGTGTCTTCTTTTGAATCAAATGTGTTTCTACTGACTCCCCATCACAGGCCTTAGATTACTCGCCCATTAGAGGAATAGGCTTAACAACTATCTTTTTGAGCACCTACTCTGGACAAGGCACTGTTGAAAGTGTTGGGGGGATACAAAGGCTGTCCTATATCACCTATATTCTTAAAGACAGTGGAGAGTGGCTGAGACATACACCGCACACAAAGCTATAATCAAATGCAGAGTGTGATAAACGCCATTCATTTATTCACCAAATATTTATTGCCCATCAACTATTAATACGGTCCAGGCACTGGGAATTCAATGATAATAAAAGAGGTGTGGCCTTGTCCTCATGGAGCTTCCTATTGTGGAGGAAGGCAGATATTAAACCTAGTTAGACAGTTATTTAATTATAATTGTGATATGTGCTGGAGAGGAAGATTGCATGTACTGTAAGAAACCTATGTGGAAACACAGGTGCCAACTTTGGCCAGGATGGGATGATGTGGGGCACAGCTGGGAAAGGTTCCCACAGAGGAGACTTTGATCCAGAGAGGTGGGAAGACATGCCTGGCCCCCAAGAAGGGAACTGGGCTCCCTGTCTCATTACAATTAGGCCAAACCCCTGGTGTGGAGGCTGAACATCAGCTAAAATGCAAAAGCAAAAGACATGAGTAATGGGTTTTTAGTAGCAGAAGGCTAAGTGATATCAGTCTGTGAGTATGCTTCACAATGAGTAAACTCAGAGGTTACACAGCTTAGTAGCTAGTTGTAGATCAAAAATAGAGGTACATGATGCTGTGGACTCGGGGGTGGGGATGAGAGCTCAAGAGCAAGGAGAGACAGAGAGACAGAGAAAGAGATGCATGGGATAGAGGAGAGAGAACGGGAGAGCAAGATAGAAAGAGACAGTGACTACCTAGTTAGGAAGGATTAGGGAGAGGAACATTCAGGATGCCCAGAGAAGGATGGGATGGGATTCATCTAAAATGGCGGGTAGTAGGGAAGATGGTATCCCAGGATGGGAAAGCAGTTTGAGCAAAACCTGGGAACAAGGAATGTGTAAAATATGTATGGGAAAGAGTACTTGTGTACTTTTCTAGACATTGAAATGTGCTCATTCAAGTGAGGGCTAAAGGGCATGGAGAAATGAGATGAAACCCAGTGTAGGTATCTCTGTAGACAAAGGAGAAGCCATTAAAAGTCTTTGGTTCAAGAGCCCAGCATAGTGGCATGTGCCTGTACCCAGAGGCTGAGGTGGAGTGGTTGGGCTACAGGCACATGCCACTGTATGTAGATTGCAAGAGCCCAGGAGTGCAAGGCTGTGGTGAGCTATGATCACACCACTGCACTTCAGCTTGGGCAATAGAGCAAGACCCTATTTCTAAAAAGGGGAAAAAAAAGGTCTTTGTTCCTAGGAGTCCCATCAGAGCTGTGCTTTAGGAGGATTAATCTGTTAGAAGTGCACAGGATGGGATGGGTGGGAGAGGTAGGGAGGAAGGGTGGCAGCCCATCCACCTCCCTCACAGCGTCTTCCTGTTCTACCACTGACAAAACAGTCAATAAATGGAAGTTAAAAAATAGTCCTCTGTGCACTCTCTCACAGAAAAAGGGTGATTCATTTTTAGTGCTGATCATTATTGCTTTTCTTAATTACCAGGCAGGACTGATCCCTCACTGAAGTGTGGAGAGGGCATATCCCTGTCCCTCAAACAGTCAGGAAGCAGTGGCTGTTCAAAAACTACTTATTGAATTTCCTCCGTTTTTGCTTTTGCTTTCGGTGGCCTGAGGTTCTTGGAGGCTCTCTTCATCTGCCAGGCTGTCAAGAAATCTCCTCCGTCGCCATTGCCATCTCCATCTCTGCTTTCACATCCTTTCAGTCTTGGCTGGCTGAGGCCTGCCAAGGATCTGGACCACAGATGTCTGTGCAGGACTAAGTGGTCTCCTGTGGAGGGGAGTGGGGGTTCAATGTCACCCTCACACATAGGCTTTGATTTGGCGTCAGAAAGGCTTTGACCCCTAAATATCTGTGTCCCAGCCTGCTGATGTGTCTGAAATTCCACCATAAGAGTCGCTGATGTTTGGGCCATTTCAGAAATAGCGTAGCATCCTTAACAGCTGCTTGTGGGTGAGGTCACAGGCAGCCAGAAAAGCCTTCCTCTCTGCCAAAGAATTGGTTTCTAATCTTGACTCCACTACTAATAACTGTGACTTTGGAAATTGGACTAAAATGGCATTAATATCAACTCTTCAGAGCAACCAGAAGGCATCAACAAATAACCTCTGTTGCTGTCATGTGGCATACCAAGTTCAGATTTGACTTTCTGCAGATACAATTCTAAGGCTGTGATTCTCACATCATGCTCATGAGAATCCTCCATGGAGCTTGTTAAATGGACGTATGTCCAGGCACACTGAAGCCCCCGATTCTGATTCAGAGGGTGGGACAGGTCTCAGAAGTCTGTGTGTTTAGTCACCTTCCAGGTGAGTCTGATGTCGATGGTGCCTGGAGGCTTGGAGCCACCCTGCTGCAGGTGGAATGTCTCAGACCCCATCTTTCTCTGATTCCCATGGATGCTACTCTATGGTTGATACCAGCCAAACTGGGCCTAGTCCCTCTTCAAAGGCTAATATAATACACTGAATACAGAGCTTTCTCAAACTGATATTGCTAAACATTCTGATTTTGTCTTTCTCTACCTGCACCCCCTGCCCAACCTTTTCCTCAATCAACTATTTCTCTACCTACAGCTATGTCGATTCATTTTCACTACTGGACAGAGTTATCCAAATCCTGGTGGTTAGTGTGGCTCTCTCTCAATTCCTTCCAAAACGACATGCCTTCTGGCCTTTTGGTATTAGCTGCCTGGAAATAGGGGTGGTTACAGAAGGGATTATGCAGTGTTTGGCTTTCAGCAGTAAGAAAACTATGTCTCTATTGAACATCTACTCAAAAGGCCTTCCCTGCTACAGAGGAAATCATTCTTGCAGCATAAATTCTCGTGTCCTAAAATCCAATATCCTTTCTGAGTATAGCCTTCTTGAATTTTTCTATAACAACATTTTATACACATTTATGAATGAGGTACAAAAGCATATTGTAAATTATCAGGTGTTATACATGTAGACAATTTCATTATTTAGTTTACATAGTTGCAAGACCTTCCTATGATGTAAATGCCTCAGAACAGAACAAGGTCGGTTTTGTCCAAGGCCTACCTTGTGACATCTGCATACTTTGCTCAGTGGATCTTCAGAGGCAATCACATAGTGGCTTTTCCTGCCATACAAAACCTATTCCCAAGAGCTCTTAAATGAAAACCAAGTCAAATAATAGACATTTGCCCTTATGTAAATATAGTTCTACAAGTGGTGGGGGCCTTTGAGTTGTGCTGAGGTTGATGGTGAGGCTCCTGACGTCCCTATCTGCCCCACCCTGCTCAGCTGCCAGCAATGATAATCTGCCTCCTGAAGTCACTGGATGGTATATTTAGAGCCTCTCCCCAAGAGTAAGTGGGATCTGAAAATAGACTGCTTTGCCTGAGTGTGATTGGGTTGCAGCCTCCAAATCTACACCTGAATACATGAATACATGTAGCCAGTACACAGTGGTTCTTAATATATGTCCGTTCAACAAAATCTAAGTGTCAATGACTTGGTCTCAGAAGCTGGGCTGTATTTTTACATTTCCTCCTCTCTCTCAGGGACTTGAACAGACTTTCCTGAGCTCTCTTGCTGACATCTACTTCTTTGGCTGGGAATCCTTGGATCTGGACCCAGTCTAGATTAGAGTGTCCCACATTTGCACTGCTGTCCCCTCTTTAGAGGGGACCAGATGTTTTCCCCTGGTCTCTGCCCTATTCTTCTCTCAGTGTGGTCACAGTTGTTTTGTATTCTGAGAGCTCCCATGTGCAATGCAGCTGTGGTTGAGTTGTGTATGACAGGGAAGGTTTTGTGATCATCATTTGGCTGGGAACCAAGAGATGGAGGCATCTATGGAATGGTTCCTTCTACGTTGGAAATTTTGTAATAGTGTTACCTAATTTGGAGTTAAGGGTAACTATGTTACTTGTAACTCATAGCTTATAGCTCCATAAGAGGATAGGTCTGCCCTGTTCATTGTTGTAATCTCAGCATTCATTCAATAAGCATTCATTAGGCACTTACTGTGTACAAAGAAAATGATACATTCTTTGACAATATAAAGATGAATAAAACATTGTCCCTGAACTCAAAAGAAGATTCCAGTTTAACCATTAGTTTTGATAGTAAGGGAAATTAAATTAGTGCTATAATAAAGATGTAAGCATTTTTGGGAAGAACAGTGGAAGTATTAACTGTTTGTAAGGGAAGACTTGACAGAGGGATTGGCCTTTAATGAGTAAGATTTTGACAGCAGAGGCGGAGTGGTGGGAGCATGCCATGCTGAGGACACAGTGCCAGGAAACCTCAAGTCAGTTTGTGCTATGTCTACACGGCAGATGGCCATAGCCACAACATCTCCCACTAAGCAAGAGCTTCTTGGGTTCATAAGCCCCAGTTGTGTGTACTAGCAGATGGGCAAAGTGGATCTTATTAGTGCCTTGGAATTATCCGGGAAACAGTTTCTCATTTTGTGCTGATGGTTTTTTCTTAGCTTGTTATGAGAATGTTCTCATGTAAGTCAATGGTTCACAAACTCATCTGCACATTAGAATCACTGGGGTTCTTTTGATAGTTCCAAAACCCGGACCACAATCCTACATTAATTGAATAATTTCTGGAGGTGAACATGGGTATGAGTAATTTTTTAAGCTTCCTGGATGATTCCAACTTGCAGACAAGCTTGGGAATCATTTTCTTAAGGCAAACTCAATCAGTTGGTTTCACCAGCATCTTGAGCAATTAGCTATGATGCAAACTTGCAGTTGGTTCCTAAGCTGTGGATGACAAATTTTAGATATAATTTGTGCCTTTGGACAGGCCCTTTGGAAATGGCCTTGTTTTGAATGATAGATGAAACCATTCTAATTTAAAGCCAATCATCAATTTTTCTGATTTAGGTGCCTCATTTCCATCATCAGAGGGTCTTAGTCATCAAGACGATATACTGCACTAGTGCTAGCATTGAGCCAGTCTACATAGGAGTCTGTTTCCAGGAAAAGGAGCTCATGAAAATGAAAATCAGCCTGTTAAAAACTGTTGGAACCTAGGAATGGGAATACTCACTTCCTCATTCCCAGTGCCCTCGAGTTGACATCAGGACATCTCAGCATAATCAGCAAAGTTTTATTCATTCATGCATCTACTGTGAGTTAGGTTCTGGTATTAAAGGCTTCAGGAGCTACAGAAATGACTCAAACTCAGTTACCAGTCATCTAGTAATAGGGGTTTGCAGTCATGATAATCATACAAGAAGGAAAATATTGAGAGACATAAGAGTGATGAGTTATGGGTGGGGGGGTGTCATAGAAAAATGGTGAGTCATCTGTCTGACCAGCAAGTGAAGGTGAGGCAAAGCCAGGAGTTGACAAGGACATGTCAAGCAAAGAATCATGGGTGGAATGAAACAATGGAATTCACTGCAGGGGTAGGAATGTTCAGAGCTCCCATGTTATGACCCGACTATGGTCAGAATTCCCTTGTTAGGTGGTTCAGATCTCCCATGTTAGATGGCTCATGATGGCCAGACCATCTAACATGGGACATCTGAGCACTGTTACCCCCCAGCTTCTCGGATGCACTGACTTCATTCTCTCCTCAGGGCTATTGTTCTCTTTGTGATCTACCCTCTCCCAATCCTTCTGCTTTCTTCCCCAGATTGGATCCTACTCATCCTTTAGATCTGAACATAACTGTCATTTTCTCAAAGAAGTCTGCTCTGACCTTCCAATTTATGTGAGATTCCCCTCCTATAGTCTTTCATCTTATCCAATTATTTTCCTTCATAGCTGTTATCATGGTTTATGCTGGAATATATGTTTCTATGACTATTTGTTTAATATCCATCTCATCTATCAGGCTGCATCAGCTCCATGAGGTCAGGGACTATACCTGTCTTTCCCCTTATTATATCCCCACTGGTTGTCAGACAGTAAGCGCTCAGCAAGTATTGGCTGAATGATAAATGAAGAAGTGATTAACAGCAAAGAAAAAAAAACTGTGTATAGGAGGAACCCCATTCCCATTAACACAAACATAGATAGGAAGCATATCCTTAATGAGAGAAGGATTGTGACCTTGAGAAAGACACATGACTAGATGTCAGAGTTGGGGACCTGGCTTTAATGTCCATTTCTTTCACTACCTAATTGTGAGACCAGATCCAAAATCCAATTTGTCTGAGCAACTGTCTTTCCTTCTCTGATTTCGTAGTCTTAGTCTCAAATTGTCCATTTATAAAACCGGGGTAACAAAGCCTGTCCTAGTTAAGTCTAATATTGGGGATAACACATGGAAACTTAATGTACTATTATGTAGGTATTACAAAAATATAAAAATATTAATACATAATATTAGTATAGAGATATTTGCATCTAAATTCTGTATCTAATGTTTGTTGGCCATTGTCGAATGACTTTGGGTTTACATTTGTATTTGCTGCAAAATACTATTTTATATCACCATGGGTCTAAAGAAAAAAAAGAAGAAGAGCAGATGTAAAGCTATATCCTTTGATTACCAGGGTGAATATAAAATATTATTGGCTGAATTTGGGTCAAACAGTCACACATACTAGTCAAAATGCATGCTCTTTTCATTTACTCAAAGGCACTAATGGCTTTGGTAAAAGCAGAACATATTATTTAAGAGGACTAGATAATTAGCCTTGACAAGAAGTAGGCCAAGAATTCCTGTGAATGAATTAGCTAATTCCGACTATAGACATTGAGCATTTGGTCTTTGACTTGACATCCTAATGAGAGTTCAGTAACAGCTGGAGACACTATAGTGACTGAAGTCAGTGGAGTTGTTTGGGAAAGGCTTAGATTAGAAATACCAGCCACTTAGGGTAACACTGTCATATCAATGATGGTCTTAGGGAAGACACAATGATGCCAAGCCAAAAAAACAAAAGTGGGTTAAAAAGAAAAACCACATGCATATCTCTTGAACTTTAGGCAAAGTGTATGGTTTGTTATGGGATATGAAGCCATATGGAAGATATCATAAGAAAAGCATACTGGGGTACTGTTTGGTATATTGTTTTTGACAATTGTTTTGATAATTGTGTCGAGCATTTTTGATACAAAAATATTTGTTGAGCACCTACTGTGTGTTTTAGCACTTAGGTGAGAAAACAAAAACACATAATATATTATCACTATATTAGAAGAGTTAACAATCATGAAGATAAGACACATTCAAAGGAAAGATAACCATTCCCTTCCATTGCACTGGGGGTGCCATAAGGCCATACATGCTAAGTATCACTTGAACACACTGGACAATAAGTTTTGTCAGACCTAGGCCAGGGAGACATCTTTGTGGATAAGTGTGGTCATAGTGGGAACTAAGATGGCATTTGAATGATAGGCAAGAATTTTAGAGATGAGAAAAGGTAAATAAATGGGCATGAACAATGAACTATGTGTTAGTCCTTTTTGTGTTGCTGTAATGAAATACCTGAGGCTGGGTAATTTATAGAGGAAAAAAAGGTTTAATTGGCTCACAGTTCTGTAGGCTGTTCAAAAAGCATGGTGTCAGTGTCTGTTCAGCTCCTGGTGGGGCCCAGGAGGCTTTCAATCATGGCAGAAGGCAAAGGAAGAGCCCGGGTGTCACATGGTGAGAGAGGGATCAAGAGAGTGGAGGGGGAGGTCCCAAACTCTTAAACAACCAGATCTCCTGTGAGGTAACTGAGCAAGAACTCACTCATCACCAAAAGGATGGCATTAAGACATCTGTGAGGGATCCACCCCTATGATCCAATACCTCCCACTAGGCCCCACCTCCAACATTAGGGATCGTATTTCAACATGAGAGCTGGAGAGGAAAAGCATCCAAATTATATCAAACTGGAAGTTGGAAGTGCCACTCCCTTTCCCTGACAGTTCCTTCTGACCTGGCTGTAGGTGCATGCCCCTACAGCCAGATCAGAAGGAACTGTCAGAGAAAGGGAGGAAAGAAAATCAGGAAAATATTAATTCTCCACATTTGTTTTACAAAGCAATTGTATAGAACTTTGCAATGTAAAAATGAGCTCCTGCCCAACTCTTGTCACATATGAGCCGCACAACCAAAGCTAAAACCAGAAACCTCAGAGAGGCAGGCAGCATGGATGTTTTTCCCAGAGAGTGTTTATCCTGGATCTTGTGATTACTGCCCCAAAGCACTTTCCTCTCCATAGAGCTCACCTGATAGGGTGAGACACCTCTCAAACGGTGAGGCTTTTCCATCTCAGGTTAGAATTTGGTTTTTCTTCTGTGAGGAAAAGAAGTTGACAATGTACTGAACTTAAAAAAAGGTAAAGAAAGAGTCTGCCATAAGTCACCAACAGATCATCTTGACAATGACCTTGGACAAGTCTGTAGACTGTGCTTTTTAAAGAATGGTTTTGAGTACTTGAGTACTTGGAAAAAACCCTTGCAAACACGGGTTCACCAAAAAGCCAGTTTAAGTAACTCATTTCCTTCTCTAACATGCATACAATAGAAAACTGTAGCTTGTAAGACACTTCAGATACCACTATGGAGAAAATAGACAATTACAGAATGAGTGATGGATTAGTTTGCATTCAGTTTTAAAGTTGAAGGTAATACTGGAACTCAAGTGGCTCTGCTCCATCATTTTACAGATGAGAAGAGGGAAAGGAGCCATGAAGTGATTTGCTTAAGGTTACATCCTCTTCCTCTCGACCTCCTCCTCCTCCCCATCATCAGCATCAAATTAGATTACATGTATTGAGCATTTAGTATTTAACTGGTATATTTCAAGTGCTTAACATGTATTGACTCATTTAATCCTCACGGTAACCCTATAAGGTAACTGAGGCTCAGGGAGATTTAGTCATTTGCCAGTATCATGAGGCTGTAAGCAATGGAATGGGGATTTGTACCCAGCAAGGTTGGTTTGTAAGTTGGTGCTTTTACTATACATATAGCCTTTCAAGGCCATGTAACTAGTAAGTAGCAGAGTAAGCTGTCTAAGGTACTAATGAATAGACTTTCTGGTGATACCAGGTGTTGTCTTTGCTGTGTCCATGTCAACATTTTTATCAGTGAGTTGAATAAGATATAAAAAAGCAGTTCATCAGATTTTCAGAAGTCATGAAATAGGGGTATGAATAAGAAATACTTTGGACAACAGAAGCAGGATCCCAAAAGATTTGGGATGAAGAATGAAGCCAAAAAGTTTTAACTTCAGAGGAATATAGGAGGCATTTCATACAGGTCCCCAAACCGATTGCCCGAGGATGGCATGAAGAATGTGCATGAGAGAACACAACTTGGGGGAGGTAGGAGTGGGGAGATTTTTATCAAGTTAGTTCTACATGAATTAACACACAGAGTTGCCCAGCTAACGGCCAGTGAGCAAATGATTCTCCTGTACCTGACATTACTTATATCCACTGGACCTTCATCCCAGCATCAGTCAAGGCAGCTCTGGGCTCTCCAAAGCTCTTTATAGGAATGGCCGGGATCTTTCTTCTTCCTTTCTAACATGTTTTTGCTCTGATTCCTCATTTTGGCCTCCTCCTTTGTCATCATGACTTTTGTTCCTGCCTCTGGCCTTTTATTCTACATTTTTGTTTTGGCTTCTCCTAGCACCTGAATGCTGATTTTTTTCTGTGGGGCCCTGATTTGACTTACCTCTCTGGCTCTCTGGGGCTTGTGCTGCATCAGGAGAAAATCTCTTATCTTTTTTCCAGCCCATCAGAGCTCAGCCCAGGAAACGGACCTTCAGTGGGTATGTTGACAGCATGCCATCACCCTGCTGAGGCATATATACCGTGAGAAAAAGGTTGGGACCATATCCAGAGTACTGCATCCAAGTCTGGCCAACCCCCTTCCTCACTGTGAGGGTATCTATATAAATCGAAGTACATTATTAGAAAAAGGACAGGTTGTGAATATACATGAAGACTTGGTGATACACAAAATTACTGAAAGAGCCAGAAATGCCTAAAGAAAGGGAGATTATGGGTGCAGCAGATCAATCTCAGAATTTGCAGAGGATCCCACTGTGAAAGACTTTTTGTCTTTCAGGCTTCTCTTGTGTGGCTCCTGGAAGCCGCCTGGCACCTGTGGCCAGAAGCTGTAGAGAAAAGGAGCAGATTTCATCTCTGCAAGAAATTTCCTTGTGGTGAAAACTGCCTAGAGTTGGAATGAGAAAATGGTGAGCTCCCCATTATTGGAGGTGTTCAAGTATAGGCTGAGCGGTGACTATTATGAAAGCTGTATGACAGTCCCAAATATCAACGAGGTGCTTAGAGTCTTTCATCTTGGGTCAGTTCCACACAAGACAGGCTCTGTGTCAGTGAGGACCCAGTGGTGTTTTTGAACAGGTGGCGGGAAAACAATGGTATATAAAATAAATGCAGAGAAAGATCTCCACATCAAGCCAGCCCCTCCTCCTCACCTGTAAGTTTTCCATGTGAGTGAGCTCTGGGCCCCCAACTGCACTTGTCAAACTCCCATTGTTAGAGCACAGATAAATGCTTCCGGCCACCCAAGCAGGAGGGGCCCTCCTCAACTTGAGGGCTGCTCTATTTTAGTTTTCCGTAGCTGGAGATTGAATATCACGCTTTTCTAATCTTGTGCTTCTGAAAGGGCCCTGTTTTCTCTTGAACCCTACCCACTGCTTTCACAGATCAAATACCAAGTACATCAGACAGATAGAAGCTCGAATGAGAAAATGCATTTTAATAAAACCCCATTGATTTTTGTGGATGCAAGTCAAGGAACGGGCACCTAAAGAGTCTTCCATCCCCTACCACCTCCCCCCTCTCTCCTGGCCTACACCGGGCGGTCACACATCGATTGGCTTCCTAGATAATAGATCGCGCCACCCGGTAGGGACCTCTGGGGACGCGCCGGGAGCTGGAAGAGTCGCACGCAGCAGCCCAGCCCTGAGTTAATCAAACTAGCAACAGGATCTCAAGCAGCAGCAGCAGCAGCAGCGACCGCGGTGGCAAGAGTAGCGGCGGCGGCGGCGGCAGCGTTATGCGTGATTACTGACAGGCACCAGCTGCTGCCGCCACAGCCGTCTCAAACGCACTATGTGGACTCTCCGATCTAGAGGCAGATTCCTGACTAATCCCAGAGGGCTGGCCCAGCCTGTGCTCCCCGGGCTGCTAGGAAGCGATGACCACTCTTGTTAGCCCAAGTTGAAGAAAGCCGGGCTGTGCCTGGGCGCCGGGAGAGGCTGTAATATTTAGAAGCCGCACAGGAGAGGAACATGAACTGAAGAGTAAACATGTATGGAAATTATTCTCACTTCATGAAGTTTCCCGCAGGCTATGGAGGTAAGTATCTCCCTTGGGCTTCACTGCCTGGACCTGCATGAGAGATTGAGGAGAAATTGGGAAATACGAATGACTGAATTAATACTGAATTAAAAGGAGAACATGCATGTTTATAGGTGTATATAGTGTATATAACGTTTCTGTGTGTGTATGTGCACACGTGCATGAGAGAGAGGAGAGGAAGGGAGAATTGTCCGTAGGTGCCGATACGTTTGCATATCAGATTGAGGATATGGGGATATTCTAAGGAGAGTGTAAACCAGCGTGCTTGAGAATGTGTCTGAGACAAAGATAGAATAAGAGCATTGTTATAACCCAGTGTGTTTGTGTGGGTGTGAAAAGTGGAAGAGTTAAGGGGGAATTACTATGATGTTCCTATTAGCCAACTTGTAATGAGGAAAAAATGTGATTAAAAACGTTTTGCCTGTCTTGAGGGTTCCTGGGATACTTTGTAACAAGGGGATGATTGTTTTACTGGAAAGCAGATTTCCCTTTAATTGGATTTTTAAAAAACAAAACATAGTGCTTTAATTTGCTACTGTGTTTTCCTTTCCCTGTTTTCTTTCCTTTTGATTTGCTAATAGCCTCTTCTCTCCTCCCCTGCTGCTGCCCCCAATTCTATTGCAAGGGTTGCTGCAATCACTTCCACTCTGGGGGTAGAGATCTGGGGGTAGGGGGTTGGGGCTCTTAGATAATTGGCAAACTGAAGATTCCAGTCACTGTGCCAGGCAGGGCAGCCCAGTCACACTTCACAGAAGCTTCCGGAGACTAGGTCCTCAGGCTGCCTTAACGCCCAGCACATCCGTCCCAAGGATCCCTTGATTCAGTGACAGAAACAGTACAGCCACCCAGCTCTGAGTAAATGGAACCAACAGCTGACCCACTGGCCTCTCGCCTGTCAGTTGGAGGCATGTAGCTTATGTTGTTGGGAGCCAGTGGAGGATTCTGGCAAACAAGACAAAGCAGAAATTCTTACAAGGTCTTGAGAACTGAAAAGTCCCTGCTCTCCAGACTTCCTCCATGGACCAATTCATCTGAAGGCTTGGGAGTAAAGCTTGTCTACCTTGGCTGGGCAGGACCCTCTGGAAGAGATAGTGAAACACTGTAAGGTAGAAGTGATCTCTGACACCAGGAGGTGTTAGACCAGGGAGTTTGCACATTCATTCAGGGTAATTTTAATGAGGCAGGCATGGTGTTGGGCACCGGGAATACAAATATGAATGAGACCCAGTCTCTGCCCTTTAGGACACGGGGAGGCTTGTTAAACAGACACATTATAATACTGCATGGTGTGTGTAATAGCAAACACATGAGGAGGTTGCACTTGGACTCGGGGTGAGGGCCATGGAAATGTTCCCGAGGTAATGTTCAAGTTCTTCAGGCCAGTCTGATGACAGAGTGAGAGTGGCGGCCAATGCTGTGACCTGGGCATTTGATCTCTAGTCTGTAGCTGGGCTCCAGATGTGAAAAGCCTCCTCAACTCCCACCTCAGTCCCATTCACAGCTGAGAATGGCTTTTTCCTTTACATCTTAGTTCCTTTGTGAGAGATGCATGCTCATTCTCCACCAGATATGTGGGCCAAGGTCTGTGAGGCTATGGCTTCATTAATACCAAAGAGACCCTCAGAGACAGTTGGGGTGAATAAAAGGGTTGAAGATAGAAAGATTTAGGGAGAGAACTAAAGTAAGAGCCAGAGAAAGAAGTCTGGAATCTTTATGCAGTCTGGAATCTTGGAATGTTAGCATCCTAAGGACCTGAAACAGCATCTTAGACTCTCATTTTATAGATGTGTAAACTGAGGCTCAAAGGAAGGCAGGGACTAGTCCAAGTTTATTTGGAGCTGAGTTTCAGAACACTTCCAGAAAGCCCCTTACTCAAATTTATAATATTATTGCTTTAATATAGTAAAAAGAGCATGAGGAGGAAGAGGCAGAGAGAGACAGTGTGCAGAGTTTGGTTCCCAGTTTTTCACTTACTAGCTGTGTGATCTGAGGCAAGCTAGTAAACCTCTCTGAGCCTTAGCATCTTTCTCTCTAAAATGGGATTTGTATCTCATCATCCATAGAGTATTGTGAAAATTAAACGAGCTAGCATGTAAAAAGCAGCTTCTATAGTGTTGTCCACAGATTTGCTACCTAATACACTATTTTCTTCCCCTCTATTTTGCTCAGGGACTAACATGCAAAATAATTAAAACTCAGACATTATTGTAAAATAATAAATAAGGAATCTGGGAACATAAAATTAAATCCACAAAGACCCTCATATGTTGCTGGCTTAGCTTTTTGTAATTGCAGGAGCTCTGGTACTTAGTGTAATTAGATTTCAGATAGAGGACAACACAATGGTTCAGTTATGGAAGGAAATAGTTCAGCACAGCACAGGGAACTTAAGGGGAAAGGGCCATGTAGGTTGTCTACATGTCTTCCCTAACGCTACTTTTCCTTGTCATTCCTGAGGGAGGAGAACAATTATTTTGTTTAGTTCTGTTGATGGTTTCCATTTTGTTTGCATGTGCCAGTTAAGAGGAGGCCTGAATGCTGAGCCAAAAGACTCCTGCCCCATCTGCAGGGAGGTCTGCCTCAGAACTTTCTGTAATTAGGGAGAGGGATGGCAGAGGACTCACCAGCAGTCATGGGGAAACTGCAGGATTAGAGTAGACCTCACCTTCAGCCTCTAACCTCCCTTGCCTCAATGCAGCAAATTGCACTGCACCTATTAAAATATTTGGTGTCTAACCCCCTGCCCTTTTACATAATAGCATATGAAATTAGAGAGGGCCCCCATGATTTGTGTAAGAATCTCCAGGGAAGCAAAGCCACCTTTGGAAACTAACACCTGAGATTTGTGTCTGGGACTGTGCTTACCAGTTGTCAGAGCATCATCTGATCAGTGAAAAAGAGACTGCTCAAATTGGCCAAAGTGTCATGGCTACCTGGGTGACAGTGGCTCTACAAAGGTGCCCAATCCCCCAGCTTTGGACCCTACCATGTGATGATGAGAGAACCCTTCTCTTCTTCTCTGCCAAGCCCAGGGTTTGCCAGCTGCTCAGTAATAGGTTTGTTTTTCTGGGATGAGACAGTTGCTGCCTCTTAGAAGATGGCAAAACAAAGCCTGTAATCCCCCCATCCAATTGTGCAGTAATCCTCAGGGTGAGAAGGAGATCACGGAGAGAGAGGACTTCTGTCATTTCATTTAACAAACACAATGTAACACTAATACTAGCTACCATTGTAAGCACTTTACCAGCCCCAACTCGTAATCCTCATAACAACCTTAAGAGTGGGTACTCCTTGCAACTGTCTTGCATGTTCTGCTCATGTACGCCAAAACCTAAAATGCAATAAAAAATAAAAAAAAGAGTGGGTACTCCTTTTAAAGATGAAGAAACAGAGGCATTGAGAGGTGAAATAACTTGCTTAAGGTCTCATAGCTAGAAGATGGCACAGCCAGGGATTTGAACCCAGGCAGACTGGCTCCCAGAGTTCACACTCCACTGAGCTGCCTCTCACAGCTTCTGTGGGTAACACATTTGCTCTGCAAAGCTGGGGGCAGCAGCATACCCCTGGGGAGCTCCTGGTGCCCCAATCCAACCTCAGAAATGTAGCCTCAGCACTGACTGGTTGTTGCAGACTCAATGAACTGGCTATTGAGGAATAAGTCACAGGATGGTTAAGAGATCCTGAGAAGCAACAGTGATGTCTGCAGAATTAATTGGTGGCTTCTCTTGGGAACATACTGATTTGCAAGAGTCCTGTCCAATTGACCCTGACCATTCATGCAGAATATTTGCTTTTTCGCCTGAAAATAGCCACAGAGAAGGGGTTGGGTTGGAGGTGCTTGTATGTGTGTGTATATGCTAGAACATATTTTTCCCCTCCACAGATTTGTGGGTGGCTAATTGGAACCTACCATGGGCATAAGTGGTTATGGTTTATGTGGGAAGGAGTAACTGTTTATGAGATTTAGGACGGAACATATTTAGTATAAACCATTTTCTAAAACATTTACAATCTCACCAAGAGATAGAGAGCTGAACAGCAACTGGGGGAAGAAATTGTGCAAAGAGTAATCTAAATGCCCCACCTCTTCCTTCCCCTCATTATGAAGCTTCTAGATCTGCAGAGAACTTAGCCACCAGCATTGAGTGGCAAGTGTCCCAGAGGAAGCTGGTGTTTTCTCCTTTTTTTTAAAGTAGAAGACACAGAGGCCCAGGGAATGGAAGTGTATTTCCTAGAATGCATGGACTTTGGTGGCTCTCGTGAGATTGACTCAGCCCTAGCTCAGTGATAAGAAAAAAGTGAAAATACAGGTTGAGTATCTCTAATCCAAGCATCTATAATCTGACATGCTCCAAAATCCAGAACTTTTTGAGTGCTAAGATGATGCTCAAAGGAAATGCTCACTGGAGCATTTTGGATTTCAGATTTCTGGATTATAGAGGCTCAATTGCTAAGTATAATGCAAATACTTCAAAATAAAAAAAAAAATCCAAAATCCAAAACACTTCTGGTGTTTGTTAAGCATTTTGAATAAGGGATACTTAACCTGTATCAACTCATTTCATAACTACAACACCACTTAAAGGTTGGTAGTTTTATTATCCCCAATACACAGATGCAAAAACTGGGGGACAGAGAAATTAATAACTTGCCAAAGGGAACTTGGCTAATAAATGATACAAGTGGTATTCAAACATGAGGGAAAGCAGCAGGCCCAGATGTTAATCCCATGCCTCCCATGTCCTATACTGTACGACTGTAAATTCTTACAACAGTTACCCAGCACAGTCCTTCCTGCCCCTTCCCAATTCAATACTTGGCCTCTCCCAGGATTTTGACCCTGGCCCTTTCTCACTAGAACACTCCGCATCCTGACTCCTGCTCTCCACAATTCAATCCCCAGTTTTGGTTCCCTTCCTTAGGGCTCCCAGCCCAGCCCAATCTTCTTCTCCCTACTCTTTCCACAAAAGAGCTACTCAGACACTAGGGATGAGCTCATATGCATTTCTTACATTTGAATTATTATCAGTATTTTCAAAGGGACTTTCACATAAACATTTAGGCTGCACAATCACCCTGAGATGAATGAGAAGGTATTTGATACCTGTTTTACTGGTGCAAAGCTCTACATTTTAACAGATGGAGGAAACAAGATGTTAGACATTCAATTTCCAGGGAATAGGGAGCAGAGAGAAGCTTTCTTCTGATGAGAAGGAAGCCTTCTCTGCTACCAAAGCCCTTTCTGGCTTCCTTAGTGGGGAAAATCAAGGAACATGTTGCAGAGTGGAGCGCATGTAGAAGAGGCCCTCCTTCTGCCCCCGGAGGCTCAGCCCTCTCAGCCTCTCAGTGGGAATGTGAGAATGAAAAGATGCATTAGCTGATGGGTTGACGCTGCTGTATGCTTCACGCAACCCCAGTTCAGATGAGCAGGCTAGCCTTTCCGAGCCGCACAGGGCAGTTCTACCTGGATTCATGCAGCCCCCAGAGAAGGGTGATGAGCTGCTCGGGGTGGGAGCTGGAGTTGCTTCTAGTGCCTGAAGGAAGGGGGAGGTAGAGAGTGGCATCCCTCCCTCTCTCCCCCTCCTCCACCCCACTCCTCCCCTTGCTCCCACTCCTCCCATTTCCCTCCACCCCCGCCCCCTCCCCTAAAATCTGTAATGATGGAGGTAGTGAAAAGCAGGGAAAGATTGATAATCAGCCTCATTATCACCAGCATTATATATAATTATAGCAAAACCTCACTCATTTGGATCAATTGAGAGAAAAATCAGTCTAAATTTGTGACAAGTTGGCAGATTACTTTTAAATGACAATTTTATTACTTCTAAGTAACACATGTGAATAGTTTGTGTTTCAAGTACCAAAAGCTAATAGTTATTAAGTGGCGATTTTAGAAAACCTGCTTTAAAAGATTCTTTTGTAATTAACACCCCGTTAACATGCTAATATGCTCCTACTCTGCTTTTTAAATTGCTTGAAAACATATGTATCTTAAATAGGCTCAACACTTCTACCATCTTATTTGCTTAACAAACCTTTTTTTATTATTATTTTGTGAATGAACAAATACAAAGTGGTTTATACCGTGACCAATTTAGTCACCACTCTGAATTAATTATGTTGTAAATTAATAAGACCATGTTGTTATTTTTGTTCAGAAACCAGAATTTTAGAACTTGAGGAACCACCTCCTTTTATAGAAGAGAAAATAATTCCAGAGAGGTTGAGAGACTTGCCCAAGGCTTCGCAGGCAAAAACAGCACTTCCTCCGGCTCCTGGGTCCACGCTTATTCCATTCCCTACATAATGACTTACACTCCTAAAACTCTTTATAAATGTGCTATTTATTTTCATACCAATTATTGGTTGTGTCAGTCAAAAGATATTTGTTGAGTGCCTATTCTATGCCATGCCTTGTGCTAGGCACTACAGATAGAGGGGCCCCTCTTGGAGGCCACTGTCTATGTCACTCAAGCTTCAAACCGACTCAGTGTAGTCTGCAGGGCAGAAATTATTCCCATTAGACAGATTAGGAAACTGAGGTTCAGAATGATAAAGCGGCCCTTTTGAGGGCTTGCTGCAAATTATTATAGACCTAGAATTTGAGTCTAGTCTAGCAGAATTTCTGTGAACATTTCTGCATATAATTAATGACATTTTGCTTGCACGCCACCTTTCCCAGCCAGCACCAAATTATAGACCTTGCTGGTGCAGATGGATATTATGCCATCACTAACAAATGAGAGGCTCCAGGGGATCCTGCTAACGAGGACCGGCTGGCTGTCCCTTTAAGCCAATTCCTTATACTGGTACATCATGTACTGGCTAGTCCATGAAGGCAGATGTCAATGAATGTTTGAAGCAGATGCCAATAAGGGTGCTCCCAGTTCTCCTCTTGTCCCTAAAGTTCTTGAACATCAATTATGTGTACACCCAGCCCTTGAATCCATGACCTCTGTTTCTTTCTCTCTCTGGGTTTCTTGTTCAGATAGGCTTTCTCTATCTGAACAAGACAATCTCTATAGATTGTCTTCTAAAGACAGCAGTCATCTTAAAATGCAGGAACTCTATTCCTAGTCCAATGTTACCATTGGGTAATATTCAGAACATATCTGTTCTCAAGTTCCAAATCCCCGAATTCTCTGGATCCATTCACTTAAACTTAGCCCTAAGAAAAATTTGTAGAAATAATTAACCTCCAAATGTTTTGAAGGCTTCGGAGCTTGTAACTAGTTTATGCAGTCCACCTGGGTAGGGGATGGGCTTCATGCTCTTGGTGTCTTGCACAGCCCATGTACAAGCAGATGCTTAGCCAGGTGTACTGGCTGGCTGGCTGGCATTCTCCATCAGTCTAGGATGTTCTTCCCTTGCTCTCTCACCTCTGCTCTCCACATCGCTGCGGCGGTGAAAACACAGATACGGTGAGGCCTGAACCCTCCAGGAGGCTGCTTCCCCGTCACACTAGTGACCAATAAAATGAAAAGGTGGGACAAAGATGTTGAGTCACAGAAACGAAACCCAGGCCACCAGCCTAGAAGAAACACCCAAAAATATTCATTAAGCACTTTGTTTTCCATTCATCTGACATCTTGTAAATGCTTTTTGAATTAAAGATGGTAACAGGCCTTTCTGTTTTTCAAGTTTGGATGTTAATTCTGAAATCCCACCAGGAGTTTGGGATTGATTTTTAACCTTGAAACTCTTGCTGTCCCCTACTTGTGCCCCCATCTGGCTACAGTAGCTGATAAAAGGGCAAGGAACTCCAGGTTGTTCAATTTGCATTTGAGGAAATGGAGGGGTTCGGGACTTATCAAGGTCACTGCCTGGGGTGAGGGTACCCTGAAGATGATAGGGGTTGGCAGTCCCAGGTTATGGCTCCCTCTCTGTCTGACCTCATGAGCACCTGCCTTAGGATGATTGGTTAAAACATAATTTTCTGAAAACAGTGCTCTCTCTGGGGCAGAATCCGTGTCTTACTTACTTTGTCAGCACCTCATAGTGTGCAGTCTGACACTTTAAGAACAGGGGAATCTTCTCTAAGAAAAAGGTACATACCAAACTCTAGCTAAATTTAGTGCTGTAGTCTCCAGATTTTCCAGAGAAAAAAGGAATTAACTTGTATTATGTGTTTACAATTTTCCAGGCTTGATTTTATTTAGCCCTCACACTGTGGAAGGTTAACCCTTACCCCATATGGTTGGTAGCATTGAGCTATTTTAGCAAAGTGGGGAGGAGGACTTTCTGTGGCTCAGCCCCTTCTACTTCCCTTCCTGCTACCCCAGGTGGCTCCAAGGGGACTCATGGGAACTCAGTTTGAAGACCACAAACAGCCACAGGTCCCGGGCAAGCCATACCTGGTTTTCCCAGTGTCCTTGCTTATAACAGAGGGGTTGTACTCACTGATCTGCAGGCCCCTCTGTGTACCTTTGACAGTCAATCCCGCTCTGTGATATGGAAGCTGGAGGAAGAACAGTGTGCAGCTAAGGTGCTGGGAATCACTACTAACGGAAGAGCAATCAGAAATGGTAAAGGTAATAAAACTTCTCTAGAATGATCCCCTATGGGTCTGCAAGCTTGTTGGAACGCAGCCACATCTGTGTGCGTTAGCTTACACATTGACTGTGTCTCCTTTCACACTGCAAAGGATATTGTGAGTAGTTGTCACAGAGATGGCACAGCCAGCAAAGACTAAAATACTTACTGCCTGACCCTTGAAGGAAAAAGTTTGCTCAACCTCTACTCCAGAATGCAAAATCGGGTTTCACATATTAAAATAAATGGAGGTCCACCTGGAAAAATATTTGAATCCTCATTTTATTAGCACCTTTGGGGACCCAGTCTCCTGCCCTCCCTGACTCCTAGTCATTTTGTTCATTTGCCACAATTATGTATGTTCAAGGAAAAGAATGCATTATAATCCATAAGTAAGTTGTGAAGACCATAGGGCAAGAATTGAATATCTTAGTTGTCCTTACACATAATCCACCCACTTGGGGCTTATCTGGGCTTACCTTCTGCTATCTCCCCTCCACCCTGGCAAGTGGCAAGCACAGTGCAGGAGTTCAGCACAGCAGGCCTGGCACAAGACTGCCTGGACTTGGATCCTGGCCCTGCTCCTTACCAGCTAAGGGATCTTGGACAGTTTGCTCAATCTCCCTGTGGCTTCACTTTCCTGTCAGTAAAATGGGGATGAGGTACTAATAGTATCTTATTTTCAAGGGCCCTTGAGAATATTAAACAAGATGCTGCATATCATGCCCTTGGAAAGGTGCTTGGCACATAGTAGGTGCCTAATAACTGTTAGCTACTCCAGATTGAGTCTCCCTTATTGGAAATGCTTGGGAATCAAGATATTTCCAATCTTTTTTTCTTTTGATTTTGGGATATTTACATTATATACTTACTGGTTATGCATTCCTAATCCGAAAATCCCAAATACTCCAATGAACATTTCTTTTAGGAGTCATGTCAGTGCTCAAAAAGTTTTGGATTTTGGAACATTTTGGATTTGGGATTTTTGGATTAGAGACGCTCAACATATATATGTAAAGCGTTTAGAACCATGTCTGGCTTGTGGCAACTGCTCCGTAAATATTAGTTATTATCACTGTTACACAGCAGAGGAGGTGGCAGTCAGTTGTTGGTTGAAGAGCCTGTGCCTGGCAGTCTCCCGCCGACTCTACTCAGCAGCATGTCTGTGTTAAGAGCCAAGCAGGGAAAGAATATGTGAGTAAATTTGCTGCAGACAAAGAAGAACAAGTCAGGTGTCTGATAATCCTATGATTACTGGGCTTTCACACCATATCCTCCACTGGAGGAATGGAGTCAGGCTTTGGTGTGTGACAGTTCCACCGTGGGAGAGATCAGAGAGGGACAGGGCCCCATGGTGCTCCCGTCACTTCATATGGAGACTCCTGACTCTGAGAAATGCCAAGTCTTTAGCTCTGTCCCTTTCCCCACGGGTGGGCGTTAGCCCTTATCATTGATTCCATTACAAGTTTCCATTCCAACCTGAAGAGGGTTGCTAGTGGGAGAGCAAACTCTCTACCCTTCCTGGCACAGCAGCAAAGCGGGGGAAACACCAAGCCATTTGCTCCCTTGTCTGGCCAGTCAGAAAAACTGCATGCTTGACATTTTGCTTTTATTGGCTGAGGATGAGGTTGCTAAGCAACTTCCTTACCTTGGTAAGAATTCTGTAGTTCTCAGTGCCCGGGCTTTTGTGTCCTCTTTCTCAGTGAGTATCTCTCTCTCTCTCTGTCACACACACACACACACACACACACACACACGCGCATGCACGCATGCAATTCATTGTTTAGAGATTGTGGTTCTGGTAAACGTCAGAGACATTGATTTCTTATGCAAATAATTTCTGTTGATAAACTCTATACCTAGTTATATACATTAACAAAAACTTAGTGGACCTCATGGTCTCAGGAGCTCTCAGCAGTCCTCTGAGATAGACCTATTTGTCTCAATTTATGACTGAGGAAACTGCAATTTACAGAGGTCATGTTCCTTGCTCAAATTTACATAGCTGGAAACCAGCAGAGCCTCAAGTTCAACCTAGAACTCTTGGACTTTGGAGCTCTTATCTCCTCCTTAGTCCTGCAGCCCTGAAGCCTAGTGCCATCAGTGCACACAGGGACTTTCGGAGTCATCGCAGAGTCATGCTCTGTATGGATTCTCGTCGCAGTTTGGCTCCCGGTGACACTCTCAGCACCTTTAATTGGAATGCCGAATGGTTTGAAGGCCTAACATGGTCCAGTTGATGATGACAGGTGCCCCTCAGCACCCGGTCCAGACACAGGCCATTCCAGACCACCAAGACTTGCACTTCTTTCTTTTCAATGCCAATAATCCATGTCCTACCAAATGCTCATGAAACAGTGCTGGAAGGGATCTTACAGGTCACTGAGTGCCCACCTTACCGGGGGTAATGAGGCCCAGGAGTATGCAATGCTATGCTTGGGTATGTTGCCAGAAGAGAAGAAAACCTTTTGAGGAACTCCACTAGCGCTTTCTCATCAGATAAGGTATTTTGTAATAAAATCATTGCCTGAGCAAAGAGAATGAACTCTGCAGAATACAGACTTGGTGCATTTTCCAGGCATCTGGGCAGTGGGCCTGGCATAGGAGGCTGGAAGATCAAGAGGGCACAGGGGAAGGCGGGGAGCAAGCTTCATGGGATGCTGGCGCCAGGGGTCATGCCACAGTATAAGTTGGGCTGAGAGACTGGATCAGGCCATTTCTCCTGCTGGTATCTTGTGCTATAAGATAACTCAAACTAGGTAATTTATAAATAATAGAAATTTATTGCTCACAGTTCTGGAGACTTGAAAATTCAGGATCAAGGCACGAGGGGTTTAGTGTCTGGTGAGGGCCACTCTCTGCTTCCAAGATAGTGCCTCACAGGATGGAAGGGACAGAAAAACAGACAAAATGGTGCATCCTCTCAAGCGGAAGAGTTCTCTGAAGTCCCCTTTTATAAGGACATTAATCCCATTTGAGGGTGGAGCCCTCATGGACTGCTCACCTCCAAAAGGCCCCACCTCTTACTGCTCTCTTATGGTTTAAATTCCAACACAAATTTTGGAGGGACACATGCATCCAAATCATTGTAAGAACCAAAAGGAAAAATTAGAGAAAACCTTGACTTCAGATTTGGACTAGACTTGCCCTAGGTTGAGGGATAGACAGAGCCTACCCTGGATCAATTTGCAATAAACATCATTTATCCTTCAAGCAGGAGCCTGCCTACTTTCAGCTGATGCTGAAGGGAAACCTTCAGTTTCTACCTAGTTCAGAGCTTAACCAGAAGGCTAGGTGAGGAAGGAAAAGAAATAAGATATAATCAGGTATATGGAAAATTGTGGTGCTTTTTGGTACTTGCTGTAGTTTCCATGGGGCTGTGAAAAAAAAAAGAAGTGAGAAAGGCTGACAAAAACATCACGGGCAGGTATGCATTAGTGTCTATTTGGGAGAATAGATTAATTTTCCATTGAGAAACACTTTTGTCATCAAAGTTATTATTTTTCAACTTGTCTAAAAGCAAATCTATTTATTTCTAAGAACTACTGGGCCTTTGTAAAAGGCAAAGAACTAAAAGAACTAAAATGCATTTGTCTAAGATGTATTTGTCTTTTTAAATTCTATTTTATTTTTTAAAAAGTAGTTATAAAATAGCCCACCTCTTCCGGGTCATTGACTCAACAGAAATAAACCACATTTTAAAGGCCATTAAGAACCAAACTTTAACTCATTATTTCATTATATCTCAACAATGTACCATTCTCATGAGTGCACTAAGTAGTGCACTTGCCTGCACGTTCTATTAATAACAACAACCAAAATGTACTTTAAATTTCAAATCACTTTCATATCACTATCACATTTTATTTTTGAAACAACTCATGAGTCCTTCAAAGTCCATATTTGTATATTTTTGTGCAGGTTGATGTTTCTTAAACAACATTTCTTTGCATACTATTTTCACGATATTTTATATATCCTCTGTACTTAGACTTTTTAAAAAATCAATTTACTCTTTTCAAGAAAGCTTAAATAGCTATCTTTAGGAAGATAATTTTATAACAGAAAAGGTGAGCTCAGTCACTCCCTAGAAGCAAAAGAAAACAGAAAACATAAATACAAAATGATTAATCTTTTAAAGTTTGTCAACATATCACTTAAAATGCCCACCGTCACTGGCGGCAGAGGGTCTGCACCCTGGAACTGTTGGGTTGATGAATGTGTGAAGCAAACTCTTGCTCTTGTCTGTCCCCTTGGTCTAGGCCTGGTGTCAGGCTTTGGTTCTTGACCCTGGGGGTAAAGAAATAGAAGGCGCAGTCTCTCTATCTGTTTAAAGCAGAATAAGAAGGAAAGTTGCAGGGTCATCTGGTCTGTTTTGGGAAAAAAGGAAAAGTCAGTTTCCTTCAGATAGCTTGGTCGTGGGGAAGGACAGCTGCCTTCCCAGTGGAGCTTATGGCTCCTCATCCATTGATCAGGGCTGGCTCCTAACTCACCTGTCACACTTTATCTTAGTAACCGACTCAAGGTATACATTAGCCTCGTTAAATGTCAGAGCCCCCAGGGCCTTGGAAGAGTCTAAAACTGCTCTTTCCAATTAATGGCCATCTGAAAAGAGTCTTGGTTTTTTTGGCTTTAGTTCTTGAGTGCTGCCCTCTTTTCTCTCCTTCAGATGAACTTTCAGCTTGAGATCACTTCAGAATTGAGTCATCTTGTACTCTTGGTGCAGATGGCTCTCCAATCATCTCTGCTGTCCTTGACAGCAAACACAGAGCAAAGCGGGGGTTTCAGATTGATGATTCCAATTGAGGCTTTGCTAGTTACTACCTGGGCAGTGCCAGATACTCTGACAGAGATGGAGAAACAAAACTGGACCTGTTTTTTTTCCTTTTTGTTAAGGGGAAAGACAGGGGAATAAACAAATATGGCGATACAGCATAACAAATGCAAGATATGAGTAAGTACAGACAGTTTTAGAAAACAAAAAAAGGGCAGCAAAGCAGACCAGGAACACCAGGAAAAGCTTCCTGGAGGAGGTGGTACTTGAGTTAGACCTTGAAGGATGAATAAGAGCATCTAGACAATGGAGGCAGAGGTAAGTCATCTTGAAACTGAGAATGGTTTGCAGTTAGATAGAGCCTCAAGTTTCTCATCTGCAAAAGGCTGAAATAACTTCATATGCTTATGGTCAAGATAAAGAGTTACGGAAATTGCCTGATGCTATTGAGGACACATAATAAATATTTGAGTTATTCATTTTAACCCCTTTGCCACTCCCCTGTGGGCCCATAGCCAGTTTCCTCCCTGGTTGTAGTACTTAAGACATGGGTTATTGGGACTTATCCGTCGATGAGGCAGTTGTCCCTGATAGGCCAAAGCTCCATAGGTAAAATGACAAGAGGGTCACAGCTTCCTTGGAGTGACTCTCCAAGGGTCACTAAGGGCTGCGTATTTCCACAAGTAGCCCTTAACAAAGCTAGAAAAGCTCCAAAAGAAACTGCAGGTTGACATCTTTTTCCAGTGGGATATTTAAGTTTAGGAGTAGTTTCACACTTATATTTCTCACACTTCCTGCTCTCCTCCAGAACTTGAATGAAGCAAGTTCCCCTCAGCATCCTGCTCCTGACACTCCACTTAGCACTCACTGATGTTGCCCAAAGGCTTAGGACAGTGCCTTGCATGTAGCAGGCCCTCAAGAAGTACTTGTTGGATGAATAGTGAGCCACATAACGTCAGGCATATGACTTCCTCAACTCCATATCACATCTGTTTGGCAAGGTGTCTGACCCACAGTAGGCTTCCGAGAATGGGGTAGCTTCTCCAGCAGACCATGCTTACTGAGCACTTAATCATCTCGCTTTCACAGATGCGTTGCATGCAGCTACTGTGCACAGGGCTTCTTCGCATCTGTTCTTGCACGCTACCTGCACAGGGATCTAGTGATGTGATCCACGGTGGGCTGCCCTGTGGTGTTTTCTAGTCTCTGCTTTGCTGCCACACCTCCTAAAGCTTATAGCTCCTCTCTTGCGGAGAGAATGTTCCACGTGGGGCTCTCAAGATGTCAGGAGTCCCCTCTCCTGTTTCATCTCGAGTTTGCTTTTGACTATAGGGGAATATGGGCTCAATTTATTGGAAGAAAGTGGTACTCATGACCTCCTCGCCAAGACCATGTTCCACAGACATTTGTGGGTGCAGTATTCTATTCTCAGGGACAGAAATGGTCTCAGCAGGCCTGCCTGCACTTGCCTTCCTGTGCTTCCTGGCCCTCTGTGGCCATAAAGCCATGCCTAGTCCATTCCAAGTCTTCTCCCCTGAGTGCTAATTAATCCTGTGCTATGGAGATGGACAGGAAAAGAACATCACATACAAAAAGCTTAAATAGATATAGGAAACCAGGGGGTATGACACAGCCTCTGCCTTCCCTTGATGTCAGTGACTGTGTGCTCTTCAGCTCTGAATCCCCAGCACCTGGCACCCTAATAAATGTTTGTTGCGTTTAAATGAATGAATGAATCTCAGCCTTGCCCCAATTCTCAGAGCAATATGAGTTCTAGGCAGGGAATTCTGGGAACCTACTCACTCACTGCACCTGAGGTTTGGTATAAACTCACCTTCCCTGGCTGGCTGGCCCAGGCCATAGTCACTCAGGCCAGGGCTTCTGGACTGTGCCCCTTGTCCCACTGGCTGTGGATCCGGCATAGTCCAGACTGGATTCAGGTTGGGCCCCAGAGAACTAAAACATCCATGCTTATTTCTGTCCTAGGGCAGGCCCTCTCCCCTCTCTGTCCCTCGATTCTCTTTATATCAACAGGGTAGTGTAGGTGAGAACAGCTAGGGCTCACAGACATGTAGGCTAAAAGGAGGGGCAGGAAACAGGAAAGAAAGGTGGGGCTGGGCCTCTGTCTCCACGGGGTCCCTTTCCATGCCTCCCAGCCTCTGACCACCTATATTCTTTTTTTCCTTACAGGCTCCCCTGGCCACACTGGCTCTACATCCATGAGCCCGTCGGCAGCCTTGTCCACGGGGAAACCAATGGACAGCCATTCCAGCTACACGGACACCCCAGTGAGTGCCCCACGGACTCTGAGTGCAGTGGGGACCCCCCTCAATGCCCTGGGCTCTCCATATCGAGTCATCACCTCTGCCATGGGCCCACCCACAGGAGCACTGGCAGCCCCTCCAGGAATCAACCTGGTTGCCCCACCCAGCTCTCAGGTAGGTGTTCTTCCTCTCCAAGGCCTTTCCAGCCATCTTACGTGGTTTCACCCAGGCTGCTCCTGGAGTAGAACCAGCACTTACCATGTGTGTAATGCGTGCTTGCTGAAGGGGTTGGATGGTGTCTACAGACGTCCCTCAGGCAGGGTCTTCATGCGTGTGTCCTCAGGCTGAGCAGTCCTGAAGACCTGACGACTCCTCATGGTCCAGGAGACTGTGACCAAAAGAGACCCTCCCTTGTGGTTTCAGTAGTTCAACACTGGCTGTGATTTTAACATCTCTAGAGTTGTTTATGGACAACTCACATCAGCAGAGTGGACCCCTTTTACTCCTGTCAATTCAATTATGAGCATTTATTGAGTCACCAAAGTGCCATGTGCTCTTGTTAAAGGTAATGCAGAAACGATCAGGGTGTGGTCATTGCTCTCCAGAAGCTTACAGCTGAGAGGAGAAATAGGCAGGTATGGCAGTGAACAAATTGAGAGCAAGACACACTGTGTTACATGCTGTCTCTAAGACTATGGGAAGTCGGGAAGGAAATTTTACCTGTGTTAATTTCGAGTGCCTTCTGTCATGAAGGAGGAGAAGAGGTATGTGCATGGTTCATGCTAGGTTGTTACTCTGCAGAGCCTATAGGATGGCCAGATGTCTTTACTCCATTCTAGCAATGCCACACTAAGGTCATCACCTTTCCCCTCTTGTAGTGGTTGGCTATTGCTGCAATAATGCCGCATAACAAAAATCCTCAAACACTTATCTTCTCACTCATATGCCTACTTTAAGCTAGGATAGATGGCTCTGCTTCAGATGGTGGATGAGTGGGCTCAGCTGCAGGCTCATCATGTCCCATTGTAAAGGAGCAGCAGCTACCTGGGGCATGCTTTTCTCATGGTGTATCATAGAAGTGCAAAAGTCCAAACCCAATCCAGAAAGCACAGTGACGTCTCTGCTCAAATCATGCCCACTGATATTCCATCAGCCTAAGAAAACCATATGACTGATTCCAACATTGATGGGGGAAGGAAGAAGGCTGTGTCTATACTAGTGGGAGGTACTACAGAGACACGATGCAAAGAATATGAAGAATTAGAAGGAGTGAAGTATTCGGAACAATAATCCCATCTGCCACACCTTCTTCTTTTCCTGTGTAATAGCCAGGATCTCTGCTGCCTCATCTACCAGCACACCCAGAGGCAGAACTGGCAGGTTCTTATGATGGCTAACTTTATGTGTCAACTTGACTGGGCCATAGGATGCCCTCATATTTGGTTAAACATTGTTCTGGGTGTTTCTGTGAGGGTGTTTTTGGATGAGATGAACATTTAAATAAGGTAGACTGAGTAAAGGAGTTTGTCCTCCCTAATGTGAGCGGGCATCATCCAATTAGTTGATCTGAATAGAACAAAAAAGCCCACCGTCCTCTGAGTAACAGGAAACTTTCCTGCCTAATGACCTTTGAACTGTGACATTATTTTTTTCTTGTCTCTGAACTTGAACTGAAGCATTTGCTCTTCCTGGGTCTCAAGCCTGCTGGTCTTTGGACTATGCCATGAGCTTTTTTGGGTCTCCAGCTTGCTGACTCACCCTGTGGATCCTGGGACTTGTCAGCCTCCATAATCATGTGAGACAATTGCTTATAATAAAATTTTATATTTTTATATATTTATTTATTTTTTGAGACGGAGTTTCGCTCTTGTTACCCAGGCTGGAGTGCAATGGTGCGATCTCGGCTCACCTCAACCTCCGCCTCCTGGGTTCAAGCAATTCTCCTGCCTCAGCCTCCCGAGTAGCTGGGATTACAGGCGTGCACCACCGTGCCCAGTTAATTTTTGTATTTTTAGTAGAGACGGGGTTTCACCTTGTTGACCAGGATGGTCTCGATCTCTTGACCTTGTGATCCACCCGCCTCGGCCTCCCAAAGCGCTGGGATTATAGGCGTGAGCCACCTCACCCGGCCCTTATAATAAAATTTTAAACGCACACACACAAACACTCCCCCCCTCCCCACACACACTCCTCCTGTAGATTCTGTTTCTCTGGAGATCACTAACACAGTCCCAAAGTGTCCTTTGAATGTAGTTTTGTAGTTTTGAAGAACAGGCAGGGCTCCTTTTACTTTGGCATTTTCTGCTACTCCAGAGGGAGAACGTCAGTGATCATGCCTGGAGTCTCTGAGACACCTCATACTCTAGGGGTCTGAAAGCAAATTCATGTGGAGTTATAGCATAGAGCCAGTAAGGACTTCAAAAATGTGTTGCTCCATAGAATAGATAATTTGGAGACGGCCTGAGAGATCAGCTAGTGTAGGGATTACAGGGGCTGGGGCCAGTTGGGTAACACAGGTGAGTGAATGAGGGCAGGTGTGGACTGTGGAGAGCTGCCCTTTTCCCTCAAAGCTGTTCAAATTCCAAGACTTTTAAAGCATTCCTCAGTCCAAATGAGCTACTTTCTTGGGTCTAATTTGGCCAGTTATCTTCACCCCAGTTTCTGATCTTATCGTTCTTACCTGCAGAACCTTTTTCAGAGTACGCATTTCTCCCTCATCCCGGATTTTGGCCCTTGCGAAGGTAGCAAAAGCCCCACAGGGGATCCCCACTGCCCTACTCCTGCTCAAATGAGGATCACTCATTCTATCCAAATCCTTTCTTCCACAAATGAAGTAGCAAGACTTGGGGAGCCCAAGTGACTTGTCTAGCCTCACACAGCCAGTCAAAAACAGAGCCACAATGAGGACCTGTCCCCTGGCCTGCAGCCCTGTGTTCACAACTCTGCATTTGCCTAATGCTGTGATATATGCTGACTTGCACAGTGACCCCAAGATCTTCCTACTGGGTGCCAAGGATTATAAGATGGATAATCAGTGCTCCCAAGGAATCTTATGGGAGAGGTGGCCACATTATGCAGATACACTGAACTTGGGTGCTGCATGTATGTTGTCAGGGGCAGACCTGAAGGGAGCAAAGAGAGGGACCTATAAATGGCTCAGTATCTATTCCTTGACCCCAGTGAGAGGGTGAAAGTGCTCAGAGGAGTGGGGATGGGGAAGCAGTAGGGGTGTACATGCATTTATGCCACTCCTACCTACCGTAATCATCCGGGCTGTTGATACCCTATGCTTCATAATGTGTGAAGTTGGTTTATTCCCTTTCTTTCCTGTGAACAGAGTTCAGCAAGGCCAGTAAAATCTGGTAGTTAGACAGAAAGTACATTGAAGTTTTGGGATTAAAGTACAGTTTTGCAAAAGGCACTGACATTCATCCCAATAACTATTTATGTGGACCTACTATGCATCAAGTTCTAAATGATACTGTCCCAAGTTTTAGGGATAAGCACAGAATAAGGTAGGCAAAGTTTGTACTGTCGTGGCACTTACACAATAGCAGGCAGGAAAGACAAAAGCCTAAGGAATAAACAAGAAAGTTTCAAATAAAAAATCACAGAATCTAAAAAGAAATAAAATAGGGGGAGGTGGTAGACAGATCCTGTGGGTGGGAACTGGGCAAGGCACCATCCCTCTAAGGCTGCTTTTAGCAATCACACTCAAGTCTGATTGAGCCAAGCCTGGCTAGTCAATTCATCCTCAGAGCTGTGTGAGTAGCAGGGCCACTATTCCTGGACCGTATGTCTGTACAGAGGGATTGGGGTTGAAAGGTCAGATGGAAGCTTTGGTCCTGGCCAACTGGGCTGTGTGCAGAGGCCAAGGCCAAGTTTGGCTTTGGGGAGCTATATTAAGCTTCCCAAGTGCTGGAGAAGCTCAACAGCCTGAGACCCTGAGCAGTGTTCTAGGCTTGGGCTCCTGAACCACACAGCAGCAAAGCTTTGCCCAGTTAACGAGATGACACCAGACCAAAGGCCTTGGTATAAGCTACAGTGAGCTGGACCCTGTGGATCATCTGGGCACATGATTAATATGTACCCTGCCTTCCTTGCCCAGGACTGGGCTGAGAGGGATTCATGATGGAAGGATGTTCATTCTGTGACCTGGGTCTTGGGTAAGTACGATTTGGGGGTGTGGGGAGGAGGAAGTGTCTAGGGGTGGGGGCAGCAGGCAGGGCCAGTCTCCTACTCTGTGCTCTGTCATTTCGTTGTTTGAGCTTCTTTTTTTGCAGCTGTTGGATTTTTGATCTTGAGGAGTACAGAGATCAGAACTGGTACAATGAAGGCAGGAATTGTGCAATCTTTTGCAGACCACTGTAACTTGTTTCTGTTTCAGTTTCCTTTTCTTTATTGTGAGGTTACAAATGTTTGCCCTGACTACCCTACAGGGATTTTTTTTTAAAGCATGTCAAAGGAGATGTGGATTTAAAAATCACTTCTCAAGGTGTGCATTGCTCTACAGCAGTAACTTGGTATTATTATGATTATTCCCAGGTGATAGTGTTAAACACTTAGGTCATTCAGGTGTACTATGTTTCTGAAAGGTTCTAGAGAAATTTATTTCAACAAACATGTATTGAACCAGGCCCAGTAGTGGGCATTGAAGACACCAAAATTGTGTATGAGATTCAATCCCTGGTCTGGGGAGCATCTAAGTGGAGTGATGCAATTTCTAAAGACATCAGTATATAATTAGGAAGATATTTATGTACTTTTTAGATAATGTGATCTAGGAAACCTCTCTCTCTCTCGTGTGTGTGTGTGTGTGTGTGTGTGTGTGTGTACTGCATATTTGTCAGCATGGTATCTGCTGGCTGGACTCTGAAATGGGCCTCACAGATTTTGGGATACTGCTGTCTTTTTCACCCCTCCTGAACTCTGCGGCCTGACCTGGGTTCTATCACTGCTAATTTCTGCTTAGGCATGTATCGATAACTGAATTACTATCCTCTTAAGTCTGTCTGCATTTTTATAGAAAATAAGTAAAAATTGCAAATGTTAGAATTGATATAGACTCTGAAGTTCATTTAGTCTGATAATTAAAAAAAATAAAGTCATAAAGTCTTTTCTTCAGATGAAAGCGTATTTGGAAACCTAATATACATATAAGATAAAAGCAGATCTGATTGAGCCAGGGACAAAAGACTTGAAGTCTCAACCTCTCTGCCCGCCAATGATACACACACTCACCTGGAAATGAGGAAATCGAGTCTTTGCTAAGTGAAGTGACCTGATTAAGACGGGATGGCTAGGAAGTGGCAGGTTTAGACCAAACCCAGGTCGGAGGTCCAGGCTTATTACCCCTTATGACAAAGACCCTAACTAGATTAAGGCTGTGCCACTAGAAGGATTCTGCGTCCTGGAACAGGAGCGCCTGCCTGCAGCCTAACCTTTGGTGGAAGGATTGGGGTTGATCACAGCTCAGAAATGCAGGACTCAATGTTCAAGGATGGCTCCAGAAGCATCCAGAGTGAATTTGGTCCCTGGCTGAGTCTGCAAAAGGGAAGACAATCCAGCAGACGATTAAGTTTCTTTCCTGTTCTCAGGGAGCAGTCGGCTTGCGTGCAGCAGCAGATAGGAGCTGCCTGGTGAATCCTGGCTCTAAAGTGCTTATTTCAGTAGACTGTTTCTAATGGAACAAGACAGCAGGGATTGGGGGACTTGGGGACCAGGCAGCTAATGGGTTTATGCTCTGATGGCTGCCTTTGATCTCATCTGCCATTGCTCTGAGCCCAAAACAAACCCCAAGCCAGCCAGAGAAATGGCGAGAGAAAACATCAACTCACCTGTCCCAACTGCCCCTCCTGCCACCATCCACTCATGAAGAGGAGGAGTGTTGGAGAGGGGCTGCTGGCTCCGACTGGGAGAAAGTGCCTTAAAGTAATTATGTTCCTCTAGGGGCTCCTGGCCAAGGAGGTGGGGAAGGAAGCTGCTAGGGCAGGTGAAGATTGAGGACTGCCTGTCACCCAAGGCAGACAAGGTGGTAAAGGAGGAATGATAGTTTAGAATCCAGGATCCTGGTGTTCTAGCTCCAAGAGTCAGGCCTGGCAAGGTACCTAACCTGGTGTCCAGGCAGGTGCAATAGCATGTTGCATGTCTCTTTCAATCTTTCCTGATACTCTGCCTCATTTACGTCACTGAGGTAGTTTCAGGTCATTATTTCTCTGCTCCGAACCTCTAGTAGCTGCTTATTGCTGCCCAAACTAAATCCATTCTCCTATCCAGGCAATTCAGCTTCTAGGCTCTGTCATAGCCCACTTCTCAGCATTATCTCCCATCCATCCACCAGACATGTTCATTCCACAAACACTTGGGCTTCCCTCTAGGCCTCTGCTCTCAAAGCTTTCTGCCCATCACTAGCCCATCCAAAATCCTACCCATTTTTGAAGGCTGTCAAGTCCCAGCTTCCTTCATGAAATCTTCCCTGATCTCAACAACATGTGATCTTTCCTTCCTAAATGATCCAGACTGACTTTTAATCTCATTAACGGCCAGTTGCTTCAGGCAGTGCCTGTATCTCCCTCCTTTTTGGATCTCCATGTTATTTCTGAATAAACAAAGGAATAAACTCACTTGAAGTCTCAATGTCCTTATCTGTAAATAGGAAGACCTCTAAGGGTTGTTGTGAGGATTAACAGAGCAAGCTTTCTGAGGACGGTAGCAATGGCAATCATTACTCTCTGTGGTTGCTGCAGGCTGTTGGCAGTGGAGCTGGTCCTGCTGGGATAGGGATAGGAGGAGAAGGAAGGGTGAGATCCCCTTGAGCCTCAGGTGATGGTGGTTTCTTCCTTCTTCCCATGACTTTTCTTGTCCCTCTGAGGGCTTGGGGATGGAGCCATGGTCAGCTTGAGGGCTATCTCTGGGGGGTCATCTGACCTAAAATTCTTCCATTTCATCAGTTGGATCCAGGTGCTCACCTGTTTCTTTGAGGCACTTGAGGAAAGTTATTGCCTAGTAGTCACATTACGGCAGTGGTTCTTGACCCTGGCTGCACATGAACGTTATCTGGTGAAATTAAAGAAATGCCAAAGCTGGCTGAGTGCAGTGGCTCACACCTGTAATCCCAGAACTTTGGGAGGCCAGGGTGGGTAGATTGCCTGAAGTCAGGAGTTCGAGACCAGTCTGGCCAACCTGGTGAAATGCCATCTCTACTAAAAATACAAAAAAAAAAAAAAAAAAAAAAAAAAATAGCCAGCATGGTGGCCTGTGCCTGTAATTCCAGGTGCTCGGGAGGCTGAGGCAGGGGAAAGGTTTCTTGAGCCCGGGAGGTGGAGGTTGCAGTGAGCCGGAGATTATGCCACTGTACCCTAGCCTGGATGACAGAGGGAGACTCCATCTCAGGGAGAGAAAGAAAAAAAAAAAAAAGAAAGGAAGAAATGCTGGAGCTAAGATCCTACCTGACACTCATGGAATCAGAATCGCAAGACATGGGGTCCATGTTTTTCTCCAAAGCTCCCAGGGTTGAGAACCCTGAAACTACATGAAGACAAAATGCTGGTTACAAGTTCCAGATGTCTTCTCATAGCCTTCTGTAAAAAAAGGGGGTGATGCAGGAAGAAAGAGAGAATTCTTCTATCACATATGTGTTGTCATTTATTATGCAAATTAATTTTTTAAAATTAATAGTGATGTTGATTTCCAAACAAAGCTCTAAAGGCTGTGTCTTTTCTTTTTTGTATCCCTCACAACGTTTAACCGATAGCCTCTGTTTGCCTTCTGCGCTCAATAAATATTTGCTTAGTGAATTGAAAAAGCTAGTGAATTTAGAAGGAACGTACTTTAGGCTCTGTATAGTTTCTGCTTTATTGAACTTTTCTTCTGTCCCAAAGGCCTTGAATGGAGAGGAAAATCCTACCTTTGATTCAGTTTGAGAATTATTGTCACTTTGGTTAGGCAATATGATTTAAAATTCAGACAGACCACGGGAAGTCAGTGGTTCCTAACCCTAAACATCTACCTGTACTGGTAGTGCATACTCTGCACTACCTTCATGTGAACTTGCTTGTAAATGTTCTTATTTTCTTGTGCATGTTCTAACTCCTTGATGACATTGTACATTTTTGAGGAATGAGAGATATACTCTCTAGGTTTCTATTGCTGATTGGATCACTGACTCAAATTTATTCAACTTACTTTCTTTGGTGAATATAAGACACTTAGCAGCAGTTCCTTAGGAATCTTCCCAAGAGCACTGGGAGACACAGAGGTGGTGGTGGGGAGCTGATGTTAATTACAATAAGGGATGAGGAAGGGATAGCACAAGATACATTTATACAGCCATTCAAATCTACTGACTCTCTACTACGTGCTGGGCTCCATGAGGAAGGTGCTGGAAACACAAGGCAGACACAGCCTCTGGCTCTACAGATTTTACAGTGTCACAGGAAGATAATCTATTACAAACAAGTTTAAAACATAGATCTCAGGCTTTCTACCCAATTTTTGGTGCTACTGCAATGATTTGGGTATTTGAGTCTGCGTTTTCAAGGTGCTTGCAGAGGTGGCCATTACACATGTCCTTTTCCATTTCACTGTGAATTCTTTCTGGGTGTGAACTTTTCCTTGCCTTTGTACCCCAGAGGTTGGCACAGTGTCTGGCATGCTGAGTGTCCAGGGAATGTCTGTTGATTGACTAATGAATGGATTTGCATTTTTTGCTTGGCTCTGTTAGAGTGTATGTCTTTAGTCTGAGGGCCATAGCTCCTCTTGCAGCACGGCTGAATAGGCAGTCAATAGTTGATAAAAATTTAAAAATATACAGCTGACATTGTCCTAGGTGTGTAATTTGGCATGGATTTCTAGCTCAAATAAAACACATGAATAAAATGAATAAAAGCAGAGAGACTCTAATGGAGTTGTGTTGTTGTGATTTTTGCTTTAGGTTTTAGCTTCCGGAAATAATTTTGTTCCTCCTATGATACTTTTTTCCCTCCCTTAAGTTCATCTCACAGATAGGCAGTTTCAAATACTCTGCACTTGGAATCTGCTTCTTGAAATAGAACTTGTTTTTTCTTGAGTATACCCTCCTTGCCTTAGGTCTTGGGGATTGAGTTCACTCTGGCTCTGTGCTTTACAGTATTTTTTTTCCTCTTGCAGCTAAATGTGGTCAACAGTGTCAGCAGTTCAGAGGACATCAAACCCTTAGCAGGGCTTCCTGGGATTGGAAACATGAACTACCCGTCCACCAGCCCTGGATCGCTGGTTAAACACATCTGTGCCATCTGTGGAGACAGATCCTCAGGTACATACAGAATCAGACAGCCCGCTAACGTGCTCCAGAGAAGGGGTTGCTCACTGTCCGCCTGAATACTTTGTACCCAATGAAAGGAAAGTGTCCCTGTAGGATGGGCTAGATGGGAACCCGCCTGTACATTTCTGTCACTGCATTCACAGGCTATCATCTAGATGAATTTAAAGTATGGCTTTATTTTTTGAGGGTGAGATTTACAGGAAACATTTCAGAACCCCCTGTCTGGAGTCACATTATTACACACGTATCTGAGAGAGAGAAGCTGTTGTGATTATCAAGTATTTTTGCTGGGTGTGGTGTCTCACACCTATAATCCCAGCACTTTGGTGTCGTCCCAGCTACTTGGGAGGCTGAGGTGGGAGGACTGCTTGAGCCTGGGAAGTCAAGGCTGCAGTGAGCCGTGAACTTGCTACTGTATTCCATCCTGGGTCACAGAGTGAGACCCCATCTCAAAAAAAAAAAAAAAAGTATTAAAAAATCTCCCAAATAAGCAATTGTAAAAATGATGTCCTAATGTACAGAATTTGAAAGAACTAGAAAACTGCAAAGAAAAAGTAAAAAATTACCCATAAGGTCCCCAAGAAAGATAAACCCTTTAATATTTTAGCATATCTCCTGCTATAGCATTCTAGGTTTTCAAGATGTTTTTATAGGCAGGAACAAATGTGTTTTCACCATTTACCTTTGATTCTCTTCTCCCTTTCTCAGTTATTTCTTTCCTTGCTTCTTTCCTCTCCGTTCTTTCTGTCCCATATTTTCCTCCTCACCAATTTTGAACACATCTGAATCTCCGATTTGACTATTTGAAGAATAATAAGAAGGGCAGGTTATTTTCTTTTCCATAGTTGTCCATGAAGGCTAACTGAATATTTCTTTATCCTCTTACTGTCACCAAAGCCACTGCAGAATGTGACTCCATTGAAAGTTCCAGGCACCTAGAACTTACCTAGCTGAATGGCTGATGTTTGCTCGCTCTCAAAAAACACTTCCCAAATCATGCAAACTTGGCCATTGCCATAACAGCACATCACCCATAGCCCAACTGAGTATTTTCTCTGCTATGCTTATTCTAGTTGAAAGTCTATGAGGTTCATTTAAATATTGAAAAGCCATGGGAATGACTGTGCCAAACAGTTGAAAAATTGGTCCTATATTTCTCTAAGACTAATATTTCAGAGCTGAGAGTACTAGGTTTTCTGGGCCCGAGATAAAATCCTGTATTTGTCATTGCCATGAGTTCAGCAATGTGAGAAGCCAGCCTGTGGTGTGGTCAACTAATGAGTCACAGGCTGGCTTTTCCTCAGGCAGCCTATCTCTACCCATCATTTCATCTTAGAATGGCTTCCTCTGAACTGTGAGCTCCTGAGATGCTGGAAACCTAAGTGAAACAGAATTAGAAAGTCATGTCACTTCTGTAGCTCAATGACATCACATATTACATTCAAGAATTAGACATAAATATGTTTTGAATGATTTGTTTCCTTATATTTTTGAAGTTCTGCAATTTCAATCAATCAAGCATAGTGCATGGTGCACAGTATTGAGAAGACTTCTACCTTGAAAAAGTACTGTGATTGATTCATGTTGCCTGTGTGAGGCTGGGCTTGGTGGCTCTCCTGACACAAATGAGCCACCCCGGCCTGGGGTGATTAAAAACTGCCTGTGTGGACAGGTAATAAGGGCAATGAAATATGCAACAAATTAGTCTGGATAAAGCACAATCACCTTCTTTTTATTTTTATTTTCCAAGACAGGGTCTCACTTTGTCACCCAGGCTGGAGTACAGGGGCTGAATCTTGGCTCACTACAACCTCTGCCTCATGGTTCAAGTGATTCTCCTACCTTAGCCTCTGAAGTAGCTGGGACCACAGGCATGCACCACCATGCCTGGCTAATTTTTTCCTTCCTTCCTTCCTTCCTTCCTTCCTTCCTTCCTTCCTTCCTTCCTTCCTTCCTTCCTTCCTTCCTTCCTTCCCTCCCTCCCTCCCTCCCTCCCTCCTTCCTTCTTTTCCTCCTTCCCTTCTTCCTTCCTTCCTTCTTTCTTTATTTCCTTTATTTCCTTCTCTCTTTCTCTTTCTCTCTTTTGACTGGGTTTTACCATGTCAGCCAGGCAGGTCTCCAACTCCTGACCTCAAGGGATCTGCTTGCCTCGGCCTCCCAAAGTGCTGGGATTACAGGTGTGAGCCACCATGCCCGGCTGAAAAATCACCTTCTATCAGATCTTTATGTCATAGCTTGATTGTCAAATGATATGAAGATAAAACACAAATTAATTTCCTCATCAGGCAATGGCACTTAAAAGTTCATAACTCAGAATTCTGTTCATAGTTTATGGTAAAGGAGTTTTCTAATGATGCTATCTGGAATTAGTAATACAGAGGAAACACACGAGGGAAGGTGTATTTGCTCTCAGTTTGGTTCCTGTGGTCAAGCCTGCATTCTCTGCTAGTTGTTTTTTGCTTTCTGTCCCAATGCCCAAGTGATGTGCCTGTTTCTCTGGGGAAGAGCCAAGAGGTTCTTTTAAATGAAAGAGTCAAGTAAACACAAGAACAATCTATGGAATGTTCTTTTCTCGTAACCAGGAAAGCACTACGGAGTGTACAGTTGTGAAGGCTGCAAAGGGTTCTTCAAGAGGACGATAAGGAAGGACCTCATCTACACATGTCGGGATAATAAAGATTGCCTCATTGACAAGCGTCAGCGCAACCGCTGCCAGTACTGTCGCTATCAGAAGTGCCTTGTCATGGGCATGAAGAGGGAAGGTGAGACACGTTCAATTCCAATACATGTGTCTGGACAGAGGCATTACCTAGGGCAAGGGGACATGCAACTGCAAAACACGAGAAGCCATGGTGCCCAAAGTCATCCTAATCTCCATCCACTTCAAACTTCTTCCCCACAGGGCTCTAAAGAGAAGTCTGAATTGGAGGTTGGGACGACTTTGGGAACCATGACTTCTCGTGTATTTCAATGTACCCTTGTCCTAGGAAATGTGTCTCTCCAAAGCAAAGAGGGCAAGAGGCATCTTTCTCCTCCACATTTACCCATCCTCTCCTGGAGCCCAGATGGTGATCCCTAAACTGGACCTTCTCCCTTTTTCTTCCAGTAGCCAGGCAGCAAGTCTTAGAGCCAAGGTTTCAGGGTCCTTATGCTCTGCTCTACCAATGGATGGTCAGACTGACCTTTAGGGCGGAGGTGACTTTCCTCCTCTAATGCTAGGTCTCTCTCTGGGGAAAGCTGCAGGCTTGATTTCACTCACTGAGCTTTTATACCTTAGTCTGCTTTAAATTCTTTGACGTTGGTATATTCCATCATCTTTTACATTACTGGCATTACACAGGTCTGACATACCTAACCTTCCCACTCAGAGAGACTACTGCTGTGTGTTGAAACTGTTACATCTTTTAATTTACACTGTGGTTTAGCTGGGTATTCTAGTGTCAGAGAAAAAAACCTCTGAAGGTGCTTTCTGTTCCTTTAGAAGATGGAAAAGTCTTTCCATTAAGTAACACAAATAATTTGAAGTGGGCAGTTAATTAACTAGCGAGCTCAAGCAGAGACATGGGGCCAGTGGTGAATCTTAATAGATTTTAGGGTAAGAAGGCCCTGCCTTTCTTTAGGAAATAAGAACAAGGAGTTCAGTCAGACCCAGCAGGCTCCTCATTCTTGAGGCACTTTTTTTCTGTGAGAAGACGACATCTGACTGACAGGGTCAATGAAGAGGGGCTCTTTGTGTCCCCGCTAACAGGGAATGTCACTCATGAGAAAACAAATTCTTGGAATCTTAACATGTAGAGATGCTAGAGGTGGCCTTACAGAGTCACCTAATCAACTGTAACCATCCTCCACTGAGGAAACAGGCTTAGAGAGGCAAAGGGAGTTGTCTGAGGTGCCAAAGGTGGGCAACGAATTGACCCCAGGTCTCTGACTCCCAGATTGGCACTGATCTGTGTCTCCTTCCCTGCCAGGCTGTGAAGGAACTGAGGACAGCCCTCGCTGTGACATCTAAGAGCAACCTCAAAAGCAAGAGAACCAAATCTTAGCTCCTGATAATCTGCCCCACACCCCAACCTGTTCCTCATGCAGTCTCCCCCTTTCAGGAAATGACCACTTATTTTCCAGTTGCTCAGAACAAAAACCAATGACTCCCCTCTTTTTTCTTTTCTTTCTTTTTTTTTTTTTTTGGAGATGGACTCTCGCTCTGTCACCTGGCTGGAGTGCAGTGGCGTGATCTTGGCAACCTGCACCCCCCCACCTCCTGGGTTCAAGCGATTCTCCTGCCTCAGCCTCCAAGTATCTGGGATTACAGGCATGTGCCACCACTCCCAGCTAATTTTTGTAAATTTAGTAGAGATGAGGTTTCACCATGTTGGCCAGGATGCTCCATCTCCTGACCTTGTGATCCACCCGCCTTGGCCTCCCCAAGTGCTGGGATTATAGGCGTGAGCCATCGTACCTGGCTGACTCCCCTCTTTCTTCACACATCACATGCAGTGGGTGAGGAAATTTTGTCTCTTCCTCAAAATATGCCCAGAATCTTTCCATGTTTCACTGTTTTTACCACTGTCACCCAATCCAAGCCACTGTCTTCTGTAGTGATCTACATAGCATCCTAAGACATCTCCCTGCTTCTATCTTTGTCCTTCTACAGTCCCTTAGCACAGTAGACAAAAGGAGGCTTTGAACAAGTAGATTGGGTCAAGGTACTCCTTTGCCAAAATGCTCCGATGTCTTTCCTTATCACCCAGAAAAAAAGGCAGACATCTTTGTTATGACTTAAGGTTATACATGATCTGGATGCCCTGTTGTCTCTCAGCCTCAACCTACCTGGCCTCTTTGCTGGTCCTCAACTGTACCAGGGATGTGCCCACCTCAGGGCCTTTGCACTTGCTGTCTGTCTAGAATGGCTTCTTTTCAAGTGTCTGCATGGTTCACTTCTCATACTTTGGATCTTGACTCAATTCTCACTTTCTTGGTAAAGGCTTGCCTGGCTATACTGTCTAAAATTGTGCCAGCTGCCTGCAAGTCTTCCTTGTCTCTTTTGCACAGCACTTATCACTATCTAACACTTGTATTTATCTTGTTTACTCTCTGCATCCCTGAAAGCAGGGGCTTTGCCTGCTTTTCCTCCCACTGCTTTATCGCCAGTGACTAATACATTGTAGCCATTTAATAAATTGTTGAATGAATAGTTTAAACCGAATGCTGAAATTGGAAGTTTTAGAAATGCAGGAGCTCCTAAAAATGACTCATTCATTTGTTCATTGAGTATTAGCTGAGTGCCTACTCTGTGCTTACGTCATACCTGCTGTGGCAGTGGGATCGATGCTGTTACAGATTGGAACATACGATATAAAATACCTACTGATGAAGACCATCTTTTTTCACTAGGATAGAATTGATACTTCCTGGAGCTTCCCCTACCCTGATTGGTCTAACACTGATGACTACAAGTGTTTCTCCCATTAACAAGAGTCCAGTGGCTGCAGGGTCATTTTTTTCCTCCTAAAACACTTGAGATAAGTTTCCAGTTGACTTGGAAAAATAACAGTTTTCATTAAGCTCATGATACTGAATTAAAAGAAAGTGAATGGCCTCAGTCAGAGAAACCATCATTTCTCTTTCTCTAGAGTTAGTCTTACCCATCTCTCAAAACTCAGGCTGAATATCCCCAGCTCAGTCAGGAACAGAGTGGTCGATAGGCCAAATGTTGGGAAGTGTGACTCTTTATTTATTTATTTATTTCATAAAAAGGAAGGAAAACAGGGACATGTGAACTGTAAGAAACTAGACAGTTCTTCTTGTAAATCTAGCATGGTTTGTGTACTTTAATAGAAAATTGGACCCAGTTTTTTTGCTCCTGCATTTTTTTTAAAAAGAATGCGGAGAAACAGAAAGAATAATGAAAAGCAGAGTAGTAAAAATTAGGAGGGGGGAAGGAGCTCTTAGGGAACTTTCTAAAGAGATTGGTACCATTTACCCTAACAAAGAGAAGGCAAAGAGGTGAATCAGTTCCTCCTCTCAATACATAAGAGGCCACATTCAAAAGGTTACTGGATAGCCTGTCTGTCACCACCGTCATTTCTGCTCTTGATTTATAGAATTTGGGGCTCAGTTTGCACTCTTTCTTGAAGACAAGAATAATAACATCCTGGAGCAGATAACAGAGAGATAATGGAAATCACACAGATAAAGAGATAGAACTGGGTAGGCACAGAATTTACCTGCCTGGGACCAGGGGCCAGGACCTGTTACCCTTTTAGGATACATAATGTTAAAGATAGAGCGGACATTTTCTATTCTCAAAGGTAACACATCCATTTCCTGAAAGAAGAATCAGAGGTTCGGAGAGCCTGGGGACCTGCACCAGCTCACACAGTAAGCAAATGGCAGACCCAGTATAGGACCCTCTGATTCTTGGGCCACCTTGGGAATTCTGGAATGTCTATTTCCATGATTTCTGGTCATATACATGTAGTTTCAAGACTGGAGAATGGATTACTTTAAGGTTCTTCCTGGCTTCATTGGTATCCTTGTGAGCCCTATGTGGTCTTTATCAACAGAACTAGCCCAGTACCTTGGAGCAGCACTGAGAGGTTACAGATGGGCCCAGGAGGAGCCATTGTGGGTTCTTGTGCTGGCTTCACCGTGGCCTACCATATGCCCTCAGCTATGTTACTAGTTTCTCTATGGCTCCTAGTATGTCAGAGGGTTATCCTGAGGATTAAATAAAATATAATCTGTCTAAAATGTTGAGTATAATTCCTGACGCAGAGAAAGAGCTTCTTAAGTGTTGGCTATTGTAATAAGTACAGAATAATCACATGTTGGATGAATGGTTAAAATCCTTTCCTAAGGCAGGAGTATGGGACTATTTTTGATCATCCAGTGTTCCCTGGATGCACCCTGATGTGTGTTGTAACGGTAGCTTAGAATGTCAGACACGTAGAAGCTACCCGCCAGTAGCAACATATGACTCCTCGTTTACGACAGGAAGATTTAAGCACAAAGAGGAAAAGTGAACAGCAAAGGGTTTGCTCAATTAATGGCAAAACTGGAATTAGAATCTAATTCCATGACACCAAGGTTATTTTCTTTGAAGCTTGAAGGTTATTTTCCTTGAGTGTTACAAGTCTGTAGAAGAAATTGAGGACTATGAAACTTAACTTAGTTTGCTTTCCCTCATCTTTTAGAGTCAAGACAAGTAGAAGCTCATCACCTACCTTTAAAAAATTAATATAAGAAGCATTCACGTTTCCCAGTAAATTCAACTATAATAAAAAATGCATATTATGACAATCTACATGTTGTCAGGGAATGAAGGCTGACAGAATGAGACAGAAAGAGGGAGAACAGCAGGAGAGAGAGGAAGAGGCCGAAGAGGGAGATGGAGAGATGAGCCCAAGCTAAAAAGACACAAAGGGAAAGAGAAAATAATGATTTATCTTGAGTTTTTGTAATTGCTTCATTCATCCCTACGATATTATCTCAGTTAGGCACTGAAGAGGACCAACCTTACCTAAGCACCAGCCTTAACTATCTCAGTTAATCCCTGGTTCCCAGATAAGGGAACTGGGGCTTACTCGGCCCAGTCATACGTCCAGTGTCATTTAGCAGGGAAGGGGTAGAGTTATATGTGAAAAAGATTTCTTTGACGCCAACGTACATGTTTTTTGCTCCTATTTTTCCTATCTTCTCCTCGCTGTTCTCTCTCCCCTGTTTCCTCTTTTTTATCACCCCTGTCTTCTTGTCTCTTTCCCTTGTTCCTTTTCTCCTTTCTACCCTCCTTGCTTCTCTCTCAGTTACACAGTACCATTTGCGTCTTGAAGCTTTTTGGCGTGTCTCCACTAAGCTTTGGAGCCTAAGTTGTGTTTTTGCAGTCATACCCTTGTCTGACCTACCTTGAAAGACTGATACGGCTCGCATGACAAACTAGATGTTCGGCATTGCGGTTCCAGTCCATTCTGCAGCCTCTGTGGCTCGTTATCTCCTGAGAGAGTAGGAGGCACTCTTGCAAGTGGACTACGGGGAGGAAGGGAGAGAGATCAGAAGTAGGAGCTGCTAGTGGAGTAGCTGTCACTGAGTTTCAGGCTAGTCACCTGCCTAAAGGATAATTTTCTTGACTCTTGGGATGTAAAAAAATGTGTTCTAATATTGAATTCTGTTTATTGCTGTTGTGACTACGATGGAAACTACAGCTTTCTAGATGATGGAAACTAACTTAACAGAGACTTTTTTCCTGGTGAAGGGCATAGAATTGGAGGGGGCAGGGGTCTGCTTTTCAGCCTAATGTATAGACATGGAGGCTTCTGAGAGTTGGGCTGAAGCTTGATGAAAACCCTAAGCTTTGGAGAGGCTGATTCCAACCTACACCTTTGCCTATGTACCCTCCCCCACCTCCAAAATCAGCCACAGATTCTGAAATGTCATCTAGGTGACATCCCTCCACCCCTTCACTTACTAAATACCCACAGCTGGCTCCCTGAAGATCTTCCCTGACAAGTCAGATCAGGTGATGTTGTGTTCAAGCTGGTGCACTAGGGGCAGACCTAATGGGACGTGAATGCCAAGGATGATGCATAGGATCTGACAGAGGGAGTTTTTAAAGTAATGTGCTTGCTACTTAACTCTTTCATGCTCATGGTTTTCTAGAGGCAGCAGGTAGAGGAAGAATGTGGGGATCTGCAGGGAGAGCAAGGAGAGGGTGGCCCAATAAAAGAGAAGATAGAGAGTTTATTAAAGCTTAAGATGCACACTTCTTACTGTGGTCACCATGATGCATTGGAAAGAATATGCACTGAAGAACCCCTCCTTCTGCATAGGCATAAGCAAACAGCTTTGCTTTCCTTGTTTCATCTGTCAACATTACAACATTCCCAATTCAGGATCATGATGATTCCCCTTTCACAGATGAGTAAGTTGAGGCTTAGGTGGGTAATACATTTTTCCATTGTTGTTGTGGGCATTATGGTAACCTCTGCATGTCCTGCTGCGTGTCAGCTGTGCAAGAAGAAAGACAGAGGAGCCGGGAGCGAGCTGAGAGTGAGGCAGAATGTGCCAGTAATGGTCATGAAGACATGCCCGTGGAGAGGATTCTAGAAGCTGAACTTGCTGTTGAACCAAAGACAGAATCCTATGGTGACATGAACATGGAGAACTCGGTATGTGCTCTTAGATACACATGTGTGTTCCATTTCTTGGATAGGGCTGGAAATGGGAGAAACGGGTGTATTCAAGTCCTGGGACCTGTCCTCTCAGTACTTTCTTCCTTTTTCAGACAAATGACCCTGTTACCAACATATGTCATGCGGCTGACAAGCAGCTTTTCACCCTCGTTGAATGGGCCAAGCGTATTCCCCACTTCTCTGACCTCACCTTGGAGGACCAGGTCATTCTGCTTCGGGCAGGTAAAGTATATTGGCTGCCTTTCTCTCTGGGACAATTTTGAAATTGCTCTTGGGATCCTAAAAAAGGTGACCTGATGAAGCTGCAACATGTCCAAGCTATGTACCATGATGATGATGAAATAACCCCATGCAGAGTTGTTCATTCCCAAGTGAAACATTGTTAAGGAAGGAGTGGGACTCTTTTCCCATGCAAATTTTACCATGGCTTTATAATTTGCATATGTTTTTCAAAGACTGTTCAATCATTTTTATTGAGGATAATTTGAAGCAGCACCTCATTACTGTAATGCAATTGGCAAATATCTCACCCATTTCATAGGTGAGATAAAGAAGCCAAAGATGTTTGCTTAAGAGTGTACTAGATGAGTTCCACGGTCTTCCTATTTTAAGACTCTATGTGCTGTATTTTCTCTTGCCTCCTATTTCTGGGACACTTGCAGACCGTTGACATACTCCATATCTCCTCTTTGTCACTGAGCCAGCAGGGAAATATTATGAAGATTGGCTGAGCCTTGGGAACCAGTCCATTCATTCGTCCCTGTTAGATAATGAGCACTCATTGATTGTCAGCTGGAAGCTACGTACTGTGTTGGGAGTTACTAGACAATGACAAAGAAACAAAACTAGGTTGTCAGGTGCTGGGGGCAGAGACTGCAAGGTATACGAGCTTTGTCCACCATGGCAGCTAACATAGTGACTATTATCTGCTAAATGTTCAATCCACATTGTTGACTGATTAAAAAAAAGAATCCTTGTCCTCAAGCTGTCATGGCGGGTTGCATCTGGGAGAGAGTAGGGGATGTGCAGAGCCATAAGTCAGCAGACTCCAGTCTTATCCTTTGTTTCTTCGCTAATTAGCTGTGTCCTCTTGAACTAATTCTTAACCTCCCTAGATTTGCAATTCTGCTTGTGTTATGTGGGATAATAGTACATGCCTTGGGTGATTATAAAGAAAGAAAGAATGTGGCCTGTTTTCCCTCAAGACCTCCTCCTTATCCTTGCAGGGTGGAATGAATTGCTGATTGCCTCTTTCTCCCACCGCTCAGTTTCCGTGCAGGATGGCATCCTTCTGGCCACGGGTTTACACGTCCACCGGAGCAGTGCCCATAGTGCTGGGGTCGGCTCCATCTTTGACAGGTGTCTCTCTTCTGCTTTCAGTATTTGTGTGTATTATGTATGTGTATGTATACACATGGGTATATACATGAATTATGTGGGCATAAACCTCTGGGTAGTGCTGGGATGGAGGATGGGCAGCTCAGTTAGCTGCACGTGACTATGCAGAGACCACTTGGCACATGAAACTATAAACCTGGGGAATGAGGGAGAGATTAAAATAAAGGTTGAGATCACAATAAGACGGAGCCAATCAGAGGCCAGCACAGTTGCCGGGCAGATGGAAGAAACAGTTATCCCAATGGGTTTTCCAAGAAGAGATTAGATCTTGACACCAGCTAGTAAGTTGTGGGTGGAGAGGGTAAACTGCTTATCCTAGGGGCCAGGGATGGAAAGGGATCAGGATCTGTCCACAAGCGAATAGGCAAAATGGGCTGTTTATGCTGGGCTCTGGATGATCTCAGAAGGAGGCCTGCAGCAGGAGCAAACCCATCTTGGTCAGGCAGGGACACCCTGGCAGACATTCTGGGCCTTAAAATGATACTAAAGGAAAATTAAGCCATCAGCCGAGGAGTCAAATAAAATGAGTAGTTAATGACTTGAGAATGGGAGGTTGGAGAACTGGTAAAGAGGAGAAATCAGTTGAAATTAATCTCTCTGTCCAATGCCAGGGCCCTGTGGCCCCTTTCCACCTCCATGGTAAATGGTCTTTTTTTTTTTTTTTTTAATCATGTGCACATCCACTGAACTGTCTCTACTATTTCCCTGCCCTTTCCCACATGTTCCATGTAGAGTCCAACATGGCCTTTGGAATGACCCATCCCCCTTCAGGGTGCCTGGACATTTCTACCAGTTCACTGACTGCTGCCCTCTGCTGTGTTTTTCTAGATATGCAATGCCCTTGGCTTGCTTTGTGTGTTGCATTTCTAATTTCCAAGACTTCTGTGATGCCTTTCCGGTTCCCTGCTCAGAGTTCATTGCTGCCTCTTTGGCCACTTGGACTTTGCTCATGGCTGTTATATTCCTGGGCTTTGTGTTGCTGCTTGTTTTTATGTCTTTTCCTTTAGTTAAGCTGTAATCTTGCAGTGGAGGTGTGTATCTTTTTCATTTCTGTGTCCCTAGTACCTGGTACATTGTCTGGGAACAGAGTGGGTATGTAAAAATTTTGGTTGAATTCATTGTATTGACTCTTGGCCTGGTACTCATGGTTTTCTCATTACCTGCTCCTTTCCTGTTAACAGAGTTCTAACTGAGCTGGTTTCCAAAATGAAAGACATGCAGATGGACAAGTCGGAGCTGGGGTGCCTGCGAGCTATTGTGCTCTTTAACCCAGGTAACTGCCCTTGGACCCCAGGGGCTGGGTGTACTCAGCCCTTCTGTGGCCAGCCTCCACTGCTCCCATGTTGTTGGTCCTCCAGCTCAGCTGAAACAGAGACGGCAGAGCCAGGAACCCAGGAGAACTCACAGTGTCAGCTACAGCCATCTTAAAAAAATGTTTCGAATGGGCATGGCAGGCACATGTATGGGGCAAGTGGGGAAGATGAAAAATGACAGTGGCCTAGGGTGGCAGTGAAGGGGGTGGTAAAAAGCAGTCAGATTCTGAATGTATTCCTAGGTAAAGCCGCTATGATTTGCTGACGGATTGAATATAGGATGTGAAAGAAAGGAGTTAAATATGACTCTCTGTTTTTTTTTTTTTAATTTTTATTTTCCTGAACAATGGGAAAAATGAAGTTCTTATTCACTGAGGTGGGGAAAACTCCATGAGGAGCAGGTTCTGAGAGTAGGTGGGTAGGAATTAGGATCTTGTCTTTGGACATTAAAATAGAAGATGGGTAAGTAGATACCCAAGAGTGGCTGCCCAGAAAGCTCATATGAGTCTGGACCTCATGGGAGAAGCCAGGACCAGAGACATGCATCTGAGAGCTGGCAGCCTCTGCCTGTGTAAGGCTGTGACACTGGGGCGAGATCATCTGGGGAGACAGAGCAGAGAAGAGGGCTGGGGACTGAGCCCTGGGGGATGCCAACATTTAGAGGTCAGGGAGAAAAGGAAGAGCCAGCAAAGGAACCTGAGAAGGGGCAGGCAGTGAGATAGGGAGAGAATCAGAAGGGTGGTGTCCTGGAGGCTCAGGGAAAATAGTCTTTCACGAAGGAGTTGATCAGCTCCAGCAAACGCAGCTGTGGTCAAGAAAAATGAACCTTCGGAATGAGGAGTCGCTAGTGCAGAGGCTTTACCTCCAGAATTAGGCAATTAGTTCACTGATGCAGGACATGTGCCAATTCAGCTTTTGTGCCTCATCTTATCATTCAGTTCATGCTTAGCACATAGTAGATACTCAGTAAATGTGTGCAGGTAGTATTTCGAGAATGGCCTGGATAAAGTACAGCTCTCCTCTTTAGTCAGTGGTGCGTACATTTGCCTATTAATGGAATTTAAAATCTTTGCCCCAAGAGTTTGTTGGGTAAGTTGGGCACAGAAAGAAGAACAAGGGGGCACGAATGACCAGCTTTGTTTATTTCACACTTGTTTTCATCCAGGGTGTCTCTAGTAACTCTAGGGAGGGTGGCCAGAGGGAACAGGGACAGCCTCTGCTAGGAGATGTGTAACCAAAGGCTAAATCAGTCATCTCTTTTAGATGCCAAGGGCCTCTCCAACCCCTCTGAGGTGGAGACTCTGCGAGAGAAGGTTTATGCCACCCTTGAGGCCTACACCAAGCAGAAGTATCCGGAACAGCCAGGCAGGTGAGAGTGCTGGCAGAAGGATAGTCACAGCAGCAACGACTCCACTCTTCATCTTCTGAGCTCCTAATGTGCAGCAGGCACTGGTTAGGTTTAATATTCATAACAAGCTTAAAGTGACAAAAATGTTGACTCCACAGGGCTAGTGGCCTCGTCTGTCTTTCTCACCATTCACTCCTCTAGCCTCAACACATAAAGCAGTGCCCGACATATAGTACACATCTTTAAATGGAGGATAAATAGCAAACGCATAAATGTGGGAATTATTATCTCCAATTTCTATCAAGAAACAGAATCCCAGAAAAGTTGAGTGACTTGCTGAAGACCATAATGCCAGCATGCTGTGGAGGTGAGAAGGGAACCCACTGGGTGTGATTTCACAGAACCTATGTTTGTGATGTGACTGCATGGCTTTCTGTCTGCCCCCGTAGAAACTCCCACGCAGTACAAAGTACAGGCTTTGGTAGCCGGCAGATGTGGCTGCTGGTCCTTAGGTGCCATGTGTGTGGCCATCTGCAAGGTGCTGGGTTTGAGTCTAGGCTCCTCATTTGGAAAGAAGGATGTTGGTCTAGCAGATCTCTGAGGCCATCTAGTAATATAGGTATTTCTGAGTTAATAAAAAATATTCTCAAAAGTTTCTTCTAAATTATAGTTAAGCAAAAGAGTTTTCCCTCTTTGCTAATGCCAGCTAAAATGAGGAAATATGATCCTCAAATCTCATAGAAAACTGGAAATGAAACTGAAAAGACTGTCTGAAAGACATTACTTTTGTTTGGGCGATTAATTTAACATGCTCCCAGTGCTCACTAATGATTTATATTCCTTCGTGAAGTCTGGTATGTACTTAGATGTTTATCCTGGATCATCAGCCAACATCTAGCAATTGTCCAGAAGAGGTTGAGCTGTGTTTTTTGTTGGAGGCTGTGGATGAATTCGAGTAGGTGGGTGTTGGCCCTTTGGTGCAATGAATAGGCAGGGCCTAGTATATTAGTGAGATAAGGCTATAATAATAGACCCACCAAATGCCAGCAGTTTAACACAAATGTCTATTTCTTGCTCAGAAATCTGGCGGGGGGGGCAGTCAGTTCAGAGAGGTGGCTGTCTTGCATGCTGTCACTCAGGGATCAAAGCTCCTTTTTCTTGTCTCCACCATGACCCAGAGTCATACTGTATTTTGCATCCAGATGAAGGAAGGGGGAAGAGGTGGAGGAGTGGAGAGACCAGGCCATATGCATCAGACCTGGGACTTAGAGGGCCCTCATCTTTTCACTCACTTTCTTTGGCTGACACCAGGTCAGGTGGCTTAGCTGGCCACAAAGGAGGCTGGAGAATGTATCCTGCTGTATGCCAAGGAAGAGAAGAAAAGACTGGTATTTGGTGAACCTGGCACTTCACTATAGATGAGATTGAGAGAGCCCTGGCCAAGGGGTCAGGACCTGGCTGCCAGCATTAGCTTGGCCTCTGTTAGGTGTGAGCCCTAGGCAAGTCATAGTAACTGAAGCCCTGAGTTGGATACTTTCTATCAGATCTTTCGTTTTTGAACAGGTATTTGTATGCAGGGCATTAGAAATAATGAGTGTTGTATATATCGTTTTCCTGAAACTGGCTCTATGTCTTGCTGTTTCTCTTAAAAAACAAACAAAAAACTCCAACTCGCTTTTTTCCTAATTATAAAAGCAATGCATACTTTGGCTAAAAAAAAATAGAAAAATATTTTGAAAAAACATGTGGTGGCTCACACCTGTAATCTCAGCGCTTTGGGAGGCTGAAGTGGGCTGATCACCTGAGGTTAAGAGTTCGAGACCAGCCTGACCAACATGGAGAAACACTGTCTCTACTAATAATACAAAACTTACCAGGGCATGATGGTGCATGCCTGTAATCCTAGCTATTCAGGAGGCTGAGGCACGAGAATCGCTTGAACCTGAGAGGCGGAGGTTGTGGTGACCTGAGATCGCACCATTGCACCCCAGCCTGGGCAGCAAGAGTGAAACTTGGTCAAAAAAAAAAATAGATAATAAGAACTTACTGGAAATATTTTGGTATATTTCTTTCCAGTATCCTTTTGTGTCTGTTATGTATTGTATGTATCCTCATGTGTCTATTATGTGTTATGTGTATCGTGTATGCATTTCTAGATATGAAATTATACAGTTTGGTGTATTATTTTCTTCCCTTAGTCATTCTAGGAATTTTATTCAATTATTGACAACTACAAATTATCATTTCCAATGGTTTTGTAATATTTTGCAATGTGAACACATCCTAATGTATTTAGTCATTGCCCTGTGATGGACATTGGGTTGTTTCCAATGCATATCACTGTGAAAACTTTGGAACTTGACTCTTCTGCTGGATGAGGGCTGGCAGGAGCCTAGGCTGCCTCCACACACTGAGGAGAGAGGCCAACACTTGTTGCCAGGACTAGGGAGAGCCTGGAACTGCAGAGAGGTGGCAGAGGATGGGTTCCCTACATGTCTCCTGGGTTCATCCAGCTCAGCTTGGACTGAGGGTGACTGCCCTGATTAAGTGTTTGTAGTTGGCTCAGCAGGTAAAACAGGGGTGTCACTGGCCAGGTAGGTGAGTGTGCTGAGGGCTGGTCACCTCAGTTCAGAATGTGGTTGAAGGGGATCCTGGCACAGCCAGGTGGAGGTGGATTTCTCAGTGGTAGAGTGCTGCCACTCTGTGGAGATGTCTCAGAAGTGCACGTCACAGGGGCTGCGTTCTGCTTTCTCTGGTCAGAAAGCAGAGATCAAAAGTCAGGTCACAGCTCACACACACACACATACACACACACACGCTCTTGCATACAGAGCAGGCGCCTCCAAAGGCATAAATCCCCCTTGTTGCTCAGGGGTGAGGAATGCGTTGGCAGTTCCATGGATGTGACATTCATGGGTGTGTTTATTTCTATTAGCTTTGAACTCAGTTCCTAAATCCAGATCACACAACAGAGAGCAGCAGTATGATGGAATACTCACCATTTTGCATATTGTAAAATCTTGGCCTTTTTAGAGTAAAAAAAAAACATTTTTAGGGTTAATCTTGGCCTAACTTTGCGCTTATAGAGAAGCCGTTTCCTTTGCCTACTTCTACAAAGCTTACCGGCAGAGGTATGGCTGGGAGTTCAGCCTCCTTATTCTCTAACGACCTCTTTCCTGAATGGTGATGCCACTCAAATGCTTTCAGGGGCTTTGCTGCTGGAGGCTTGCAGTAATGTGTGGCATTGGCATAGACCTTTAATTTTTCCATGTAGAGAAGCAATTTCTACTTTTTAAAAGATGGTGCCACTTTATTTTTCTTGTATTGATACATTTCTTTAAAATGTCATATGGCATGAGTATAGAAATACACACATTTTCAAGGAACATCGTACTTCCAGTTTGTAACTTTTTCATGAAATAACATTGTGATATTCAGTCAAGATTCAACTGGAATCAGAAATCTCTGACTTAGGACTACAGTGGCTAATGTGATTTTGGTCCTTGAACTTTTTATTGTAAGTTGTGAGTAGAGTAACTTCATATCTAGTAGCATTAATAACGTTAAAAGTGAGCTGGCATTGTACTGTGAGCAGAGGGCCACATAGGCAGAATGAAAAATGTCACAGAGAGAGGTGACAAATGTCTCATGACAAAAGGACATGAGATGGGAGATGAATTCCTTCACACACTGGTCTTTCTCCCTGTTGTGAATCTCACGAGTGTCCTCACTTATGGAAAAATGTATGTGAGTGTGTGTGTGGGCATGTCGTAGGACGTGTTAGAGTGTGAGTCTTGAGTGTGTGTCTGCATGTATGAGTGGATACATGCACGTGTGTGTGAGCATGAGTGCATGTGTATGGGTGTGAGACCACATGCATATGTGAGAATGTGTGTGTGCACACATGTATGTGTATTGTGTGTAATATGCATGACTATAGTGCGAAAGCATGTGTGAATGTGTGTTCAAACGTGACGTGTGAAGGTGTCTGCATGAGTGAAGGTGTGTGTGCATGCACATGTGAAGTCATGTGAAAGTGCATATGAGTGGGCATGTGTGTATGTGTGAGGCTGTGTGCAAGTGCATGTGTGTGAGGGAATGTGAGAGCATCAGAGAGTGTGATTGTGCATGTGTGAGTGGTGAAAATGTGTGTGAGGGCACATGGGTGTGAAGCATGTGCAAGTGTGTACGAGAATGTGTGGGTCAGTGTGTATGCATGCATGCATGTATGTGTCCTCTCCTCAAACAGATCATAGCCTTCTCAGAGGCAGAGACCATTATTTTCTATCTCCTGTTTCCCTAATTTAAGGGTAAGCACAGACTAAGAAGTTGACCATAAAAATTGGTAACAATTGGCTGGGTGTGGTGGCTTAATGCCTGTGATCCTAGCATTTTGGGAGGCCGAGGCAGGTGGATCACCTGAGGTCAGGAGTTCAAGACCAGCCTGGCCAACATGGTGAAACCTCGTCTCTACTAAAAATACACAAATTTAGCTGGGTGTGGTGGTGGGCACCTGTAATCCCAGCTACTTAGGCGGCTGAGTCAGGAGAATCACTTGAACCCAGGAGGCAGAGGTTGCAGTGAACCAATATTGCACCACTGCACTCCAGCCTGGGCAACAAGAGCAAAACTCCATTTCAAAAAAAGTGGTAACAATTGGTTACAAATTGGTAACACAAATTTGGTGACTGAGCCCCAAGGCATATGCCTGTAGTCTCACCTACTTGAGAGGCAGAGGTGAGAGGATTGCTTGAGCCTAGCTACTCAGGTCCAGCCTAAACAATACAGCGAGACCCCATTCTTAAAAAATTTTTTTGTGGGGGTGGGTAACTAAAGCAAATTGAAAGCATGGTGGCTAAAGTGGGGTTCTCAAACATGTTCATCTAACGGTGACAGCTGCCATGCATTCAGCACATTCAGTGCCTCATGCTTTGCTCTAAGTGCTTTAGCAGACCTGTGCAGATACCCGAGGGACACAGAGAATGTGACGAGCCAGTAAGGCTGGCAACGTGAGTGGACACAGTCATCCGGTTCTTCCTTTTCCCCACCGTGAATGAGGGGAGCTGAGGGTAATCCTGGGATGTAGCTACAGAATGCAAGATTCTTGAAGGGTCATGTGCTCCAGCTTCTGCCTTTGAGGCTGACGAGCCCTCTTGCCTGTTTCTGAAGCTCTCTAGGCTTAGAGATTCTGTGACTCCCTTGTCTCCCCTTCCAGCTCTTCTATCATAGATTGGTCAAGAAGACCAAATGGACGGTCTCCCACCAGCAGGTGCAGGTGTGCGGTGCATGCCAGTCCCTGTTCCTGATGCCTCTTGGCTTCCCTGCAGGTTTGCCAAGCTGCTGCTGCGCCTCCCAGCTCTGCGCTCCATTGGCTTGAAATGCCTGGAGCACCTCTTCTTCTTCAAGCTCATCGGGGACACCCCCATTGACACCTTCCTCATGGAGATGTTGGAGACCCCGCTGCAGATCACTTGAGCCCCACCAGCCACAGCCTCCCCACCCAGGATGACCCCTGGGCAGGTGTGTGTGGACCCCCACCCCGCACTTTCCTCCACCTACCACCCTGACCCCTTTCCTGTCCCCAAAATGTGATGCTTATAATAAAGAAAACCTTTCTACACATGAGACTTTTATAGGTGGACTTTTGTATAGATGTTAAAGGTAATACTCATTGCTGTCTACAGGGCTGGGGGACTTTCTCGAAGTTCTTGGGAAAACTAACCAAGTCTCTGTACATACAATTGGTTTAAATTATTTTTTCACTTGCCCTGGAAAGCAAACAAATGAGTAATAAAATAATATATATGAAATTGGCACTGCTGGAGCATGGGGTGTGTTATTGTGCTACAGGGAAGTTGTCTCAGACTTGGAGAAGGGGTATCAGAGGCTGGGGTTCGGGGCTGGGGCTGGGGTCCTGAGACTGTAAATCCCAGAGCACAATGCCTGTGTCTCAGCTGGGATTCACTGCACAGCCAGCTTTGCCCCAGGGAAGATTCTGGGGAGACTGGGAAGAGACACTGTCTTTAAAAAATCAACTTGGTTTTGTTTTGTTTTCCCTCTAAGAATAATGAGCAGAAAGAGACTTATTCTGATTGGAGGCAATTCAGTATAAGGCCAAAGGAGAGATGTTCTCTGTCCTGGAAGCTGGTGGAAGATCTCAGATTCTGGGAGTTGGTAACAAAGGAATAGATTTTTCTATTATATCATGAACCAGCAACAACAGTGAGAAGAGTAGAGTACACCTAGTTTATTTTCCAATCTTATTTAACCCTACGCAGCCTGTTCTTAAACGGGAAAGAGAGAAAACCTCCCACCTTCCAGCCTGGGATCTCCAGACTTACCTGGCTCTTGAATCTCAACTGCTTGCTGGACAACGAGCTCTTGGAAGGTATGGACCATGACACCATGGACAGCCCATATAGCTCACTGTCTTCAACTCACATTCCTGCCACCTGCAGGAATAGGGCTTCACAGATACACACATCCACGTATGTGAATTACAGGGTACCTCCTAGGGTTGTAAATGTGCAGGGTGAACAACTGCACTTAGGAGCCCTGCTTGACCTTTTCCATACCACAAGCACCTGCCTCAGGGCCTGGTAAAGCACACAGTGATCTGTGTTGTTGAGTTGGGTTCCACACAGCTAGAAAGAATTCCCTAAATGACAATGTGGATGACATTTGTCTCATTCCCCATCAATAACTTGTCCCCTCGAAATCCCCAGGTTAACGCTCCAGTCAAAATATAGTTGTGTGATCAGTGATTGCTTTACTTACTACTAAGAAAAATTTAGGGACCTCTTAGCCTTGGACATTAAGCAATGGAAGGAAAATCTTAATTCTGCTGTTTTTTTCCTTTACTTGTATATCTGCATGTACTGTGAACTACGATGAAAATGACTGGAGACGGGTGTTAAAATTTAATTGTATCCTCCTTGATCTCTTCCTTCTGCCAGCATAATTCACTGGACACATTCAACTGCCTGACAGGTAACCAACAGCCTTCCGGGAAAATTCACTGCCCACCCCCCCCACCCCCACCCCCCCCCGCCGCCAACTGGTGGTCACCTGAGTCCCATTCCAATTTTCTTTTTTTTTTTTTTTGAGATGGAGTTTTGCTCTGTTGCCCAGGCTGGAGTACAGGGATGGGATCCTGGCTCACAGCAACTTCTGCCTCCTGGGTGTGAGCAATTCTCCTGCCTCAGCCTCCTGAGTAGCTGGGACTACAGGTGTGTACCACCATGCCCAGCTAATTGTTTTGTTTTTAGTAGAGAGAGGATTTCACCATGTTGGCCAGGCTCGTCTCAATCTCCTGACCTCAAGTCATCTACCCACCTCGGCCTCCCAAAGTGCTGAGATTACAACCACAAGACACTGCACCTGGCCCCCATTCCAATCTTTGATCCCTTTTCCAGCAAACCTTAGTTCTTGCCTGCAGCAAAACACAGACTCATCAGGGCCCAGCAGGGTGCTGCACATCCATCAAGTGCGGTGTCCCCTGAACTGTTGCTGGAGAACCTCACTGAGCCTGAACAGAAGCTTGGTGGGAGCCCAGCTGTCTTTGTTGCATGGGGTGGTTCCACGAGACTCCGGGCTCTAAAGGCCAGCTCCTTCCTGAACCGGTCCTCCTTGTACCCTAGCAAGAGCAACTGAGTGGGTGCTCAGCCCCACCTGGACTGAGGCCTGGCTCCAGTGAGACCTTTCCTCATTCCATATGCCTCACCTACACGTGGAATCAGCTGTGTGAGGGGACAGCATGGTTGAGACCAATGTTTTTGGAATCCCATACACTATACTATGTAGCCTGACTTAAAACAGAGGAATATAGCCTTGCTTTCCACAAGTTCTCATAGAGCCCGAGCTCATGGCTCTGGGGTGAAAAGCTTGTCACTCTGGACTTAGGCAGCCAGAGCCTGGCTCCTGGCTCTGCCAGCTGTAGTCTTGGATGTAGGGAAAGTTACTTACCCTCCCTGCCTCTCATTTCGTTACCTTATTTGTAAAGGTCAGATGATAATACCCACCTTTTAAGGATAAAAAGATGAAAGATGCATAAAGCCTAGTGTGAGAGCATGTACATAAGACATACTTGGGTTTTGAGTCCTGACTTTGTCATTCCTGATGGACTTAAACCTCATTGAGCCTCAGTTACCAAATCTGTGAAATGGGATTCTTGTGAGGATTACATAAGCTAATGCTCTTAGTCCTGTGACTGGCATGGAAGATGGGCAAAAATATTAATTTATTTTCTGTTGAAGAGTGAGATTGCAATTAAAACTTAATCTTGGAGTTTTGAGGAGATTGCTGGAACACTCTATTCCACAGCCAGCTTGGATCATCCAACATAGCGTAAAAGGAATCAACATTTCTAGTTTCTAGTTTTGGTTTAACACTTTTATTGTAGGTCACATCTTCATCAGGAAAATGGGAATGAACCACCCCATTTTCCTAACAAACAGTGCTGCTAACAGGAAGCCTCAGGGGCCACGAGAGTACAGGGTGCTAGTGACTGTGGAGACCGCCTATGAGTCAGATCTGAGGAAATGCAGGAAGGGAGGTGCCGTAATTATGAACACGGGCTCAGAGTCAGCCCAGCCGGCCTCCATTAAAATCCCATCTGACCACTGAGTAACCCTGGGGAAGTGATTTAACCTGTTAGACCTTCGTTTTCTACTTTGTAAACTGTGAAAAATATAGTACCTGTCCACAGGAGCCTGTTGAGAGAAGCAGATGAGGTGATCTATGAACTGGACACAGGGCTGCATCTGGCACGTGGTGAGCTCTCAATTAATTTTAGTACACCATTATTATGAGTATTATTACTCATCTGAGTGTCTTCTACGGGATTCCCGCTCTGGAAAGAGGTCCAGACTCCAGGGAAAAGCCCCACCTACACCTAACTCCTCCCCACACCCTATCTAACCTGAGAGCAATGCGCACCTTAGCCCCCATCCACCATGCCGACAACTCACCCCTGCAGTGTGGGCCCGCCCTTCCTCACATGCTTGGTGTGAAAGTTAAGTGAGATAATTTAATGATGGCACTTTGTACACTATTAAAGACTGTGAAAAAGATGTCATCTGCCCAGTGAGCATTTCTCGGCCTTGGCCGTTTCTTTTTATACCCTTCAGTGACATCCACAAAATATTGGTGTATAATTTTTTTTTTTTTTTGAGGCGGAGTTTTGCTCTTGTTACCCAGGCTGGAGTGCAATGGCGTCATCTCAGCTCACCGCAACCTCCGCCCCCTGGGTTCAGGCATGCGCCACCATGCCCAGCTAATTTTTTTTTGTATTTTTAGTAGAGACGGGATTTCATCATGTTGACCAGGATGGTCTTGATCTCTTGACCTCGTGATCCATCCGCCTCGGCCTCCCAAAGTGTTGGGATTACAGGCGTGAGCCACCGTGCCCGGCCCTTGTTTATAATTTTATATTGCTTTCTTGCTCAAAAACTTTCTCTGAAATCAACCAAATATCTGTTTATAATTGTATACTGCTTTTTTGCTCAAAAACTTTAAATGACTTGCTTTAGTCTTTATTAAGCAGTCTCAGGCTGGGCACGATGGCTGGTGCCTGTAATCCCAGCGCTTTGGGAGGCTGAGGTAGGTGGATCATGAGGAGCATGGTGAAACCCTATCTCTACTAAAAATATAAAAATTAGCTGGGCGTGGTGGCAGGCACCTGTAATCCTAGCTACTTGGGAGGCTGAGGCAGGAGAATCACTTGAACCCAGGAGGTAGAGGTTGCAGTGAGCCTAGATCACACCATTGCACTTCAGCCTGGGTGACAAAAGTGAAACTCGGTCTCAAAAAAAAAAAGCAGTCTCACCAGAGCAAGCGTGTCGTTCCCCACCCCTAGGGACATTTGGCAATATCTGCAGACATTTGTCATGACTAGGGGAGTTCTGGTGGGTGGAGGCTGGGGATGCTATTAAACATCTATAATGCACAGGAGGGCCCACAGCAAAGAATTATCTGCCCCCAAATCATAAGTACTTAGATTGCAAAACTGCTACAAAGCCTCACTAATGAACTAAAATACCAAATAGAATTTTCCATTGTTTTTAACTTTGGCTAAAGCCCCAAGGTGAGGGCACGAGGTCCCCTCCTGTTCTATACAGTTATGAAGATAGATGAGCTCCTTCTGCGATTTATTCCTCTTCTTGAGCCTATGTTCGTAGAAGACTGCAATTTAAGGAGAGAAGCCCTTAGAATAAGGAGTACTTGGGGAGTTGAGTCTCAGCTTTACTTACCCTACCCCTTCAGGGTATACCACAAGAGGGAGGGGTCCCCAACCCCGTGGCAAATGAAGGGAGCAGAAAAGAGCCACTCATTGAGTGGGTGTGGACACCTACATAATGGGGAGGCTGGTGCCTGGCATCCTGGCTCATGCTTGCCCAGCAGCAGAAACCCAGTGCCCCACCTTGCCACAGAGGGTGGGGAGGGAGTTCTGGGAAGGGCCTGGGCTACCAGGTGGGGGGGCAAGATGGATGTCTCTTCTTGACAGAGACCTCTGAGGACAGGGGCCCATTGGGAAGGTGTAAGTGGGGAAGGAAAGGGAGAGAACTGCATCCCATCGCCCTCCTCTGTGTACTTGGTTTGCTCAGGATGTGGCATTTTCTATGAGCCAAATGAATTCCCTGGAAAAAACTGTGTTTAGAATATCCTGAAGGTACCAAGCCAAGAGAGTGGACTCTCAAGGCAAGGGGATCTCCGCAGTAAGAGGCTATGGGTTGAATTGCTATGGGCAGGAACTAGGGGTCAAGCAGAGCATTCACTGCCCATAGCTGTTACTGTGCAGAACAGAGTTCCCCATGGGCCCTCCTGAAGGCTCACTGCAGGCACTAAGAAGAGCCCCCTGTTGGTTCTTGCCACGTGGAAGGCATCAACAGCACCATGCTGTTAAGAGCACTTCTCTCTCTTCTCATCCTTCTTCCAGGCCCCAGTTCCCTTGTAGAGAGAGAAAAGGAAGACCCTGTTGGTTCTTGCCACGTGGAAGGCAACAACAGCACCATGCTGTTAAGAGCACTTCTCTCTCTTCTCATCCTTCTTCCAGGGCCCAGTTCCCTTGTAGAGAGAGAAAAGGAAGACCCCAAAAAGGAAGGAGGGGAAGAAGGAAGAGGCAGAGAGAAAGAAGTGACTGGTAAGTTTGTGTTAGTTCAGACTTTGCAACTACCGAAGTGAGATATTCTGGGCTTTGCCTGAGTACTGTTAATAGGCAAGGACTGGGAATAGCACAGAGCTGGTCTGCAGTCTGGCTGAAGGAGAATAAAGCTTTTCTGTTTGTATTCATTGACTATAGAGGCTTTGCAATACCAGCTACACTAGTGAAAACCCGGGCCCCAGGCATGCACCGGCTTGAGTTTGCCTTCTTTGGTTACCAGTCTCTCAGACTTAGCAACATCGTTTTCACTTCTGCCCCTGGAATAGCCTAGATGGCCTGTCCCAGCCCATCTGCCCAAAGTAGCTGTTATGATTTAGTTCCGCTTCTGACATAAGCCCCAGCTTTTTGGCAGGGCAATCAAGGCTGTCCATGGCTAGGCCCCAGAGTGAAAGTTCCCAGCTCTCTCCTTCTGTACCTTGCACATACCTTCAGCTGATTTAGCTATTTCTTAAATGACCTGCTGTCTACATCTTTGCTCAGACATTCCTCTCTGCCTGGCATGACTCCTTCACCAGCCGTAGTTACTCAAGTCCTACTCATCCTTTAAGACCAGCTCAAGGGCCACATCTGTGTGAAGCTTTTCCTGATCTCTCCATCTTTGTAACATTATCATTATTCTGTGTCTCCATTAGAAACCGTTCAGCACTGCGCATTGCATTATTGACTGTTGTATATACCATTGACTTGACTTGTAAACTCCTTGAGAGCAGATCATGTCTGATTCAACTGCATATTCACACCTTCTCTGAACAGAGTGCCCAGCCCAAAGTTGGCATTCAATACATGTTCGTGCAATTGGCACCTCTGGTTTCATTCCCAGTAGATGGCAGCCCATTGAAAGTAGTGTGTGCCCCCAGCAAGCCCCGGAGCCTACTGGAGCCCTGAGCCCAGAAACTGGTCCTGCGTAAGATGTTAAGAGAAGGTATGAGGTCTCCACTGCCTGCCAAGTTACTTTTCATGGGCACAGAAGGCAGTGGCCCAAGAACTTGAGGCATATTCTTTGCCTTCAGGGAACTTACAATGGAGAAAAGCAGAAAGCACAAGGACCACTGTAACCTAAGAAACAATGTATCTACAGCACTTTGAAGTTCACAAAACACACGCAAAGGTCTGTGGTGGTAATCTGGCCTTGGAGAAGTAGGTAGAGGAGCTGCTGAGGTCTCCATGTTAAAGATGAGAAACTGGGACTCTAGAGATTCAACGACTTGTCTTGGGACACACATGGTGGTCAGCATTCAGCTACTGTCACGGCAGATGCACGGCCAGTGCCACTCAACTCCAAGACCTCTAGACCTATTTCCTCAGTGAACTTTTTTTTTTTTTTTTTTTAAGGTGGAGTCTCACTCTGTAGCCCAGGCTGGAGTGCAGTGGCACGATCTTGGCTCACTGCAACCTCCACCTCCTGGGTTCAAGCAATTCTGCCTCAGCCTCCTGAGTAGCTGGAACTACAGGTGCACACCACCACTCATGCCCAGTATTTTCAGTAAAGACAGGGTTTCACCATGTTGGGCAGGCTGGTCTTGAACTCCTGCCTCGGTCTCCCAACTGCTGAGATTATAGATGTGAGCCACCACACCCAGCCCTCAGGGAACTTTTTATATTCTGAGCCCATGAAATATTTGTAGGTTGAGAGATTGGTATATATGAAGAACAAATATGAAATAATAAGGGATGATGTTTTTTAATAAATGTGGAACTTGGATAAACAAACCATGTAGCTAACATCTCCTTCAGGAGTTTTACTTCGAAGTTTATCTTCCTTGGATAGTCAGTCCCCTTTTACATTTGTCTTTGGAGCCGGTTTAAGGCCACCTAAGATACATGATCTGATGAGTCTATACTCAGGACTTATTAAATAACGACTTCAACCACTCTCACGGTCCAGGTTGATGTAGCATGCTCATCATTCCGGAACCCAGCATATATCAGGCCCCAGGCTGGCACATTTGTATTTCCAGCTTTATTTCCTGCATTGTTCAAGGATTTGGAGCCAAATGGCATTCGATTATTTCTAAAAACCACATCTACCCTCTGTGTATGACAATTTGCCACTACTTCTGTAATTCAAAAAAATCTGACTCAGGCTCTGGAAGAGCTGGGTCTTGGAGCCAAATGATCTCAAGGCTTCAGGCAATAAATCAACAGTGCCTTTCCACTAGGAGAAGGCTTGGGGCGGCAGTTACAAGATTAATTAAGGCGTTACTGGGAGGGGCTAAGTGAGGAGTGGAATGGAAAGCGCAAACTCCTTTTTTTCCAAAGGCAGGCAGGGAAGACAGATCTTCCTTGAAGATCTGAATAAGAGGTGTTCGTTTGTGAAGAGAACTGGAGACCCAAACTCTTTCCCAGCCGGGGAAGAGCAGAAAAAAGAAAGGAAATGCCTCCCGCGACAGTGCTGGCGCACACAACCATCTCTGACCACAGACCACAGAGGAACTGGCCCGGCCCAGCCTCCCCAGGCATCTCGGATTGTGCAGCTGCGAGGGATGCTTGCAACCCGCCTCTCCTGGGCTGCACACTTTGTGCGGGAAGATTGTTAGGCATGGGCTCCCTCTGCTGCCCGCTCACGGCATCACAATTCGGAGAAAGCAGCTTCCAGGAGGCCTGAGGGAACGGATTTTAAAAATTGAAAACAAAAATAATAGTTTGAGAAATTAACGTCAAATAGACTCAGAGGAAAGGGTACCCTTAGCCAGATGCTCACTCAGTGGAGTGTTTGCATCAGACTCTGGGGAAATGGGCTCAGAAGAGGAATCTCAAGGGGGAGTGGGTGGAGCATCCCACAGAGAATGCATGGAAAGGAGTCAGGTTCGAGCTGGGAAGGAACAACCTCCTACTCACCTGTTAGCCACTCCACTAACTAAAGGGACACAGATCTATAACTACCCATTCACCAGCATCACATACAAAGCCGAAGGCTAATGCCACATCAGGACTGGTTCTTCAAAGGGGGTTACTGCTCCATTTAACAATAGTGTTTCCACAGCAACATGACAGACCTGTTTCCCAGAGGTAGAATTTGGGATGTTTGAGATTGGCTTGGTGTGAGTTTTTAATGGGTGGTATTTTAGGGAACTTTTCTGTTCTTTTCCTGGTTGCCATACAGAGTTCAAAAGTGCCAGATCAGCCCTTCCCAAATTTGCAGAGCCAGATGTGGGCATTCGCAGAAAGCTGATCTTGCTCCCCTTAGGAGAAGCAATGCTGATGGCAGATGGCCTGGTGGAAGGAGCAGGGGACAAGGAGTTAGAGGGCCTTGGTCCTCTTCTGATCATGCAGCAGGTGAGTTGTCTGACCTGGGCAGGTCCCTGAACCTCTCAGTCCTTCAGCTTTCTCTTCAGTAAAATCAAAGATTCTAACCAGATAATCTTTCCTCTTTGAATCAGTAATGTCTTTTAGAGATGGATTGACATTCTACTCCATGATCTTACGTACAAGCAGGGATCACCCTTACCTCTGGGCACTGGTTTCAGAGAGAATCTACTCCTTAGAAAGCCCAGAATCTGAAGGATAAAATGCACAGATTAAACAATTATCAAATTATGAATTGAGCACCTGCTATGGGCTTATTGCTCTGGTAAAGGATAGATTTATAAGCCTGGGAGAGATAGCAAATCCCCCTTTCTACAAAAAAATACAAAAATATAAGCCAGGTGTGGTGGTGTGCACCTGTATTCCCAGCTACTCAGGAGGCTGAGGTGGGAGAATCTCTTGAGCCTGGGAGGTCAAAGCTGCAGTGAGCAGTGATTGCTCCAATTCACTCCAGTCTGGGTAACAGAGTGGAACCCTGTCTCAAAAGACATATATGTAGATTTATAAAGATGGTTTCTAATCCCAGGTGAGCAGAATTGCGTTTATCTGAGTTTATGGTAAAACAGACCATTTAAGGTACGTCTTTTGTTTATTTTTCTCCTGTCATCTACTATCCCAGATCTAAATCTTCCCCAGAGAGTCCAAGTTCTTATTTTTTCTTTAGTAGGTCCTTGAAAATCCACCTTCCACAGGCTTATTTCTACACTTAACGTCCACAGAAATTATGTGGCATTATTTTGTATGTTGTAAAACTGTACATGATGATTTGTTTGTGTCAGTTTCATTTTGATCCATTCTTCTTTGTTTTGCTCAGTACGGCACTTTGCCATGCATCAGCGATGCTCTGTGTAACTCTGGCCAGTTCCTTTTAATTGCTGCACAGTGTTCAGTAAACACGTAGATGGCCGTCAGCTCTTCACCACGACAGGCATTCTTGCACAAGTCTCCTTGCTTACCTGTAGGCCAGTCCTACTCCTGGGTTTATGCCCCAGAGAGTAGAGTGTTCACATACTCAGTTTCACTATACTTTCCTACTGTTTTCCAAACGTTTGTACCAATGTATGTACGTTATATACTCCCACCAGTGCACAAGGGTCTCATTTCCATACATCCTTCTTAGCATTTGGTATAGTTCAGATTTCTAATTTTGTCAGGGTGCTTCATACAAAGCCTTATTCTGATTTGTCTTTCTCTTATTACTAGAAAGGTTTAGCTCCTCTCTGTTTCCTTATTCACCGTTCAGATTTCTTATGGGTATTTTATTGCTTATCTTAAAGGAATTACGATTTAGGCCTGGCTCAGAAGGGGTAAGTGCTTACTATATATCGCAATGGACTGAATGTTTATGTCCCTCTCCCCTCAATTCAAATGTTGAAATCTTAACCCCCAAGGTAATGGGAGAGGTGAGACTCGAGAGAGATCTGTTGCTCCTTTCACCATGTGAGGACACAATCAAAAGTTGGCCATCTATGAGCCGGGAAGTGGGTCCTCATCAGAAACCAGACTGGTTCCCTTGATCTTGGACTTCCCAGTCTCCAGAACTATGAGAAATTTCTGCCATTTTATAACAGAAATGTTACGAGTAGTTTCTCCCAATCTAATACCATCTGTTCACTTGAGCAGAATCTTTAATTTTGATGTGGTCAAATCCACCCTCTTCTCACTTTGTGGTTTGCAATTCTAGAGTCTTGTTGGAGGGACCTTCCTCACTGAAGGTTCCAGAATCGTTTTCTCATTAACCTAACAAGAGACTCAAGGAGCCATGTGGGGATCACAGTAACTGCTTTTTAAGAGGCAGATCCGGAATGGAGAACATAACATTTCTACATAGAGGCCTTTCTACCCTCTTCCCTTCCTGAATTACAGGTGTCCAAGTCCACAGAGCAGGGCCAACCTGATTTAGCCATGCTTCCCAAGGTGGAGAAGCTGAAGAAAGGGGACCTCCTGTGGTGACAGTGCTTCTTTTAAGGGGTTCATTCCATGGGTCCTGGAAGCACGTGGCTCGCTGAACTTCAACATATGCACAGGTCAGGCTTTTACCCGTCCGCCTTGTCCCATCCACCTTGTCCAGGGCAGAAACGTATCTGAACAAATGGAGAGGCACATGACGTTCTCTCTATGGCCATTTACGTGTTTACTGAAACACTGTGCAGCAATTGAAAGGAACTGACCAGAGTTACACAGAGCATCACTGATGGATGGCAAAGTGCAGTACTGAGCGAAACAAAGAAGAATGGATCAAAACGAAACTGATACAAACAAAATCATCATGTACAGTTTTATAACTCTCCTTCATCTAGCCAATCAGACTAGTCACCTCTCTCCTATGAGGACAAGCAAGTGACAGGTTGGACGGGGAAGCCAAAGGATTTCTTCAAGGACTTTTATATCCAGTAGAAAAGCAGGAGCCCTTCATCTTTGGCCTAAAATGAGCATGCGAGATTAGGAAGAGTAGAAAGTTCCTTTCTCTAGCTAATCTTAATATCTTTATATTACAATTGAAGAGGAGTCTCAGAGAGGCTGCGTCACTTGTCCATGGTCATACAGCAAGTAGTAGAGCTGAAAGTCAAAACCAGTCTCTGAAGTGAGACAGACTCTAACCCTTAACCACAAACGCATAATTTCTCCTCTGTCACCAAAAACCTCCGTATAGACTGTGATTCCCCAGTGCTCTATTTCCTCCAAGTCATAGATACTCAGGATGTCGCAACTTCAGCAGCCACTGCTCCCTTCTGCCTGATCTATCTGTGGAGGTCCTAGAGACCCCGAAGGCAAAGGGACTTGTCCAAAGCTGCCAGCAAAGTAGAGGCAGTAAAATTACGTGTTTTATAAACACATCGTGAAGAGTTCTGCCTCACTGCTGGATGCTTGTAGCCTTGAGCTTCTGTTCTGAAGCGGACTATTGGAAATAATACAGATTCAACTCAATCTGGTTTAAGTTAAAAAGTCTCACAAAACTGAAAGTCTTAAGACAGGACCAGCTCCAGGTATGCAGGGCCCAGGCACTCGGTTGATACCTTCAGGACTCTTGCTATCCCCGGGGTCTGCATTTCTCTCTGTTCGAGTAATTCTTGGTAATGTTGACCAAAAGTGACTTCCAGGAATTCTAATTTGGCATCCTTGTGGGCCAGTGACCCCAGCCAAAGGAGGAGAGACCTTTTCCAGCAGAAATCCTGGAGCAGATATTCACAAGCTCTACTTGGTTGGAATTAGGTCCCAGATACACCCACGGGAATGGTAGGAGGGATAGCAAGGGATGAATCACATGGGCTGAACCTGGGAAGGAATGGTTTCCTAAAATGAAAACTGAATTGTGCTTACTGGAATTGGGAATGGATCCTGAAAGGCAAAAACCTAGATGTCAACACAACTGACAGATTCAACACACAGCCATATCTGTGTATTTCTATATTACTACCATTGCTCTGCTACCAGGAAACCTGCACTGCACACTCATGCTACTCCAGACAGTGGGCCAAGCATTTCATATGCAGTACCTTTTTTATCCTCAGTGTACTTCTATGCAGTGGCTACTATCATGATTCCCATTTTAATGGAGAGGATACCAAAGCTAAGGGAGGTTTCATTACTAATTCAGTGTCGCACAGCTAGTCATGGGCAGAATCCAAACTCAAACTCAGGAGTGCCTTAACTTAGATCCCATACTTTTAACAAAACAGTTAATACCAGGAAAAGAGGACATCTTTATTCTGCAGGTAATATAATGTAAATCCTCCTCCTCCTGCCCCACTCCCTTATTGGCCACCAAATTGTAGAGCAGAAAGCACAAATCCATATCATCATCGCTTCTGATTTCTTCTTTTGAGATTCTGGATTTCCATTGCATTCACAGACACTTTCTGGGATAAAGCTAACCACCCACACAAGAGAACCGATGTTATAAGGTGACAGCTGCTTCTGGGTTGTCCATAGCCAGAGATAAACATTATTTGTTTTTCAGTTGTAAAAGGATATTCTTCCCTAAGTTGCCTGAATCCAAACTGGCTAAACCACTTTTGTTCAAACTTTCCAAGCAATTTCATCGCTGGGATGGAAACAGAGCATGAAATGATTTGGAGCAAGAGGACAATTTTTGGGTAATTATAAGTGAGTGAAAACAGGAGGTTATAATGGAAGTTGTCTTTCAACCCTTAACTCCAGCATTTTGTAACCAAGAATTCTGTCTCTCAGGTTTTGCTGGTGGAAACTAACACTGAGCAGTTGTCTGGAGCTGCTTCTAGATATTCAGTAATTAGAAACAGCAACACTGACTCAGAAGCCTATCAGCTGGCTTGCAGAGTACCACTTCACAAAAGGAAAAAAGGAAAAAAAAAGTTGCAAACTTGTAAAAGTAACAATTGAACACAAATCATTAAATATGGCATATACATTTTAACAGTGACTTGTACTTCTCCTTTAAAAATTACATTGTCAAATGTCTAATATAAATAAGTCCTATATGAGGAATGAATTGGAAGAAAAGTTGAAAATTTTTCAGTAATGACGAGAAGGCAAAATCTCTTATTTGGGGCCGTGCGGTCAATGGAAGGAGACAGTGTGGTTTAGTAGTAATTCAGGTGACACAGCTAGGAAGCTAATTTGTCTGCAAAAATGTCTTTTTAGAATTTGGTCCAGGATGGGTTCAATCATGTTCCAATTTCCTCGAAGAGATTTAAAAGCTGGAAAACACCCAGCTATTGTCCATGACTTAGACACAGGCTTCCTGGAGACAGAGAAACACTTTTTGGAATGTCCCTTTCTATTCAAATGATTTCTCAGGGCCTTCATCTTTCCATCTTACAATGGGTGTGATAACACAGAACATATGGAGAGCACACACACACACACACACACACACACACACACACACGGAGAGAGAGACTGTAATCTTTCTAACACTGCTGTGGCATATGGTAGAAACGAGAACAAAAGGCATAGGTGGAAACAGAAAATTTTCCTGCAGCCTGGAACAGGGCTGGACTTAAGAGCAGAAAAGTTTCCCACTCACCTATGAGTGCATCCGTCACAGCAGCTCAGACATCATAGCCATCGTTTTCTTTCCTGGGTGTGTTCACGGCAGGTGAAGCCAGGAGGCAAGTGGGATGCGGACTCCTGTACCTGTATATGCCACTCCGCTACCTGTATATGCCACTCCGCTCCATTCCTGGGTTTATTCTGGAAGTCGTCATGGCCAGGTTCTGGCACCCTGTCTGATACTTAAGTCTATCTGAAAATGTCTGTTGAAGGAATGAAAGATATCTCTCAGACCAGGGTTAGGGATCTGGCCTGGGGCTGTCCCAAATCTTCAATACAGACTCTGAACACGAAGAGGCCCTTCTCCATCTCCAAAAAGAACAAAATGGTGTAACACTGGGGCTAGAAGCAGAAAGACTGTCTACGGATATATTGATTCTGGTGCCCTGGGCAGGTGCCACCTCCACCTCCTCCACATGGCTGGCAAAGAATGCTTTGTTCACACCTTTTCTCTGCACCCAAGGAGCTCACCTAGCCACACATCCATTAACAGAAGAAGCCGAGAACCAGCTGCTTCTTGTTCTCAAGCCGAGAACCTTGGACCTGGCCCTGATGCTCAGCATTAGGTGGGTAGGCCTTTTTAAGTTCAAGTTTCTTAAACTTAAAGAGAAGTTTAAGAAACTCAGTACTCATCAACCTATACAGAGCTAACATTTACTCTACATGCAATTCTATGCTAAGATGCAGGGCAAAACGTAAAGTACGGTCCTGTTTATTCAAAAAATACCCATAGAGGTGATTGTAAGGTTTATAAAACTGCATAGAAAGAAGATAGGAAGGATACACACGGCTAACAGCGGTTCCTTCTGGAGGAGTGTGGGACCAGAGGCAGTGCTGAATACACACCGCTAACAGCGGTTCCTTCTGGAGGAGTGTGGGACCAGAGGCAGTGCTGAGTACACACGGCTAACAGCGGTTCCTTCTGGAGGAGTGTGGGACCAGAGGCAGTGCTGAATACACACCGCTAACAGCGGTTCCTTCTGGAGGAGTGTGGGACCAGAGGCAGTGCTGAGTACACACGGCTAACAGTGGTTCCTTCTGGAGGAGTGTGGGACCAGAGGCAGTGCTGAATACACACCGCTAACAGCGGTTCCTTCTGGAGGAGTGTGGGAACAGAGGCAGTGCTGAGTACACACGGCTAACAGCGGTTCCTTCTGGAGGAGTGTGGGACCAGAGGCAGTGCTGAATACACACGGCTAACAGCGGTTCCTTCTGGAGGAGTGTGGGACCAGAGGCAGTGCTGAATACACACGGCTAACAGTGGTTCCTTCTGGAGGAGTGTGGGACCAGAGGCAGTGCTGAATACACACCGCTAACGGCGGTTCCTTCTGGAGGAGTGTGGGAACAGAGGCAGTGCTGAGTACACACGGCTAACGGCGGTTCCTTCTGGAGGAGTGTGGGACCAGAGGCAGTGCTGAATACACACGGCTAACGGCGGTTCCTTCTGGAGGAGTGTGGGACCAGAGGCAGTGCTGAGTACACACGGCTAACAGTGGTTCCTTCTGGAGGAGTGTGGGAACAGAGGCAGTGCTGAATACACACGGCTAACAGCGGTTCCTTCTGGAGTGTGGGAACAGAGGCAGTGCTGAATACACACGGCTAACAGCGGTTCCTTCTGGAGGAGTGTGGGACCGGAGGCAGTGCTGAGTACACACGGCTAACAGCGGTTCCTTCTGGAGTGTGGGAACAGAGGCAGTGCTGAATACACACGGCTAACAGCGGTTCCTTCTGGAGGAGTGTGGGAACAGAGGCAGTGCTGAATACACACGGCTAACAGCGGTTCCTTCTGGAGGAGTGTGGGACCGGAGGCAGTGCTGAGTACACACGGCTAACAGTGGTTCCTTCTGGAGGAGTGTGGGAACGGAGGCAGTGCTGAATACACACGGCTAACAGTGGTTCCTTCTGGAGGAGTGTGGGAACGGAGGCAGTGCTGAATACACACGGCTAACAGCGGTTCCTTCTGGAGGAGTGTGGGACCGGAGGCAGTGCTGAATACACACGGCTAACAGTGGTTCCTTCTGGAGGAGTGTGGGAACGGAGGCAGTGCTGAATACACACGGCTAACAGCGGTTCCTTCTGGAGGAGTGTGGGACCAGAGGCAGTGCTGAATACACACGGCTAACAGCGGTTCCTTCTGGAGGACTGTGGGGCCGGAGGCAGTGCTGAATACACACGGCTAACAGCGGTTCCTTCTGGAGGAGTGTGGGACCAGAGGCAGTGCTGAAGTCACTTTCAGTTTTTACCGCATCCTTTCTATTTCTTTTTTATAATGAGCATGTATTTGTACCTTGCTTCTAAAATTCCTTATAACATTGATAGTTCCCTGTCATGAAATACATATAAATGTATGTAGATGTGTTTATTTTTTGTCTCCTTCATGAGGACAAGCACTATTTGAGGAGTGTCAAGAACGAGGAGATGTTTATTTTGTTGACCATTGTATTCCTGGAGCCCAAAACAGTGTCTGGCACAGAGTAAATGATCAAATGAATTACTTACCAATTAAAAACTGAAAAAATGGATGTGTTTCACACTGAGGGCTTGGTCTCCGGAACACAGCCTGGCTCGTGCTAAATACTTAACATGTGAATTTAAATGAGATACTGTGGCACATAAGTCTTCATGCCTGCTTAAAGATTTCACAACCCAGGCATTCCACAGGAGGGTCTGTTCCATGTCCCTTCTACCTTCTGGTGGCGGCTGGCAGTCCTTGGTGTTTGTTAGCTTGGGGCTGCGCCACTCCAATCTCTCTGCCCTCACGTTGCCTTCTCCTCTCTGTGTGTCTGCCTGCTCTCCTTTGTCCCCTCTTACAATGATACATGTGATGGCACTCGGGACCCACTAGATAATCCAGGATAATCCCCTCTCAAGATGCTCACCTCAACCACAACTTTCGTCATGTAAGGTAATATTCAAAGGTGCGGGCATTAGGAAATGAATATATCTTTGGTGGGGAGCACTTTTTTTCTGCCTAGCACAAATGGAGACAATTTGAGATGTGGAAGAGATGAAGGGGGTTCTGGGTGGAAAGGTCAGAATATACTGGTCTCTGGAGGCAGAGAATCGTGAGTCATGGTCCAGGGCTGGTGAATGGTTTGCTCAACAGAAACCTAGGTGTTTACAAGAGTGGAGGGAATAATTCTACTTCTTGGTGTATATCCTGAAGAGCTGAAAGAAGAAACTCAGATATTTTGAATGTTAATGTTTATTGCACCATTATTGATGACAATACAAAGGTGAAAGCAGCCCACCTGTCAATTAATAAATGGATAAACAAAGCAGGTTTTATCCATACAATGGAATATTGTTCAGCTATAAAAAGGAATGAAGTTCTGATACATGCTACAATATGGGTGAACCTTGAAAATGTTATACTAAGTGAAAGAAGCCAGTCACAAAGGGACAAATGTTGTATGATCCCACACATATGAAGTATCTAGACTAGAAAAATTCATAGAGACAGAAAGTACATTAGAGGTAACCAGGACTAGGGGAAGTGGGGAGCGAGAGTTTCTGCTTAATGATTACGGAGTTTCTCTTTGGGGTGATGAAAAGGTTCTGGAAATGGGTGCTAAACACTGTAAATTAACTATCCATGTAAAAATGGTTATGATGGCAAACTTATATATATTTGTACTATAATAAACAAGAAAGACAAAAGAGAAAAAAGGGAGGGGTGGGTTTTATAGCAGAATGGGAGGTGGGCATGAGTGCCAAGATGAGGAAATAGAAGTGGATAATGGGGTCCCCTTCTTAGAGCCCTGCTCAGGGTCCACAGAGTCATGCTCTGGATGCTGGTAGCGTCATCTGCTGATGTCTCTGAGCTGTGTTCCCACTAAGCATTGCCTTTGGCTGTAGGGAGCCATCTTGTCTGAGAATATGCCCCTTTGTGGGGTGGGGTAGACTGTAACCAATGACTGGCTGGTGTTTGAAAACTTGCTTCAATTTGGGACTACTCTGCAGGGCCATCCCAGGTCCAGAACTCCCCATAGAACCAGCAGAGGCCTCAGGTACCACCACCTGTGGGCCAGCTTCCTCCTGGGGTCTGTTTTCCTTACAGGTCTGTCTCCCAAGAGGATTCCCCAGGAAACTGTCTGCATGCGATTCTCCTGCTCAAACTCTATTTCCAGAAAACCTGACCTATGATGGGACAACTGGGAAATTTTTTTGTTTGTTTTTAGTTTAGGAGTGGCAGAACGAGAGCTGTGACTTAGGGAGATCATCTTGGCATAACTGCATATCCTAAGCTGGAGGATGAGAGAACACGGGTGGGAAGATTATTTGGGATGCCATCACATCGGAGCCAAGCAAGAGGAAGAAGCAACCCGAAGTAGAATCATGGCAGGAAAATGAGGAGGAGGAGAATGGACAAAAAAACTAGAGCTAGAATTGGCAGAAGAGGGCAGTGAGCTGAATAGAGGCTGTGAGGTTCTGGAATTGGAATGTACTTGCCAACCAAGGCAGCCACACACCTTGCCCTCTGCTGTGGGGCCTGGCACTAGGTCCAGGCAAGTACCCAGCAGCCTGGCTGCAGCACATCAGCCGAGAGGCCACCCTGAGTTCTGCCAAGAGGCTGTGGGGAAGCTGGAGGTCTTTCTGCTGATTCCCTGGCATCGCTACAGTTTCTTCTTCAACCAAGCCCACAGCTAATGCTGCCAGTGTCAGGATGACAGCTCTAAAGGGCAGAGAAGTCCTGGGCAGGGGTCTATTGAGAGGAAAATCTGAAGAAGCTTTGCATTAGGCTGGCTAGTTCTGTGTAGGCCAGGAAAGCATTGCCTGGTGGATGGGATTAAAGAGCGAGCTATGTCCAGGGACCTGCTTTGTGATGAAACTGCTCTGGTCTAGAAGGGCCGTTTTCCATGAAAGTGTAGGTGCTGTCTGAGGGAAAGCTTTTGCTTACTAACCTTCCCAGCTCCTTGACTCTTCGTCTCACTTTCTTCACAATGGCATAGCTTGGGAAGTGGATTTGAAGCCCCGTGGAATCCCACGGTCCCTCTGGAGTCTCTGACTTTGAGTGGCTCCTGGAGTTCTGGCACAGGCCTTAGACACATTTCCCCAGAGGTCTGGGGTGGACTCCAGGGATAGCTAAAACACCTTTGGCCAAAACAGACGCATAGTGAGGGCACATCCCAGGCACTGAAACGACAGAAAGGTGGCCCTAGAATGGTCTAGTGCAGTGACGCCCAAAGCTGCCTGTGTATCAGTGTCCTTTTAAAGTTGTTGAGAACTACAGAGGCCTGTGCGCTGCCCCTATCCACTGAATCAGAATCTCTGAGGCTGGGTGGAGATTTGTCTTTTTAAAGCTCCCCAGGTGGTGCTAATGTGCAGGCAGGGTTGGAATCCAAAATGCTTATTCCACAGCTGGGAGGTGGGCCCAGAAAGGTGAGTCACCAAGGCAGGCCGAGCCAGGCCTGGAACCCAAGTCTTCCAGGACCCAGTCCAACCTGACATTCCCCCTGCTGACTGTCAGGCTTCCCTGGACACGGACTGCACTGCTCAGCCCCAGGCTCCCTCACGCCCTCCTGACCTCACACGGATGCGCATGCTCTGCTCCTCCACGTGTTCATGGTGTGCCTGCTCTCTAACTCGCTTTGCAGGGCGAAATAAGTGCTTGCTTCTTTCTCTGATTCCCTTGTCGAATCATAAGGCCAGTGAGGCAGTAGGCCACAACAACTGAAACTCGAACAAGCTAGAGTTGCTGAACAAGGGCTGCAGGGCCCACAGGATCCAGAGAAACATACAAGCTGACTCTTCTTCAGAGGAGAAGATAACATAGTATAGTGGGAAGAGAAGCGATTTTGGAATCCATTAAATCAGCTTGGAAATCAGTTTTTGAATCTGAGCTTCAGTGTCCTCATCTGTACAATGAGACTCACAGAGTTGCAGTGGTCCTCATGTGCATTAATGTATGGGAAAGAACCTGATTTATTATAGGGATGCTATAGTCAGGATAGGCTGGGCTTCTGCTGTAACAACCAACCCCAAATCTCAGTGCATAAAACGAGGCCCACTTCAGGTTGAAGAGAGAGTTCGAAGGGAGGACTCTTCGAAGGGAGGACTCTGTTGGCGGTAGACACTTTGAGTCCCAAACTGCAGAATCTCCACTGCCACCTCAATATCAGGCTTCAGGTTCACAGTGACAGGAAAAGAGAGCATGGAGACTCGTGCTGGCTCTAAATTACTCTCCCCCAGAATTGACAAACATCATTCCATTCACATTTCATTGGCCAAAGCAAGTCACTAGGATACATATAACTTTGAGGGATATGTGCTCAGAAGGAGAGAATCGGAAATCTTGATGAGCACTCGCCATGCCCACATTGGGTGTAAGGACTTACTACTGTCCTGGTGGCACCACTAGGTCCTCATCTTTCACAGCACATGGCTACCAACGGACAGTTAGCTGTTACACGAACGCTTCTCCCTTCTGAGTCATTTGCCTTTCTTACAGTCAAAGGCCGAAAAGAAACATTTCAGCATACATAAATGAGCAAAGAGAATGAAATTCCATAGTCAAGCCTTCCAGTTCAAATACTGTCCCTTCTTTCAGGGCTCATAACTCCCATCATATTTCTAAATGGCTTACGCTTGTCAGCAATAGTACTTCCTCTGTAAACAATGGAATCTGAGGTATGACTTATAAAAGATATATCACTCTTCTGTACATGCTTTTGACTTGGGTAGGGGGTTGTAAGTGTACATCCTGGGTCCCTGAGCAGTCATTTGCAAAGAGCTCCTTTCTCAGATGACTTCCTCTGGAAACACCTCCATCATTCTTACTGGAGGAGCCCTGGCTTTTGGGGGTGTCCCAGCCTTGTAGAATCCACTCAGGCATCAAGTCCACTGAAACTCTGGCCCATTAAAACAAGATCAAAGCACTCAGTGGGAAGAGGGGAGACAGATTCAGCCATTAAACCTCTCCCAGTTTACATAAAATTCTTCCTTATGAGTCAAAAGCACACCGGGAAGTTCTTTTTGTGCCTGATTATAAATATGAATTTTATTCAGTGCCTGCTGTAAATCAGGTTTTGTTCTAGGCTTTGGGATTCGTCAACGAGTAAACTAATTTTCTGCTCTCATAGAGTTTAGAACCCGGGGAAAGAATAGAAAAGCAAACAAACCCATAAGTAAATAATTCTACTTTAGGCAGAGTACATGATAAAGAAAAGGATTCAAGGTGAGACGAGAGAAGATGCTGTAGACAGCGGGAGGGAGAGTGCTATTTTAGAGAGTAGCCAGGAAAGGCTTTTCTGAGGAGGAGTCAGCTAATGAGAGATGTGAATGAAGAGGCTAGTCATGCTGAGATATAGCAGATCCACTCAGAGATGTGAGGGGTGTGTGTGTGTATGTGTGTGTGTGAGGTGATGCCCGCAGGCAGGACAGGCCCACTTCATACGTTTTGCAGGTTGATTGGTACATACTTGTGCTAAGTACAGCATGCCATATAGACAGGGGTAACAGCAAGTGTAAATGCCCTGTGGCAGAAAGTCGCTTGTAAAGCAGGAAGTATCCGTGACCCCTGCCTGCTGCAAGAGGAAGAGAGGGAGGGGAGGAAGGGCCACATTAAGACTGACCTTCTTGGCCATGGTGAGGGTCAAATTCTGATGCACCACCATACAGCCCTCTCCAAAGCCGGCACTGATCTTCATCCCCCACAGCACCAGCCTGCGGTACAAAAGGGCCCAGTTGTGATAATCACTACAGCTGGGGAGATGTTGGTTGCCATAGGCTCTGGGTGTCTGGGCAGGATAGAACCGAGCTCCCTGTGACATTCACTAGCTCCCTAAGGCAATTTAGCATCACTCTGTGGCTGGCCTGGGAAGAAGGCAGATCCTCCTTTGTATTCTACTCACTTCTTCTCACTTGACTCCACCACCCGTCCTTACAATTTTAAGTGTTTTTGAATCCACTTTACTTCTGGGAAACTGCTGGGGCTCTTATTGAGCCCTGCTAAGAGCCGGGGAGAACCGAAAGAAAGGAGGCTCTCCCTTTTAGGAATGGATTGTGGGTCCCTGAGTTTCTGTAAGTGGGGAGCTCTGGACAGCCTCCAGCAAAAAACCTGCTCGTCAACCCTGAGGTGGAACGAGTTCAGAAAACAAACCATTTTTATCCCATTCGTTCATGTCCACCGGCTGCTCCCTGAGCTCCATTGCCCTGGTAATTGTTTTTCTTGGCATTCCAGGGTAGTAGGTCACGTTAGATTCTTTTCTTTCAAATATTCTACCGACATCAAAGTGGAAGGGATGTAAGGTAAAAAGAAAGAAATCGGGGAGGATTCCGCATGGTTCACAACTGCTTTCATGTTCAGGATGGGTGGGCACAGATTCTGTTATCTCCCCCAGTTCAAGGAAGGGTGCTGGGTGGGAGTGTGACGTCCAAATGCAGAAATGATCTGGATGATAGTAGGGCAGTAGGCTGCACGAAAGCAAGAGTCAAGGGCAAGATTTTTCAAATTGAGATAGTGTACCGGATAACACAGGGCTTAGATTGAGCAATAAAACATGAAAACTGGTATGAGGCAGCTGGTGAGAGCAAGAAGGTGGGGAGACGGGAAAGAGGCTTCATTGCTTGGTGTGTGCTCTTGGGAAGGGTATGTTCCCCTCCCAGAATCCAGATTTTCTCACCTTTATAGTAGATTCTGTATATAGTAGATACTTTCCAGGTCTTAGATCTTCCTGGATACTTGGGATCTGGGGACATTCATTCTGCCCAAACAGCACTTGGTTAGTCAAAGAATTAAAACCAATTTCATTTTTATAATGTAGCTTGGTCCTTGGACTTCAGGAGTTTGCAGTCTGATGGAGGAGTTGGCATGAGCATGTTACAGAGACTGCAGAAGTCTCGAGCAGTGCAAGGTGAAGATGCACCCGAAGTCTTCAGTAGAGAAGGGTCTTAAAGAGGGCTTCCCTGGGGTAAGCTGTAGAGAATCCCAGAAGATTCAACTGAGTAAGACTTTTAGAAGCAGGAGGCACTAATGCTGGTGGAGAGAATGCTGGTGAACAGCCAGGTGCTAACAATTGGAGATTAGAGACGGTATTGCTTCACATCTGTTTTACTGAATGACCCCAGTATTGCACTGGGTACACAAGGCCCAAAACAAGTTTAATTTTTAAAAATACTTCTTCCTGACTCCTTCTTTTCAGTGAAATTTGTACACTCCTTTTTATTATAGTACAGAAATTTCAAAATGGTTAAACACTTTCACCCAAAAGTTCTACTTTTAGAAATGCATTCTAAGAAAATAATCAGGGCTATCAATTGCTATTCATTGAGCTCTATGTCTAGGCATGACCAAAACAATTTATCAATATAATTTTGCTCTCACAATAACTCCATAAGGAAGATTTATTATCACTTTATCTATGTGGGAGAAAAATGAGATCTAGAAAAATTTAGCAAATGTGCTTCAAATTATATCCAGCGAGTGGTATAGACAGGATTTGAATCCGGGTCTGAATGAATCAAAAGCCTATTTTCAGTCTCCACAATTTTCTTTCACTTTAGGGAGAGGCACAATGATGTATGTACAAGAATTGATTAAACCGATTAGAGTTCATTCGTGTTGGATACTGTGAAGACATGAAAAATGATGCCGTGGAACACTTCATCGCCATGGAAAATTATTTATAATATGTTAAGTAGAAATGTTATGACATATTGTGTATAACAGGAGCCCAATTTTATAAAAGTCATGTTAATACTTAGGTACTAATCAAATACAATGTCGATATTTTATGACTATACTGGGATTGGGAATGTTTTTATTTTCTTGTTAATGTATTTTGTAGTTTCAAAATTTTCTTTAAAAAAGACATTGCTTTTTAAATGAGAAAATAATAAGAAATGACACAAAACAGTTTGCTTTTAATCATAAAAATTAATGCCTGGTCAAAATTTTAGAAGCAACCTAAAAGAAGAAGTAAGGAAGCAGGCCGGGCATGGTGGCTCACGTCCGTCATCCCAGCGCTTTGGGATGCTGAGGCTGGCGGTTCACCTGAGGTCAGGAGTTCAAGACCAGCCTGGCCAACATAGTGAAATCCCGTCTCTACTAAAAATACAAGAATTATCTGGGCATAATGGTGCACTCCTGTGATCCCAGCTCCTCGGGAGGCTGAGGCAGGAGAATCACTTGAACCTGGGAGGCGGAGGCTGCAGTGAGCCGAGATTGCGCAACCGTACTTCAGCCGGTGAGATGGAGCCAGACTCCGTCTCAAAAAAAACAGGTAAGGAAACAGTTATCCTAATTCCTCTATGCAGCTGCCCAGGGATAGCTGGATAGCTATGTTGGTGTATTTCATTTCAGTCTTTTATCTGTGCACGATCTGTTTATTGGTTTATTTACATAGCTGTACTCAGATTGAGATGTGAACTATTGTTTTAGTGACAAACTGGAGCGAGAAAATTTCCTTGTTTCTGTTTCCCTCACTTGACAGTACAGTCTTTAAAGGCAGAATGATTTTTTTGTGTGTGTTCGTTTTCATTTACAGCCCATAGTTCAGTGCCTGGACCTTGTAGATGCTCAGTAAATACTTGTGGAATGACGGAATGGTGGGGTAGGGGAGGGAGAGGCTATAAAGTTCTGCATAATCTGACCAGAAGTTTTGCACTGGAAGATTTTGTAGAGAAGGCCGGTGAGACAGGGCAGGCAAGATGGGGGGCCATCGGGGAGGACCGGAATGCTCATGGCTAGAAACTGAGAGCTGACATATGAGGCCGCTGGGACTCAGTCTGGTCTTCCAAGTGGGGATGTTACATGATCAAAACCGTGGAACGGAAAGGCGATTCTGGCAGCTGTGCTGTGGACGGCTGGGTCAGGGGGGCCGCAGAGGGGACGGTGCTGAAGGCACGGAGGTAGAGAGGCTGTCCTCGCTCCTTCCAGCAAACGGACTCTTGCACTAATCCCTGCCTGGAGAGGCTGGGCTTGGACCGGGGCTGCGAGTGCGCACACTGAGAGAGAAGAGAAACTCGCAGCTCTGCTTCCAGGGCCAGGCGGGGGCCAAGGGAGGCCAAGAAGGGAGCAGAGTCAAAGACAATGGGGGGCGGGGCTCAGAGCTTCTGAGGCCGCGGGTGCCAGCAGCCGGGAGAAACCCCCTCCCCAACCCCCCATTTCTTTTGGCTTTTTGGTTGCCTGGGTGTACAGAGGAACAAATTTGTGGTGTGGAAGGATTCCAGGCCAGTCATCTATCATGCACAGTGAATACTCACTAGGCACTCATCACACGCTCGACGGCCTCACCCTCTCCGAGAGCGCTCTGGCGGCGGTCCAGGGGCTGCCCAAGGTGACTCGCCAGATTCTCCCTTGAACTTCGCTCTCTTCCTTGCTCTAGTCCCAGTTTTCTTTTAATTCAGAAAAAGCAACAACAAACCGTTCCCAGCCCCCTCCCATCCCGGGCCGTCCCTCCCTGCGGTTTGGCGGAGAAAGCGCCTCCGCAGTCCCTGAGAAGATTAGCTAACGCCGCGTGCGCGGGGAGAGCGGGAGCCGGCGGGGCTGGGCGCGGGGCGCCCCCGAGAGCTCTGCCCGACTGTGCTCACCCTCCGCGGGGGGCCCCCGGCCCAGGCAGCCTGCGGTGCCAGGGGAGCAGCCAGTTAGCTAGGCTCAGGGTCCTCGCCCGTCAAAGGTGAGCGACAGGCCCCAACCCACTTACTGGTTTGTTGTTCAACTCAAATGCAGAAACACCCATTTATTCCCTAGTTGTATTTAGTATTATTAACTGTTAGTGTTAGTGTGTGCACAAGCACTACCTTTAAGCCAATAGAAGGAATCCAACCAGCGATTTTCTTCCTTGAAATGCTGTGCTGCCTCACCCTGACAATGGTCTCGTATGCTCATGTTTTAAAATGTTTTATGGTGGTGGTTTGCACCGATTATTTGTGCAGCATCATGAACCTACAGAAAGAAAACGTTTTAAGAAGGAATGACTGGCCGGGCACGGTGGCTTACGCCTGTATTCCCAGCACTTTGGGAGGCTGAGGCGGGCAGATCACCTGAGGTCGGGAGTTCCAGACCAGCCTGACCAACATGGAGAAACCCCGTCTCTACTAAAAATAAAAAATGAGCCGGGCGTGGTGGCACATGCCTGTAATCCCAGCTACTCGGGAGGCTGAGGCAGGAGAATAGCTTGAGCCGAGATCATGCCATTGTACTCTAGCATGCGCAACGAGAGCAAAACTCGAAAAAAAAAAAAGCAATGACATTCACAACACGATTTAAAAGAAAAGCCTCCAAAATGAGAAATCCTTGCCTAATATAGGCTTATAAAATGTGGCTCATTATAGACATACAGGACAGATGAAGGATGGGGATATAATACCAAGTATATGGTGATATAAGGCAAAGGGCTACAGGCAGAGCCACGTTTCAAGACTACCACGACCACTTCCTTTGAGGGCCTCCTTCGATGCCACTTTGGAATGATTGGAAAGCAACCAGGTTAGGTCTTACTTAGAGCAATTGTCCTTTGCTCCCTCCACACCTGTGTCTACCTTGAAGCACCATTGCACAGACCTGAAATTTCTGCTTTCCTGGCCAAGTTTGCTGGCACTAAGCAGTCTTGTACCACTGGGAGGACAGAAAGTACCAGAGACCATTGATTACTGAATGGATGGGTGGGCGTGGCCAGCAATTACGGTGGGATGGGAGGAATTAAGTGTGGAAGTGGGAGTGGTTTTATTTTATTTATTTACTTACTTTTGTGTGAAAGCAAGTTTATTCGGAAAGTAAAGGAATAAAGAATGGCTGCCCCATAGACAGAGCAGCCCAGAGTGGTTTAGGTGGATGGGGCAAGAGGGTCTTTTACCTCAATGGTTGGCTCCCAAGCTTCTTTCCCAGAAACACACAGGATGGCTGCAGAATCCCATCAATTTCATTAAGCACTGTAAGGGTGAGATTTCTGCTAGTGCAAAATTGACTCGAAAGGAAACAAGCTTTAATTATTGTCAGGCTTATCTTGCAATCGATTTGGGTGACTTCATTTTGGAAGGTGATTCACTTGTGAGAATTTTTAAAATATGTTTTTAATTCCCCTCCCGAAGGGCTATTGGAAGTTACCCATGACGACTCTAAAGGCAGTGTAGGAAGTCTGTCTGATGATTTCAGCCCAGGGGATCAGTCTTAAAGGACGCAACACGAAACCTGCTGTCAGTACTTCGAGTAACCAGGAAATCCACTGGATTGAACTTCCAGTAGCTGGGTTTTCTCACCTGCAAAACCAGCATGACTGTGTCTGGCCTTTGTGCATCTCTCAGGGTAAAGAAAAATAGCAACTTATAAAATTTCCCACAGGGAGCTTAGTGAAGGGACCATGCCAAGTCTGAGATCTGTGTGCTTGGGCCCTGTTGGTGACTGACAGCCAGGAAGGGGAGAGATGAGGCCACTCCTCCCTCCCAGGTGGACAAGTCTGAAGACAGACAGGCACAAAGCTGAATCGTGGATCTTTAGAGTCAGTCAGTCAGTTTGCTAAATGTAAATACCATCTTTTAAATAATACAAACTTGGAATAAGCCATTAAAATACTTTAAAACTTCAAAACACACAGGCACTCAGTTCCTGTCAAAACTACCATCTATATGTTTTTGTTAAAGAAAGATGTTCTTTCTAACAGTAATGCAAGGGTGTTAAAGTGTTCACAGAACAGTGAATGGAAGGGAAAACATTTACTCTAAGCTCTACTCCTGAAAGTTTAACCGTTGTTCACTTTGTGTGAACTACTTAATATGCAAAAGTGCTGAGATGATGCAAAAACTCAGGAGCATGATCGTTTAAAAGAGGCTGAATACAAGACTTCAGTTAGCTTTGCCTTGTGGAGGTTGGAATAATTCGGGTGTCCCTGTGGAGGCAGCAGCCTCCAGGGAGCAAGGTCGATTCTCTGGTCTCTGCTCGCCACCCACAAAGAAAAAGCAGGTGCACCAAGTTCCATTTCTTAAGGTCGCTGACACTTGAAAAGAGAACACAAATGTCTGGAAAATGTCAGTTTCCACATTTAAGTGCATATGGGCATCACGACGTAGCCAAGACTTTGAACATCCACGCCTAGATTTAGCTCTGCTGGGGACAGAGATGGTGGGATGACACCCCGGAAGTCCTGGCTAGTGATTGGAGGGGGGACTCCCTGCAGCACCCTGTGAAGCAGATGAGGCTGGGCTGGGTTCCTCGAGCAGTTAGGGAAACACACTTACCACAGAAATGTGTCCCCCAAGATCTCATGAGTACGTTTTAGGCTTGAGGTCTGCCTAGAGGCAGAAGTGCTGCTGGGGCCTGTGGCACGTGTGAGTGAGTGGCATGGCCTCTGTGAGGTACTTCGGGGCCACACTAGCACTTACAGAAACAACTGAGATGGATTTGGGAATGGAAATAATTCCTGAGAGCTGCCTTACAAATTACTCAGTGAAACCTGGTGGGAAAAATCAGTCTCAGGTAAGAATGTTCAACACACAGAGGACCAGACATGAACGGGGCTAAGAGGGGTTCTTTTGGGGGCTGTTTGGGACCCTCCAGAATCGCAGCCAGTGCATCCCATCGTGCTCCGAGGGAACAGCTTGGAAAGAGCTGCTGCAACCTAGGAAGTTTCACTTGTTCTGCTCACAATTCCAGGCTGAGAGCTGACAGATTTCACATATGAGTGAAAAACACTACTTATCTGGCCCTAAAGCTCCAAATTAGCAGCCGGCCCCTGCCCCTGGTGGCCCCAAAGCAGTAGAGAAACCTTTGTGTGTAGTTTCTGCTTGCACACCAGATAGCAGCTATTGCCAGAGGATTGTGGATGGCCCAGATTTGAAAGAGAAATACACACATGCGTAAGTCTGGGGTCTACTGCATTCAGAATCAGAGATCATACAACAATGTATGATCCATATTCCCACTGTAAAAAAGAGAAAAGTGCAAGAGAGTAGTGAGAACAAAGTTGTGGGGAGATTGCTTAAGCCACTTGAGGCCAAGTAACATTCAGGTTATTTTAAAGTTATTCTTTGCAAAAAATAAATGGGCCGGCTATAACAATCCAAAAATTTAGCTCAGTCCTGCAGTAACTTGAGCTGTCAACACATCTGGACTAGCAATTCTAGGCAAGTCATTCTGGACACTTGCTTTATGCAAATTCAAAGAAATTGACTATTCTATAGTCTTTGTAATCACTGTGGAGGTTTTATGGGGGAGGGCTGACCTAGGAGCTCCCCAGAGTCACAGAGGAGTCCTCGCCCTGAATAGCCCTGTACTGGGCTTCATATAGCTGGTGTATTCAACTTGCCTTCCCTCTTGGCCACTCTGTTCTCCGTCATCACTGCCTTTGATTGACAGATCATTTCCAATCTAAGTGGTAACTTCTCCTTCCCTAGCTATAGGCCATAGCTGTCTACCTGATTGTTCCTTGTTCTTTTTTTTTTTTATTTCCCCCTTCATTATTGTGTTCTCTATACCTCTGTATCATTGTCTGTAAAATGGGGACAATAACAGCACATACCCGATAGGGTTGTTATATAGATTATGTATAACACATGTAAAGCAATTGCAATAGGGTCATGTACTAAGCACTCAATAAATATTATTGTTATTTAATATTAACAATGTGGTTATTATTGTTGTTATATTGTAACGATTTCATCTTTTTTGTTTTGACTTGGGTGCTGGCAAAGTTCTGCTTGTATAGGCATTGAACAGTCAATGAGAGCAGCACTTGCTTTTGGTTAGCAAAATAACCGAATCTCAGCAGATTTCCCTTTTGGGCTATTTTTAGATACTGTCATTGCTGCTGATGCCTGAGGACTTCTTGATTATTTCTGGGTTTGTGGCTTTTCTTGGCAGTTGAATTGAATTAAAGAGATGTTAAGTGTCTGAGTGTTGAATAAGGAATTTGAAAGTAATACTAGCATATTCTATCACAAAATTTAATAGTCTGGACTTTCCAGTAATTCACTTTTGCCTTATGTGCAATTAGTCTGAGTTAGCAAGGTGTTTTATATGTGTTGAGGATGTATGTTTTGTATGTTAGTATATGTTGTACATTTTTGTGTTTATATCAGTAAAAGGTAATAGGGATGTTTGCATTCACAGTTAAATTATGGCTATGAGCTTTGCTCGGGGTTAATAGTAATGCTGTGTGGGGAAGACCTCACTTAGAGATTAAGGTTAATAGTAACGCTCTGTGGGGAAGACCTCACTTAGAGGTTGAGGTTAATAGTAACTCTGTGTGAGGAAGACCTCACTTGCAGGTTGTCCACTTTTTGTATCTTGCCTCTGTTGCAACTTATTCTGTGCAGAGAGCAGGTGGTTCCCTTGAAGAGTGAGACAAAAGTTTCCCCCTTTCCAAACTTCTCCCTTTGTTTGTTTACCCACGGATTCATTCATCCATCAAGCATGAGTTTATTGATGGCCTACTGTGGGCATTGTGGAATCAGCAACAATTCAACCGCAAGACAAAGCTTTCACAGAACTTACCTTCTAGCAGGGGAAACAGAAAATCAACTCTTTGATAACCAAATAATAGGTTTGATGGCGATTCCTGCTATGGAGAAAACACGAGGTAAGAAGACAGTGTGGAGATGGAGGTGGAGGGTATGGGCTTATCTAGAGAGATCCAGGAACACTTTCTCTGATGGGGCAGTGATTGAATGAGACCTAAGCAAGCGAAGGCAGGAGGCATGGAGGCATCCAGCAGAAGAGGGAACAGGATGAAGGGAAGATGTACAAAGGCACTGAGGCGGAACCATGATCGAAAACACACCAAAGAGCACAGATGCTCAAATTTATATGTAAAAAAGAGGAGATAGAGAAGAACTTGAGATTTTTACAAGGTCACAGCAGAGCTGATTTTGAGCTCAGATTTGGAATAGTGAGTATTTCAGACAACAATAAACCACATATTGGTGTTTTGAAGATTCTAACTTTAAAATAGGCCTGAACTAGCCGGAAGTCTGGCTAATTCTGATTTGAAGTGGCTGTTTTCAAATTCCTGTGGAGCAGGAATTTGAACTGCATCTCAGCTCACTGCTATGATCAATGAATTGATCTTTGATGTATGTGTGTGTATGTGCATGTGCATGCATGTGTGTGTGTGTGTGGTGGGGTTGGGAATGGCATGAAGGCCTTAATCTGCCATCCTGGAAATAGGGCAGTCTGAAGGGAAGGCAGTTGTCTTATATCCAGGTCTCCAAGTGATTTCCTTGTTAGTGACCACTGGAACAGGAGCTGGGGAGATAAGCCTCTAGAGTAATTCCTGCCTTCTCAGCCCCAGCTGTGTCCACCTGGCTTTGATTTGGGCTCCTCACACACCTGCACTGTGCACTTGACAGCTCAGGTGAAGAGGGGTGCTTGAGAATTATTTGCATCCCCTCAAAATTTCTTGATAGGGGACTGCATTAGTCTGTTCTTGAGTGGCTGTAAAGAAATACCCGAGACTTGCAGGTTGTCCACTTTTTGTATCTTGCCTCTGTTGCAACTTATTCTGTGCAGAGAGCAGGTGGTTCCCTTGAAGAGTGAGACAAAAGTTTCCCCCTTTCCAAACTTCTCCCTTTGTAATTTATAAAGAGAAGTTTAATTGGCTCATGGTTCTGCAGGCTGTACAGGAATCATGATGCTGGCATCTGCTCAGCTTCTGGGGAGGCCTCAGGAAGCTTGCAGTCATGGCATAAGGTGAAGGGGGAGCAAGCACTTCACATGTCCAGAGCAGGAGCAAGAGAGAGAGGGGCAGGAGGAGGTGCCACACACTTTTAAATGACCAGGTTTCATGAGAACTCACTCACTATTGCAAGAAGAGTATGAAGGAGATGGCACTACACCATTCATGAGAAGTCTGTCTCCACGGGCCAGTCACCTCCCACCAAGCTCTCCCACCAACATTGGGGAGTACAGTTTGACTTGAGATTTGGTTGGGGAAACAGATCCAAACCATATCAGGAACTAAATCAAGGAATTTGAATTCTTAATGTTCATTAGGAAATGAAGTAAATTCTTGAGAGAGGAATCCATAGCCAAGGGGATATGGGTGGGCTGCGTTTATCCAGACACATACCTCTTTGGAGCCATAGTCCACAGCCCCAGAAGAGGTGAAAGGGGTTGACTAGTTAGCTATTCTGGTCCAAGGCTAGCATAGCCTGAGGCCAGCTGCAAGAGTGGGTCGGGGATGGTTTTCTCAATGTAATTGAGAAATTACAAATTACAAATTGTAATTGCCCAATTCCCTATGGTTGGTTCTCTTCTTCTAGGCCTCTAAAACCAGAAACCCTGAGGGTTAGGAGAGAATCTCTTCCCCTTACCCATCCCTGCCCCAACTCCCACCTCTCCAATAAATGCAATCACTTCCATTAATGATCCAAGAGCTGCTCATGGTCTTTTGAGGAGCCAAAGCTTGGCTGGGTTAAGCAGATAGTTTTAAAACAAAAAGGGAACTGTGGTGGGGTCCAGGAGGCCAGGGGCCACATGGAGAAAGAACTGGACAGAAAAATCGGAAAGAAAAGGGAGATGAGGATGCTGAAGTCTGTTTAACACCACAAACGTGTGGAAAGAGGACAAAAATCTGGGTAAAGCAACTTTCAAGTTCAAAGCTGCTGTGCACACAGGTGGCAGGAGGATGTGGCAGGGAAGGCCCTTGTGTCTTTGCAGCCACTTGCCAGCAGGGTGCGCTCAAGTTCACAGCAATGTCCCAGTGCTGCCGGAGCCTTGGTGGGGGCATTCTGGGAAAGGCGGGGCAAAGCTCCATTAAAAGGAATCCCAGATAATTTGGTTGAGTCTGTGCTTTCCACTGATGACGGCTGAGGGGTTTCTGTTTTTTAAATGCTAAAACCAGCACAGTTTGTCATTTCAGTGGGTCCTGAAGAGAGGGCTTTGACGGGAGTTGCTGGTCTGCGGAGTCCAGCTTTGTTTCCAGCAGAGACACGATGGCCTCCTTTTCTCCCTCCTCAGCCCCTGCCTGTCCTCTTGTCCCACTCTTTCCCTTGGGCAGATCCAAATCTGCTGCTGGGCATTTTTAGTTAAGCTAACCTGTGGCAGAGATAAGTTCTGCGCCTACTTCTCTGTGTCCAAGGTGGCGTCTTTCTTCTCTCCCCAGGTAAGGTGTTGTCTACAAAGAATCGTGCTTGAGAATGAGGGTTGTCTGCCTTTCAATAAGATCTGTGAGGTTGACTCTTTCACCAGGCCACGGTAGGGCACAAGGTATTATACTTTTATTTTGCTGTGTTCCTTTGTCTGGATGGTGCAACTGTCGGGGGTGGGGGTCTAGGTGACCATCGGCCAGAGGAACAAGGAGGAACACGTGTTGGGAAGGGAGGCAGCCAGCTGGCCTGCATTCTTTACCACTCCAAAGCACCAGTCACAGAGCTGCCCTGCAGGGCAGGCAAAGAACCAGGGTCAGACATCAGGACGGAGGTCCCAGAAATAGGGGACCTGAGTTGATCAGTGGTGCCCGTTTCTCAGCTTCAAGCAGGTGCCATTCACATGTAGATGCACAGTGGGCATTTGTAGACTTAATTTTTCAGGTGGACTTGTGGAGGATCTCTGACCCAATGATCGCAATTCAATCTCTTATTGGTTTTAGACCTGAGAAAAGGTATCTATCAGTCAGAGTTCAGTTAGGAAAGAGAACGCCACCCCCAGTTACTTGATTAGAGAAAATTTGATATAAGAAATAGATGAGGCATAACTGAAAATGTAGGAAGAGAACACTTGTTTGCCATAAATGGAGCAATTACCAAGGGCCCTACCACCCATAGGGCTGTTGGGGTGGCGTGGAGCCAGTGGGGAAGGAAGAGATTGGCTTTATAAAAATTAGAGCCTTGGAGGAGAGGCCTGGAGGACCCAGGACCCAGACCTCCGAGGACAGAGCACTAGCAGCTGGTGCGAGTGTCTTTGAGATGGGCATGGTGCAGCTAGCTCTGCATGAACTGGGGAAGATGCCAGCTGGCTTCAGCTGCTATCGGGGGGTGCTACTACTGGGATGAAGAAGTGTTTCCAGGTGTCGCTCAGAGCAACAGGTAGAGGTAAGAAGCCAAAATAAGCAAACTTCAGGGAAGGAATTGCCTCCTTCCTCCACCCTAACCTGGTGGAGCCTATCGTGGAGGCACCTGTCAAAGCAGAGAGGGGGTTTGCAGGGTCCCGGCTCCAGCACTGCAAGGCAGGACAGAGAAGAATGGGGTTAGAGCTGAGACACAGCAGCTGAAAAACTGGGGCAGTGTGCTGGGTTGGAATATAGCAAAAAAGGATTTGGGTTGGCAAGAAGTAAGGGACTGAAACTAGAATTTCTTTTCCTCTCTTTTTAAAAAATTGCTGACACTTCAAGAATAACATTTGATGGTAAGCCACCAAGATGTTGGACTGTCTGCTGGAGACCAGAAGGCTTATATAGGTTTCTGCAGAGTAAGATGGCTCCATTTTTGACTATCCAGTTAGAGAAAGTTCTGTGGAGGCTCAGCCAGCAAAGCGCTCAGGTGGGCTGGCAGCCCTTTAAAGCTGGGAAGGCCACCAGCGAACAGCAAACAGGAGAGCTGCTGCCCTCTTGTGGACACCTATGGTTCTGCAGAAGGGTAATGGGACCTGCTGCGTTCAGAGGTGGTTGGCTGACCCACTACACCTGCCCATCTTGAACTCCAAGAATGAGCAGCTGAGAAAGGTTAGCTTGATCCTCTGAGGCAGATGAGGAATCTCTCAGCATTGGTTCATGGTAGCGATGCTTTTCTTCAAGAAGAACAAAAGTCTCACCACTGAGATCCTATTTGGCCAGGTGTGAACACCCAAAACTGAAAGAAATGTCTGTTTCATCTGGATATGTACTTTGGGTCTTGTAATATCTTTTAGAACAGGGTCTGGCAAGCTTTTTCTGTGAAGGGCCAGATAGTAAATATTTTAGGCTTTTGACTATGCGGTTCCAGCTATTCCCCTGTGTTGCTGTAGGGTGAGAGCAGTCACAGGCAGTCACTAAACAAAGGCGCATGATTGTGTCCTAACAAAACTTTATTATGAACCCTGAAATGTAAATTGTTCATATAATTTTCACATGTCACAAAATATTTTTCTTTTGATCTTAAAATGTAAAAACGACCCTTAGTTTGCAGACTGTGTGAAAAACAAGCAATCAGTTGGATTTGGCCCATGGCTGTAGATGATGGACCCCTGATGTACAATCTTGGACAGTTAAAGTCATTAGGTGGCCAGCCGGTATGGTGGCTTATGCCTGTACTCTCAGAGCTTTGGGAGGCTGAGGTGGGAGGATTGCTTGAGGCTAGGAGTTTGAGACCAGCTTGGACAACATAGCAAGACCTCGTCTCTACAAAAAATTAAGAAATCAGCTGGGCATAGTGGCACATGCTTGAAGTCCAAGCTTCTTGGGAGGCTGAGGTAGGAGGATCATTTGAGCTCATGAGCTGGAGGTTACAGTGAACTATGATCTTGCCACTCTGTCTCAGCCTGGGTGACAGAGTCAGACTCTGTCTCTAAAAAAATTTTTAAAAAATCATTAGGTAGTGCCATTGCAAGCTGAAATCAAGGAATCAGCTTCTACCTACCTTGCCAATCCCCAGGAAGCTGCATATGTGCCCACAGAATCTGGCTCCATAGATGAAAAGGTGGGTCAAGGAGGGCTATCAGTTTCCTGTGCTTCGGGTTTGAGGGGGTTTCTGTGGGAGCAACTCTGCCTCTAAATTTTACCCTTTTTCTCACTAGACAGAGAAACTTGCTCTCATTTAAATTTGTGTTGCTGGGTTCTAAAAAATGAGGTATTAGAAAATCTGAACTGAATCAACAGTTTGGGGAGTAGCGGAATATACCATTTCCTCATCAATAAGAAGATTCACTCCTGAATATCTTTAAACAACATGCCCCCTCAATGCACTGAAAATGTGACTAGTTTAATGCAAATGTGATTTTACATGATTTCCCAGGAATTCACTCATTTACAAATCATTTATAAATGCAAGATGCACCTATACGATGATGTACAGTAGATGTGTGGTGTTATGTGTTTCACGGATAGTTAAAACTGTGAGTTGAAGATTGGACTAGAGGGAGGATGTTATGAGAAACTTTGAAGGATTTTAAAGGGCCTCTAAAAAAAGTTCGTGTTTTGGGTTACAAAGTGGGAGGTAAGGGATCTATATTTGTGTTGTGTTTTTTGAGGTATGCTTAAAGAAACTGGAAGGGTGCCTAATAACCTACTACCTGTATGTTATATATCAGGGAGAGCTGGGCAGAGAGCAGGGGCTGGAGGAAGACCTCACTGCACCCCTTTTTTTCACCTTGGTTTGTCAACCCTATCATCGTCTGCCTTTTTCCTTCTTCCTTCCTGACTGTTGAAGGCTCTAAAGACACTGAGCTCCTAAAATCACACGTCTGTGTGTTTTCCAGTGAAAGAGGCAGGTGTCTAAAGGAAAACTGGGGATACCTTGTGACAAATGGTAAACAGCCTGCCAGGGCAGAGGAAGTGCTAATTACCTGTCCAAGGGCATAAGAGGTGGGTTTTCAACAGGGCAGAGAAGAAAGGGAAGGGGACTTCTGCCTGAGGACAGGAGAGAGCACAGGTCTGTGTCAGGAAAATGGATGAGGAGTGTCTGAGTCACAGTGCAGGGGTGGCTGGGGGGTAGTGCGGAGGTGTGAATGCCTAGAGTTGAGTGGAGAGGAGAGAAGAGAGAACAGGAGTGAGGGAGAGGAGGCTGGAAACGTCGGGTGGGGCCAGCTTGTGCAGAGCAATTGGGATTTTCCCTGGGATGTAGGGATCCATCAGAGGCCCCAACATATATGTCTGAAAACCAACAGTTGACAGCGTGGAGCGGTGGTCCGTAGCGTGGCTACGGACTGGAGGTTCCTCATCTGTGAGGTGAGAGGCTAGACCAACTTCATGCTGGAGCCCAACCAGGACTGACTTTGATGATTATGTCAGTGTTTTCAATCACTCATGCCATCCAACTGAGGCTCAGCCAGGAGCATGCAGAGCCCTCTCATCAACACCCTGCTGTCCTAAGGAGGTGAGGAATATTATCTGCCCCATTGCTCACGGGAGAAGTTGCAGCCCAGGGTGAAACCACTTGCCTGTGCCTGGAAGTGAGTCACTGGTGAAACCAGAGCCTGCTACCCAGCGGGAAGAAAGACGAGGCGCTGAAGAACTCCAGTGGCTGTGCTCCTCCCTCCCCACCCTGCCCAGATGTTCTGGGGGACTCTGGCTGAACTCTGGGGCACACCCATCCATGTTCCTGGCAAGCATGGCAGGCTGCAGTGTTTGCACTACCCAGCTTTTAGCTGCTGCTGGCTCAGAGCCAGGATGGGGTGGCTGAGCCCTGGTGAAGGTTGGGGGCTGCCTGAAGAGGGCAGGGCACCTGCCAGTGGGTGCCCTGGTACCACCAGAAGGATCAAGGCATAGGTTTGATCATTGAAACTTGGCAGCTCTAAACAAGGGCAGAGCAGTTTTTAGCTGACATTCAGGGTGGATCTTACTCCCCTTGCATATGAAATCAATGAGATAATGGATGGGAAAACATTTTGAAAAGTCATCAACTTCTTTACCCGATCCTGCTGCTTTGTCCCTGCATTTCCCATTTCTGTTACTCCACACTGTTCCCCAAGCCTCTGTCATGCCTTTTCCTCTTGTCTTGTCACTTCACAACCAAACAGATGCTGAGCTTTTGACTTGATTTCTGATCTGGCTGTTACATTCATCCCTCTCAATGTCATTTCCCCGCCCTGGGCCAGGCCTTGGATTTCTCACTTATATGAGAGCAACTAAGTTTGTCTGTTCTATCTCTCTCTTCTCTCTTTGAATTCATCAGCCACACTGATACCAGATTTAATAATCATAGACCAAACCCATGATTATTTTACTCATCCAATCCCAGACTTTCAAAGGCTCTCTATGGCCTGTGGAGTCATAAACTTAAAATTCAGTATTCAGGCCAGGAGCAGTGGCTCAAGCCTGTAATCCCAGCACTTTGGGAGGCTGAGGCGGGTGGATCATGAGGTCAAGAGATCGACACCATCCTGGTCAACATGGTGAAACCCCGTCTCTACTAAAAATACAAAAAATTAGCTGGGCATGGTGGCATGTGCCTGTAATCCCAGCTACTCAGGAGGCTGAGGCAGGAGAATTGCCTGAACCCAGGAGGCAGAGGTTACAGTGAGCCAAGATCGCGCCATTGCACTCCAGCCTGGGTAACAAGAGCGAAACTCCGTCTCAAACAAACAAACAAAAAAATTCAGTATTCAAACCTCCCGGCATTGCCCCGTTTCTTTCTGTTCACAGAGATTCTCTAACTCATCTTGACTTTCTCCCTTGTATGCCTTTGCTGAAGTCAAGTCATCTACGTGGAATGCCTATCTTTGGTACCCTCCTGACAATTTTCTTTCCCCTCTGAACTTTAAGGTTAAAAGAGGATTGGGGATAAGTTACTGATGGGCTAAGAAAGGAGGGAATGGAATCATGTCTTAGATGCATCAAAAAACCTTGCTTTTAATGATCTCATTAATATGTTCATGCAACAAATATTTATTTTATGCAAGGCACTGTGCTGAGGGGTGGGATGGAAAGATTCACTGTTTGCCTCCTTGGTGACAAGAATTTAGAGGTATGAGAAGTAAGGTACATTTTCTTTTTTGTTTAATCAAACAAATTCACAATTACAACTCTAATACAGGTGCAAAAATATCTGTAGGCTGGTTATTTCTCTTTTTGCCCTCGCCACCAGGAAACTCAAAGGCAAATGGAACGAACTCTCATTCACAGCATTCATTTGCTCATTCAGATGTTCACACATAAAAAGTGCCAAGTATGTACTTAGAACTATGTTAGATTAAACCCTATCATCATCATGATAGTTCCTGCCCTCAAAGAGACAACTGTTAACTCTTTTTTTTTTTTTTTTTTTTTGAGACGGGAATTTTGCTCTTTTTACCCAGGCTGGAGTGCAATGGCGCGATCTCGGCTCACCGCAACCTCCGCCTCCTGGGTTCAGGCAATTCTCCTGCCTCAGCCTCCTGAGTAGCTGGGATTACAGGCACGCGCCACCATGCCCAGCTAATTTTTTGTATTTTTAGTAGAGATGGGGTTTCACCATGTTGACCAGGATGGTGTCGATTTCTTGACCTCGTGATCCACCCGCCTCGATCTCCCAAAGTGCTGGGATTACAGGCTTGAGCCACCGCGCCCGCCCAACAACTGTTAACTCTTATATTTAATGTTATCTGTTTTCTCTCCTCCTGGTTTTGTAGTTCTACTTTATTAACTTTTTATATATATCATTTGTTTTGATTCACTATAATTCTTTTCACCAGAGATGAAATACAGTCAATTAAAAAAGTAAACGTATTTAAACACTGTTCATGAGGTCACAGATCTGATCCCCATTGTCGGGAGTTACAGATGCTCTTTTATTAGAGACTCTCTCCTAAAGCCAACTAGACGTGTGGATATTGTTGGGTACTCAGTTTGCTCAGAGCGCAACAATTTTGAAAAGCTGTAGTTTTCTCTGTTTCACCTTGTAAACACAGTGACATTTAACATTCTACCACAATTTGAATATTTAGCTCCGTGTTGTCATTTGGGGGGGCGTTGTGATTTGCTTTTCTGCTCCCAATATATAATTTTAGTTTAAGAAAATTCTTTTCCCTATTGCTAGTATTTGTATGTCACCTCAAATCTCTTTTAGAAACTAGGTGAGATATATTATATAAATAAATTAACAATGGAATAAATAGGGCATATCCATCAGGAGAATGAGGATGGATAAATGTTTAGGGGCAGGGGTGTTATCAGTCCCCATTGTGGTTTAATGCCCTTGGTGGGTGAAGACACAGGTAGAGTTCCATCCTGAAAATACCTGTAGGAAGCTGGAGTCTTGCTACTGGCTTGATGGAGATGGTCTCTGCACCTGTTTCAACACAGCACTAATCCAGGCCAGTTGCCTCTGCCTGGGCGTTGCCTGCCTGTGGGGCCTGTGGGGCCTGTTCCTAGCAGTTGTAGCCAGCACGGGACACCCCAATGATGCAACAGGCTTCAGCCAGGCTCCCAACTGCTCCCTGTGCATTGTCCCCAAGGACCTCTTCCTAATCCATTTGTACATTCACTGTGTGGTAACTGCGATGTGGTGGCACACGAGCCCGGTCCAGGAGCTGACAGACCTTCCGTCTTCACAGATTTGTCACTTCCCCCTGTTCTGATGTCTGGGGGAGTTCACTCTTCATACCTACCCTTCCTCCATTATTTTCAGGTTTGTGATATTTTGTGTGAAGTATCACACATAGATGTCAAAGATAGGGTTTGCCAGAGCTTGTGAGTGAGGGGCTCCTGTAGGAAGCCTGCAATCTGAGGACTCCTTAGGGAACACGTGGGATTGCTCCAGGAGAAATGCCATCTCAGTTGTGGATGGAACAAAGAACCAAACACTACGTGAGCCTCACTCAACACCGAACACTGTCTTTAATTCTGTTTGGTTTAGGTTAATTCAAGTTACATTCTCTGGACACCTACGTTCAAGTGTAGGTAGCACGGATGCAAACGAAACATGGTCCTAGAGCTGCTTGCTGTCTAGTAACAATGAGGCTGTAACAATAGCAGCAACAATTCGCAGAATCCCTATGATGTGCCTAGCATCGTGCTAGGTATTTTGTATTTATTATTTTATTTGAACACACAGAAAAAACAGCTCAATAATTTACTCAGTTCATCAAATGAGGAAACTGAGGCTTGGAGAGATTAAGAAACTTGTCCAAGGCCATCATAAATGGCAGTGTCAACAAAGAATCCCAGGTCTGTCTGACCCCAGGGCTCATCTTCTTAACTGCCCCGCAATGCCATGAGCCCAGCCCTGGAGGATAGCCTGTCCCATGCACAGAGACCCCTCAGTTACACCGTGACAACTGCTGTCACTAGGCACAGGGACTCTGTCTGAATGCTGGCGTGGTTCCTTTTTGTGCAGAAGAACAGGGCAAAGCCAAGGTGATTTCCCTTCAGAAACTATATTCACTCATTCAGGGGGATGGTAGAGGGAGACGTACAGAGTCTAAACATTAAGTTGGTCAGATGACATGTTTCACAGCCATCATCACTATTAACTGTCACGGTAACTCTGGAGGAATATCATTCTTCTTCTTGTACCAATAGAGAAACTGACACATGGAGAGTTGAATAATTTAAGATTAAATGGCTTACTAATATCAGCGCTGGGATTTGAACTTAGGCCTGTCAATTTCCAAAGCCCACTCATGCTCATTCCAGCCTGCTGAGCTATGGCATAAAGTAGACTATGACGTCAGAGCATTCGTACTTAGTCAACAGATATTCCCGGGGTCTCTTTTGTATGTGAAGCATTGTGCTGTGCTTGGGGGAATCACAGGGGAGTCTGACATGGAACCTCTTCTTAAGGAGCTCATGGGCCAGCAGGAAGATAAAGTGAACATGTAGATAATTCTACTGCAAGGTCCAAAGAATGTGCTGCTTCCGATGGTACTCTTGTTAGCCTGGACAGGTCTCCTCCTTGCCTAGAGCTGTCCTTGCCAGGCTGGGGGGAGAATCTGCTTTATGGCTGGGGAGTAACACCCACATTTACATTGTTCGACTTTCCTCCTATTCCAGCAGCTGGTTTGGGATGTGTCTTTCATCCTAGAAGGTGAGAGGCACCTGGTCCTCTAGCTCTGTTGAGAGATCTGAATATCAGCACAGCACTGGGAGATTCACATGAAGACAACCCAGGTAAGGGTAGTGTGTACTTCAAGTGTGTCCCTGCAACCATGCCAGTCTGGCTGCCCTTGGTAGGATATTGCCATTCCAGCAGTAGTGTTCCTGCTTCTTTTCCTCTATCTTGAAATGCACTTTGACATTTTTTAACAAATAATGCAATTTTCTCTTTTTGTTTCCCTTAATAAAACACAGAAATGAGAGCAAGAAAAGGAAAGTAAAAAAATGTGTTCCTGTCATCTCCACTCTGTAGCAGGCTGTCTGTCCTCCTCCCTTACTTCTTCCCTCCCACCAAGCATTGGCTTCTAAATCCTCCATCCTCACTCCTCTCCCCAAATCTCAGCCACAAAGACTCATGCATCTGATATTTTTACTTCTCTGTTTTGTGCCATAGAAGGGCAGCTTTGCAGCTGTTCTGCGTGTCTCACACCCATCTCCTACAAATTGCTATTGGACTGAAGACAGATGACAGAATTGGAACAGGATCAGGGAAACCTGCTACTTGGAGAAGTGTCCCCAAGTTACAAGGTCCTACAAAACCCTTGGGACTCACAGACATACCCATTCATTGGTCCTGGCCTATCTGCCTTCAATGATGGTGCTTCCAGACCAACTTGGTGAGGACTGCACGTTTCCATCTCAAAACAAAGCACTAGGCTTAAGACATGGTGGCTGGATCTCTTGGGATCTGCCTGAAGTTGCAAGATTTTTGACATTTACAACAACTACCTACCTCTTAGCAGGGATGGATTTCACATGTGAGTCCAAACATCAATTTTACAAATGCAATATGGCAGAAATGGGCCCTGTCAGCAGACCATGTGGAGAAGGACTGAGGAGGTTTTGTTAATGACACGTACAGTGTGAGTCAATTTTGTGTGAGCCATTGAAAATGCTCACACAAAATCTAGCCACGTTAATGGGTGTTATATTGCTTAAGAAACATCCTGAAGACTTCTCACTGGAAAGCCACAGCAGGCCTGGGTGCCATAATTTATGACAGACAGAAAAACTGGATCAGATTCAAAGAGTGGGCAGGAGAGTGAGGCCAGCTCTGCCCTCACTTGAAGGTTTTAGAGGCAGGATTTGACTTCCTGTATGACTAGCCCTAAGGAATCAATGGAACAGAGGACGGAAACTTTAGGGAAATGAATTTTGGCCCATTAGAAACTAAATGGTTAGACCACACGAGCTTTAGAATCATTTCCAACTCTAAACGTGTAATCTTTTGGGTCCCCTCTGAAGCCTATTCACCTCACACCCATGAATTCTCAGAGTACTTCTTTTTGATAAAAGAAAGAGTATGGCTGATCCTTATAAATGGCTTCTGAGCAGTGGCTCCGTGGTATTCTCTTTAATTTAAAAGGTAAAATAAAAGTGTTTGAGTTTAAACCATGAGGAAAATCACGAGGCATGGTCAAGAGGATCTTTCATAGTGGGGTCAGAATGATCCCCCTGTGATCTACCCGCCCATCCATGTTACTGAGTGGGCTAAGGCCAAACTGAAACAGTCCTAGGGTAGGAGGAAGGTTCATGACCCACTTCACTGAAAGAGGATAAATAAATCACAACAGAGAAAGCTCCAAATAAATAAGTTGTATCTTTATTGGTTTAGACACATCACTTAAACACATCAGCCAGGACTATACCTAGGCAAACATTGCCCAGCGTCCCATAAGGAACTGTTGGTTCAACTGCCTACCCAACTGGCCAAAGCCAGTCTGATTTCACAGACTTTCGACTGTGAGGGCCTGACCAACCACATAATGTAGCCCCTTCATTCCAGAAAGGTATTGACATCTAAAGAGGCGAACTCATGGGCCAGACCAATTCAGTGGCAAAGCTGGGAGTGGGACTGAGGTCCTTTGATTCCTGACCCTTCACTGCAGTGCCTCCTGACTATAGTGAGAGCTCCACTCATTCCTCAGCCAAGTAAACGGTAGTTGTTCATCAATTATATGTGTCTGGCTCTGCACTAAAAGTGATATGACTTACAATGTGATTTTGAGGCACCATCCCCATCCTGAAGTGCCCAATGGCTGGGGAGACATTCTCACCAAAACCTGTGTGATCTACACTAATCAAGCTGCCTTGTGGGTGGATGTAAGAATTGTTTGAAAGATCTGGGTTTTAGATCAAATGAGAATCTGTCCTCTTTCAGGATATTCACTAAAAGGAACAGTCTTACCACTAGTTAAAACATATTTCATATATTCAAGACCTTTAGTGAAATCAGAACTCTGCTGGATATTTAAATAAAAATGTTCCTATGGTTGTATCTGCCCCACTCCATTTTTTCTTGCTTAACTTCTATTTCACATATTATCCTAAGAATACTTGTAGTTTGTATTTTTTTTTTTTTTTTTTGCACCCTGCTCTACCTGGGGTGATGGAAAGGACAGAGGTCAGGTGTTAGGAGACATGCCAGTAGCCATCTGGGTAACATCAGGGAAATCTCCCAGCGTGCTAAGCCCCAAAGATTCATCTGAAACAATGGATACAACTATTTGTTCTTCCTACCTCCCAGGTTTGCTGTAAAGATCAAGCAAAATCATGTGTGTGAAAAGGCTGTGAGTGTAAAGCAGCATTCAGATAGAACATTCTAGCCTCTTTGCCATTTCCTCTTGTTTCTTTGGAGTCATATTCAGTGTTTGGCTTGTGCTTGCTGGCACAAAGCACTTAGAATGGCGAGTGGGGTCGCTGCTCCTAAGCACATTAGAACAAGTTGTTGCCAGCACTTTTTCTTTAAAAATAAAGAAGTGGCTCGTCTTTGGAGGAGGCAATAGAAAACCCTACCTATGTGGCATCTGCTCTACTTGAGTTCACCATGTCAAATGGCCTGCCAATTTTATCTCAGTTCAGTTCAGTTTAGGAACTGAAGGTGCCCCAGAGAATCACACTGAATTGAACCTTCCCATGGTATTCAGATGATGGGTCTTTGATTGTGTGAATTCCCTTCAATTTTCCTCATAATTGGGATAACAGTTGTCTTCACTTCGTGGGGGTTGTTGTAAAGATTAAATGACTTGACTATGTAACCAGAGCTCGCACAAAATAAATGATCAATGCTAGCCAGCACTGTGATGTATTTGTTGAGCATCCACTTCGGGCCATGCAACATGCTTGTCCCCTGTGATACAGACGGATACCACTCACTGTATTCCTGCCCCTGGAGGGGCTAAAGATCTGTCATTGTAAGTTAAAGTTAGGAGGTGCAGAGAGTTCACATTTCCCCCCAGATACTTCGCTCCGCTCACAATGTCCCTTTACCAGATTTCCTGCTTGGTGCCATTGCAGATTCATCATCTGGGGGCAGATCCCACCTAGCGTCTCCCAGGAGCATGATTCTTAGTCCGGGGGCCCCATGGCCTCTGTACACCCCATCAGTGAATATGGTTCGAGCTTAAAGGAAGTTGGGAGATTGCGAGAGCCCTGGGGTGATGAGGGGTTTGAGGAGCTCGGAGCTGCTGGGCCCACAACCACTGGTGTAAACGGCTTCTCAGCGCTTCCCCGGGTCTGGGTAAGGATTGCAGCGCTTTTATCACTCGCGGCAGTTGGAGAGCTGGGGGGGAATTACCGTGTCCGTATCGCGGTCTAGGAGGCTCCGACATCTCCGCAAAGGCCCAGTCGGGGTGAGGGACACTGGGGGGCCCACCGGGCCAGAGAGCTCCGAGGTAACAGTTACACCTGGAGGGGAGGAACCTTAGCGTGTCCGAGACCTTCCAGAGGCGGAGGGGCGCAGAGGGCCGCGGCCATGAAGTGGCCTCGAAGCCAGGCTGGGAAAGGGAGCACCACGGCCCCGCCACGGGACGCGCTGCCAGCCCCCCGCCCAGCGCACCCCACCCCCTCTCCGCCGCCGCGCGCGCCGCGTCGCAGCCCCTGTCAGAAGCTGCAGGATCCGCCCCGGCGAAGCAGGGCCGACTCGCACCCAGGACCCTGGGCCTCTGTCTTCCCTCCTAGCCGCGGAGAAGCCACCGGCCCTCTCCTCCTGCTGAGGGAGACGCGGGCTGGCAGGACGTCCCGGGAAGGCCGGCCGCTCGCGACCAAGTCCCGACCCGACCCGGGCGCGCCAAGGAGCAGAGCCAGGGGCCGGCGTTCTCTCCGGCTCCCTTCCCGGCGCTCCGGAGCTGAGGGCGGCTCCTCCGGCTGCAGTCTCGGGGGCGACGCCTTCCCGGGCCGAGCTTCCCGCAGCGCTCCGCAACTTCTCTCCGCTCCAGCCTCTGGGAGAGAGCTCGCCTACCAGGTAGGGAAGGCTGCCGGTGCCTAGACTGCGGCCGGGGCGGGCGTGTTTCTGAAAGTTGATTTGAAATGCATCCAAGAGTGAGCCGGGCCAGCCGGGGCTCCTCCCCGAGGCGACTCTTTGCTTCTGCAGACATTCCCGGCGCTGGCCGACCGGCGGGAGGACCTCCCTGCGCGCCCCTCAGCAGAGCGCAGCGCCCAGAGTCTAGAAGCGGGCGGGACGCTCTCTGGGTCCCTTACGGTGGCCCTCCTCGACCCGGGGCAGGTGAGGGCCGCAATGGGGCGGCCGAGAAGCGGGATTGCAAGCCCCATCGTCCCGCGTGCCTGGACCGGGTCGCGCGAGGGAGGGCACCCACTTTTTACATGCCCATCATACCCCAGTAGCTGGGTTCCTGCAGAGACGTCCCGAGGGCCCACCTTCGTATATGTTGGGGCGGAGTCGGACTCGGGATGGAAAACCTGGGGCTAGGGATGAAGGTGGGGGTGGGGGGGCAGGAGGAGAAACGCAGTTGGGGGGCGGAGGCCTAAGTACAAAACCCGTTGACTTCAAGTGAAATCAGATCAGTCAGAGCAGTTCGCTGTGACTGATCTCTCCTCCCACCCTACATTCTCTTGGCTGAACTCTACCCTCCAGGCTGATTCTGGTCGCGCTGGACACTCCCTCCCAGGAGTGCTGTGGCTGCGGGCGCCAAGTCCCAGCTGACACGGACGTCAGACTCAACGTTTCTCCTCTACAGGTCCTCCCGGCCCGGCCCGAACATGCTGGACGGCCTAAAGATGGAGGAGAACTTCCAAAGCGCGATCGACACCTCGGCCTCCTTCTCCTCGCTGCTGGGTGAGTGTTCAGGCGGTGCGTCCCAGGCGCACTCTTTTCCGCTTGGCCCTGAGCTCTGGAGCCTGGCTCTCTGGGACCCGGTGCGCTACAGGGGAACTAGCGCCCCTCTTTCCTGCACTCAGTTGAGCCTCATCGCCATCTATCAGTCCTTGTGGGTCGTCCCTACCCAAATAAATCCAACAAGCCGCCCCAGGCCTCAAGCACCGGGCACCGAATTCCCCAAAGCCGCGAGGGGCGGGCGAGCTAGTTCGCAGGCATCTGAGTGGCAAGTGATTAAAAATACCCAGGGCTGGATTTTTAATCTCGGAGCTAATCGACGTCTGATAAATGCCGCCCTCTTCTCGCGGCCTAGAGGCTATAGCATCGGAGACCCAAGGCCCGGAGCGTCCAAGTTCGAGGCGGCTTCTCTCCCCCACCAACTCCAGCCCTAATTTCAGCCTTGGGCACAGCTGAGAGACTTTTCCGGGCCGGTGGGCAGCGCAGCGCGGGGATTAGACCGCGCGGCGGGGCCCTCGCCTTGGCGTTAATTAACTGGAGCTGGATGCCTGGTCCAGTGGGTCCCCCCAGCCCAACCCTACAACTCCTTTGCACCGACCGCAGAGAAGCAGCGAGTCAGAGACCCCGGAAGAGTGTCCACACACGGGTCTTGCAGAGCTGAAGCCAGAGATTCTGGTTACGGCTCTCCCACTTACTCCGCCCTTGGAGCTTTTCAAGTGTGGGAATCCCGTGTTTTAATTTTTTTTTTAGCGGGAGGGATTTTTCGTTCTGTCATTTAAACCTCTTGCCGCTTTCACTCGGAACCGCTAGAGCGGGTTAAATGTGGAGGACGACACAGTTCTGGGGAAACGTATCCAGAGAGGAATCTCCCCACTCCCAACACCCCAGATGAAACGAAATCACGTGCACCGAGCGCCCCTCTTCGAACTCTCCTTTCGGGAACTTTCGTGCTGGCCCAGCCTGGGAGGAGAGCAGAGGCCAGAGTAGGCAGTACCCTGGCGGGCAGCGCGTGCGGATTTATATATATAGTGGGTGTCGCGTTTCGCTAGTGCCCTCCGTCCGGCCCACGTTCGCTCTCAACGGCCGGGTCGTAGCCCAGGACGCTGAGACCCTGCCGAAAGAAAATAGAATTGTTAAATTGAGATCTGTCTCGCTGCTTGTCCTAACTTCCTCGTCCGCACCCCAAAAGCGGCGGGCCTAGTTCTCGAGCCGGTAGCCCGGCCTCTCGAAATGGGAGAGTGAGAAGAGTGTAGGCTGGAAATGGGGAGCTCAAGAGTTAGTACTGGAAGGACAAGGCCTTCTTTAAATAGCTGTGAAAAGTGCCAATCAAGGTGGCCAAGCGCCACCGCCTGAACCACCTCTCCGCGCCCCCACAGTCTAAAGGAACAAAACACAGAAAGCCCAAGGGGTAGGAAAGAGTGGATTCCCTGCCTTTGCGGAGTCGCTTTTAGGCCCCATACCCGGCTGCCGAACGAGCTTGGTATTGGGTATGCCGGCCGGGAAACTCCGCGGCCTGCTTCTTCCCCTATTTTTTTCCCCTGTCTCTATTTTGACTCTTCTTAGTTATGAAAAACCCATGTGCAATTTGCACCCCAGTCAAGAAGCAGCAGTTTGGGGATCATCGGGTTGAATAATGTTAGGTTTGCTTGGGAGCGAGACGGTATTTTTCTGTACACCCCGGACTTTTTAGGAAGAAAAGAGAAAACGTTGTTTCCCCTCAAAAAATGGAACAGAACTGCGTTTTAACAAAGAAAAAAAATCCAAATTGTTCTTATGCATTCTCAGTTTTAAAAACAGTCAGTAGAGACAGGCATAGTGATTTAATAATTACGACGTAATAAACCTGATAGCACAAATTCGTATGTAATTTAATCTTAGAGGATGTGCACACGTTTGTGAGCACACCTGGGTATGTTTGATAATTAAAGGCCAATTATTGATTTCTGTGCCCTCCCCCGCTAGGAATTAAACCTTCTCACCTAGTCCTCGTTTATTAGACAAGCCACTTGGTTTGATTTTTTTCCCGAATCTCAGCTTGGTTGATTTAGCAGGGGCTCCCTGGGATGGGGGCCGCTGGGGAAATCCGTGGGGTGAAGGGATCAGGAACGGATCCCGGCCGGGCTGCTCACTCGCGAACGTCTGTTGTGGCTACAGGCAGAGCGGTGAGCCCTAAGTCTGTCTGCGAGGGCTGTCAGCGGGTCATCTTGGACAGGTTTCTGCTGCGGCTCAACGACAGCTTCTGGCATGAGCAGTGCGTGCAGTGTGCCTCCTGCAAAGAGCCCCTGGAGACCACCTGCTTCTACCGGGACAAGAAACTCTACTGCAAATATGACTACGAGAAGTAAGTGGCCGCGCCCCCGCAGCGCTCCCCACGCACCGGCATCAGCGTGCGTCCGGGACGCTGTCCTCCCTTACCCTAGTCCTCTTCTGGAAGGCCCAAGAGGCACGCCCAGCTACGCAGAGCTTCCCTTCAGTCCAGTCCAGTCCATTACCCCTCCCGGGAAGGTGGTAGGGAAGAGATCCGTGCGGGTGCGAGCAACAGTGGTCCGAGTACCGCAAAAGTGAGCGCGATGTCTTATCCAGGGTCCGCTCGCCTAGTTTCTGGTCCTCCTAGGCCCCTTCCTCTGACTCGGCTATTCCCACAGGCCACTCTTTGTTAGCCTTGGAATCCCTCAAGCTTGCTCTCTCCAAGCTGGTCTCTCCCTTTTACCGGGGTGCCGTGCGGGTTGGCAGTGACCCCAAGTCTCCTTGCTGGTTCCCACCCTTCTTACCCAGGTGTCCGCGCCAGCCTCGCTCCTGTGCTGGGCGGCGAGACTGTACTGACCCCGCAGCTTCTGTCTCCTGTGTCCTGTGAGCGTTTTCACCTCGGGTATGTTCGCTGGAGTCCGGACAGTTTGGGCTCGGAAATGGCGCTGCTGCCACTCGGAGCTCAGCGCACAGCCCGTTCGCCCTTTGACTGTGGCCTTCACCCTTTTCCCCAGAACTCTCGGACGCAGGGGCTTTTAGGACAGTAGTTGGGGCCTGAACTGAAGCCTTCTCCTTCAACCTGTGTCTCCACCCTATTCAGGTGTGGATATGCTCTTCTGCCACGGAGCAGGTTCAGTTCCCTCCTGTCCACACGAACGTTCTGGGATGTTTATAGGAGAACTGGGAGGCAGGCATTTAAGAAAGTGAATGTTTCGAACCTAGATTTTTATAACACCAAAGCCTGGATGAGGCCAGGAAGTGGGAGGTAGAAGAACTTCCTTATTCTCCCCGGGCGTGCCTGGAGGAGCTTAGGAGATGTAAGGAGAGGGAACGGGCTTTCCTTGCGAAAAGTTTAATTAATAAGGGTATTGGCTTCGCAGGGCTTTGGAAATGACTGAAGAAGAGTGGCTGATCCGGAGATCTCTGTTTTTGTGCTTTAGGATTGGTGTAGGTTGACTGCGTGTACGCGCGTGTGCAGGCGCAGAATTCTGCATTTGTCACTGGTGAATGAAAGGGACAGCATTACATGAGGATAATCAAAGGAGGGTTAGCATGCGTGAAAAGCAGTTCTATCGTGTTATTAAAAACAGACAATGAAAGGGGCTGAGCGGGAGAAGCACTGAGAATAAACAGAAGTATTTTCTTTTCCTGTTGTCTGGGGCTATGCAAGTTTAAAAAATTGACCAAGTGATTAGACCCTGTGACCACACAAAAAATTATTTCTGCCACTCTGCTTTTTTGCCCTAGAATGATTGAATTTTACCGCCATGTGGAGAGAGTACCAGGCATTTTCTTTTTTGTGCCTGTGTCGTTTTGAAAAGACAATAGCTTGGCTTTTTTTCAGAACTAAAAAAAATGTGCTTTAATTTGGATGAGTTCGATAATTTGCAAATATATAAAGCAGTGAAAACTCCTTATGACCACTTATGAAATGATATTATGGTTAACATTTTTGAAAGAAGATATGCCTGTCTCTATTCTTGGTTGTCTGTTTATTGACATGGTGTCTGAGTGAAAAGTGTTTTTTAGGTAGTTAAATGGATTTTGCCGACACAACTTCAAGTATCACCTTTGAATAAAGCTTCTGGCTGATTGCTCGCTTTTTTCCCTCTCGCTTTTCATGGAAAGGTTTTGGTATTGTGTAGACTCAATCTTTAACTTTCTGCTTATAGATTACTGAAATGTCCACATCCTTCAGGCACAACACTAGCAAATTCACAAGTATTGGAGCTTAGGAAAGGATTTGGGTTGTGAATTTCTATTCTGTTTGTTAAAAAAAAATCACGAATCAAAGAAGGCTTAAGGGTCAACACAGCTGTCTGGCCAGTCAAATCTTCTTTAAGGAAGTCAGGCTGTGTCAAGAGGAGAAGAAACAGTTGTTGTAAAGTACTTAACACAACAATGTCCCTTCCATTTCAGCCCTCCAGGTTTGGCGCGGTTTGGGCTGATTAGCCCAGGAGGGTCAGTTCTCTTCTCACAAAGCTATTTCTGCAAAGGGAAAATTGCAGGGATCAACTTGCCAGCTGTTAGCCAGAACCTAGAAGACTTCACAGAGGGATGTGAGCTACATTGTTCAGAGAGGTGCTGATGTTTCAGTGAAGGATTTTGATTTTAATTTTAAAATATTTTTGGAACCACAGATTTAGAAAATCGAGTTTCTTGTCCTCTTTAGCTCATGGCACGATATCAGTACTGGTCTGTGCTTAGCCCATCAATTGCTTGTTAGATTAATTTATTCCTTTTTAAAATTCCTTTTTTCTCTTCTCTATCCCCCATCCCAGTCATATTCTTCTTCCAATAAAATAGGGGTTTCATATATTTGATAATCTTAATGGTCTTAGTCTGCATGGTGGTGCCTATAGGAGAAAAAGGAGAGGGATTTTTGCGTGTAAAAAAAAAATTAGGCTCAGGACAAACTTGTGTATTCAGTAAGATTAGTAAGTAGGCTAGACAAGGAGAGGACAATGAGAAAAAGTCTCAGAGCCTGCCTTCAGGAGGCTTATAGCTCAGCAGTTTTTCTGTCTGTGTTGTCCTCACCATCAAGTATTCTCACAGTCTTTTTCCATTTAGAGTGCAGGACTAGGTATTGCACAGAAGCTCTCTGACCAGATATTTATCCTCCAGAGAGAATACAACTCAATTTTAGACAATAGTCTGAAGCAATTACAAAGAGCATTTTCCTCTTTAAAAAATACATTTGTAAAAATAGCTTTGCTCTTTTTTTTTTCCCTTGGTGGATCTCTGAAAAATGTGAGGCCCAAACAAAGAAAATGGGACAGAAATGAGGTGAAAGTTAAGTGGGAAGACAATGTTGATGGTAAATTATGAAGCACTTAATAAAAAATGAATATGCAGGCAGTGCCTTGGTTTCAAAAATTCATGAAATTCAAATGCTGTTTCTACACATTTAAATGAAAGAATATATAGGGAATGCACAGTTTTCAGTGACAATCATAAGCATAATATTAGCAAAGCAAGTTTATCAAATTTAGCCATCTTATGTGCATTTCTGGCTGTTGGGCAGTTTTGCATTTGACTTATTAGCTGTCTGTCTATGTGTTAGGCAACCAGTTAAAAAGTTAAAATTTCATTCTCTCAACTAGTTATCACACCTTCACAATGTCAAACACCAGGGTTCTCTAATTAAAAGAATAGAATTGACAGTGGCATCTTGCACACATAACTGTTCATCAGATTTCAGGATGTTTTATTATTTGTCTCATATACTGTGATGACAGTAGGAATAATTTATCTTCTGATCACCCCCCAAAAAACTAAGCATTTAAGGTGAGTGTAGAGCACTGATTTATTAATGTATGGAAATTAAGAACTGAAGGCTATCTTTGTTGTTTATGACATGTCAATGTGGAAAAATTGCTAGTTTCGTGGGATGACATTTACAGAATTGATGGAGCTATACCGTGTCATATAAAACATGAGGATACATAGGTGCAGATATTTTAAAAGTGACTTCAACTGTTTTCAACGTTTCTGAAAGTTAGCGAACAACCAATATATTTTTCCAGCCTATGGGACTTCTATTTATGTAACTGTTGTTCCCAATTTAACTGAGTCCTCTATGATCTGGTTAGTTTGGAGTTTTCCCTGAATTTGTTCCAAACAAATACTGCAGTTGGACTTCAGTCTGAGCTAGAAGAGACTGCTGAATAACGGGAATGTGGTAATAGAATAGATAATCAAGCCTTCTGGAAGGGATACCACAGTTAAATCAAGTTTTTATTGTTTCTTTCATGTGCCTGGCTCTGTGGGTCAGGCGGGGCCCTCTGCCCTCACATATGAAGTTTATCATGACCCCTTGGATTGCTCTGGACATCCTAGGAGCAGTGTGGGATAGTATTGCTGTCATCGGGGCTGTTCTCACAACATCATAACTCCCCACATGTCAGCAAATCACAGGCCTTGGGAAACCTTTCCTCAGAGAGCCAGTGGATGTTTTTTTCCCTTTCTTTTGGAGCAGACCAATTTTCCAAAGAAAGGGACCGAAAGGGGGAAAGTGGCTGTCACACTTAGAGCTTTCTCTGCATCTTTCTTTGGACCTGCTGATTGGCAGCCCCGCGGTGAAAACGACTTAGGTAATGGTATCTATTAGGATCAATAATGAACTAATTCTGCATTTTATCAAGGTAGTGGAGGAGGTGTGTGTGTGTGTGTGTGGTGTGTGTGTGTGTGTGTGTGTGTGTGTGTGTAGGAATTAGTTTGGTTTTATTACTGTGACGTTACTTGGAGATCAAAATTGGGCATGCAGTTACTCATGAAAGGAGCTCGCAGATGAAATTACAGAGGCAATTGTTACAGTTTTGCTTTACTTTATCTTTTGTTGGCCCCACTCCTGGCACAACAAAATTCAGGAATATAAAAATCAAACACAGCTAGGCAATAAACTGATGTCTGTGTTACATTGCAGGGGGCTTAGCTCGGCACAAGCACCATCCATGGGCTGTGGCTGTGTTTGTGCAGGCACTAATCTCTCTCTCTCTCTTTCTCTCTTTTTAATTTTAGAGGGTGATTGGAAACATTCCTTGCTCAGAGGTGTTTTCTCTTTTTATATGTATTGGTCCCTGGGTAAGACTTTCTTGGAATCTAAGGCTTAAAATTTTGAAATAAAATTAGGTGGCAGGAGTAGATATTAATAGTATTCTGGGAATTAAAATACTAGATAGGAACATTCCTTTTTAGAGTAGGCTTATGGGATTCTTTTGATCCTTACATAAATGGAACATATTTTTAAAAGTTATTTATTCAGTCTGGTTTTAAATAGTACATCTACCTGGCTAGGAAGTAGCTTTTGATGTTCAGACTTTAGTGACAATAACTTTCTTGATCATTCATTGTTCTCTTGCTTTCTGCTTTCATTTTTCCTATTTATAATGATTAATCAAAAGGCCATTACTGGTTTCAGGGAGGCCTCTTCATTACTGCTTTTTAATTCTGGGAAGGTTTTTGGAGATAGCCAGCAGGGACTTTTTCTCTAATGAGAACAATTCCAATTATTTCATTATCAGCTGATATTTATTTTATAGTCAAATAAATTATTTGGGTCATAGTGTTTAGAAGGGAGAAAATAGACAAGGGTTTAAAATACTCATGATCAGAAATTTACTAAAGCATTTTAGAATAAATGCATATTACAAAATGTCATTGTTGAATTTTATCAGATTCAAAATAACCAATACTGAATGTTATGATCTTGGTTATTAAGTACAGTTGTACAACACTGGAAAATGAATTATGAGGAAAAAATGCGATCACATCCCCAAGAGAAAGATTTAAAAATCATTTCTGCCCTAATTCTGAAATCTTACATCTACTTCAGTGTTTTTCAATTTTCTTTCTTCTTTTTAAACATTTTTTTTTCCTGATGTGGATTTGTAAATGCTCTTTCACATCTTCAGAGAGAAGTTCTTGTATAAGCCACTTGGAGGGTGAGATAGAGAGTTGGGGGCTGGATGGGGTGAGGTGTGTCTCTCCCGCCCTCTGCATGGAAGCAGAAAGGCTCCTGTGTGGTAGGGCCCAGCCCTATTTCCAACATGCCTGAGACTTCCTCTTAGGAATGCTCTATATGTTTCTCTTAAAAAAGTCTCTTAGGAACACTGGGACAGTCGCTGCCAGTGGCGTTTTCAGATTTGATTTGGGGAAGTTGGTAATTTTAAGAGCAAAATGTGGAAAATGTTCTGGAGCAAATATCAGAGAGGACAGAGAAAAGATGTCTTTTTCCCCTTCGGGCCCCTTCAGAAGGGCCTGTTTTCTGAAAGAGAGACTCTGGCTTGGTACCCCAAAGGATTAACATTTTCTCCTTAGTGTCCTTTGACTAGTGTGATATGAGGTTTTTTAGTCATTTTATCGCAACTAAACTTAGTTACGTTATCACTGACTAATGTCGCCCACAGCTTTGTGTCTCTTTGTCATATATCAAATAAAATCTGGTCAACCATCTTGCTGAAATCCAGCGAACACCCCCCCAAATGTCAAATTGTTATTTTAGTAAAGCACAATTATCTGTCTATATTTTTAACTAAGATGAAATTAATAAAATTGCTATGGCCCTGGTGTTAATTAACGGGAGGATTAGAGCTATATCGGCTAAAAAGGAGGTGTAAACACTGTAATCTTGCTACATGTTTGTTTTCACACTACTGAAAATAAATAAAATGAGACTTAGGATAGGGATTAAGTTTCTTTTTGCATTAGATGGCAGATGCAACTGGAATGCGGCAGAAACCCTGAAGTATTAGTGAAGACATTATGTAAGGAAGAAAACTGTGGTCCTACATTGGTTTCCTACCCTGTGGGTATACTTGGTCCCATCACAAATAGCCCCATCTGGGTAGTTATAAAAGGATTTTGGAAGCCTACCTCTGTGCTGTTCTTTACAGTGGTGAAACAAGGCAACCAGTCATCTGCAGAGCTTGTCGCCTTGCTGCCATGCACAGATTAACTAGAATTTAATGAAATGATTGCCAGATTCCCCATTATTGCACCATAATGTCATAACAACTAAAAATACAAAGTGGACCGTGCTTTTCCTAGTCCTCTAACTGAAGTCACATGAAAGAGTTTGCTCTCTTCCAGCCTTTCAAGATTCCAGTTTGGGGATCCTATTTTTGGATAACAGCAAATATGTCTGGCTTTTCTGACTCTCTGGGCCTCCAGTGTCTCCTCGCACCAATAGATCAATCTGTGTTTTATTATTATTGTTGTATAATAGAGTGATAGATTGATCGATCTGTCTCTGAGAGCTATCTGGGCACTATGGACTGGATTGCCTTATCCTACAGATCCAGTTAAACTCCATCTGTATTAAAAATATCTTAAGTGTCCAGCCTTGCTAGGAATGGACCATATGCTGTATCTAGACTTCACATCTGCCTCTGTCGCCTTCTCCCTCCCCTATACCCTGTGGAATTCTATTAACTTGACTCTTGCAAGCATCCATCAGATGTTCTTAAACTCCATTTCATCAACTGCCTCATTTTTTGTCCAAACTATTTTTGTGGACTGTTAACGCTCTTTTGATTTTCTAATTAGCCATTTATTTATTTAGTAGAGACAGAGTGTTGCTATGTTGCTCAGGCTGGTCTCGAACTCTTGACCTCAAAGCGATCCTCCCAGCTTAACCTCCCAAAGTGCAGGGATTATAGGCATGAGCTACTGCACCTGGCCTAATTAGCCTTTTAGATGCACAAATAATAGTCACGTGACCACTCAGTTGGGTGGGACTCAGTCAAATAGATGGTGAGTCGTGTAACTCTCAGGTTTGTATGACCCCATGACCATTACTCTTTGGGCAACCATTTAGGGGCCCCTAAAAGCGTTTTTGACTGTGCCTTGCACCTTAGTGGATTCTGGATTATGTCCTGCTACTACAGGTGGGTGTGTTTTGGTGGGTGAGAGAAGTACCTGAATATGATGCTGTCATCAATAAACCAGGAGAGAGTCATTTGTCCAGAAGCCTGGTTGGCATTCGGTGGGATGTAAACATATCACTCTTTCTCAACTCTTGGCTCCTTCTCTGTACATCACACTTCTCCGGCCTGGAAAGAAACATCCTACATCTCTTGAGCACCAGGTTCTACTGCTGCGATGAGAAGAGCTCTTTGGAGCAGCTTCCTCTCCTAATTCCATCCTGCACAGCAGCCATGCCTGGACTCACAATTCTGTTGCCTCCTCCCTATCAAGCCTCAGGAATCTTTAAAAGGACTTTTTGAAACAAAACAAAAAACACCCCCTCCTGAACTCCAGATTAGCCTCTTAAGCTCATTAAAGTTCCTTTAAATACCAAAATGTTGGGCTCCTGGGGACTATCCCCCCAAACCATATTTTCATTCTTAACATTGTTGTCATTCACTGTGCAGCAGATTAAGGCCAGCTCCCTCTGGACCCAGAAATAGGCCCCCTCTCTCTGCGGGAGGGTCCGAATATGTCTTTGTTTGAGCACCCGACAGCCTGAGCCTGAGTGGGAGCTGATGCCAGCTTGGCCGGGGGGCCCCAGCTCCAGGAGGGGAAGAGGTTGATGTCTCTCCTGAGAATGGGGCCCAGGAAAGGGAATGGGCATTTGAGAGGAGAAGGTGTGAGTTTTGCAGTTTCACAAGCTTGGCAGTCCTCGGGTCCTATCCCAGTCGTTGGAGAGAATCAGGAATAGGCAAGTGCTCTGATGGGTTGGATTTAAAGAGCTGTCCTGGCCCTAGAGAATCAGGGTGGCTTTAGGAGCCTTTGAGAAACACTAAAGCCTAGTTTCTGTGCATCCCCCAGGCATACCTGGTCCATCACAGTACAGTGGTGGATTTTTATGGACACACCTGCCTTTGCCTAACATTTCTTCCCTTATTTCAGCCTCCTTTCCAAAGAGCTTCCTTAACAACATCCCGCCTCCTCTCTGTCATTTCAGGCTTCCTTCTCTAAAGCTGGCTCTTGGGGAGAGCTTTCTGGTTTTGACAGTGGAACAAATCCTTTTAAACATAACCATCTAGAGCCTCCTTTCCTTCTCTTGGTTCCCTGCTCACTCTTTCTCCTCTTGCTCTTCCTCAAATTATGGCAGGGATTCCCGTTGTGCATGTGTTCTCTGGTAATGACAGCCACCATCTTCACAGCGATGCAGGTACAGCTCTTCAGAGACACAAACCAGTTGGCAGTGCCAGAAGGTAGACTCTGGAAACCCAGGAGGGAAGAACATCCCAGGAGACTCTACTCTGCCTCTTTTTGGCTGGAGTTTTGCTTGCAGTGTTCTTTCCCCTGGTGCTCTTTGCACCTTGAATTTCTGGATTTGACCTCAGCACTTGTTTTTCTAAGCCCCATTTTCAGAATCTCAGCTTGGCTATGCCTTCTTCCTCACCTCATGCTCTGAACCTATCTTGTGACCTTTTACGTTTCACATTACTTTGTGCTCAGGCTAGAGCTGGCTCTTACCTCGCTGCCAAATTGGGACGATGTTATGAAATAATTCACATTGGGATGCACAAGATAATGTTGTATTCCTCTGAAGATACTTTTTAACTGGAAGAGTGTTCAGTCAAATGAATGACTATCGTAGGGTAGAATTTTAGGCTCTAGATTGGAACCACTAGTGGAGGAGATATTTTGTGCAAAAAATGCTTTGTAGGAGCCTTCCCTGTTTATCTATATGGATGGCTGGCCAGTATTATGTGTCCATTTTTTTTCTTCTTGGTTTTATTTTTTTTATGCTTTGTCTTTGGTTGAGATCTTACATTTCAAAAACCCATGTTCATAGATGGAAGGGGATAGATAGGTGGGTATGAGTGGTTTGGACATGGCATAGCTCTCTCCATTACTGAAAAAATAATTTGAAACACATGTCTTATTGTCAACAGATGTCTGAGCCGTGGTTTCCTCATCTTCTATACAATAGAATGTAAGAATAATAACCTCATAAGGTTACTGAGAGAATTAAATAAGATAATGAACCTGAAAGGGCTTTTGGAAAAATATAGAGTACTCTACATGATGGGGCATTATTATTATTATTTATATATAAGCAAAAGCTTATACATAGTATTTGAAGCTGTGTATGATAAGCCAAGACAGCATAGTTGTTAAGAGCATAGACTCAGGAGCCAGAGTATCTGGGATCAAATCCTTGTCCTGCTGTTTCTTAGCTGTGTTACCACGGGCAAGGGTCTTACTTGCTCTGTGCCCATTTCTTCTCTCTAAAACAGGGATAGTAATAGTATCAACCTCAAATGTCACTTTTGTTTAATATTTGATATGCATGCAGATCAATGCTTGGCTCACAGAAAATGCTGTAAAATGATTCGTTGAAAAAAATGTATCCTTTTCAATTTTCGAAGAACCTTCACATATATTATCTCTACTGATCCTCACAACAGTGTTAAAAGTTAGATAAGGAGAGGTTTTTGGTTTTCTCCTCCTGCATTTTATAGCTGAGGATAAAGGCTCAGAGAAGTTAACAACTTGCCCAAGGTCACGCTGTTGGGGGAAGAGAGAAGCTGGGACGCTGTCCCCAGCCTCTAACTCCTGGTCCAATGGCCTTTCCACTAAATCACACCATCTGCTGCCTGAATTCTGGTGTTCACACCCCAGTGAGATCACAATTCTCAGTTTGTCCTGTTGAACCAGCTCTTGGAAAACAAGTCCCCACCTGCTAGATACTTGAGCTTTGAGGCAGCCTCCTGATGGTCAGCTGTTTATAGTATTCTGTGGTTTTAAAGGAAGTTTTTAGGATTTGGGGATTGACTCTGTGTGTGTATGAGAAATCGGCTTATGTACAATCATTGCTCTTGTTTGTCAAACTCCTCCACACCCACAAAGCTGTCCTAGACCATCCTTTCCTATCCCACAACATCCACATTGGTCTCTATTGCCCCTCTAGCATATAGCGTAGCTGTTCTTCCCCCCAGCCCCCAGAAGGAGGACAAAAAGTCAGGATTTGCTTTCTCTCCAGCTCCAAGGATTTGCTATTGGTGACTTTTGTCCTGGGGCTTGTCTGTACATTTGGCAGCAGAACTGTTGAATATCAGATCCAGAGCTTCCAGCACAACTTCCATTGGGACCAGCCAGCAGCTGTCCATCCATTCCTTGCATAGCCCCTTTCCAAGTTTTCTTCTGAACTGTGTTGTATTTTCAAACAAGTCTCAGCCTTAGCTAGAAAAGATCCCACTGTGCCCCCAATGGAGGCTGATTTCCAGAACTTTTGACATCTTTCTTGTTTGTTACTTGGCCTGGCTGGATCAAAAAGTGATAATGGAATCTCAGTTTTTAAGGAAATTGAGTATTTCTGTATTGTATTATTTCTCTTACCATTGCTGAGATTTATTCTCTTAAAACTAGCTCTAGTTCATTCTGGAGAGATGAAATATATTTCTGAATTTAATCTTTGTAAACTGGTGTTTAATGAAACTAGAGATTTCAGCTAACACGTGAGCAACTGGAATGCACTTTACCTAGTTGCATGTGGAATTTTCTAATTTAGAGTTAAATAGACTCTTATAAATAGTTGGTTTATTAATCAAATCATTTATTCATTTAATCATCAAACATCCTTATTAAATTTCTGTATGTGTCAGGTATGTAAAAATGAATAAAACACTAATGCACTAAAGGTCTAGCAAAGACCGTTTAGACATGTAAATTAAGCAGATGCTTGAAAAAGAGTAACATTATTATTATTATAATTTTTTGAGATGGAGTCTTACTCTATTGCCCAGGCTGGAGTGCAATGGTGCGATCTCAGCTCACTGCAACCTCTGCCTCCCAGGTTCAAGTGATTCTCCTGCCTCAGCCTCCTGAGTAGCTGGGATTACAGGTGTGTGCCACCATGCCTGGCTATTTTTCATATTTTTAGTATAGATGGTGTTTCATTATGTAGGTCAGCCTGGTTGGTCTTGAACTCTTGACCTTGTGATCTGCCAACCTTGGGCTCCCAAAGTGCTGGTATTACAGGTGTGAGCCACTGTACCTGACAACATTATTTTAAGAAAGGCATGGCCACAGGCATAGAGAACCATGTAATCTAAATTCCTTCGTTCTGTATGACCATGTGCTATTCATCATCTTCAAAGCGCTCATTAAAACTTGACTATATATATATGTGTATGTGTGTGTGTGTGTGTATATATATATATATATATATTCCAATAAAGCAACTATATGTGTATGGTCTGTATGTCACTATACCATAAGCTCTATTAAGGAAAACACTTCTAGTTTTGGTTTTGCTTTATAATCCCTTCATCTCTATAATCTTGCATACTATTCAGCAAATACATGTTGGTTGAATAGATAAATTAATCACGTGACTTGCTTGGGGTTGTTTAAAAAGCTTCATGGAAAAGGTGACATGTTAACTGGCTCTTGGAGGATGAGTGGGAATGTAGGAAAAGGGGAGAGGATGGGAGAATTTCCAGGTGGAGGAAGAAACATGTACAAATGGATGGAGTTCTGAAAAGCAAGTGTGCTAGTTGCTGTAGTCACTGTTCATGGGCATGGTGGTGTCACAATGTCAAGTGGATTTATGGAATGGTTGGTTGTGGACTGCAAAATCATGCCAAGTGGCTAGGAGTGTTGTGTAGCATGCAAAGAAATTTCAGTTTCATCCTGTGATTAGTAGGCAGCCAGCAGAGATTTCTAAGCATGGAATATTGTGGCCATACTTATTTTCTGGAAAGGTAATTCTGGTGGCAAACTGGGGCACTGTTAGGAGCCTGGGTAGAGACTGGCAGAGACCACTTAGACAGTTGTTGCTATAGCCTAGACAAGAGATAATAAAGATATAAATTAAGGTAAGACATTGGGAATGAAGAGAACAAACATAACCAAGAAAATATTCCTGACAGAGGGTAAGTTGAACTTCGTGACTTTTAACTGAGGAAAGGGGTGATAAAGAGAGATTTGAAGATGATCCGGAAGGGACAAGGTGGACTGTCATGTCAGTACCTGATAGAGGGACTTTAAGAAGTGAGCAGGAGACAGGCAGAAGCGGATAATGACAGTGACTATGAACATCCTATGCTAAGTTACTGGCGAGACAGTCAGGTGGAGATGTCCAGGAGGCAGATGTGAGAGTTCTGGAAACTAGTCAGGGCACAAAGTTTTGGGATACATTGTCATATAAATGTGAGAAGAGGACAATGCCCAAGGGTGTACTACATGAAAAGAGAGCCTAGGAGGACTCTGTGGGGAGCACCAGAATTCAAAGAGCTTTGGGAGAATCTGTAATGAGATGACACAGAGGCAGGGAGAACACCAGAGTGAGCGGAGTTCTGGAAGATAGGGCAGTAGTAGGGAATTTCAAGAAGTAGGGCTGCCTGTTTGCCCTTATCAAGAGCAGTTCTGGCCAGGTGCAGTGGCTCATGCCTGTAATCCCAGCACTTTGGGAGGCTGAGATGGGTAGGTCACTTGAGTCCAGGAGTTTGAGACAAGCTTGGGCAATGTAGTGAGACCTCATCTCTAAAAAAACAAAAATAGCCAGATGTGGTGGCCCGTATCTGTGGTCCCAGCTACTTGGGATGCTGAGGTGGGAGAATGGCTAGAGCTCAGGAGATCGAGGCTGTGATGAGCCATCGTACTCCATCACCACTGCCCTCCAGCTTGGGCAACAGAGCAAGACCCTGTCTCAAAAAACCAAACAAACTAGGTTTGCTAGAGGCATAGAGGGGACAGGACAGCATTTTATACCATATAAAGGTTATACAGTAAAAAGAAGTTGGAAAAATAGGGGGAGTGATGTGGCCACTCTTTCAAGAAGATGGGTAGTGAAAAAAAAGATGAGGGGAAAAGATAGCCCTTGGGGTAGAGATAGAATGAAGCAAAGGTGCTTTAGGATGAGGTAGTTTTGAACCTGCTTGATGGCTAAGGTGAGTTTAGCCAGGGAAGGAAGGAAGTTGAAGATCTAGGAGGGAGAGCATTTATTTGATAGAGGAGAAGCCTGGGGAAGGGTCAGGGACACATCTGGGGCACAGGTTCTGCCCCTGCTTTGCTCCTTCCCAACCATCCCTTCCCTTTGTTCTTTTGTGCATTTCCCTGTGGATTGGTTGGAACCGATCACTGCAGGGCAGAGGCTGGCAGAGGCGGGTCTGCTTTCCTTCACTCCTCAAGGCCTCTCAGTAGGTGAGAGCTTCCCATAGAGCTGCTTTGCCAATGCCTCCCTGGTTATGGGCCTGGGAATGGCACTAAAGTGAGGCTCCCATCGATCTCCTTCTTCTTCAGATAACCACTCATCTCAGTGCGAAGCTCACTTGCCTGACTTCTTTTTGCTTTTGCTCCTGATCCATGCAGAACTCTATTGCATGTTGTCCGAAGTACACCTCCACACGGCTGTGCCTGTGGGCATGCCTGTCAGTTGAAGAGCTTTTGCTTTCTGTGATACTTGGGAGGACTCTCAAAACAAGGGAGTTCAGGGTATGGGTACCGTCTTCCTTGTTGACCAGACTGTAGTAACGCAGTCTGTACCCAGCTATTACTGTTTTGTAGTGTTATCCACTTGGCTGATTCATACATTTCCTTCCCCAGACTGGAGAGTAGGGTGACTAGTGGGTAAAATTGGGTTTTCAGAATCTTTGAGCTTTAATTCTGTCTTTGCCTCTGCTTTGGCTGGGTGGGCCTGGGCAAATCATTGAACCTCTTTGAGATGATCCCATTTAATTGCAGTGCCTTTACCTTGAGCTCTCTGAGGTGTGGAACATGCTCACAAACTGCCCGATGTGTGCAGTGGTGGAGTTAATTGTTTTGGCAGGAAGAGGGAGAACAGTGTGTGGTTAGGTGGGAATACTTTCCTCGGTCCAGGGCTGTCATATCCATGTAGCTATAGAAAAGAAACAGTGACAAGGTCATAAGTGGCCAGACCTCTGAGCTTTGAACGGAATTAAACTGAACTTGGTTCTACAAAGGAAGCCAAATATTTTCCAATGGCTCTGCTTCTGTGGGCAGTAAATTCAGTGGAAAATATATTAGTGATGGGTTATTTGATATCATAGACATCCAACTGATTCATGGAATGGATTTTTCTACTTGTCAACTGTTTGTTAGGCCTTAGTTTGGACTGAGCTCAATAGGGCTAGAAGGGAGACTTGGGTAGAGAACTGTAATACAAATTGCAATACTTAATGATGTATTATTTTTCAATTTCCTTGTTGACAGTTAAAGAGCAAGGGCCGAATGAAATGCACTCTTTTAAATGGCAACATGGACACAGTGGGATTGTTGGAAAGCCATTAGTAGCCAAACCTAGTTAATATCAGCTCAGGTAAATGCTCTCCATCACTGGCCCCTTTCCCCCAACTTAATTATTAAAGGATTAAAGGACTTTCCTGATGAACTCCCTTAAAAGTTTAATGATGTGCAGTATTGCAGAGGTCAGACTGCTACGATGAAGTGATTTCAGCTTTGCCCTGACATTGCTGGCTAATCAGAGAGAAAGAAGGTTCTGAAGCTCACATTACCTGTAATGTGGTAAGACCCACCATCAGTAGAGTCACTTGCTGTGGAATCCAGGGGAGCTCATGTTCCTGACTTTTACCAGATTGTGCTAATTTCTGGAGACAACACGGAGGGAGAACATGTTCTGCTGGTAGCCTTCCAATCAGTGTGGCAACTGTCCAGATAGTACTTATTTGTTCTTAGGATTCAATAGTGTTTTTAAGGGATGCTAATGGAAAAAGATGTATCTCAGACCTTGGTTTGATGTTTAATTGTGCATAAGGGGTGAATCAGTCCTCAATGGCTGCTGGCAACCATCTTGAACATGGAACATACACTTTGAGTTGCTGTTTTTGGGGCGGTACACACACACACACACACACACATACACACACACACACACACACGCATACGCTCTGTCCGCTAATATAATTGATGATATGCCTATGTGGGGTCAGTGGACAAGGTCAAAGCTGTAGCCTCTGGGAACCAAAACTGAGTCAACTCCCCTTGGTGTCTTTGGGGACCCAACTTATATCCTTAGACTCAGGAGCACCAAGAGGTAAATAATAGAGCTGACCAGCCACAAGCAAGCTATTTTAAAATCCAAGGACATCAGTACACAGTGAGTGCTCTGGAAATGCAGGGCTGCTGTGGGGAATGCAGTCAGGGGTGAAGATGGCACTTCTGGATGAGTGGCATCTGTCTTACCAAGTCTCCGTGGCAAGGGACAATGGACGTCATGAGAGCCTTATTAGTGAGTCACTTAGCATTGAGAAGCCCCAGATTTCGAGGATCATTTCTAATTTTAAAGCCCTTTGGGTATAGGATCTACTATTTGTTCTTTGTCTTGTAAAACCCATTTCTATTTGGTTGTTTTAGAGTCGCAGTTCAGATTATTATCATCTTTCATGCATGGTTGCTTTTCAATTTTCCTTCAAAAGGTGACTCCATTGTGACTCAGTATCTTTTCTCTATGCTCTGAAATTCGCATTTAATTAAAGATATTGTTATGTTTAGAACAAGATTTTAGAATTGTGGTCTTAACCCTCAGTTTCAGCTTGAAAAATAAATTTTAATTAATTTATTTTGTCTACTAATACTTATTGAGCAACTACTATGTAGGAGGCATTGTTACAGTTACTTGGGATACAGCAGTGGATTATATTCTAGAAGGAAAGCAAATAAGCAAAATGTATATTTCTCCAGATACCTGGAAGTTTGACTCCTCCCTCATGTGTGTACTAAATGTTCATATTCTCCTACTCTGACCACCTATTTAATCTTGCAACCCACTCCTACTCTCCCCGTCTTCCCACAATGTCTGCATAGTTTCTCTTTTCCCAGACCACTGAGTATCTTCCAGAATATGCTGTAGTTTATTTATTTAGTATTTAAATCTATTGTTTGTTCCCCCCATCAAATTGTAATCTCCATGAATGCGAGAATTACTGTTTTGCTCACAAGTCTGATGCCTGGAATAGGAGAGACATTAGGTCGTTGATGAAGGTCTGGAGTAATTGAATGCGAGAGTGAATGAAACTGAGGGCAGAGGATGATTCCAAGATATTCCCCCTGAGCTGCGTGTGTGGTGATGCCCTGTGCTGAGATACCAACGATGTAGGTGGAGGGGTTGGAGTAGGGGTGTGGAGCAGCAAAGCTTTTCTTGGATGTGGACAAATAATATTCTGCTTCTTAGCACCATTATTTTATTTCTTAAAAACATGGCCGGGCGCGGTGGCTCACGCCTGTAATCCCAGCACTTTGGGAGGCCAAGGTGGGCAGATCATGAGGTCAAGCGATGGAGACCAACCTGGCCAACATGGTGAAACCCCGTCTCTACTAAAAATACAAAAGTAATTAGCTGGGCATGGTGGTGCGCACCTGTAATCCCAGCTCCTCGGGAGGCTGAGGCAGGAGAATTGCTTGAACTCAGGAGGCGGAGGTTGCAGTGAGCTGAGAGATTGCACCACTGCACTCCAGTCTGGTGCTTGGCTACAGAATGAGACTCGGTCTCAAAAAAAAAAAAAAAAATCCTCAGAGACCAAAAAGGAAGGGGAAGTGTAAAGAGGCAAGCAGGTGAAAAATCCAGTGATCCTGATATTTGCTGGCTCTCTTTGAAAAGCATGCCTGTTTGCTTCTGTTTCTGGGGAATAGGGTCCCTAGGTTTGATTAGTTATTGGAAGTGCTCTATGATCCTGAAATGATTAAAGCTTAGTGATCTGGAAGAAAGGAAAAGCATTAAGTATTAGGCACATTCTAACAAGGAAATAACATTGTGAGAATGAAGGACAGGCAGATGCATAGAGACCCCCCAGCCCCAACCCCTACCCTGCCCCCGACAACAGGGACATGGGTTCAAATCTCAGCTCTGTTAACCTCTGAGGAATCTCTATCCTTATTTCTAAAAGGCAGGCACTATCTCTTTACATGTGTTTCAGGGATTAGAGATTATGTATGTTACGAAGCATTTAGTAGAGACCCTCGGTAAGTGGGAACTAATTATACTAATCATTTACTTGGCAATGTTTAGCAATGCCAACCAGTTGTAGAGTAGGCACACACGGGCAATTTTATTCTCCTACCAGTGGTTTGTTTCTTTCAGTACCTTTAAACCTTAGCATAACTTTTTCTAAGAATTCTCAGTGGATATACCTAATATTTTAAAAGGATGTAAAAGCTGACAGATTGCCTCGTAAGGTATAAACATACAGCAGATTCAAGAAAGAAAAATCAAGAAGAAATACTTGGTTTAAGAACAGGAGCTTCAAATAGAAGATAAAATATACTTATCCTTCTTGGTTTATACAAACTGACTGATGAACTGAAACTGTGGTCATCCAGTATTTATTTGTGACATTAATCCCAAACTGAAAAATAATTAGCAAATTTGTTAAGGAGGCTTATGTTTACCTTTCTTTGCTAATTGTGATCATTTGTTGGTAACTGCATGTTGAACTGTGTTCCACTGACTTGGTTATAGCTGTCAGGAGGGAAATAATGTACCTGAATTTCACAAATGTGTGTGAACTTTACATGTCTTGTATTTAAGAGAGGCTCACCCTCTCAGAAGGTATGCATAATGACAAGACTTACTGAGTTATTGATTATCCTTTATAAGCAAGACCACAAAATGCTCCCTAATCAATTTGTTAATATTAATTTAGTGAATGGACATACACTCAAATTTTCAAATGTATCTTTAACAATTAATTTATGCATGCATTATGTATTTTCACTTTTATAAGAGTTTAAAGTCTTTGAATTTTTATTTTTGAAGGAAATCATAATACAGTTTCTCTCGACTCTTTTAAGAAGGTAGCATGCAATATTAAAAGCTTAAAAGACAGGAAGGTCATATTTTAAGCAAACAACACAAATTATTTCTAATTTATAATCCTATTTTCTGTCTTTCCATTTCAGAACCCAAACTAATTTACGGAGAAATATTTTCTTCCAAATTTGAATGTACAGTAAACCTCTTAACAAAGGGGTGGTGTTACAGTAACATAATTCAAGGAAAAAAAAAATTCAGTACTCGTGGGAAGAATTACTGCATCAGGGAATGCTCTAGAATGAGAGTTTCCTCCCTGGCCAGCCTTGCAAGGTGACTCTAGAGCTCCTGAGACTGCCTGAGGTGGGCTATAGCTCCCAGGTACAGTGGCCAGGGGCTGGGCATTCCTGGAGGGCTTCTGTCTTTCTCTCAGCAGATCAAGAGGCTGGTGTTGGGTCCCTGAGAGAGACCTCTTCCCTTAGCTTGTTGCACTAATGCCTCTTCAGTTATAGACTTGCTGGGTGTAAAGAAGAGTGAAGTTCCTCTCACTTCCTTTCATGTCCGGGACAACATTAGCATAAAAAGAGTTTCATTTAAGCCACATGGCACAGTACTTAGCTTTCCTCATAATTAATCATGAGATTATTTATGTTTAGTTTTGAAATAATGGCAGGGTATGTGAGAGTCAGACCTGGTTTGAAACTTGTCGTTTATTAGTTGTGTGACCTTGGATGGGTATTTGATATCTCTAGGCCTCAGTTTCTTCACATTTAAAGTTAGGATGAGATATAAACCAAGCTTGAAAGAATGTTTTGAGTTTTAAATGAGATGATGAATGTAAGTAACTTAAAACTTACTGTTATTAAGTTGATGATGAGCTAAAACTTAACTCATCATTATCATCGTCGGCATTATGGAATTGGAGACAGCTGTGATTGTATTGCTAGAATAGTCTGTCTATTTATTTTTGCTTGTGCCTTTTCAACTGAATTGCAAGCTGGTTAGTTGATCTGTTGAGCAATCCATTGATTGTTTTGCTCATATCATTTGTGGGTCGGTTGGCAGTCTCATGTAAATGACTCATACTAACTCAGTCTTGGGTTAGTGGTGCAGCTGTTTTGTGTGTCTTGACCCAGAGCTCTCTGTGTGAGTCCATTTATCAATCATTAGGTACTCTTCACCTGTGTCTTTGCCGGTCACTGTGTTTACTTTTCCTTACCTTTCCTTTCCTTAGCTTGGTTCTCATTTGACAACCACCTGTGACATATATTGATCAGTATGTTCCACGTGGCATTCTAATCAATATATGTCTCAGGTGGTTGTCAAATGAGACACTCCATGCAAAGGTGCTTCAAATCTGTAGAAAGCCATAAAGCTGTGAGTTTTTATGAATATTTAAGATTCATAGACAATTTCCATAAGGGATATTAGAAAACACCTCATCTAACTGCTTCTTTTTAGAACAAGAAGCCCAAGATCCAGGGAAGTCATCATTATTATTGAACCTGGTGTTTTCATTGTGTGTGTGTGCGTGTTTGTGTGTGTGCGTGTGTATGTGTATAAACAGTGTCCTTGGGCTTCAAGAACTATAAAATATTTTGGAGGGTGAAGATGTATAAAAATGAAACATGTAGAGAACAAATGATTTTATCATTTAGAGAAAAACTGTGTGGAAGAGACAGTGAATGCAATGGGAAATTTTAAAAAAATTTAAATTCAAATTTAAAAGTGGGAGATTGACGCTGTTCAAAACTTGGAGTATCAGCATGAGAAAAATGGCCTTGAGTGAATCCCTGAAGGATAAAAAGTAAAGGTAGAGAAGAAAAGGAAGGCAGTCCAGGCAAAGAGGTCAGAATAAAGGTGTAGCGAGTCTAGGAAAACAGACACTGTATCATGTAATTATCGCCATAATCTCATTGGAGATCATGAAACTGAGGCTCCAAGAGGCTAAGTGATGGTCCCAATGCAGCATGGTTTCTAAGTGGCATAGATGGAAGTGAGGCTCAGGTTTTCTAGTGGCAAGTCCAGTGCTCTTTGCACTGTGTCACAGCTGCTTTCTGTGTAAGACAAAGCCCTGGAGATACTGTCTGCTTCATTCACCAGGCTGTGTGGAAAGGTTATGCCAACTCTTTCCATAAAAATTTAAATGCAAAAAGCTCTAAGACAGTTCTGTTGCTGAGATGATAGGTTTGAGTCACAGTCTAAGAATAAGTGGAGTGATTTTTCTGAATACAATTACCCCAAAACTCCATCTTATTACTTGATAGAATGAATATTTTTGAGAAACAAAATAAGCAATGGTGGATGCGTTTGCTTGATAAATTTTTTTTTCCACAATTTCTTCTGGGTCTCGGCACATATTAGCTTGACTGTTAATTATTGTTATTGTATCCTGAGCATAAAAATGTTTATACATTATATACCTATGTGTATACATATGCACATACTCATATACATGTGAAATCATTGGACTTTAGAAATGGAAAGTACTTTGTATATTATGCATAGTATAATAGTTAAAAATAGGAAATGAATTGCCTTATTCCTAATCTTTGTTTTTAAAAGTACATCTCCTGTAGACACTAGATAGCTGAGTCTTTTTATTATTTTAAAGACACAGTCTAGATGTGTTGCCCAGGCTGGAGTGCAGCGGTGCGATCTTGGTTCAATGCAACCCCCGTCTCCTGGGTTTAAGTGATTGTCCTGCCTCAGCCTCCTGAATAGCTGGGATTATAGGTGCCTACCACCATACCCAGCTAATTTTTGTATTTTTAGTAGAGATGGGGTTTCACTGTGTCGGCAAGGCTGTTCTCGAACTCCTGACCTGGTGATCCGCCTGCCTCAGCCTCCCAAAGCTCTGGGATTCCAAGCATGAGCCACTGCACCTCATTGAGTCTTTTTTTTTTTTAATCCATTCTGACAACCTCTTTCTTTTAAATCAAGTGTCTAGTTCATTAACATTTAATGTAATCATTGATACAGTGAAAGCAAGGTCTACTATTTTGCTATTTACTTTCTATTTATGCACTCTGTTTTTTGTTCTCTGTTCCTCCTTTCATGCCTTCTTTTGGTTTACAGAATTTCTAAATAATTTTATTTTAATTTACTTATTTTTTTAACCTATACCTCTTTACATTATTAATTTTTTAGTGGTTGTTCCCAGGATTACAATATATCTCCCTAAAAATTCACAATATACTTAGAGTTAATATTGCACATAACATGTAAGGGCCTTCAAACTATACACATCTGTTTACGCTCTTCCTCTATTCCTTTTGCTGTAGTTATCAGACTTTCTCCCCCTGTGTTCTTATTTATCTATTTATTTTTATTTTATTTTATTTTTTCAAGACTGAGTCTCACTCTCTTGCCTAGGCTAGATTGCAGTGGCACAGTTTCGGCTCACTGCAACTTCTACCTCCTGGGTTCAAGCTAGTCTCATGCATCAGCCTCCTGAATAGCTGGGATTACAGGCACCCACCACATGCCCGGCTAATTTTTGTATTTTTAGTAGACACAGGGTTTTGCCATGTTGCCCAAGCTGATCTCAAATTCCTGGGTTCAAGGGATCCACCCACTTTGGCCTCCCAAAGTGCTGGGATTACAAGTATGAGCCACTGCTCCCAGCCTCGCCTTGTGTTCTTTAAATTAGATAATTTCTATTGACCTATCCTTAAGTTCATAACCTTTTTTGTCATTTCCAATCTACTCTTAAGCTATTCTGGTGATTTTTTTTACTTCAGATATTGCAACATTTGCTCATTTTAATTTAAATGAATGAAAAAGATTTCTTTAGTTACATGCCACATTGCCAGTGCTTAGTAACTACGTGTGACTAGTGACACTAATGGAACAGCAAAGGTACAAAACTTTTCCATTGCTGCAGAAAGTTGTATTGGACAGTGTTGCTATTGAATTTTATTTGATTTTTTATAGTTTGTATTTCTCTGATGATATTTCCTATCATTCCTTCTTTTGAATATATTTTTCTTTACATGTTCTTCATATTTTCTTTATACGCTTCAGCGTCATTTTATTAGATGCTTTAAAATCCTTGTCAGCTAATTCCAGCATCTAGGTCACCTGAGGGTTGGCCTCTGTTGATTATCCTTCCTCTTGAGTATGGGCCATGTTAATAATTTTAGATTGTATTCTGGACATGATGCATTATCAATAACCTGAATTGTTTATTCAAAGAATACTTATATCTTATTTTTGAAAATTTCCAGTAGGCAGATCACTTGGTTGAACTCAAGTTGTAAACTTTCTTCCCTGTGCTGAGCTATAGGGAAAGAATCTACAGGGGATCTCAGTTCAGTTCTTTCATCCTGAATTAGGCTACTTGGAGTCTACCCAGTATGTGTGTAGGTCAGGGCTCAGCTGGACATTTGGATAAAGCTATGTAGAGAATGTGGAGCTCCTCCTCTTTGTGTCTTTCCAGGTTTATTCCCTCACTTTCTAGCCTCTGTGTTTGCCCTAGATTTGGGCCTCCGGTTCTTCTAGTCAGTAAGACTGTGGGTTTTACATCTGAGTTTCTTAGTTACCCTGCCTGACTAAAGGTTGTAAGAACAGGAAATCTAGTTCCAGTCCCTTCTTCCCTGTGATGACTCCCTTTCAATATCTGCCTACGTTTGGTCCATTGTCTGCTATCTTCACATAGTTGTTTTCTGTATTTTGTCTACAGTTTGTAATTATCCAGGGGAGGTTGGTCTAGCAGCTACTCAGCCATTATTGGAAGAGGAAACTTGTTTCAGATTTTTGTCTTTTATTGGTTTATTTTTGAGACAGAGCCTTGCTCTGTTGCCTAGGCTGGAGTGCAGTGGCATGATCTTGGCTCACCGCAGCCTTAACCTCCTGGGTTCAACCAATCCTGCTGCCTGAGCCTCCTAAGTAGCTGGGACTACAGGCATGTGCCATCATGTTCAGCTAACTTTTAAATTTTCTGTAGAGACAGGATCTCTCCATGTTGCCCAGACTGGTGTCGAACTCCTGGGCTCAAGGGAACCTCCAGCCTCTGCCTCCCAAAGTGCTCGGTTACAGGCATGAGCCACCATGCCTGGCCTCACATCTGACTCAGCCATTTATGTGACCTTGTTGCTAACCTCTTATGCCTTAGTTTCATTATATGTGAAAAGAGAATAATAATACCTGCTTTACAATATTGTTGGGAAGATTAAGTAAGTGCAATTATATAAAACACTGAGTTATTTCTGGTACAGATTAATTGCCCCATGTTAGTTGTTGTTAACAGTATGTAAGTTCAGTCTTCTCCTTTTGCATATGAGGAAGTCACATGTCACATTGCTAGTGAGTGACAGAGCCAGCACTGGAACCCTGATTCCCAGCTGGGCCACACAGAGAGTCCATAGACATACTCAAGCAATGTGTTAGTCTTGGAGATAGCCATTTGACTAACAAAACATCTTTGATTGTTTGATGTGCTGTAGCACTATACATTATTTTATACTTCCACAATTTTTTATTTTTTGAGAGGTGAGTGAATAGACAGTTTGATAGGTTTTACTAATAACACCTTTTTCTGTCAGACTTCACCAAAATTTTCTGTTGCCTCTGATATTTTTAACTGTTTATTCACCCATATCACTGTAAGGCTTTTTTTTGCAGTGGCAGGGGTGGGAGAGTTGCATGTGAGTACTTACTGCCTTTTGCCTTCAGCTCCATTGTTCTGTTCTCTTTTTCCACTTAGTGGGAATGTTCAATTTTACCCCTTTACTCCATGAATGAATTCGCCTTCTTAGACCCTGTCATTCTGGTTGACCCTCACTGAATGGCCTTTGGTTTGCTGACATGTTTTGGGAACAGAGAGACCTTGTCTTGCTTGGAGATCAAGCAGTGTATTTGCACATCTCCTCTGCGTGGGAGACTGATATGGTTTGGCTCTGTGTCCCCACCCAAATCTCATCTTGAATTATAATCCCCATGATCCCCATGTGTCGAGGGCGAGACCTGGTGGGAGGTGACTGGATCGTGGGAGTGGTTTCCCCATGCTGTTCTCATGATAGTGAGTTCTCACAAGATCTGATGGTTTTATAAGTGTTTGACAGTTCCTCCCACACATGCTCTCTTTCTCTTGCCTGCCGCCATGTAAGACATGCCTGTTTCCCTTTCTGCCATGATTGTAAGTGTTCTGAGGCCTTCCCAGCCATGCAGAACTGTGAGTCAATTAAACCTCTTGTTTTAAAATAAATTGCACAGTCTCGGGGAAGTTGTTTATAGCAATGTGAAAATGAACAGAGACTTCTCTGATTCTCAGCTTGGGGCTCTCATTTGTCATGGGGGAGGTATGCCCTGATGCACATTGGTATCATCATGAGCATCATTTTGCATTTTGAGATTTCTGCCCCAGAGAGGTAAATTGCTTCATTTTTCCTGACAATTGCACTATGAGCTGAGATTATTTCTGGAAGCCATGTTCGTTCCATGTGGGATAAGATCTTGAGATAAGACAAGAAACACAAAGAGGTAAGATGTGAATAGGGGATGCAGTTGCCTTTGTTATGCAGGAGGAAACCTAGAACTCACTGAAAAACTAAGGTCTGCTTCATGTTTTATTCTAGTTGTGCCTCTGTGAATATGACTGAATTGGATGGGGCTGAATCTGTCTGTTGGTCCACCTCTCCGAGTCTCACTCATGTTTCTGTGCCTCCAGCAGGATACCAGGCCTCACTGGCACAGGTGCATTGTAAATATGGCCCTGTTGGGTGGATCACATAGCTCAGTCTTTGTTGGGTTTCTGGCCAGATACTGGGACAGAGTTGCAAGTAGGTGGGATTGCTGCAGAGGTTAAACCGAAAGCTTGCTTCCAGACTGGAGGGTCTGTATCAGGCCCGCTTGTACCTGCTTGTTAATTTACACACTGTGGACATAGCACTGTGGGACAGTCTCCTCCCCAGCAACAGAAGTACAACTTCCTGTGATCTGTTTATGTCACATGCTAACAGGTTGTTACTGGAGCTAAAATCTAGATGAGTGAACACTGTGACCTCAACACAGATCACAAAACAGATATTTGGCCTGTGGGCAACTGACCAGAATCCACAGGTTGCTGTGTTAAAACAGTAAGAAAGAAATAAACAAGGGTGCAGGTTGGTGTTTTTGTTCATGTTATTCTTTTTCTCCTAGCTTGTGCTGTATGCTCTCCTTAGCTCTCCCTCTACTCTCATTGTTCTTACTTTCCCCGCTAGTCTCAGCCCTAGAGGCAGAGTGAAGTGATGCAACGACCTCGTTTCCACATTAGACAGAAATACTTTTCCATTCAAGTTCCTTGCTGGACTCTCTAAGTCGAGGTGGTGGCTGTCACAGCTTTGCCCTCTCCCAGCCTTTGAGAACTCTTTGGTAAAGGCCTCTTAGTGAGAAGGATTTACAATGGAGACAATGCTGCTTTCACAGCGTTTAATTACACTTGACTCCCTCTGAGGCTTCCCGCTGGCAGCAGCTACCTTCTTGAAGAGGGACTGGATTTGGGCTGTGAGCAGTGTGGGAGGCCCTCTCTTCCTGGCTGGGCGGTGTGTCCAGACCCAAGTGGCTCCTACAGTCCAGCTTCACTTCATTTCCTAGTGGTGGAGTACTGTAGGGTGAGAAAGCTGAGGCTGTCTGTGGCGGGGGGTGATTCAGAACAGAGGAGGAATGGCTGCCCTGGTATCTGTGTCCTTTCTGGATGGGTTCTGGGGTAGGATCTGGAGATCAAGACTCAGCTCCAGGATTTGGCATTGGCTTCTGGTGTTTCTGTACGCTCAGAGGGTCATCTTCAGTAGCTCTTCCTCTAAGGCTCAGCTTTGTTGGGCTCAGGATGACCTGGAGCTCTTTCTGGGTGTCTGTATCTACTGCAGTAGTCCTTTGAAACATGGCCGGGGCCTGTACTTGGTTGTATGTGCACAGGTAGAGTTAGCTCACTGTTTGGGTTGCGCCTGGCTTTCTTCTCTCCTTGGAGTACTGCTGCTTCCTTTTTTTGGTCCCTCTGTGGTCCTTTCCCACAGTCCTTTCCTTGTATCTCTTTTGCCTACCTTCTTCCAACCAATGACCTTGTCCACTCTCCCAGTTTCAGCTGGTATCTCAAGAGGGCGACTTCTGGATCTCAAACCTACCAAATCATCTGTACTGTAGTCTCTAGATGCATGTTTTCAGCTGCCCATCAAGGAAATTTCAAGGTAATTGAGTTGTTGAGCCAGAGTGGGCATAGTAGGGTTTCTCTATCTCAGCACTATTGTCATTTTAAGCCATATGATTCTTTGCTGTGTGTGTGTGTTGGGGTGTGTGTGTGGGGAGAGGGCAGCTCTGCACATTGCAGGGTGTTTAGCAGCATCCCTGGATCTACCCACTTGATGCCAGTGGTGATTGCAGTGGTGATTGTAACAATCAAGGATATCTCTAGACACCTAGAATGTCTCCAAGCTGGGAATCACTGGGGTGTAGTGATATGAATCACTGAAATAGGGACTGCATGGAGCTGAGTAAGTTTGGGGGAAATGGTTGGGTTTGACAGGAAACAGGATGACGAGGGCCTAGGAAGAGCTGGGGAAGAAAAGGATGAAGCCACTTGCAGAAGGAAGGTATGCTGGAGATCAACAGGCCAGGGAGCTCCGTGATGGCTCAGGCATGTTGAAAACCCCTCTAAACCAGCTGGCTCAGACACACTTGACTTTGCTGGGCTTCAGTTTCTTCATGAATAAAATGAGAAGTTGGCCTAGATGAAATGGAAGGCCCTGCTGCCCCATGATCCTGTCCCCACTTGGTTAATACCATTGACCAATTCTAAAAGGACTCTGTCTCCATTGATGAGCGATTCTTCCAAAGGGAAAGAAAATGGGTGAGAGAGGAATACATTTGCTGGGAGTCTGCAAAGCAGTTATGGTTATTATTACCCTGATTTGCAGACATTCCTGATGGATCCTGAGAGAATCATGCCTTGCCTAGAGGGTGCAGGAAAGTACTGATCCTCAGAAGCCATCATATGGAAATCGGACTCAGTGACAGCTCAAGCGTGTCCAAAACCCAAATATCTTTTCTCCTATCTCATCTACCCATCTACCCCCTTCCCCTCCTCCCTGTCTCCAGCTCCTTTAATCATCATTTCCACCAGCCTTCTCAAGCCTATTGGAAAGATCTGGGAGGCCGGTGATGGATTTGACTGAACAGTGTGTAATATAAAAGGGCAGAGCTGGGCCTGAAGGGACCAGGGGCTGCACAAGCTCCAATATTGCTTCCTCCAACAGGGCAGTGCTGGGGAGCCCCTCTGGGATTACTCACACAATATTACTGCCACCGGTAAGGATGGGGGAAGGAAGGGGAGGCAGGCAGGTGCGGGGGAGGGTCTTAGGGTAGCTGCAGATGAGGCTGAGAATAACAACAACAATCATAATGGCAATATTTTAATAATAGTAAAAGTAGTGATAATTGTGTTTTCCAGGTTTATTAACTTTGGGAATCTGGTTTATTAACTCTCCTGGCTTATTAACTTTGAGAAGTCTTTGCTTGTCGCAGCGTGTGCCTGAGGCTTGCTGGTGTTTGAGTTCATCAGTCTCAGGCTCTCAAAGAGAAAGAGGGGTACAGGAGAGAGGGGAGGGGGAAGGAGCAGTGATATTTGAAGTAATTAGAGAGACTTTATTGAAATCAAATGCACAGGCAAGAAATGATAATTAACTGAGAGGAGGATGCTCTGTTCTCTCTTATCCAAGGACCATGGGGCTGTCATAGATAATCCTCATCTTGGGGGCACTGGATAGCTTGTGAAAAGGCAGTGTTGGAAAGAATGTATACATACACACACACACACACACACATGTGTGTATATACGTATTTAATAGTGATCTAAATTGAACAATGATGGAAGGGAATTATACAATCCTCATCTAGTTATCATTGGTTCAAAATACCCAAAAAGGAAAAAATAGAAACAATAGAAGAATGGTTTAATTAGAGTTTCTAGTTCTGTTTCTCCAGTTATTCGTGAGTACAGAAAATCCAAGAGTAAGTAACGAGAACAAACTGATTGTACACGTCTGGGGAGGCCAGATAGAGGTCTTTTAGTGAGAACTACGGTGAGGAACTGGATCTTGTTTTGAGGCCGACATTGGGATTAACAATCTGGTAGGCAAAGTTTGCTTGGGTTTCTTTAGGGGGCTGTGCAGAAGCCTTTGGAAGGTTTTAGAGATGATGCTGTGGTGGTCATCTGGGGGCTAAGGAATGCAAGGGGCTCCCTGGAGAGACGTTTAGCTCACATAAGGCAGACTTTGTTACAGTGCTTTAAACTTGGAGTGAATCTTTGTTATGATGTTGGTATAGAAGGCATTCAAGATTCTTCTTATATTAAACATTTACTTACCATGTTTCAGCACAAAGAAGAAAGCTGGCTTAACCAAATGATGTTGCGATTAGAAGAGCACTGTATTTGGAGTCAGAAAACCTGGGCTTAAGATGCCCTTTGAACCTCAGTTTCTTCATTTGTAAAAATGGGCAAATTATTTCTCTGATAGGGCTGGTATAAGAATCATATGGGATAATGAAATTTGAGTAACATTTTGTAGACTGTAAAGAGCTAGACACCTTTAGGATTAAAAACAATCATGTTGTTATAAATATTTATTGTTATTTTATTAATCCAAAACTCTATGGTCCTGTAGTTGCAAATATTCCTTTTCTCCCTGTATCTCTGGTGGTTTTGCTTTACGTTTGCCCTCCTGGAGCTGGTTGATAAAGAGCTGGTCTGTCAACATTGACACAAGGATTGCTCTGGGTCTGGATGTATTCAATCAGTAATTTCACTCGCAGCTTCTTTTATCAGTGCTTTGAGACTCGTGGCCAAAATGCACTGTGGACACTCAAAGGCTCTTCTGTCTTATAGAGATTTATTTCTAATTAGGAGAGTAGCAAGTTGAGGACTGAGCCCCTTCTCAGGGTAGAGCTGCTCTTGGGCTAGTGGAAGGAGGCTTTTACCAGAGCCCTGAGTTCAGCTGCTCACAGCTGGGATGTTCAGCCCTGGGTGGGTTCAGCCCTAGTTAGTCTTCTTATGCTGACTAGTCTGTGCTCCTCACCTTCAGCAGTTGGTCTGTCTGAGAAAGCACGACCTGCTAAGTAATCATCTTACTTATTCAACATCCATTCCACAGAATTGACTGAGTGCCTGCAATGTGCCAAGCATGAGTCATGTTTTCATCTTTCTCATGGATTGATACCTGTATTAGGCTATTAGTGTAGCTACAAATAGAATAGAAAATGATATGGGTTAATTGTGCTCTATCTTTAGAAATGAGATGATAGGTTAACTACAAGCATTTAGTAGACACAACATTCAGGTTAACTACAAGCATTTAGTAGACACAACTTTTATCTGTTCGGTAAATGATTTTGTACTGCAGTTGGGCCTATGGGAGGAACTCAAAGAAGTAAGTCAAGGTCTTTGCCTTTGGTGTTTTACAATCTAGTACAGGAGAAAAGCACAGATGTGAAAGTATTGAGAACAGTGAACTCAACACACACAAAAGTGATGGGGTATACATTCAACACACAAGGACTTACATGAAGGAGCAAAGAAGTCCTACAATGGGATGAAAAGTAGATCAAGGATGGTGTGGTTTTCTAGAGCAGGTAAATGTGGAGTCAGTTCTTTAAAAAGGCAGTTGGCAGAGACCAGTATTTACCATGTGTGCTGCTAGTGATGGTACAGAAGGTGACTTTATGGGGCACCTGGGTACACATTTTATATTGTTATGGCAGTGTCTTTATTTTTATTTTTATTTTTTGAGATGGAGTTTCACTCTTGTTACCCAGGCTGCAGTGCAATGGCGCGATCTTGGCTCACCGCATCCTCTGCCTCCTGGGATGAGGCAATTCTCCTGCCTCAGCCTCCTGAGTAAATGGGATTACAGGCACGCACCACCATGCCCAGCTAATTTTTTGTATTTTTTTAGTAGAGACGGGGTTTTACCATGTTGACCAGGATGGTCTCGATCTCTTGACCTTTAACATGTTTAGAAAAATTATTATGTTAAACCAATGATCTCATGGCAGTGATACAAAGTTTCTATTTTTAAATGAATCTGCTTAAGTAAAATGAGTGAGTGGATCACAAATGTTAAGTTATAATTTTATGGTGGTGAGACTTGGCATACACCACTCTTGTGATGTGAAAATTCTTGAAGCTTGGGAAACACTGGCGTAGATTATATTATCACCTAACATAGATTTGGTGCTTTAAAATTCATGAAGCATTTCCATATATTTTGTCTGGTTAACTGACTTGTATAGTAGGCTGGGCAGAAAATATTACTGTGGAGCAGAGCAGAATTTGGATACATGTGTTTATTAATTGAATTTTGACTACTCATTTTACAAGTAAAGAAACAAGACTTGGAGAAGTTTAGTTACTCGAGGTAAGACAATTAGTAAGCAGTGATCTGAAATTACATTCTGGCCCTTTTGATTGTGAGATTTTTCCATGGTAGAGGAGTAAGGGAAGTATTCTGGGTGAAGAGAATGGCATTTGAAGAAAGAGCTTGGAATTAGCTAATTGTGTTCTGATCTAAGGGACACAGCACTGGTATAATAAATTAATACATGATTAAAAATGAATGGAAAAGTCAGAAAAGACGAGTATAGAAATAATTCAAGAAGAGTTTTCAAAGTCTAGGTGCTAAGGAACCATGGCGGGTTATTTTTTTCTGTTTATTGAGATAAAAGTCGTATAACATAAAATTATCCATTTTAGCCATTGTAAAGTGTATACTTCAGTGGTTTTAGTACATTCACACTTTTGTGCAACCATCACCACTATCTAATTTCAGAATATTTTCATCATCCCTGAAAGAAACTCTGTGCCCATTAAGCAGACAGTTCCCCTTTCTTCGTTTCCCTTAGCCCCTACTTGGTTTTCTGTTTTGATAAATTTGCCTGTTTTGGAGATTTCATATAAAATAAATCATGCAATATGTGGCCGTCTATGTCTGGCTTCTCTCACTTAACATAAGCTTTTTCAGGAGATTTCATATAAAATAAATCATGCAATATGTGGCCGTCTATGTCTGGCTTCTCTCACTTAACATAAGCTTTTTCAGGAGATTTCATATAAAATAAATCATGCAATATGTGGCCATCTATGTCTGGCTTCTCTCACTTAACTTAAGCTTTTTCAGGTTCGCCAATGCTGGAGCAGGTATCAGTACTATGTTCCTCTTCATGGATAAATAATATTCCACTGTGGATATATACCACGTTTTGCATATCATTTATTATTTGCTAGACATTGGGGTTGTTTCTACCTTTTGGCTGTCATGAATAATGCTCCTATGAACATTTTGTACAAGCTTTGTTTGAACACCTATTTTCAGTTCTTTTCGGCCCATGCCTAGGTGTGGAATTGCTTGGCCACATGGCAATTCTATGTTTAACTTTTTGAGGAACTGTCAAACTGTTTTCCACAGCAGCTGTACCATTTTTCTTCTCACCAGCAATATATGAGGGTTCCAATTTCTCTGAATCCTCACCAACACTCACTTTTCATTTTCTAAAAATGGCCATCCTAGTAGGTATAAAGTGGTATCTCATTCTGGTTTTGATTTGCATTTCCCTAAAGACTAATGATGTTGAGCATCTTTTCATACGCTTCTTAGCAATTTGTATGTAATTTTTGGAAAAATGTCTATTCAAATCCTTTGCCCATTTTAGAGTTGTGCTTGTCTTTTTGTTGTTGAATTGTTTAGCACCCTTTATATATTCTGTATATTAGACTCTAATATATGATTGGCAAATATTTTCTCCCATTGTCTGGGTATTACTCTTTATATAGTCTAGATACTAGACCCTTATATGTTATATGATTTGCAAATATTTTCTCCCATTCTGTAGATTGTCTTTTCACTTTATTGATTGTGTCTTTTGATGCACAAAAGTTTTCAATTTTGGTAAAGTCAAATGGTTTAATTTTTCTTTTGTTGATTGCGCTTTTGTTGTTATATCCAAGAAGCCACTGCCAAGTCATAAAAATTTATCCCTATATTTTCTGGTAAGAGTTTAATAGATTTTGGCCTTATAATTAGGTCTTTGGTCCATTTGGAGTTTATGTCTTATCTTGTGTGAGGTAAGCCATGGTGGGTTCTTGACCACAGAAATTATTGATAGTGGTATTAGGAAGATTATTCTACCAGTTATCTTCAGAGTGAAACAGAAAAACTGGGAGAAAAACAAGGAAGCTATTGCAGAGGAGAGAGGAATCAAAACGTATGTTTATTTTCTAAATAACAGTTGTATTGAGATATAATTGACATGCCATAAAACTCTTTTGAAGTGAATTGTACAACTCAGTGGTTTTTTAGTATGTTCACAGAGTTGTGCAACTATCACCCCTATTTTCATTATTGTTTTAGAACACTGTCATCACCTTACAAAGAAACTCTGTATTCCTTAGCACTAACTACCTATCCGTAACTCCCCAGCCCCTGGCAACCATTAATCTGTTTTCTGTTTTTATGGCTTTGCCTATTGTGGACATTTCACATAAATGAAATCATACAGTATGAAGTCTTTGGTATTTGACTTCTTTTACTGAGCATAATGATTTTAGGGTTCATCTATGTGTAGCATGTGTCAGTGCTCCATTCCTTTTTATGAATGAGTAATATTTAATTGCATGGATGTACCATGTTTTGTTTATCATTCAGCTGTTGATGGATATTTGGGTTGTTTTGACTTTTTTGAGCTCCTATGAATAATGCTGCTGTAAACATTTATGTAGAAGTTTTAGTGTGGACATAATATTTAGCTTTTGTGTAACATTATGTAGCATTTTGCCATCCTTTTTTACCTTTATCTTTTCTTACAATGTGTCTAACTTATCCCATGAAATTTCTATTCAGGCAGCTAAAATTACTGGCTTCCCTTTTAGGTGGGTGCCCTTATTTCTAGGCAATACTCCTAACATCCCAGAAAAGCTGGGTTGCTTGTAATGACAATTCTATTTAGAAAGATACGCAATGAGCAAGACCAGGCAAATATCAACATTTTGCAGGGTACACATTTGATCTTATGGATTCCTCTGAAGTTTCTACTGAATGTATGAATGTCTTTTAGGTTTGAGATGACTCTGTAGCGTCCCCTATTAGAGTACTGGTAATCTGCCCTTGAGAAGAGCTGTGTGGTTAGTGACCAAAGGTTTATGCACACACAATCTCTTTTCTCTCATTCTTCCTTCTCCCTTGCAGAATATCCTTCAAGACTCTCATCTTGACTCTTAATTTTTAGGGGAAGAAACACATTTCAGTCTTTACATTTAATTTGTGCTTAGCGTTTTAGCTAACAGTGACATTGGGGTGGGCTCAAGACCTCAGTAAATCAAAGATGTCAGTTTCTCTGGGGCACACTCTCTATGGTGTGGGTGTTAGCCATCCTCACTATATGCAGCACTTCTTGGGTTGAATAGTCTAGGTTGTGAGATGTCTATCAATAGTACTGCCTTTTAACTTAATGTCAGCAGGTGGAAAACCAAAGGACAAAGGACATAAACAGACATTTATCAAAAGATCTCAATTTTCTATTCCAATTAAGTGTTTGTAAAAGAAGTTTCTAGTGTTTGTAAAAGAAGCATTTTTACTTCTTTACTAGGGAGAAAATGAATGTGCCTTGTCACCCCATAATAAAATAAAAATCTCGTTGGAGGTAGAGGTTGTACTGCCTTAGTGGTTGTTACTCAGAACTGTAACCTTGACAAAGCTGGTGGCCATGTGGCTGAGAGATACATGTTGTAATGGTCAGAGACGCTGAATTACGAGGTAACTAAATGCTTAGTAGCGGACATTTGGAAAATACAAACAATATACACAAGTGAAAATCATCTACAATCCCACTATTTACAGATTACCTTCTTAGTATTTTGGTATCTTTTCTTTCTAGTTATTTCCCCCTCCCTCATTATTCATGTGTGTTTTTGTGTGTCTGCCTGTCTGCCTTTTGCCTATTCATATGATATGTACAGTCCTGTAACGATCTGTTTTCATTTAACATTATATTAATGTTTTCCAATGTCATTAGTCTTTGAGAGTATGGTTTTAATGGTTATGGAACTTAAGTCATAGAACAATTTGTTTACCCATTTGTGATATTACTAACACTTAGGTGGCTTTCCTGATAATACATATTTTATTTTATCTTAGATTATTTTCTTAGATTACTGGAGGGAGGATTATGGAATAAAGCATATTAACATTTTGGAAACTTCTTTTTCCCCTTCCTTACACATTACACAAAAATTAACTCAAGATGGATTAAAAACTTAAACCTAAGATCTAAAGCCATAAAAACCCTGGAAGAAAACTTAGGCAATACCATTCAGGACATAGGCATGGGCAAAGATTTCATGACTAAAACACCAAAAGCAATGGCAACAAAAGCCAAAATAGCCAAATGGGATCTAATTAAACTAAAGAACTTCTGCACAGCAAAAGAAACGATCATCAGAGTGAACAGGCAGTCTACAGAACAGGAGAAAATTTTTGCAGTCTGTTCATCTGACAAAGGGCTAATATCCAGAATCTTTATTTTAAACTTTGTTACTAGCAACATAGAAATGTTTTTAATTTTTATATATGGTCTTGTGTCTCTATACTAAATCTATACTTGTAAGCCTTTCCTTTATTCTCTTGGTTTTATTCATTTGCAAATCATAACTATTTTATCTTATTCCTTCCAGCAGTTGTATCTCTATTTATTTATCTATTTTTAACACAGAACTTCTTAAGTATTTAAATAGTAGAGGTAATATGGAGCACTTTTGTCTTTTTTCCTAGATTTTACTGGAAAATGAATGTCTTTCAGTTGACTAAAGTATAATGTTGGCTGTAGGTTTAAGATTGCCATTCTTTATTATGTTAAGGAATGTCTAGTTTCTACTAAGAAGTTGGTGTGTGGGGGGGGGAGAGAGGGGGGGAGAGAGAGAGAGAGAGAGAGGGAGAGAGGGAGAGAGAGAGAGAGAGAGAGAGAGAGAGAACGAACTCAGCTGAAATACTTTCAACTTCAAATAACAGAAAACCCAATTAACCTGGGCTTAACCAGAAGGGAAGTTGGTTTCTTCCACGTTACAAGGTGTCTGAGGATAGGCAGTACAGAGATGGTATGGCAGCTCATTGATGCTGTTGGCAATCCAGGCTCTTCCTATATTTCTCCTTTCCATCTCTTTGGCACATAGGTCTTTATTCTCAGGGCCACAGGAAAACTGTGCAGCTGCAGCCTTGTAATCACATTTCAGGCAAGAAGAGTGTAGGGCCGAAAGGTGAAGGGTAAAAGGTTAAAGAATCACACTAGCTGGGTCTTGTCTCCTTTTAAAAGCTCTCTTGGAAGCCACCCAGGGGCTTCCACTTACATCTCCTTGAGTCAAATGGGCAACTCTTAACAGTGAAATTGTCTGGGAGAAGGGGCCTGAAGATGTGAGCTGGGTTAACCAATCCACAGCATCTATCACAGCTTACAAGTAAATGGCTTGGAGTCTTCAGAGAAAAAACATTATGTATATAATGCCTTAACAAATTCTCTGAACCTGAAGCCGGCAGATTTTGTCTGAATTCTGACTTCTCGTTTGACCCTCTGTACTAGCATGAACAAGTCACCTCTCTGTCCTTTGGCTGATATCTGCCTCAGCTACCTGGGAGATGCTTGTGGAGTGCATTGAAGTCAAATCCTAGAAGGACTGCTATTTTAATTTCTTTTTTGCATTAGGATAATTTGTTTTGGGTTAGTTAACTGCTCTTTCCTCATGATTTTTATGGTGTTACTAAATTACTTTTGCCCGAACAGAACCATAAGGTAAACAGGATATCAAAAAAGGTAGCATGGACAGCTGTCAGCAACAGGAATTACTTCTTTATATTATGTATTTATAAAGTGGGAAAGGTTGCAGTGAGCTGAGATCAAGCCATTGCACTCCAGCCTGGGTAACAAGAGCAAAAACTCCATCTCAAAAAAAAAAAAAAAAAAAAAAAAAAGGTGGGAAAAGAAGGTGCTAAGAGAAAAGCCAGAAAGTTGCTTCCCTCCAAACAGGGGGAGAAGGAAGACAGAACATGTAGTGAAGTGATTTAGTGCTTTTCCTCAGTGAGCTTTGCTTCCCTTCTCTGCCTTGGGGCATGAGAAGTGCGGTGCTCTGAAGTTTTGTGGAGAAAAGCACCCTGACTCATGTTGCCTTTGTGGCAACTATTAATTGCTTCCTGAATTTATACAGCATAAATAAAATAGGTTGCCAGGGAGTGAATTACGAAGCGGATAAATGGTGGGTCATTAATGCAGCATTGACCCTGAACCCAGAGGATGACGTGAGATCTGCGAGAGCTCTCAAGAAATTTACCAGAACCCATTTCAGCAGGAGGTGATGTGTTTTAAATCCCCCTGTAATGCAATGAGGGGAATCAAATTAGATAATAGTTTGCAGAAATCCTCTGGGCCTGAAGCCCCACTCAGAAGGATCTTGTCCTCTTCTATTATCAGGCTTCACATTTTGGGGCTGGACCTGTGTCCCAGTGGTTCAGAATGGCTTTATTTTTTCCCCATGTGGTAGGAGCCTAGGCTGACACATCTGAAATGCCTTGGTGTGCATGCATGCTCTTTGCCTCTACTTTTTTAATATGTAGTTTTTTTTTGTATTAATATGTACATTTCAATTTCACCTTATTCTGAAGTCCAATATCGTAACTAATACAAAGAGAAAGGTAAATCCAGAATGCAATTTATTCATCCTGCTGCCTCCTTTATAACTTTTTCTGTAAAAGTATTTAGGTATTTCCCATGTATCCCATAGTTGGAGTGTTTGGAGCATGTGTATTAATTGTATCAATGGATTATTGGATTTCTATGGGCTTAAAAATAAACTAGACTTGGAACTGTTGGGGTTTCGCCTTTCTACAAATTCACAGCACCCCTCAGAGGTACAGAATGGGGTCCACAAATTCATAGCACCCCTCCATATGTACGGAATGATGGACATGCGCTGAGGGCTCACTGTGTCTGATGCACATGCTGGGTGTTGTGGTGGTGATGGAGGGGTTCAGAAACATGAAGGAGAGTTCACTTTCTTCTCAAGCCATTTGCAAGTATCAATTCCATAAATAATCTATCAGATTATTTTTTTTTTGGAGTTTTTTCTTTTTCCTCCTAGGTTGTCTAAACTCATTCTCACTGAACCAAATCCTGATCAGAAATGTGCATCCATCAGAAAGAAGGGAAGTCTCGATCCCATCGAGGGTGGCGGATTCGCCTGGGCCCGAGTGCCCCGTGGGATCCGGGTGGGGAGGTTTTGCCGCAACAGGCTGTTGGCTTCTCTCCAACTCCTCATTTGCCATTTTTCTCTTGTGCTCTGAAAGTGCAAGTGCCTCTGCCTCCATGGCCAGCCTCCTGTGTGTAACTCAGATGCCCCCTGGGAACTGCCTGCATATGGATGCAAATGAGGGCACATTACCTTTAAAGATTTCTCCTCTGGCTCCAGCCACCTCCCCTACAAACCACCTCTGTGCGTGTCTCTGTACCAGCCTGGCAGTCCCAGTTTTTCCTGCCCACTGTCTCCCTGCAATGTTCTCTGCTTGTGAAGTAGCTTGAGGGAGTCATAGACCCTATGGCCAAGGGTGCTCACCACGAGGTTGCTAGGGTAGGGACCAAGGGGCAAGTGGTAATAGTGCCCCTAGGACCTCCAGTCCTTAAGGTGACTGTGGTGCTGGTTTTATCGGCAGCTGGGTGTTTTTCTCTGTCCCTGGGCCCTGAAGCAGCAACACTATGCTCCCAGGCCTCTCTGCTCCGCCCTCCCCATCTACCTGTGATCAGCTCTCAGCATGTGTTCATGGGGCTGGGAAGGGGACAGACACTGCCCAGTGTCCACCTGTCTCTCCTTCATGCCTCTGTGCACTCTGTCTCATGCAACACACGCACACACACACACACACACACACACACACACACACACACACACACTGTACATACACAAGACAGAACGTCACCAAGGCAGCTACCCAATCAGGAAAGAAAAACCTTCCTCCTTCTGTCAGAAAATAAAATGTCCCCTGCACACCATGTCCCATGGACAGACTGGGTGAGGGGGGTGTCCGTGCACCCATCACCTGACCTGGACACTGGCACTCTATTATGAGAGATGGCCAGTAGGTCCTTACTTGACCAGTGCACATCTGTCTTCCACGATGGGATCTGAAATACTACCAGAGAGAAGAAGCCCTTTGGGTCTTTAAGATTTCCAATGTTCAGAACCCCTAAGTTAAAATCAGCACTGCTGAGAGGGGTGCTCCTTGAATGTTTTTGTAGGCAGCACCCTGGTGAGGATCAACTCTCAGCTGCTGAAGTCAAGGTTCTAGGAGAGGCAGAGGTATTTGGTGGGTCACGTGTGTTGGGGGTGGATGGGACTCTCCAAAGCTGCATGGTGCCTCCCTGATGGTTTTGAGGCTTTCCCCGGGGGTAGAGGAGGCCAGATCTCAAGGCTGTCAGACAGTGTGGGATTGTGAAATGCTGTGTTGTGCTTCAGTCTAACAAGGAGTCAGGGTGACAAGGATTTAGTTTTATAGTGTTGGATTAAGTACCAAATACAAGATGACTTGGATAATTTCCACTTTGCTGGCTCCTTAGCTACAAGTAATTTATTCTAACCTTCTTCCATAATGCCAATTATAGCTGTTAGCAAGTACTTCAAAGCCAGTATTCAAAGTACAAAGCTATAGTTAAGATTTCTGAAGTTCTTGTGCTGATGTCCTGGGCCTGGGGGGCTTTAAACCAAGGTTGAAGTGGGTAGAGATGAAAGGAAGTAGGGTTTTTCCTGAATATTCTTTGCTTAGGGTGGATGTTGGGAGAGGAGAGTTTAGAAGGGTGGCTGGAGCCTCCCAAAGGAGGGCATGGTCAGAAGGGAGTTGTGGATGTGGTTTGTGGGGACATCCCCTTCATAAACATAAAAGCTGTGACTTATTAGAATGACTTTGCCTAAACAGGGAGGGGTACAGAACAGAATGAAAGGGAAAGATGAAGATAGCAAACAGTCCTAAGAAGAGTGTTAATTGATAAGATGTGCCTTGCTGAACATGTCAAGAGAGACAAACAGTGCAACTCCAGACTGTCCTGTCTTGTGCAGGTATCTGATCATTCACTTAACCCAGGGGCTGGGAAATAGGAGAAGGAACTAGGTCACCAGTTTAGCCGGAGCCTCCAGGGTGCTGGTGTTCAGGGCTTCTGCCTGGGATGAAGTGGAGCTGCCTGTGATTGCTGTGCTCCAACTGATGCCAAGTGGAAACCATCCACCACTGTCTGCTACCTATGCCCTCATTACTCAGGTAATTCTAATAATTATTGGATGCTTAGCATAAATAAAGAAAGATAACATGCTAGCTACTGTAGAAAACAGAAACTTCCAGTTTTGCTTAAAGGGAGAAGATGATGGACCCTAGAAGTCTTGTGGGGATGGAGACCATGAACATCTGAGTTCTCTCTTGGTTCAAACCCTGAGAGACTAAAAAAAAAGAGAAGAGGAATAGGATCTACAAAATGAGGGTAATGAAAAATAAAAATATTGGAAGAAATTATAGTTTTTAAAAGGTAGAAAAAAGCTAGAAGAAACAAAATGAAGAGAGAAAAAGCTAAGACCTATAAGAAGGAAACAGGTCAATAAGATGGGGGCCAGCTAGAGAGGGGACCCATCTAACATTAGAGCTACTGCACCCTGTCTCCTGTCAGATCTTAAAGGCAGAAAAGGGTGACTTGTGAAAATATTACCACTGACCTGGGAGCACCTGCACCTAATTAAGATGCAAGCATAAAAGCCTCAGTCGCCAGGCTGGAGTGCAGTGGCACGATCTTGGCTCACTGCAACATCCACCTCCTGGATTCAAGCGATTCTCCTGCCTCAGCCTCCTGAGTAGCTGCGACTACAGGTGCGTGCCACCACACCCAGATCATTTTTGTATTTTTTAGTAGAGACGGGGTTTCATCATGTTGGCCAGGAGGGTCTCAATCTCTTGACCTCGTGATCTGCCCGCCTCAGTCTCCTACAGTGCTGGGATGACAGGCGTGCGTCCGGTTGCTTGAGCCCTTTTTGAAGCATCCTGAGATGTTGCATTCATGGAGGCTGGTTACAGGAGGATGGGGGGTTGTTCTTGGGCCCCCTTTGCCATGTCCTCTGCTTTGTTTTGGAGCTCCGACAGTGCACGTGTGGTGACTGTCCCCATTCCCCCACCCCCACCCCCCTCAGGCATGCGCCACACAAATGGCAGAGATGGCAGTTATTTCTCAAGGAAGTGTGAGCTGTGGAGATATTTGCTGCTTGGCTTAGGGAGCTGGCTTGGTTGCCTCTCTCTGTTTGTTGTTATTGCTCCTCATTGCTGTGGGGTGAGAGCTGGCCCCTGCCATGTCTGGCATAACCACTCACTGCCTTCATTACCTCAGATACCCAGCTCAGCCCTGACTTCTGAGAGCAGTTTAGGAAATGTCAGTCAAGGGGTTCCTCCTGTGATGCTGTTTTTGTTGTTGTTATCTGCAGGGATAAGTGAGAAAATGCTGATATTTTCTAAAGAGGGCTTTTCTAGCTTTCTTAAAAAATAGCTTAGCTTTCATGTATGCTCCTATGAGACTGGCTTGTATGTCCTGCCTCAGTGAACTCATCTGTCCTCTGGTTTCTCTTGCTTTGACCAGGAAGAGGTCCTGGCAGAAGAGCTGAACGCAGAAGGGAAATGAGCTGGGAATTTATTCCCTGGGCTCCTTCCCCATGCATTCCCTACATGTCGGTTTTGTCCTTTCACCAGAAGTCAAAGATACTATCATGTGTCTTTGTCCATGTGGGTTCCGGTGACTGCTCCCTTCAGGCCTAGGGCTGGCAATAGCTGCTTGAAGTTTCCAGCCTGGGATTCCATACCATTTTTTGTTGCTTTCCTTAAGCCCTGCCCACACCTTTTAAAAACTCTTCTCTATTATGCAACCCTGACCCCAATAACAACAACAACAACAGAGAAAAAAAAAAAAAAAAGGAAGAGGGTATGGGTGACTAGGTGAAGAAGTTGGTTGATCATTTTAAAGAATGGTTCGTGACATAAGGCAGATTTTGGCTTATTCTAAGTGAAATATCAGAATGCTTGTTCTAAATGAAATATCAGGTAAGGAGTGGAGAAGATGGGTATCTAGGGTTTAAATATGTGTTTCCATGATATGGATCAGATCAGCCAGGCCATTAAGCTGGGATGCAGGGCAGCTTCTTGTTTTAATTTTCTACTGTTCCCTCTTAAAATTATTTATAATTTTATATATAATAATAATAATAATTTTTTTGAGACAGAGTCTTGCTCTGTTGTCAGGTGCCAGGCTGGAGTACAGTGGTGCGATCTCAGCTCACTGCAACCTCTGCCTCTTGGGTTCAAGCAATTCTCATGCCTCAGCCTCCCGAGTAGATGGGATTACAGGCACACACCACCACACCCAGCTAATGTTTGTATTTTTAGTAGAGACGGGGTTTCACCATGTTGGCCAGGATGGTCTTGATCTCTTGACCCCATGATCTGCTCGCCTCGGCCTCCCAGAATGCTGGGATTACAGGCATGAGCCACTGTTCCCAGCTACATATAATTCTTAATTTTTGAACAAGGAACACTGCATTTTGACTTCACCACTGGGCCCCATAAATTATGCTAATTCTGCTGGGATGAACTTACTTGTGGACTCTATATATTGTTTCTAATTGGCATAAGTTGAGCATGACTAACCCTCTGTCAGTGATGGGGATATAAGACCATTAGACAAGAATGCCAATTCTTTGGTGGACTTTTCCCCCCTGATATTCAGCCTCTTTCTGTGAGCCACAGAGGTATAATTAAAAAAATAATTTTTTAATATTTGGTTCAGTTCAATTTTCTTCCCCCAAAAGTCTAAATATAAATCCCTGTCATTCATTGACACATAACACACCAAGCCAAAAGTTAGCGACTGGAAACGACAACCACCATTTATTTTGCTAATGAATCTGCAGTAGGGTAGGGCTCAGCAAGGATGGTTTATTGCTGTTTAATACATGTTTGCTGCTGGCAGGCCAGCTGGGGATAGAGGATCTGTTTCCAAGCTGGCTCACACATGTGGCTGTTAAGTTGGTCCTGGCTCTTGCCTGGGAGCTCAGCTGAGGATGTTGGCTTGGGGATCTTATTTCCTCTTCATGTGAGCCTCTATTCCTTGCAGCATAGTGGCTGGATTCCAAGCATGAATGATCCAACAGACAGGAAGTGGAACCTATGAATCTCTTAAAACCTGGGCTGGGAAACTGGTACAGTGTGACTTCCACTGTCACTTCCACTGTCATAGAACCCATCAAGACTCATGGTCAGGGAAATGGTTCCAGCTCTTGGTGGGAGGAGAGTCAGATAATTTATAACCAGATGTCTTTAATCTGGATAAGCATCCCTGTTTTATGTATGAAAAAACTAAAGGTAATAGCGGAGTGAAATTTTCTCAGAGCAACAGCAAATAGGGGCAGAGCTGGACTTAGCACTCATAAGCTCCTGATTTCCCAGACTTTACTCTGCCCAGCATACATACCGTTCTTTTGCTAATCTAATACACAGCAATAACTCTTCCTTGTCCTCATGGCCCTGGTTTTGAACCTTAAAGCCCATTACAAGAGTAATAAGGGAGAAATTCCAGTACTTTTTAGAATTGCTAAAATAGAGTCCAGGCATTTAATAGAAAACAAAGGAAAACATCCAAACCATTGAAAACAGAAGAAATTATGATTTGTCAGGGCTGATTAAAGAATATGAGGATATAACATTTCATGGTGGCCTCTTGCTCCTCTAAAGGCACAGCAGGCAGCTCAGGACCATCTGCTAGAATGGTCATGGTGGCACTAGGAGTTCTGTTTTGGGTCACTGCGAAGCTGTGAATTAAGATTGAAGACTTTTGAGGAGCTCTCAGCCATCATGAAGGGCACATCACACACCAGTGCCCTCTGAGATGCTCTGAGTTAATTGAGCCTTATAGCAAAAATTGGCCCCATCGTCCTTCAAAGAACTCGAATGCCTTTGTGCAGGGGAAGCCTGAAGAGCTTGCTTCTCCTGGAGCTTCTGGGCAAGCACACCCTTCTCTTTCTCTCTCAAAGCTGGGTTTACAGTTTAGAGCTTGCCCGACTCAGGGTGACATCCCTTAATCTTTGATGATAATTCTGGGAAGGAGGCTGTTGATCTTCAAAGTTTGGGGTGTGTGGCTCTTCAGGCATGTCCATGCAGTAGCTTCAGGGGCATGAGGCTGTTAAGAGCCAGTGGGTGGGCTGGATCTCCACAGGTGACAGCTGCAGTACCTGGGGTTCTGAGGGACAGGCCACTCCTGTTACTGTCATCCCTTCAGTTCAAGTAGAGTGGGTTTGGGAACTTCTGATGATTTCAGAATCCAGTTGAGTGGAGGCTTCTTGTCACACAAACCCAGATGAAGTTAGGCATGTGGTACAAGGATGACCGGGCCTGAGATTCTTTTCACATATGGGCGATCATTTTTCACATAATTAGGAACCTCCAATAAAGTATTTATCACTTGAGGCATTTGGGGCCATCATTTTTAAAATCTCTGATGAATAATGCAGTTTATTCTGACCACTCCGATTCTAGTCAGGCATTTCTAGGGAAGAGCAAGGGGCCCTGGAGGAGGAAAAAATGAGAGTCCTGTTGATTGAAATACTTAGTTCTTGGGATTCCATTACATCTGTGGATGAGATTCCAGATATGTCTTAAACTTCTTGAATGTTACAACTAAAAGAAGTGGGAAAGTTGAAATAGAAATAGACTCCCAGATATGGGGGACATTATGGCAAATATTGTCATAATGATAACTTTTGTATATAAAGTTCTTTCATTGTCCTGTGGATGATCAGATTTATCCAACATTATTCCAGGAGTCATAATCAAATACAATATATTTTCTCAAATCCTTGTCAGCATCGCATTCCCTCTGTATTGCAAATGCCTGAGAGATGCAGATGAAAGCAGAGTGGAGCTCTCTCACTTGTGGTTCGACATTCAACGGTAATTACTTTCCAGTAGCCCTTAGTACCCATGCCTCAAATAAACCAGGATCGTTCACTAAGATGAAGCAAGACTAAAAATACAGGAGTGGGGAGAAGGAAAGAGGGAGAATAACAGTGCCTGGGCAACATCTGCATCTCCACCCTATTGGATGCATGAGCCTTCTGTTGGTTGCTCATTCTGCAGAGAGCCAGATCTGCTTGGCTTCTAGTTTTGTCAGGGGGGTATAATGATGGCTAGTGGTGCATGATAACTCACTTTTACTTACTGTTCTATCTTCAGTGCCCTGTGGCTTTTGATAGAGGTAGTTTTGACTTTGTAATGCTACACCCGCTGAGATTCTATTAAGAACACAAAGAAAACGGGCAAAGAAGCTAGTTTTTTATCACCTTACCCTGCTCATTTATTTCATCATTGGAAGCCTGTCAAATCTTCCTGCCTGGTAAGAGCTTGGAGGGAAGGTACAGAAAATTAGGAAGGTGGAAAGAGACCAAATCTGGCTTAGAGAAGAAGTATTCTTGTCACTCATCACTAATGAAGAATTCAAATTCATTCCACATAGAGTTGGGACAAATTTTGTTGGTGTGTCAAGTGTCCTTGCCTTTACGAAACTCTCAAGCTCTGTAGTGGACAAGAACTCAGAGAGCCTGAAACTCTATGAAGTGAAGCAGAGAGATATACTCTTTAGTTATAATACTGGGATTCAAATTGCGACTGTCACTTACTGACAGTAGGGCATTAGACAACAAAGCTGAGGCTTTTGTTCATCTGTAAAATGAGGAGAATAATTGTGCCATAACACTGTTGTGAATATCTCATGAAACAGCTTTGAGGAAATGACTGTCCAGGATACATACAGTGGGTGAATGTTTTCTCATTTTTATTTTTTCTCGTGGAGGCAATGGGATGGAATACGTTCTCTCCCTGGCACCTTACAATGTGGTGACTGTTGTAGAGGTTGCAATGCTGTGATTCAGCTTGCCGAGACCAGCTTAACAACACGCTTTCAGTTCCAGACACAAAGGTCATGGGAAAGGTGGGTGGTTCGCTGGTCTTCTTGAGCATCCAGCAATGTCTGGTCCCAGTGGTTTTTGCATTCCTTTCTGGAGAGGCTGCTGAGAGCCATGTGGGGAGTGCAAATTACCCCAAGAATCTACAGCAGAAGCTGAACCTACAGGAAGGATTGGGTGGATCTTGGCTGGAGATAGTGGGAAGGGTTTCCTCAAGGAAAAGGGGAAGAAGCCACTATGTAGACAGTTGCTGCTATTGTTGGCTTTGAGGCAGAGGACCTGGGGGAAGGTCACAGGGTGCCCTTGCATCTCTGGCAGAGGGTAACAAATGAGCTGACAGTCTGCCCTCCAGCCCCCCACCAGGACTCCCTCAGTTTTGCCACTGGGGGCTCTTGCTAGGCAGAGGTGCCTTCCCTGCCAGGTTTTTGTTATTAAAGTTGATCCCATGTATCAGAAAGTGGAAAGCAAGCCTTGGAAATCAGCATCCAAGTGGGATTCCAGGCTCTCTGTAGCAGCGTGTGCCAAGGGCTGGGGGTGGGGAGCGTGCAGTGAGCTCTTTGCTCAGCATCCAGGAGCAAGCCCTCAGCATCATTCACTCTGTCAGGGTATCTCGGTGATAATCACTTCCAAATGGTGGCAGGGCGGCAAGGAATGTCTTGACTCAGGACGGAAAGGGAGGTTTTCCATAGCATCTCTTCTTTCCAAAGGGGACTGGAGATAGAATATGAGATACCCATGAGCCTTTTTTTTAGCATCATTTATAATAACATTCAGGTCAACAAAACAGAGCGGGGAAGGACCAATAATCCAGGGTTGTGTCAGGTCCCATTGGCTAACGCAGGAGGTGCTTTCAGGATGAGTGGATCACCCCTCCAGATGACACATGACTTCTCGAGCATCTTCTGAGGCAGAGACTGCGAGAGGATGCACTGGCACAGATTCTGTCTCTAAATTAATAGGCATGATAAAAGTCACTCATTACATTCACATAGACCCAAGCTGTGGAATGTAGTACAAGGGAATAAAAAGTCACAAATCCAGGGGACCAATCAAGTCACTTAATCTTTCAGAGCCTCAATTTTCTTACCTGTAAAGTGGGGATTATAATACCTGTTTTATAGAATTGTTGTGAGGACTAAATGATACAACTTTGAGAAAGCATGAATCGGCAAGTAGGTGCTCAGTATTGTTTTAAAAAAGTTATATTAAAGAGATCCAATGTCTTTCCTTTCATTTTACCTTAGGGACTTTGCTTTCTTCAGTGCTTAGCAGATACTTTGCAGAATCACAAAATCACATATACATTGTATCTAAAATTTATATAGAGCTTTACTGAATTCAAAATGATTTTGTCTGTTTCTTGCTGCAGTTCTTATTTCCATTTGCACTGGAGGAACCTGAGTAAGGCTGGTGTGACTTGGCCACAGAGCTTGTGTGGAAGGTGTTCTCAGTTCTCCTCCCTGGCATCTGGTTCTCAGAGGGCTAACCGTGGTTCCTTAGTGTCCTGAATATGATAGCATCTGTGTATCTCTTTCAGTGTTGGACTAATAATTTCCTTATGAAAATGCTGACTGATTTTTCCTCAAAGCTGTTTCTTCAGTATGTGATTCCTTCCCTTCCTTTTTCCCTCTTATGTTGTCAGTCAGGTTCCAGAAGCCCTTCTCTGGCTGCTTGACTTCCTGAAGTAGTTCTGTGACTCAACATTTATGGAACCAAGGAGGAAGGGGGAGGAGCATTTGTAGCCATGGTTGGTGGCCTTCACCCAGTCTTTTTAATAAGAAAGTTAAATTTTTAAATGTGTTGTTTTTCAGGAACTATTTTTCATTTAAGTTCTGAGTCCAAATGCCAGTCTAAATAAAGACGGTCAAATGACTTTCATGCTAGTAATTCATCGCACCTCTCCTTGGTCCTTCTACCTGTGGTCCAGACTCCTATGGATAAGAATTCTCTGGAGCTATGTGCAGAATGCCAGGACCAGCTGACATTGGTAGGGATCAGTTGCAAACTCAGATAGTTCTATTGTAAAGGTATTGAGGGTTGGAGGTTATGGGTGAATCTACTAGCATTTCAGCAGCCGTATGTATAGCATGCATGCACTGCATACCCCTTGGAAACCTTCTGGGCATAGCATAATCTTGGGGAGGGGATCCTGATGCTCTTCTTCATTCTTCCTGTGGCACAGGCCCATTCGTAACTAAGAACTACCTCCAGTTGTACTGTGGCCTTGGGCTTGCTTAAACCAGCTCATTTTTTCCCACCTATCTGGCATCTTGGCTATCCAGAGTACTTGTGGAATGTCATCAGCCATGTTTTCTGGATAGCAAATATTTGTAAGATGTAAGCCTTTCTGGAACTGGATTTGGTAAGGTTTGATGGATAGAGCCGTGAAGGCCAATGAAGTCATATAGAGTGATTCACACAAGTTATAGTTGCGCTGGTATTTTCTTTGTCTCTTGCTCCCTTTATCTTTACACTCACTTTCTTCCCACTTCCTGTGCCCTGGCAATCCTTTCTGTATTGGTCAGCACAAAGAGTTTCCTGCCATTTGTTTCACTGTCATTTCTGGAACAAGAAGGGAAGTTTGGCCTGATTTGCCTGCACTGCCTGATTCCCTTGCATGAAGCCACAGGGAATTCTCATTACCACTGCCCATATGCACAGACATAGCATCTGTCTTCTGCCCGAGAGGACATGGGGAGAGTTGCTGCCAGCAGCTCAGGCTGAGCCCCTCTCCTGCTGACTGCTTCACTCTGTGAGCTGCCTGGGCAGGGGGAGGCAGAGGAGGGTGATATGGCACACACAGCTTCCAACAAGGACTGGAGTGGAAATCCTGCTGATGGTGGGAAGTCAGGCAGAGGCAGCCAAACCACCAGCCATCTCGTCTCTGGGAGGTACCAGGCACTGTGTATCCTGGATATATTGTGGTGTGAGAGCCACCAACAGGCTGGTGGGGATATTCAGAGCCCATCCTGTGCTGACTGCATTTGGAAAGGAGCCATCACTGTGTTATACATGAAAATAGTTAAAGAGCAAACCAGCAATCAAGTTGAGCTTTTCTAAGATTGGATCCTTCAGCTATTGCTACAGGAATAATGCAAAACAAAGTATCCTAGAACTAAAGACTTAAAAAAACCAAGCATTTATTCTCACTCATGGGTCTCTGGGTGGGCAGGGGCAACTTTGTTTCAGGCTATGGGTCACCTATACTTGCTCCAGGCTTCAGGCTGGGTACAGGTCTTGTTCCACATTCTCTTTGGATCAGGAGCTGCCTAGTTGTGTTCTCATGGAGAATGACAGAAGCCAAACCACACACTCACATTTACTCACATACTACTGCCAAAACAAGTCATATGGTGAAGCCCAACATAAGTGGAAGAGGGAAATTTACTCTATATCAAAAAGGAGGGGCAAGAGGACCATTTATTAAGTGATAATCTAAAATATCACACAGGGTCATATATCTACAATTTCCATTAACCTGAGCTCTGCAGACTGAATGAATAGGTGGGAGAAAGAAGGTTGCAGGAGTAAAGGACATCTGATGGATGGGTATGAATTTTGTGTGGAAAGAGCTTAAGGATACAGGACCAGGCAGGGGTTGGGCAATGAGAAATCTGGCTTTTTCTGTATGCACATCTGGGACACGGTTTTCATGAATGACATTCATGCTAATAACTCACTGTGCTTCTTGGCCCTTCTACCTGTGGTCTGGGCTCTTATGGATAGAAATTCCCTGAAGTTGTGTGCAGAATGCCAGGACCAGGAACATGCTGGCTTTCCATGTGCTACGGCTCTCCGTTGGTCACTCCTTGGCTCACTCACCATATCGTACCTTGTAGGCCATAACTCTGGAGTCTTGGTACTCATCCTGTTGTGTTTTCAAAGAACTGTGAAGGTAGGCTGTCTGCCTAGGAGTGAGACCAATAGTAAAGATAAAAAGAAGCCAGATTCAAGTTGGATACTGCCAGTTCTTGGGTCAGATTTCTGAATCTCTGTTTCTTCAGAACAACTGATGGATATCCAATTTGATGTTTCCACTGTGGAATGTGTAGTTGGCTAAGCTCTGCTCAGGAGCAGTGTCAGGGAGGACAGTGGTTTTAGGGACTCCTCTGCTTCACAATACTTAGCCCCTCTTCTTGCTTTAGCCGTGAGTGGAGATGTTTATTTTAAGATGTGATATTTGGCCTACTGGGTCCTTTCAAACTTAATCTTCAAGATTCTCTTCTTGATGTCTTTTTTTCCCTCTCATGCTTGTTTTATAGAACATTCCACCCCAGATGGTATTATACATCATAAGTTTGTCTCCCTTCATCTCTCTCCTCTCCCCTTTGCTCAGTCATAAATTTCTAGTGGAGGGGCCCTTTCTCCAGGATCTTGTCACTGCTGGGTGTCAATATGTGTCGGTGAGGCCATTGACTCCATTACCTGAACAGTGTGCTGTTTAGCTAAACTATTCCTACCTGTCGACCAGTCCAACTGCACGTGTCTCTCACCTTTTCTGTGTGTTTCCTTTCATGAGCGCCTGCTATGTGCTGGGCACCTGAGACACATAGACACACACATGCAAGAGAGACAGACACACTCCTTGATCTCAGAGGGCCCACTCTCTAGAGGGCCCAAGAGACAAGGAATAGAGGTCCTTATAATGCAAAGCGGTGAGGGTAGTGATGAAACAACGTGCAGGTTATAACTGGAGCATGAGGTAGATGCACCCAGCCTGCTGTGGGGTGGGGGGTAGGGAAGCTGCCTCCAGAAAAGATGATGCCTGAGCAGATTTGGCAGATGAGGAGAGGGGAAGTTTTTCAGGCTGATGGGACAATCTGAGTAAAGGCACCAGGTAAGGAAGAGAATGCCGGGCACCAGGGAGGAAAAAGAAGTTCAGCATCGCTGGATGATAAAGGTCCAGACAGGGATTAGTGGGTGATGAGGCAGGGAAGGTCAATGAGGGTCAGATCATGGAGGCCCTTGGGTATCATGGAAGGAGCTTGGGTTTAGGCATCTTTGAAAAGCTTGAAGTGGGAATGACATGGTAAGATTTGCATTGTGTTTTTATAAGAGGATTAACCACATGCAGTTAATTCTTAATTATCTGGGTTTAGGGAGTAGAAATAAGTAAAAATGAGCAGACCCAATCATAACTGATTTTCCTCTTTCACTGTATATCCAAACCAGTCCTGCATGCTCCTAAGGACCAAGTTTAGAGGAGGCATATCTTGTGTGACATGGTCCTCAAACAGGAAATGTGTTGTTTCTGTGAATAACTGAGAGAAGGCTGAACTAACTCTCATGGTTACCGAGTTCCTTTTCATTTCTGAGATGGGACTAAAATCTTGGAGGACAAGATATTTTTGGGGTGGGAGAGGCTAAAGTTTATGTGACATTTGCCCTAAGCCAGGCACATACCATGGGCTTTCTGATCCCATGAAGTGGGTTCCATTATTGTTCCCACTTTATAGAGGAGGAAACTGAGACCTGGAGAGGTTAAGTAACTTTCCCGGGGTGACTCTATTAGTAAAGAGTGGAGCCTGGCTTCACCTCCAGAACTGAGCATTAAAGCAATGTGTAACATAGTGACCACTCTGACCCTTTCCTTCCTCAGGACCAGGGTTTGTGCTCCTCGGATGGAGGGAGGGATAAACTTTGCAATTTAAGAAAACAACAATCTGTGGCCTGTGGTAATCCCGCCCATATACCAGATATAATATCTATGTGGAACATACGGAAAGCTTTATGCTCTGTTCCTACTGCTTTAGTGTTTCCATAGCTTGGACCGAGGCTATTTAGAAAGATAATTGTTAGACCAGAGGGGACTTAGAATTCAGCAGGGGACTGACTCTGGGGGAAGTGGCTTCCTTCTTGGTCTTACCTTGGCCCCTTACATTCCTGTCCAGTACCCTCCCACTTCCCATCATGCTTTGCCTCCCTGGGACCCAGAGGGCTGGTGGTCTGAGTGAAGAGTAACTGACTGCAGGCATAGGCGCTGTCTGGAGGAACAAGTCATTGGGCTGCCGAAGCCAAGTCCGTGACCAGCACAATCCCAGGAGGGCCAGCAGTTTGTGGTTACTTGGCCACTCTTCCAGCTGAGGAATGTGCTTCCCCCTTCTCATCTGTCTTGAGCTTTTGTAAATTTTGACGAGGATCAGTGAACAACCCAAAGCACTAGAGTGGGTACAAGGTCAGCCAACCACAAAGCGTTCCCAGCCCCCGGCACACTGGGAAGAAGTACGATGCCACTTGTGAGCTATAAAGGAGATGATCACTTCTCTGTATAAATGCAGCAGAAACACCGTGGGCTATGGAATGGCAGAAGCAGAAGTTGCTGGTCCCAGATTTACCTTAAGGTTCAGAAGCATCTTGGAGTTCTCTGTCAGTTTTGTGTCATAATTTTGGCACAAAAGGAGTATTCTCATTAGCTCTACATTCCTGGTTTTGGACCAAGATGCATGAAAATTATATATTATCTTTCTCCTCAAAGCTTTAAAAATCTTGAGAGTTTCATTATGATTATTTTTACTCTACCCTTCCAAAGAAGATATGAAGCTGTTCAGAGTGAAGACAAGGATGCAATAAGATGACTGAAATAAGAATAAAAGAATGACGGCAAAGTAATGAAGAAGCGGGTAGTGTGGAGCAAGAAGTGTTCCAAACAACACAGGCTAAGGGGATCATTTCAGTTGAGCACATGAAACCTAGTTCTGAGCTTCCTAGAAGCTGGAAGGAACATCAACTATGCTGAATTACAAGAGGCTACATAGCAACTGGTAGCCTCCTCATGCACCTAGAGAGGAAAACCTAACCCTAGCACTTTTTCCTAGGGAGGAGGAAACATAAGGATGACTGTTCTAGGGTCATGGAACAATTTAGTAGATAGCAATTAAAAATGACCTTACCAAAAATTCAGTGGTCTTCCTGTGTCATTCATCCTCATTATGCCTGGTTAAAGTAAAAGTGATTGTTTGGGCACAGATGCTTTTGGTGGACAGAAGTGCAAACGGAGGACAAGGACATTGATCATCATTGCAAAGAGTAGTGACTGAGTGAGGAGGAAGATTTTGAACAGAAGCAGCATCAGCATCACCAATCACATATCAGAACATTCTTTTCTTCCTTTTTTCTTTCTTTTTCCTTTGAGATGGAGTCTCACTCTGTTACCTAAGCTGGAGTGCAATGGCGTGATCTTGGCTCACTGCAACCTCCACCTCCTAGGTTTGAGCAATTCTCCTCTCAGCCTCTTAGTAGCTGTGATTACAGGCATGTGCCACAACGCCTGGCTAATTTTTGTATTTTTAGTAGAGATGAGATTTCTCCGTGGTTGGCCTGGCTGGTCTCAAACTTCTGACCTCGGGTGATCCACCAGCCTTGGCCTCCCAAAGTTCTAAGATTACAGGCATGAGCCACCGTGCTTGGCCTCATTCTCTTCTTTCAATAGTGCAGAAGGAGGGAAAGCAGTAAAGGGGGTTTGAAAGACTTGGTTTCTTATTGTCTCTGCTGTTTTGAGTGTCTGTCTGTGTGCGCTTGGGAGAGTCACTTAATTGTATTGAGCAAAATTCAGGCCTTACAGTTTCTTCCTCTGTAAAATGAGAAGACGAATGATGTTTTGAAGATCCCTTTGTACTTCAGCATTCTATGAATTGACATTTCCCCCTCTTAACCAATAGCTATAAACGTAAGTGGAACCAAGTGAAATAAGTCATCTCACAAGGAATTACTTCACCCTGAAAAAGTAAGTGGCTTTCCAGGGATAAATAACTTGGCAACAGTTTAAAACAAAAGAAAAAGAAAAGAACCAGTTTGATCTGTTCTTTGATTCTTGTTCTTTTTTTTGTTTTCTGTGTTCATTATCCTCATTGCTTTTGCCCTGATTTTGTTTTCATTTAAAAGTGCATCTTGGAACCTGGCTGTCATTTTTGACACTGGAGGAGCATATTTAGCAGAGTGTTCTCACCTGTTTTTTTTTTTTTTGTAACGCTGAATTCCCTCAGATTGGAAGCTGCCCATCTGGGTAAACAGGGAGAAGGGCACTTCTTAGAATTGGCATTGAGTAAGCAGGAATGTTAGCTTGGTATGGTGCAGTGCATTTCCTAGCTCCTTGTCCTCTGTGTGTGTGATGTTAGTAAACTTTAGGTCTTACAGAAATCTTAATGTTTTACAGTATTGTACTGGCAGAGAAGTGTGTGTGTTGTCAGGGGTGTAATCTTGGACTCCGGCTAGTTTTGGTATAAGCCAAATGTTGTGCAGGGGTGGGGAGCTCTGGAGTTGGATATTCAACCATACAGGTGCCAGGTGGGGTGATAGGCAGGTGGATGTAACATCCAATAGAACCAGAGTGTTGGAAAGTCTACTTGTAAAAGGGGAAGGGATATTAAAATGGACCATCAGGGGTTTCCACAGATGGCACAGCATAGCTGCCCCATGGCTTCTCACCAGGTTTGGAATTGTGTTAAGCTGGTCCTGAGAGTTGGTGGTTTTGAGTCAGCATCATGCATATTTGCACAGTGGGCAGTGAGGAGAATTTTCCTATGATTTCATAAATAAGGAAAGCAGATATCTGGGCTCTATTTCATTACAGATTGAGCCTACTGTTGTAGGACTCCTGCCCCTCAGATCCTCTAGCCCTTAGATGCCGCCTAGGTTTCTCTACCTTAGCTCCCAGTGTGCTAAGTCCCTCTGTAATATACCTGTGTTCACAAGCATCCTGGGAATCAGGGATGAGGAGAAGCAGGCAGGGTGAGAAGGGGGAAGGGAGAGTTCTCAGCATTTCTACAATATTATATGCAAGTGCTCTGCAAATAAAATGCAAATTAAAACTGAGCGCTCTAGCACTGAGCAAAGGTGATGCAAATTTGCTTTTAATTTCTCTTCTGTGCAGTTGCAAGCACTGCCAAAGCGTCCAGGGAGCTGTCCTGGAGAGCAGGGAAGCAGGGAGCCTTAGGGAGGAGCCGAGACTGCTTTGTGGTCAGGTTTGGACTTGACCATTGGTTCTTCCTGCCTTATTTATGCATAAAGAGCTGCTTTTCTGAGAACAGCTGATGAGAACCACTTTCACTCGAGCATTTTCTCTATGGTAAAAGCAAGGGAGGCTTGGGAGAAGGAAGAGCCCTTCAATTGGCTCAGCTCAAGGTTCGGATGGGGAAGAAGGATGAGTTAGGCACTTGCTTGCGAGTTTGAGCAACTCCGTTGAGGAAAGACTTGGAAGCTGCCCCAATCCAAGTGAACATAAGAGATGAGAAAGCCCTTTCCAGAAGGTTAAGTGGGGAGTTAAGTAAACAGGTCACACATCAGGCCTAAGGTTGTGAGCACATTTTAATTGATGGCAGGCTCTGGTCAGCTCCAAGCTCAAACTGATTTGGCGAATGCTCAGGATGTCAGCTGAGAGTTGTAGGGTTTCTGAGGATTGGACAGGTGAAAGAGCTGGCCTGGGACCACCCATTGGGGGGCATACTCAGCAAGGTGTCCAATGAGATCAGAAGCATTGTGAGACTGACTCTGCCCGAAAGGGTCTGAGAAAGAGTCTCCTGACCCCATGGCTCTTGTCCCGCACAAGATTCTTGAGCAGCCAGGCAAAGGTATCAGAAACAGTGACTCCATGGTTAGACTGGGTCAAGGTCAGGTTCCAAAGCCAGGCTTAATATATCCCTGCCTGGGGCAAGGGCAAAGAGAAAAAAAGGGAGTTGGGAGATAAAGTAAGGGGTCAGGAAGAACTAACTGGCACCTCTTGCAAGTTGCTAATAGCACAGTATCGTTACTTAAAGAATACTTCTTCCTTTTTTGAGTGTGTTTCTTGGTTGCCCTGCTATCAGACATACATGCAGGAACTCCAAGAGAGAAATATGTTTTAACATCCTGAAACTGAATTATTAAATGGGATTAACTTGGTGTTGACTTTTCTTCATGGTCGATTTGCAGTATAAACTGGGTTTAAGGCATCTTTTACTAAACCTTCTGGATTTCAGTAGATCGCATTGGATGAGCCATTCATTAAAGATTTCATGCTGATGTTATTTGTTTAGGCTTTGATGCCCTTTTTCTGTTTTCCCTCCCCTTTTGTTCAATAATGATATCTTTCAGCAGAAAATACCTTCCATCCTGTGGTATTAAGGGCTTTCCAGGATAGGGAGCATGGCCTCATGGCCAGTGTCTAGGCAGGAAATAGAGAACTTAGGTTCCCTGCCTTCCTGATCCCCAAACAGCCATTCAGCTAGGACTGACGTTAGCTGCTTATTGAAGCCTCAGATCCATTAACAAGGGAACTTCTCTTTTCATTTTATTCTTAAACATCCAGAGAGAAGTAATGGCTTAAATTCATACTGATGCATAAATGTCCATTACAGCGTTCTTGTCAGAGAGCAGGTACTGAAGAGAAGAGGAAGAATGGGGTATCCGGGGCTGACATATACCAGAAGGGTGCTGGCTTTGTTAAAGTCATGGGTCTGAAACATACAATCTGTGGACAAGTTATTCAGCCTCTCTAAGTTTCATTTTTCTTCATCTGCAAAATGGGAATAAACAAAAATATCTCTTGGAGTTGTTATAGGGTTAAATAAAATGATTGAAGACAGCTCGGTATAGAATACATTCTCAATATTTGATCTCTTCTCACATGCAGACACTTTGTATAGCTGAAATCATACTGTTTGTACCATTTCAACATGTTAGCGTTATAAAACAAGTACCTTCTGTAATTCTGCAGGCTTTCACTTATTACCATTAGTGGCTGTCCAATGCTCTGTAGGGTGAGTTGCTAAATTTGTAATTCTTGATTATGTTGGTTGTTTCTAAAAGCTAGAGTCCTTTCTGTAGGCCTGGAGGCTCTTTTTAAGGGGAAGTTATACCTCGTGCAGGTTCGTGACAGAAGATACCACCTTGGTTTCTTTTGGAACACTGTGACAAGAGATGATCTCAGATGGTGTAGCAGCATTTCACACAGGTCAGCTGCCTCGGTCCTGGACAGGGGTCAGCTGCCAAAATCCAGAATGGCAGGTAGAATGTCATTCCCAGCCCTTTTGGGCCCCCTATTAATTGTGTGTTCTTGCACCTGGACCTCCCAACTGGGTGTGTCTGTAGCAGCACATCCTGCTCACCATTTAGAGCTGTGTGGCCAATTGTGCTGAATTCCTCCCTTTGTCCCTACTGGCTGCCTCAGCCCCAGGCTGTACTTTCTCCCTGATGAGGCCACAAGCCTTTCAGCTGAAAGTTGCTCTTGAGCCCCCAGAGGCATTTCAGCCTTCAAGTGATGGAGGTCCTCATCGGCAGTAAATCAGCTCTCATCTCCCCAAATAGCTGCATAAAAACCAGTCTGGCCAGAGGAAAGCACACCTGCACTGAGGCGCTGGCAGGCTCTTATAAATGGAAAGAGAATCAGCCCTGAACTCGGGTACTTGCACCCAGGGAGATGCCCCTCTGGCACATTGCAGGTTTCAACTCTTATCTCAAGTGTATTTCTTTCAAGTCCTGTAAGATTATTTCTTCGAAGAACATCTTGCATTGTCTTTATGTCACATATCTGCTTTCCTGGCTTAGGAAACAAGAATTAACTTTTAATGCAACAGACATTTGACATGCATTATCACATTGAAGCCTCATGGCTTGATGCAGTAGACTGGGTTTTGTTATTCTTATTTTATAGATGAGGAATCTGAGGCGCTGAATGACTTGCCTGAGTTCCCACAGCTATGAAGCACTGATACAGATGATGGGGCTCAGTGGCCCTGACTCCAAATCTTGGCAGTGGTGCAATAGAGTGAACCTTCTTCTCTCTGGTTCACAGGCTTCCCAGGAGGCTGGTTGTGGATGGTCTCAGAAAGGGTCATTTAGGACACAGCCCTGGATGTCACAATAAGAGCTCAATGTTGGGGCCTGGAGTCTCTTGGGAACCCCTTTCTATTTCTCCCAGACTGCAGCCACTAGCTGGTCCTGATCCCCGCTGTCTCCATCCAGAGTGGGGAGGATGTATGAGATCTTTGCTTGCTGTCTTGCTTTTCAGTGTTGAGTGTTCTGCTTCTTACGTGCAAATTGAGGACATCCAGAGACTTTGTTTTAGACTGTTTCAACTTCCGTTAAGAGTCCAGACTTCCAGGGCTGTTTTCAGCCGCATGTTTGCCGGCTGAGATAAAAGATACAATATTCCTTCCTTGGGAATCTTTAGAAAATACTAATGCCAAGCCCCTGCCTGGACCAATTACACCAGAATTTCTAGGGATGTGACCTGAGCATCTGAGGTTTTAAAAACTCACCTGGTTATTCTAATGTGCTGCTAGGGTAGAGAGCCTTTATTTTAATTTCCGAGGGAAAGAGATTCCCAGCACCTGGGGGAACACAAGGGCAGAAGTGGGAAGGGTTTGAGTGAACAGAGGTAGAGACAGGGAATTTTACATGCTCATACATTTAGGACCTAGTGTGTTCCAAGCACTGTGCTGGAAACCGAGCTCTAGAGATGTCTGAGACATCCACTTGCTTCACAGTCTGATGGGGGAGACAGACACACAGAAAATGAACTGTGGTTGCGCTCAGACCAGGACACCTGTTAGGAGTTTGCAGACCTTCCTGTACATCTAACTCACCCAAGGAACTTGTTACAAATGCAGGAGCCCTTTGGCTAACACCTTTGCTAAATATGGATCCATGTTCTTGGTAAATCAAAATTAAACCCCAAGCCTTTCTTGTAATACACACAATAATGGAAGACATGTGCATTCTTTAAAACAGAAACATAAAGATACATTGCTTGCAACACTAGCCAGTTCAGGAAGCCTTGTTCACCCTGAGATATCTGCTCATTTACACAAGAAATAGCAGGTGTGAGAGGGAAAAGGGGCAGAGGCCATTTTATAAGGTCTGATATAGAAACCTTGGGTGGGTCCCAGGAATCTGCCATTTATACCACACTAGAGGTATGAAGAGAGTGTCTGAGAGAGCCAGGGGAAGGAGCAGTTAATTCTGAATGGAGACGTCGAAGAAGTTTACACAGTCAACATGATAATGTGATACCTGAAGTTACTTTCTTTTTTTTTTTGAGACAGAGACTCGCTTTGTCACCAGGTTGGAGTGCAGTAGCACGATCTCGTTTCATTGCAACCTCCACCTCCCAGGTTCAAGTGATTCTCCTGCCTCAGCCTCCTGAGTAGCTGGGATTACAGGTGTGTGCCACCACACACAGCTAATTTTTGTATTTTTACAAAATACAATAGATCACCTATTGGCCAGGTGATCTCCATCTCTCGACCTTGTGATCCACCCACCTCAGCCTCCCAAAGTGCTGGGATTACAGGCATGAGCCACCATGCCCGGCCCCTGAACTGACTTTCTAAGAGCAGGCCCTTCTCCACTGAGACACGTGCACTTGGGCACATGAAACACTTTGCAGGGTATGATGGTATCTCTCCTTTGAGAAGTTTCACTGTAGCATGCCCTATGGGGCCTGCTCCTCTGCCATTCCTTACCTCACTCTTTACACTCTAGTATGTGTCTCTGTGCCTTTCAGGTGCTCTTCCCCCTGGCTGTAACACCCTTCTTGCTTTTCCTCAATGGATTAATTCTTCTTTGTTGTTCAAACTCAGGCTGGGCCCCCTCTTTTGTAAAAAGATTTTGCTGTATCTGCACTTTGAGAAACATATTAAGTTTGGTGCTTACCGTTTCACCATGTCTTGAAAAGCATGTAAGGATGGACAGAGCGTGATAGATGGAGGGGAGATAGGCTGGGAAATACAGCTAGTTCGATTGGTGTGTCCGTTTCTATTTATGTATGTATTTTGAGTGGGATTGCTCAACCAGATAATCAGTTCTCTAAAGGTTACAACTGTTTCCGACAAACCTTTTCTGGTAAAGAAATATTTAGAGTGAGAGAAGAATAAATATGCAATATTCCCTCCTGTAGTCCAGGATGGCACCCCAGACCTGGTGTGCAGATTCCAGGCCCATCTGTTTGATTTGCTTCTAACAGCAACATGAACTTTATGTTTATCCCAGTTCTTTTCCTGTCTGCCTCTGGGAGGTAGTTTTCTCCTGGGCATGTGACTGAGACCTGGCACTTGGGGGAATCCTCTCCTTAAACAGCAGGAACAATCTCACCTTTCTGTTTATGGGCTTAATACCTATTGTTTCACCCTATCTCCTAAAGAGGAGAAAAAGATCTCCACTTTAGCACACAAGCATGTGGAATGTACCAGCATCCACTGATCACGCACTTTGATTTCAGTTAGGTGGCTTTGACACAGGTGCCCTTTCCTTGGGAAGGCTGGGAGCTTATATATGGGAGTTGGGAAAAAATGAATCTTCAAGGTTGTCAAGGCAATGTCATTAGGTTATTTATCTTTAAAAAGTATTTATATCTGATTATAATAGGGCTACCTATTTATTACAGCAAATTTGGAACTTATACAAAAATAATAAAGAACAAACAAATTATCCATCATCTTACTGTCTGTAAATAATCACTATAATATTTTGGTAGTTAGCCTCCCATGGTTTTTTTCTTTTTTCCTGCCCATATATTTTAGTGGGAATTATTTGATACATCGTATAATCTGCGTCTTCATTTGACAGTTACCATGAACACTTTCCCATGTCTTTAAAAGTTCTTTCACATTTCCCACATCAGTTTAAACCCTGCGTGATATTAAGCTGAAGTCTTATATTATTCAGGTGTTGGACATCAGTGATTTCTTTTTAGGTATTTATAGCTGCAACTCACAGAAGGGCTTCAGAGCAACCTCGATGCATTTTCTATAATTGCATGCAAATGTTACGTGCATGTAATTTTTTTTTTTTTTTTGAGATGGAATCTCACTATGCCACCCAGGCTGGAGTACACTGGCGTGATCTTGGCTCACTGCAACCTCTGCTTCCTGGGTTCAAGAGATTCTCCTGCCTCATCCTCCCAAGTAACTGGGATTACAAGCATGTGTCACTGTATCCAGCTAATTTTTATACTTTTTGTATTTTTAGTAGAGACAGGGCTTTACCATGTTGGACAGGCTGGTCTCAAACTTGATCTTGGACTTTCCAGCCTCCAGAATTGTGAGAAATCAATGTCTGCTGTTTATAAGCCACCTGGTCTATATTTTGCTCCAACAGCCTGAATGGACGATGACATAGAACAAGCTTAACAATTATTAATTATCATTATTAGGTATAATGTTCTCAGGTCTCTTTTGCTTTCTGAGTTTTAGTTCAAATTCTGAGAATCACAGCCTTCTAGAGCTGGAAAAGGTCTTAATAATCTTGTAGCCCAATTCTTTTATTCTACAGATGAGAATACTGAGCTTACAGTAGTAGTGTGACTTGCTCAGAGGGATGTTACTACTACCTGGTTCAGACAGTTATTTTGAGGACCAAATGTTATTTGTGAAAGTACTATTTTAAACGTTTACACATTTATCCAATGTTAATTAATTGTACAGTCTATATGGCCCATGAAAAATAAAACTCAAATAGAAGGAACACTCAGTGAACTGGGTCTTCGTAAGCCCTTGCTTCCCTGAGGACCTCTGGTGCAGGGTCTCGCATATAGCTGTAACCCAGTAGGTTTTTGATGAAGACAATGAATGTGACTAGTAGGTAAAGCCCAAAACAACAGACCAGAGTGGAGAATCTTGTTTGTCTGTTCCAATTCCCTAGGTTTTGTTCATTTCTGAGTCCTAACATATAGCATAAAATTTCAGGGAATGAGCAAATGAATGCTATCTACTTGGAGGAAATAAAGTGAAATAATTTTCATCCTCAGGCATTTTAAGTACAAACCAGTCAGGCCTGTTAGCAGATAGGTGCATAGACTGATACCACAGTGGTTATTTGTGAAAGTACTATTTCACAAATAGTGGTATCAGTCTATGCACCTATCTGAATAATCCTGCCACACAAGTGACCCTCCTGATAGGAGGCCACCTGCTCTTCTCCATATGAGCCTTATAGCCACGGCATATGTCTCTCATATCTTTTCTTTCCCTCACTGCCTTTTGATATGTAACAACCACTTCTACTTATGACTCACTTTCCTGAGTTTTGCCTCCACTTTGATCTGTGTGGTTCTCAGAGCTTTAAAAATAGAAACAAATGTTTTCTGAATAGGTAACTATGGCTCTTGAGCTGCTGTGAAAGACATGTTCCCAGCAGCCACACTTATTTTGATCTGCTTCTTTCAAAAAGAAAAACTCCAGCATCCTATTGAAACACGATTCCAAATTCTGGCTTTTACAGTTGGTTCAGTTTGGCAGTCTTTTAAAGCCATAAGTAAGTTAGACTGCCTTCCTGAGGCATCCCTGCCTACCTTAGTCTATGGTGAGCAGGAATATAACATATTGTTAAGAGTACAGGTTCAAATCCCAGCTTTGCTACTTGTTAGTTGTATGATCTTAAGAGAAGTAATTTAAAATTTTTCTGTGCCTCAGTTTCCCATCTATAAAATGGAAATGATGACAGAACCTCTCAGGGTTGAAATGAAGAATCGATGTATCCCAATGTTTTAAGCCAGTACTTGCCCCAAGTCATTCTGTATTAGGCATCATTATTTTGAATTCTGGTGGCACTGCTGGCTGTGCTCAGAGTCATAGATGATTAGACATGGTCCAGTATTTTTGCCTCATTTTCTAGATGAAGAAACTGAGCCACAGAGAGGTAAAAGGATGGGCCCAAATTCAGTTAGCTGGAAATAACGGATGGAAAGAGGCGAGCCCAGATTTTAAACTCTCCTTTTCATCTCTAAGCCAAGGACGGGTATTTGCTGCTACTTTCCATTAGCGCTTCACATGCCTTTGATGGGTTTCTCCATTCTCCTCATTATCCTTAAAGCCAGAATCTGTGGGTTATATCCTTCTGTATTTGTATTCCTTTCTGTGCCCAGGACAGTGCTGTAGACCAGAAGTTGGCATTTAATCATTAGCTGCTTAATTACTCAAGTGTGGGGCTGTGGAAATTGAAATTGTTGCTTAGGTAGAGAGTATTGGTGATATCGGGTGTTTATACAGTTAATGGTGATAATCTTAGATCTTATGTTAATAACTTTGAGCCATTTGTGACCATTTTAACTGTAAGCAATGGAGTGGGCAGGTATATAAATGGGTAGTACTTAAGCCAAAGCTGGATATAAATTTACAGAGATGCTAGGGAAAGAACACTAAAATAAAAAACTTCGTTCCCACGAGACCAGTGGTTCTCAAATATTAGCATGCATCAGAATCACCTGGAAGGCTTATTAAAATACAGACTGCTGGGTTCCACCATTGAGTTTCTGATTCAGAAGGTGGGTGGGGGGCAAGAATTTACCTTTTAACAAATTCCCTGGTGATGTTGATGGTCCAGAGACTACACTTTGAGAACCATGGTTCTAATGTCTTTTCCAAATCTAAGAATCTGTGATCCTTAATAATCCTTCATTCCTTAGGAGTAAATAGGGTCTTGTTATCTGCTATGTTCTCAGCATTTGGCACAATATCTGATCCATAAAAGGCATAATAGACTGAAAATATCACCCAAAGACATCAGGTCCTAATTCCTGCAACCTGTAAATGTTTTTTTCATTTGGAAAAAAGGTCTTTGCAGATGTGATTAAATCAAGGATCTTGAGATGAGGGCATAATCCTGGGTTGTCTGGGTGGATCTGAAATGCTATCACAGGGTTTTTATAAAGAGAGATATTAGAGGCAGGCGCGCACATGCGTGCGCACACACACACACACAAACACATGAGAAGGCAATGTGAAGACAGGCAGAGATGGGTGTGATGTGGCCATAAGCCAAGGAATGTTGGCATTGGCAGCTGCCAGAAGCTGGAAACAGCAAGGAACAGAGTCTTCCCTTGAGCCTCTAGAGGGAGCATGGCTCTGCTAATACCTTTGTTTCAGCCTAGTGAAATGGATTTTGGACTCCTGGCCTCTAGAACTGCAAGAGAACAAATTTCTGTTGTTTTAAGCCACCAATTGTCAGATGATTTGTTACACTAACCATAAGAAATGAGTATAGTAGATAGTAAACATCAATGAAGAAATAAAGAAGTTCTTTGAAACCAATGAGAACGAAGACACAACATGCCAGAACCTCTGGGACACATTTAAAGCAGTCTCTAGAGGAAAGTATATAGCAATAAGTGCCCATATGAGGAGAATGGAGAGATCCAAAATTGACACCCTATCGTCAAAATTGAAAGAGCTAGAGGAGCAAGATCAAAAAAACTCAACACCCAGCAGAAGACAAGAAATAACTAAGATCAGAGCTGAACTGAAGGAGATTGAGACACGAAAATTCCTTCAAAAAATCAATAAATCCAAGAGCTGGTTTTTTGAAAAGATCAACAAAATAGACAGACCACTAGCCAGATTGACTAAAAATGAAAGAGAGAACAACCAAATAGATGCAATAAAAAATGATAAAGGGGAAATCACCACAGATTCCACAGAAATTCAAACCATCAACAGAGAATATTACAAACGACTCTATGCACATAAACTAGTAAACCTGGAAGAAATGGATAAATTCCTGGACTCCTGTGTCCTCCCAAGCCTAAACCAGGAGGAAGCTGAAACTATGAATAGACCAATAACAAGGTCAGAAGTCGAGGCAGCAATTAAGAGCCTACCACACAAAAAAAGCCCAGGTCCAGACGGGTTCACAGCCGAATTCTACCAGACACACAAAGAGGAGCTGGTACCATTCCGTCTAAAACTATTTCAAACAATCCAAAAAGAGGGAATACTTCCCAAATCATTTTACGAGACCAACATCATTCTGATACCAAAACCCAGCTGAGACCCAACAAGAAAAGAAAACTTCAGGCCAATATCCATGATGAACATAGATGCAAAAATCTTCAATAAAATATTGGCAAGCCGAATGCAACAGCAAATCAAAAAACTTATTCACCATGATCAAGTAGGATTCATCCCGGGGATGCAAGGCTGGTTCAACATACGCAAGTCTATAAACGTAATTCACCACATAAACAGAACCAAAAACAAAAACCACATGATTATCTCAATTGACGCAGAGAAGGCATTTGACGAAATTCAACAGCCCTTTATGCTAAAAACCCTCAATAAACTCGGTATCGATGGAACGTATCTCAAAGTAATAAAAGCTATTTATGACAAACCAACAGCCAATATCATACTGAATGGGCAAAAACTGGAAGCATTCCCTTTGAAATCTGGCACTAGACAAGGATGCCCTCTTTCACCACTCCTATTCAATATAGTTCTGGAAGTTCTAGCCAGAGCAATCAGGCAAGAAAAAGAAATAAAGGGTATTCAAATAGGAAAGGTGGAAGCCAAATTGTCTCTATTTGCAGACGACATGATAGTATACCTAGAAGACCCCATCACCTCAGCCCAAAAACTCCTGAAACTGATAAGCAACTTCAGCAAAGTCTCAGGATATAAAATCAATGTGCAAAAATCACAAGCATTCCTATACACCAATAACAGACTTAAAGAAAGCCAAATCAAGAATGAACTGCCATTCACAATTGCTACAAAAAGAATAAAATACCTTGGAATACAACTCACAAGGAACGTAAGGGACCTCTTCAAGGAAAGCTACAAACCACTGCTCAACTAAATCAGAGAGGACACAAACAGATGGAGAAACATTCCATGTTCATGGTTAGGAAGAATTAATATTGTGAAAATGGCTATACTGCCCAAGGTAATTTACAGAATCAACGCTATCCCCATCAAGCTACCATCGATTTTCTTCACAGAACTGGAAAAAACCACCATGAACTTCATATGGAACCAAAAGAGAGCCCGCATAGCCAAGTCAATTCTAAGCAAAAAGAACACAGCGGGGGGCATCACACTACCGGATTTCAAACTATACTACAAGGCTACAGTAATCAAAACAGCATGGTACTGGTACCAAAACAGAGATATAGACCAATGGAACAAAACAGAGGCACCGGAGGCAACACAACATATCTACAACTATACAATCTCTGATAAACCTGACAAAAACAAGCAAGGGGGAAAGGATTCCCTCTTTAACAAATGGTGTTGGGAAAACTGGCTAGCCATGTGCAGAAAGCAGAAACTGGACCCCTTCCTGACACCTTACACTAAAATTAACTCCAGATGGATTAAAGACTTAAACATAAGACCAGGCACGATAAAAACCCTAGAAGGAAATCTAGGCAAAACTATCCAGGACATAGGAGTAGGCAAGGACTTTATGAACAAAACACCAAAAGCATTGGCAACGAAAGCCAAAATAGACAAATGGGACCTAATCAAACTCCACAGCTTCTGCATGGCAAAAGAAACAGTCACTAGAGTGGATCGGCAACCAACAGAATGGGAAAAAAATTTTTGCAGTTTACCCATCTGACAAAGGGCTGATATCCAGAATTTACAAAGAACTCAAACGGATTTACAGGAAAAAAACAAACAAGCCCATTCAAAAGTGGGCAAAGGATATGAACAGACACTTTACGAAAGAAGACATATATGAGGCCAACAATCATATGAAAAAATGCTCATCGTCACTGGTCATCAGAGAGATGCAAATCAAAACCACATTGAGATACCATCTCACGCCAGTTAGAATGGCGATCATTAAAAAATCTGGAGACAACAGATGCTGGAGAGGATGTGGAGAAAAAGGAACACTTTTACACTGTTGGTGGGAGTGTAAATTAGTTCAACCATTGTGGAAGACAGTGTGGCGATTCCTCAAGGCCTTAGAAATAGAAATTTCATTTGACCCAGCAATCCCATTACTGGGTATATATCCAAAAGACTATAAATCGTTCTACTATAAGGACACATGTACACGAATGTTCATTGCAGCACTATTTACAATAGCAAAGACCTGGAATCAACCAAAATGCCCATTGATAATAGACTGGATTGGAAAAATGTGGCACATATACACCATGGAATATTATGCAGCAATCAGAAATGATGAGTTTGTGTCATTTGTAGGGACATGGATGAATCTGGAGAACGTCATCCTCAGCAAACTGACACAAGAACAGAAAATGAAACACCGCATATTCTCACTCATAGGCGGGTGATGAAAAATGAGAACACATGGACACAGAAAGGGGAGTACTAAACACTGGGGTCTATTGGGGGGGAAAGGGGAGGGCCAGTGGGAGGGGGAGGTGGGGAGGGATAGCCTGGGGAGAAATGCCAAATGTGGGTGAAGGGGAGAAGGAAAGAAAAGCACACTGCCATGTGTGTTCCTATGCAACTGTCTTGCATGCTCTGCTCATGTACCCCAAAACCTAAAATTCAATAAAAAATTTAAAAAAAAATCAATGAAATGAACAGGGGAGTCAGATGTAGACATTATGATGTCCATTTAACTGATACATAAACTGAGGGCTTGATGTCTCATCCAAATGTGCAGTGTATGTTTACTGAAGGGAGGCTCAAGTCTGTTACCTCCCTCAGTTTCCTTTCTACTAGCCTAACTGCACAATAAAATCAGACTCCCTAAGGATGCGGCTTGTGCTTCACTATTGTTTCAGAAGTTCACCAACCAGGATTAAAAACTGTCTAGACCAGGCTATTTCATAGAAGCTGGCTGATCCTCAGTATGATGGTTGAGAGCTTAAATGCACTCCAGAGGTTCTCCTATCAGATCTAACCCCACACCAGCTGTCTGAGGCAGGCAGGGTGGGTGCCATCGTTTTCCAGATGAGTAATGAGTCCTGGGAAAAATTAGCTATCTTGGAGCAGCCCATCCTTAACCCAGACTCAGCCTTCTGACTCCATATCCAGAGCCTCTTGTGCTACACGACAGTTCTCAGCAGTGATGTGTGATTGTGTGCACCTAATGACTATTCAGGTAAATTCATTGTCAGCCTTGAGACTTTGGACACTGGAAACATGAACATTTTACACATTGAATCACTTTAAACTTATTATGGGAAAAGAGGTAGGTAAGATTTGAGGCCAGAGAACCTTGGCCACATTGCTTCAAAGGGAGTTTAAATTCATCCCAAACCAGTTCCTGGGACATTTTGCATCTGACTCGGGCTAGGCTTGGGTGACAGTGATTCCAAACACATGCTAGAGTGCTCAGATCAGCAAATGAAGGATCTCCCTCTGGGATAACTAGATCTGCAGTGCCATTTTGCTGGTGTGGAGATCCAGGCAACTGGCTCTCTCTCTCTCTCTCTCTGTCTCTCTCCCCTTTTTAAAATCAATAATCAGAGAAAAGCACTTGAGCACACATTTCAGTGACTTTGGGTCAGTGGATTTTAAGGTGAATCAACAATACCCTTACCCATTCCCAACTCCAGATGGACATATAATCATAGCTTCATAAATGTGACCACAAAAGTTTAGATGAAGGCACAGGGCAAGGAGGCTGGAGCCTCTGGTGTGGGTGTTTTGTAAGATACCCCCAGCAGGGGCCAGAATTCTGTTTGCTCTGCCTGCTTGGCCCAGCTGCCAGCTCTGATGATTCACTCTGCCAATTGGATATTACCTAGTGATTTTTATGGAGTTAATTCTAAAGGAAATTTGAGGAGGAGATCACTTCCTCTATTTTAATTAGACTTCTGAGACTGTTTGCCTCAAACGCAACTGCACCACCGCACATCTGTAGCAGACTGGCTGCTGGAACAGCAATAAGGCACCATGAATTTTAACTATCTGGAGAGGGTTATTTGAAGAGCCAGGTCATGATAGCTGCCGCCTGAGCGTGTGTGTGAGCACAGGCACGCGAACACGCATACACACGCATACACATGGTGTACCTCATACAGATGTTTGAACAGTCCCTGGGGAACACACATTTTCTATTGTAATAAAGGAAAACACAGTCCTCAGCTGTAACCTTGGAGACATGGGATCCCATCAGAATTGGAATCTTTACCGCATCTTGGCTGCTTGCAGGACCGGCCCAGAAGGGGTTTTTCTAGCGCAGGCTTCACATTGCCTTGTAGTTCCCGGTGGCAGCCGCTGTCGAGGAGACAGCTGCCTGCTGTTCGCTCACACATAAATCCCTGGGGAGAAATAAGAGCTAAGTGGTTGTTACAAAGGGGTGATGGGTTTGACTCCCATAGCTAGTCACAGAAACATTCCTGCCTCTTCCAGACCACACTTTCTCATCCCAAGACACCTTTCTGCTGGTAATCTCTGTGCATGTTTTGGAATCACAGGGCTGGAAATAGACTCAAGGGGCCACCTACCTGTTTCCCCACTGCTTGTCACTTCCTCATCCAAGCGGGCCCAACCCAGGAGAGCTGTCCATCCCCGTTACCCCCTGGGAAGGGCATAAATATTGTTATCTCCATTTAATAACGTGGTGCTAGAGCAAGGTAGAGAATATTTGTTCCAGGAGAAATGACAGCGGTTTTCAGCCTAGTGACTAGGAGGTGATTTAAACCCCCTCATCTGGATTTGTTTAACACACTTCAGTTTTATTATTCGGTTTTCATACAGGAAGTTAATGAATAACGCAATCTGGCTCTACAACTATACAACCAAACAAGGCACCCTGGCTGGGAGGCTCACTCTCAGGACAAGTGGACGTTGATTTACACAATAGCAGCATTCCTGGGAAATTGTCTATAAATCAGAATTTTGAAATAAAAGAGCCTTTAGAGGAATATAAGGCATATAGTACATCAGTCTGTTTTATTTATTTATTTATTTTTAAGAAAAGCCAAGATCCATTTTGGAACACGAATAATTTTCCCCTAATAGAGATTTTTAAAATAAATTTGTTGAGATAGAGTATTCCTCAATAAAACTCTGTATTAAGCATGGCTCAGCTGGCTGGTGTGGCCCTTGTAGGAGGTGTTGCCTGGGAGTTGAGTGAATCCTGGAATGTTTGGGCTCGGAGACCTGGGCAGAGGGACCCACCTTCACCCTTCCCAAATGAATGACTGGAGCATACCACTGCTCTGGGACACAAAGGAACAAAAGAATTCACAGTTGTAACTCACCCTGAGGGCCCAATTCCAGCCCAGTCTTGTCACCGCCTCCCTTTTGGCAAATTACTTCTTGAATCTGGGCTTCTTTCTTCAAGGAGTTGAAGCTCCTTGTAGTTGGAGCTCCAATTTACCTACCAGGAATAGAGGGAGAGAGAGCTCCATTTTTGAAGTCCTTTAGAGAAATGGATGATCTCACGTGTGAAGAGGATTTCTAAAGTCACTGGTCATGTTCTGCTCCTGAACCATAGTCAGAGGATGATGACTGGGCCGGATCAGGTGGATTTTATGGAAGGAAGCCCATTCTGTGCTGCTTGGGGCAACTGGCTAGCCAGTGGGGTAGAAGGTAGTGCAGATAATTAGCAATTTGCTTTAAAGCTCTCATGTTTCCTATTATCAAGCATAATAGGGGACTCTTGTGATTTATTCTATTACCATATTATTAATATTTGTTCTCATCATTTAATTCCCTCCTGCATTTTAATCTGACTGGGTGATGAGAGGGGGCAGATAGATGGATGAATTAAGCAGGATTCTTCTAGGACTCTGTGGTACTCAAGAATTGTTGGTTCTCTTTCAGCACCAAACATCACTTATAGGGTAGTATTATTGTTTACTTTTTTCTAATTATTTCCAGATACAATCTTGTAAATGCTCAGAACACATCTGTGAGGTCTTTAAAACTGGAAAGGGGCTTGTTTTCAGAGCTGAGTAGGGTGGGTTTGAATCCTGGTGCCAAACAGAGTCTATATGGTCCCAGGTAATTTACTTTTTTGAACCTCAGTTTCTTCATCTGTAAAATCACTTAATAGCGATAACCCTGCAGGATTCTTGTGAGGATTAATTCACAAAAAATGGAATATGCAGAGTTTAGTGCCTGGTACATAGTGGGCGCTCTCCCTTCTACTCTGGATGCTCTAATTTTGTCATTATCAAACAAGGAGAAACTGAGGCACAGAGCATTAAAGTAACTTTCCCAAGGCAAAGCCAAGTGTCAGAACCTCAGATTCTGGTTTTGGAACCTGTGGTCTTTTGTTGTCCAGGTGTTGTCAGAATTGGGGTAATTTAGGCTGATACAGGATCCATCAAGCCAACTGGCATGTCAGATCCACCTAGCTCTTCCCTGGCTCCTTCCTATCTTTCAGGTGAGATTTCTGCTGTCTATCAGGGTACTTCCTGCACAGATCGAGGGTATACCAGGAAGTAAAGGAGGAAACTGACATTTACTGAGTGCCCACATACTCTGTGCTTTTACGTAAATTATTGCACATGAGAAGCCTCCAAGATTGGAATTATTGAGCCCATTTAACAGAGGAGGAAATTAAGATTCAGGGGTTTTAAGCAGCTGATTGTCCATTCACACAGAGATTGTGAAAGCAGGGGAAGTAAGAGTGAACCCAGGCCCCTGGACTCTAGACAGGGGCCCTCATGCCAATTCCGCTTCCCGCTGTACAGCAACCACTCAGGGGTCTTGCCTCCCCTTGGATTTTAGCCTGTTAGTCTGGAGAAACCCTGGGCTATGCTTTCTTTATTGGCCAAAAAGAGGAGCTATTCTTAATTAATCAGTCTGTATCTCTGATCAACTCCAGGGAGCAGTGTCACATGGCTGGCAAAAGAAGGATATCTCATAGCCCCTGTCCTTCCTCCCCACATCCATACCCAGACAACTGAGCCACGACAGATAGACAAGGGTCCATTGGGCCAATAAAGGCATTTGGAAAAGAAGCTTACATGCTTTCCTTAGTAACCCGTTGCTATGTTTAATAACCCATCCTGGCTGAGAATGCTTCCCTACTTCTAGGCTAAGCCCCAGTCCATCAGGCTGAGCCCATTCCTTTTGGTTTGTTCCTCAGTGGAGATGGTGAACAGCTGGTCCTCAGGCTCTGTAATAATCTTCCCGAGGAAGCCCATAAGCATGCATTCACCTTGGAGATTAAGGGCTTCTCTTGTTTTCTGTACAAGAGGACTTTACTGCCAGATGACCCAGAGACACAGAACAGCTCTTAGACCAGAAAAGGTCTGTAGCATCTGTGAGCTGTTGCTGATTTCTTTGCAGAATGGGCTCTGATTTTGTGGCTAGCATGAGAAGGAACAATAAGACATATAGAATCATTATGTTTAGAACTGGAAGGATTTTCAAACAGTCTGACTGAACCATATCATTTTATAGCTGAAACTCATCCTACAGTGCCCACACTTAACCTGCATGGATGGGAAGGTGGAGTCTAGAGTCCCTACAGAACTCTCTCCACCTAAGGATTACCTTCTGGGTGTTCTATAGGCCATAACTATGAAGCAGAGGTGAGGATTATTTTATTTTCTTCACTGGATCTTTGCATCTAGGCTGGGAGATCCTTATACCTATTGCAGAGTAATATTTAAAATCAGGGAAACTAAACATGTAATCTTTTTAAGAACAGCACTGTGGATGTGTAGCTAGGGTATAAATTACATTCCCTCAAACACCAATCACTTCCCATCTGTCATAACCAGGCAAGGTCAACCCATTTCACAGATGAAGAGACTGAAGCACCCTGGTGCTTCCTAAAAGCAGCGACCATACGTGGTTTTCCTCTGGCTGCAGCTGTTGGTTCTGGCGGCTGTTGCAGGTTGGTCAGAAACCCAAAAACCTCCTGCCATCTCTCCACGTGCTTTTCCTGCTGGGAAAGAACACCCAGATGGAGGCTGCCTTTCTTCCCACGAGGATGCTACAGCGGGTGCTGAGCGGCCAAGGCTTTGTAAACTGTAGGACTTCCGTGTTGGCAAACCTGCTTGTGCTCGGCAGACGAGCCTATAAATCTTGCTGAAAACAAATGCTTTAACTAGAGGAGGAAAGTTTAAAAAGCCCTGTGGGCATATTCTAATCACTGCTCACTAATATCAGCTGGCTCAGATTTAGACTGTGGTTGTTCCCAGCGGAGGGGGTCTGGGTAGGCACCATGTAAAATGCCGCTAGCTGTAATTAACTCTGACCTCCACAGTCTGCCTGCTCGCTCACTCTTAATATTAGCTTTGACTCCCAAAATGAGCGTTCACTGTTTGTTGTTAGGATGTGTTCTTTAAAATTCTTCCTCAGCAGTCCTTCGTCAGCTCCTTCTCTAACCTCGAACACACATGGAGCCACGGTAATCAGATCGTGTCAAATGAAATCAACAATTATGTAGATTTTGCAGGCGTGGAAAATTCCACCTATCTCAATACATTTGATCATATATTTACAGCTCACGCTTTACAATGCTCCAAGTGCTTTCATATACTTGTTCCTTATGACAGCCCTGTCAGGTGGGCAGGGCTGACATTATAGTCATCTCACAGATGAGAAAGAGCACAGGTCAGATAGCAGATGCGGCCTGTTTGGCATCCCCTGTGCAATTAGTGGCCAAGCCCTGGGTTCACATTTATGTCTTTTGACCTCAACACTGTTGCTTAAATATCTGATTGAGAGTGGACCATTGAGATAGATCGCAATGACGAGGGTTGGGTGAGGGGGAATGAGTTTGTATCTTTACCTCCTGCCAGTCCAGGCCATGAGTATTCAGTAATTTCTTTCTTCTGCCTCCTGGCAACAAAGAGGCATTAGAGATAAAGTAAGCATTGGCTTGTGATAGATGGTGTATTTTGGACAATGAGAATAGTGAGGACAACCCACCAAATGTGTTAAAAACTAAGTGTTTGTGTTTGTGTGTATTTTATTGGTTAGAAGGCCGTACATTTGAAAAATGTTTTGTGAACCTGCTGTGTGCCAGGCTCTGTTTTAGCCATTCAGATATGGTTTCTCTGCTCATGAAGTTACATTGGAATTGGAGGAAACAGCCAGGAATGAACAAGCAAACGAGAAAAGCAGTGCTTTGGAGGGTATGTGGTAAAGTGACCAGATAGGTACATTACATTTTGTGGTCAAGGAAGACCCTTTTGAGCTGAGAGTTGAATATCAGGAACCATTCATGTGGGGGATGAAGATGAGTTGGGAGAGAAAGAAGTGGGAGAGAAGAAAGAAGGGGAGGAGGAAGGGGTTCCAGGCAGGACGTATGGCCAGTGAAAAGCTTTATGTTGAAAACGAGCTTGACATACAGTCATGTATTACTTAATGACTGGGATTCATTTTGAGAGATGCATTGTTAGGAGATTTTTGTCGTGTGAACATCACAGATTGTACTTACGCAAACCTAGATGGTATAGTCTATTACACATTTAGGCTGTGTGGTAGAACCTACTGCTTCTAGGTTACAAACCTGACCAGGATGTGACTGCTGAATAGCGTAGGCAGTTGTAATACCATGGTAAGCATTTGTGTATCTAAGCATGTCTAAACATAGACAAACTACAGTAAAAATGCGGTATTATAATTTTATGGGTCCACTGCTGTCTATGCAGTCTGTCATTGACTGAAGTCTTTATTCAGCATTGACTGTAGTTGAGGCACAGAAAGAAATGGATGTGCTGGAGCTGAATGAAAGAGGGGAGCGTGGTGTGACTTGGGGTTGGACACAGTGGTGAGGATCAAACTACAATGTGTTTTTTTTTTTTTTTTTTTTGAGACAGAGTTTCGCTCTTGGTACCCAGGCTGGAGTGCAATGGTGCAATCTCAGCTCACTGCAACCTCCGCCTCCTGGGTTCAGACAGTTCTCCTGCCTCAGCCTCCTGAATAGCTGGGATTACAGGCATGCGCCACCATGCCCAGCTAATTTTTTGTATTTTTAGTAGACACGGGGTTTCACCATGTTGACCAGGATGGTCTCAATTTCTTGACCTCATGATCCACCCGCCTCGGCCTCCCAAAGTGCTGGGATAATAGGCGTGAGCCACCGCACCTGGCCTACAATGTGGTTTGTAAGTCAGGGTAGAGGTTTGGGCCTTTCTTCTGAATCCATTGGGAAACCACTGGAAGGCTTTACACTGAGGACTGATGTCTGATTTACATTTTGAAAAGATGATTCTGACTGCCTTTTGCCAGTTCAGGAAGGCAAGGGATGGAGGTAGCAGTGCAGACAGTGAGAAGTGCAGGGACTCCGTACATGATTTGGTGGCCTAACAGGACTGGTTGAAGACTTAGAAGTGGGATGAGGGATAGACAGGAACCAAAGGTGACTCCTAGGTAGATGGAGACCCTACTAACTGCCATGTGAATGAGTGGAGGAATGGCTGGAGGGCATAGCAAAGGGTTCTGCATGGCCACGTGAAGCTTATATATGTGCTGTGCAGTTGGCCTCTGTATCTGAGGGTTCCAGAACCACAGGTTCTGCATCCATAGATTCAACCACTGGGGATTGCAAATATTTTTTAAAATAACAATATAGTAAAAATAATACAAGTTAAAAAACAATACAGTATAACAACTATTTACACAACACGTATGTTGTGTTAGGTAATATAAGTAACCTAGAGAAGATTTAAAGTATACGGAAGGGTGTGCGTAGGTTACATGCACAAACTACATTTCATATCAAGGACTTGAGCACCTGAGAATTTTTGGTATCTGAGGGGCTTCTGGAGCCAATCCCTTGAGCGTGCTGAGGGATGATGAATGTATATCCAGGTGGCAATGTCAAAGAGGCAATAGGAGAGCACGAGTTTGGAGTTTAGAAGAGTGACTAGAGGTAGAGATTTGGAATTTAGCAGTCTATAGGTAGTATTGAAAATTATGAGGCTGAATGGGTGACCTGGGCAGAGTGTGTGGAGAAGGAAGAAACGCAAGCCTGGGGCCCACAGGGCAGTGCCCAGCAGAAAGCAGAGTGGCAAGACTGTGGTCTGAGGGCTGGCACGTGCCAATGTGTTTCCTTCTCCCCATCGTCTGAGGTATCTGTGCTCCTAACTGCAGTTAGCCATTTCACAACTGAGGGATGCTGATTACAAGAGAGCTAGATGAGAAACTGATTTATCAGTGAAAACTCATTGCCATCTCTGGGGGAAAAATAATATGGATAATCTAAAAGTCAGCAGAATTGCTGGTCAGTCAACAGGTAACTTGCTGAACATTTGCTACTGGTTAGCAATATGCTAAGCAATATAGCTTCATTTTGAAAGGACAGTGCATTTTGGCTTCACACACACACATGCACACATGCGTGCATGCGTGCATGTGCACACACACACACACACACAATGCCTGTGTGTACAGTTGGCTAAGTGGGCAGTCTTAAGCAAATAGTTGCTGTTTACACATAAATGTACACATTGATCTCCTGCATACAGTTGCAGCCATCATTCATAAAGCCTGCTTTCCTCTCTGCCTGTGGTCAGCCTGAACCCTTGCCTCCAATGCAAGTCCCCTTATCTTCACCTCTAGAAATCCTGGAGTCTCTTCAGTCTCCTGGGGTTGGACCTGGACTTGAGTTCTAAACTCCATGCTCATTGTGTTTCCTGGCCTCTGTGTTTGCAGTGAGCACTACTTTAAATCCACCAGATCTGAACTGAAGGACATTTAGGTCACAGGTCCAAGTAGACTTTGCTCCTAATCCTGATGGAAGCCCTGGTCTGTGCTTTAGGGTTGGTATGCTTGCCCAGCTGACATTTTTCAGTGGAGATTAGGATTTAAGGTGGCCACATGTAGGAAATTCAAGAACTAGAGGGTCCTGGAAATTTTTCAGGATGCTTAATGTCTTGCATTTCTGCTTCTTTTTTCCCAGAGGCACTAAAAGTGCCTTCTCCTCCTTTTCCTATTCACTCCTGAGTAAGAAGAATTGTTATTCTCATTTTATGGGGGAGAAAGTTCATAACAGAGAACCTTGCCTGAGGTCACAGAGTTAGCAAGGAGTGTCGGTGGTACTCTAGCCACCAGCCTACTTCTCCATGGTCTGGGGTAGGGTGGTACCACCTTCTGCAGAAAATGAGTTGATCTCAAGAAATTTGTAAATAGTCTATCCATCAGGATCATAATCAGGTCTCTAGACCCTAAGCTTCTGCCCCCAATGGACTGTTACAAAGGACCCATCCAATGCACAGATCCTGGGGAATGTGAGTAAGGGATCCCTGGGATACCATGCGGTGGGGTGGGGTGGTGAAAAAGAGGGACAGCTGCATTGAGTAATAATAAAGTTCAGTACTATTTGTGTTTGGCCCCAGATATGTAAGTCTGCTTCCATAACTGTTGCCACTTCTACCTAGTTCTATACATTACGCAATAGAAAACCAGACTAAACCACAAATGCATGCCTACTAGTTTATCAAGCTGGCTTTCTGTACGGGTGCATGTATACCAATATCACTCATGATAACTATTGTTTAAAAAATAACAGTGATGGTCACAAAACCAAAAAAGATTTCCTCAAGTTGAATTTTTGGGACTGTAGAAATAAACAGCCTAACACAGCATTGAATAAATACGAGAAGGGTCACAATGGTGAGACATGGAAGTGAATCCCTGAACACTCCCCTTCATCTTTAAGAAGTCAGCCCTCAGCCCACTGAAGAGGGTTGGCTTCAGATGATGGCTCATCAGGGTGGGGTGCTTTGGGGTGGGAGACAGTTGTTTTTAAGGGTTAGGATCAAATTTAAAAGCACCACCATTTACCTTGGTTGCTAAGCCCCCCTGAGCCCGAGGTGAGGAATTCTGATTGGCAGAATCTGTAGGAATTTAGACAAGAGGAACAGCACGGAAAAACGGGAAGCTTAGGATGGGGACCCTGGCTGCAAAGCAAGTCAGTGCTTCAATAAGCCCGAATCTGCTGAGAATACATTTTACGAACATGCAGCTAAGTTGGCTGCCTTTGTTTGGGGGTTTGTTAAGCATTATCTAAAGAATGCCATGGTTCAGCCTGCTCGGTGTGAAGCCTAATTCTTCCCCTTTCTGGAGCCACGGCCTGGTGTGTTCAATTTTTCTCTCTCCATAGGGCTGCAGGCTCTCTGGTACTCCAGCCAAAAAAACACTCATATTTTAGCAAGCTTAGTCCCAGTCTGGTTGCCAGGCAGTAAAACGAGCACTTGCCCGCCCCAGGGAGAGGGGGACCACGAGATGGAAAAGGGTCATGTAAACGACTCACTCAAGCCCTCCCCGCAAAATCCCCACTTGAGAATCTTTGGAGCAGTTGATATGTTTATTGATGTGGAGAGACACTGCCACGTAAGCCCAAATGGTGGTCATTTGTCAGAACTAATAATACAAATTATTTTTATTATTATCAAGCTAAGTTTGCCCTATGCCATTTCTGCAGTGCTAGATATACTCAAATGAATAATGTTGTTCTGGACAGGCAGCATCAGCCCCGGTTAACTGAAGGGGAAACTGAGGCATGCGGAAGCCGAGCTTCCCAGACAGAGAGGACAGATGAGCCAAGCGTCAGCATCAGCCTTCTGTCTCAAGGGCAGATGGGATTGTAGATGGAATGAATGCCAGTTTCTCTCTTGGATCTTCTCGCAAGTTCCCGTGTGGTAGAAAAGGCTGTAAGAGGGAAAATTAATACAATGAATATCAGTCCCGGAAATACCTGTGAGCGTTATTACAAAGAGGGTGCTGAGCTGGGTACTCTGGTGCTTCTTCCAAGGTCACCTGGAGCAGGAAACAAACCTGGGGCCTGTGCTTGCTGACCGCCCTGGTGGTTATTGGGGACAAGGCCTCTTCCCACTGGATGAAGTCTCCACCCGCTTATTTCTCACAACCACAGGAGTCTCTGCAAAGGATAACAGATTTCAGCCTTTATTGGGCTGGTTTTGTAAGTTTGCAACCCAAAGTGAAAAGGTCCCTAATTCTGTTCTGGAACTCATTGATGAGGGAAGATGTATTGAATTCTCACAGGATATATACAGCTGGTGGTAAAAGTTCAACTTTTGGACTCCTCGAAAATTCCAGAAAATGTCCCCATGAACGGAGAAGCCTACCTTCTTTGATACAGAATAGCTCTTATGTGGTGCCCTCCTGGGCTGAGGTTCCCTCAGGGTATTGTATAACAAGTCTCACCCTCATCCCCATCCCCTGGCCCCTCCGGGGTCCTGCCTCTACCTCCTCTCAGCCTTCCGGGACCTCAGCAGCACTGGGTGCAGGGTTAATGCAATTCCACTCTGTCAACCTCTTTGAGTGGCTTCCTGGCAGATGAGTTTTCTCTAGGTGAGAACCAGGTTTTGTTGTGCTGTGCCTGAGATCTTGCAGTGCTCTGGCAGAGAGGGTGTGCTGAATTTTAGTCTTGCCACCTCCTATGTGACTGCCACTCAAACTAGGAGGTAGGCCAGAAGCAGGTGGTTGTGGGCTGTCCCCAGAATTTATGGAGCAAGTGAGGTTCAGAAAGACTGCAGGTGAAGTGGTAGGATGGGGAAGAGAGAAGACAGAGAAGAGAGAATGCAGCAGGCAGGCAGGAAATAAACAAAACCTGTGGCAGCCAAAATCCAGTGTTTGATTAGGAACTTGGCAGCATGTACTCAGTGCCAAGTAGGGAGAGAATGTGAGGAAGAGGTGCTCCAAAAGAAAGAGGAAAGCTGTCAAAAAAGGAGCTTAGATTCTGGAAACTCTTCATTTTTTCCCTGGAGTAGCTGCTGAGGTATGGGAGTACGTGCCAGGCACAGCTCTTGATTTTCAGTGTACAAAGATGAGTAAGTCATAGCCATGCACTAGGTGTGGATAGCAAGATGTCTCCGTGACAGTTCGAGTCTGTGAGGTCATGGACCCCTCTGAGAATATGAAGTCAACTGGGATGGGATGACGTCAAGGTGATTACGAGCAGGAGCTCTGGAGTCAAGTGGCCTGAGTTTGAATTCTGGTTCTACCACTTATTAGCTTTGTGACCTTGGGCAAGTTATTTAGTCTCTTGGTACCTCCATTTCCTCATCTTTAAATAGAGGTTGAAAACAGTTTATATCTCTTATCCAAGGACTAAATTAGCTGATATGTGTTAACCCCTTAGGATAGCAACTAGCACACAGTATTAGCTGTTACAACTCTAGTTATTCTCAGAAGTTCACATAAAAACACATAAAGCCATACAATTACTGGGGTTCCATAGACTCCCGTGATGCTCAACCGTAGACTCCCTGGATAAGCTCCACTTAATTTTTTCATTTATGTCACCCAGCAGAATGGAAGAAGCTTGATCCTTTTTGCCCCAAATGACACCAGATCCCCACCTTCCCTTCTCTGCTGTTTTAGCGGCAGGCATTTTAGGTGCTGTAGGGGTTGAGGCTGGAGTACTTTCCATCAGATCCTTTCCATCAAAACAGAAGGATCAGACCTGACTGTGGCCAGCACTGGCAGAGCAGGGGATTCCAGGAATCTGAAGCCCAGAGAGGGCTGGTAGAACAAAGGCAGACTGGGGTTTCCTGGCAATCGGGTGCGTTGCACCATTCATACGGCGCAGTGACAACCTAGGATAAATCTGTCTCTGACACTAACATACCTTTGCCCATGGAAAGAGGGAGTGTGGAAGACCCAGTGAGTGACATTGGAATACTCTGTGGCCCCTGAACACTCTCCCAGATTCCTGCACAGTCCTGGAATGCCCCTTCCCAAGGGGAGGATTTGGCAGAGATGTCTTCTGAAAGCTGGCACTCCTGGTAGTGAGCCCTGGTGGAGAGTGGGGAGGTGGGCTGATGCCAAGACAACTTCATCGAGTGGACATGCCACCCACAGAGTCTTTCTGACCCCCACCTCCTGTGGCCAGAGTCTTCCTACTCTGGCTCGCCCTGCATTTGCAGGTCCACCAGCCCAGTAAACTTGCTGTACCCTCCTTATGTGCACCAGTCACCGACAAACCCATGCAAATCCCTTTCTCGGGCACTCACCATTCCTGTGGCAAACAGTCAAATGGAAGGCCCCAGAGCTGGTGCACTCTTGCCCCCTGCATGCAGCATCTACTGCTCAAGCTGCTAATAATTATTGACACAATTGGGGCATGCCTTGCATTTGGCTGATGATGGACATTAAACCCCAAATCTTGGGCTCAGGTGAGTTCCTCCCTTTACCTCTCTGTATCTCTTTACTGTTCGAAGCCCTGTCTCCCCTCCTGTAAGTTGGAGTTACCCCAATAATGATAACAATATCCAGTTACAGGTATGGAGTTCCTGTGTACCTCATAAAGTATGTTCACATGCATTATCCTCCTTAACTTCCTGAGTGTGTACTTTCTCCCCACAACTACTCTCTTCAGAGCTGAGTTTGTTTCTTTCGAGAAAGAATACCATCAGCTACACTTTTATTTTTTATTTTTATTTTTGCTTTTCTTTACAAATACTGCATGGTGTAGTATAGCACTGTCCAAGGTGGCTTTAGTGGCCCAGTCAGGACAGGGTGATTATAACCTCAATCTTTGAGTCTTGTGGTCGCCCTGGCTTGAGGCATACGGTTGTAGGGCCACTGGCTGTTCATCCTCCTGAGACCGGAAATGAGAATTGCTATCAATCATCAGGGTTGCATGTGCTGATTCTTTCTGGGTCCTATAGCTACATGTTTGTGCCTGGGCTTTGCCAAAGACAGAAAGGGTGAGGGTGGAGAGGCGGTGACCTCAGCTGGAATCTTTTTATGTTTAAAGAGCTGTTCATCCTCAAGGGTCTGTTTTTAAAATCCCAGCAGGCTCTTGGTATCAGACAAGGAGGGGCTTGTCTCAGTGTTCAAGACCTCTCTATCAATCAATCGATTGATTGATCAGCCAGAAAAGGCAGAGAGGCTTTGCCAAAATATGCAGTGATCCAGGAGTTGAAGTTGGCAAGAGAATCAGAAAATGTATTCTCAGGACTGCAGCCAGGGACGATCCACTCTGAAGGGACACACTTGATTTTTCCTCTCTTCATGACATCTTGGGCTTCTCCCCCTCTTCCTCCTGCCAGCCTCTCTGGTGTGTGCATCCCATCACTCACTCTCCAGCTTCCCTTTGTGAAACCTCAGCGACATTTCCAAACACAGTTGTGGCCGTCTCCTTGCCTAGCCCCAGTCTGCTCTCATTCTTCAAGTTGGCTCGTGTTCAAACTCACAGGGAGGAAGACACACACACACACACACACACACACACACACACACACACACACCAGCACCATAAAAGCTCTAGAAACCAGAGGCGTGAGAGCACAGTCCTCCCAGTTGTCTTTCCTGTGTGCTGCATGTTTTCCTCCCTATACTTTTTCCTACCCTTGCATCTGCCTCCTCCCTTCCACCAGCCCCCTTTCAATCCCAAGAGTGTTTGATTCAGCAGCTCTTCTTCCCTGGAGAAAGATTACTTCATGTTTAATGAATGGATTTGCTATAGAAAGGAAGGAAGGGATTTTTGCTGGGAAGCAGGATATGATGGGGGGCAAAAGAGTGTAGTTGAGGGGACGCAGTAGGAGTGTACAGGAAGGAAAGGCATATGAATTTTGGGAGATGACTAGAAGTTACCTGGAAGTACATAACCCTCTGTCACCCCAGTCAGATTAGTGTGATAACATTTGGCATTTTTGTGGGGGTGTTTCCCACAAATACTCATGATTAGTTGCAGTGGGCTCTCTAACAAAACCCATACTGCTCCTTATTGGGGAGTGTTATTTGCACTTGCTAATGAGTAACTGCCATTAATGTATTAATCAGCGAAGTCAAACAAGTGACTTGAGGGACCCAGAAGCAGATTACTTGCCTGATAGAGGCTCCAGCCTAGGACTCGGGACTGTCGGGCACTGTGAAGTTGGGAAGAGTTGAGTTCTGTGCACTTCAGGGGCAATTTCAGATGTCAGTCTGGCCGTGTTTGATCAATGGGAAGCCTCATTTATTGAAAACCATAGGGTTCCTTCCATCATTAACTCCAGAGCTCCTACAATCCTGTATTTAAATTAAAATTGAAATAAGACCAAAAAAAAAAAAAAAAAAAAAAAACACCAAACTTCACTCTGGCAAAATGAAATCATGCTAAAACTCGTATTTCCTCAAACAGTTAAGAAAACGGTAGTTACTACCAGTTATTGAGCACCTACTGTGTGTTAGTCACTGAGCTTTACACGTATTATTGTCCTTAATCCTCCCAAGTACCTTATGAGGTGTTATTTCCATTTTACAGATGGGGAAACTGAGGCTCAGAGAGGTGAAGTAGCTCAGTGTTGCCTGTGAATGGGTTCCCACCAGTGTTTCACCTCTAGGGGAATTTCATGTTTTACCTTCATGGTGCATTACATCCGTGACCACCATGGCAACGATGCCATAAAGTTTCAAGGGACATAGTAGCCCTGAGGCTGTGGATGGAGACTGTGTCCCACAGCTCTTTATGAGGGTGGTGACCATCCATCAGTCCTGCTGCCACTTTGGATTTCTGCAGTAAATACTCACCCCTGGAGGCCAGTGCTGGGAAGGTGGATTAGCTAAGGGCTGTTTGGTCATTCCTTAGTTCTCAGAATCAGCAATAAGTCCTGGCTTCTATGCCCAAAAGCCGAAACCACAAATTAGTTCAATCGAATCCAATCTAAATCAATCTGACCAACGTTTATTAAGTACCTACTGTATGCTAAGCACTATACTATGTTCTGGGGGTACAAAAATGAATGTGTTCCTCTAGAGACACAATGTAGTGAGGGTATATAAACTAATATTTATAAATATTGTAACATAAATCAGAGTAGATGTGTAAAATATTCCTCGAGCACAAAGATGAAATGCAAATACCTATATGTGCAGAGGTGTTGGCAATGGGTGGCAGTGGCCAAAGAAAGCCATCATTGGACCTGAAAGATAGAGAAGTCATTCCAGAAACCCAGGGAAGCATGCACTACCCAGGACCTACAGATACATAGCAGTCAAGCTAGGATGAGACCGTATGTTCACCTAACCTCTGCGTACCCCACTCATCTGTAAAGTGGGGATGATAATTGTGTTTGACTCAAAGGATGGCTATGAGGAATGAATGATGTAGTCTGCAACTTGATGAACATCTTGGGCATGTAAGGGTTGGTGAGCGTGGTGATGGCCACATCGCTTGTCTTCACTGGGCACTGCTTGTGGCAGCTCACCATGGTTCTGTATGCCCTCCCAAGGGTGCCTGATTTGTAGTTGGCCTTCATTAAATGTCCTCTTACACCTTCATCTTGAACTCTCACTTAAATCTTGTATTGTCGCTTATGTTTTTTTCATGTAAATGCTTTGCACCTCCAGCTAGATGTTAGATTTATTTTGGTAAGGACAATATATGTTTTTGTGATACCTATAGCATGGGGGAACTTGATACAGTGGATGCTTCATAAATATTTATTTATTACAAATAAGATAGTATATAATAAAGTGCTGAAATGTGTTTGGTGCGGGGGGGGCGGGGGTGGCAAGATTCATGTCTAAGGAGACAAAACAAGGTTAAGTGCTCAATATACAGGAGCCCAGATGAGAAGGCGAGGTCTCAGTGGACAGGCTCCAAGCGGTTCCTAACTGGTTCACCTGACTTTTTTTGACACATTGTTTTCTCCTTTGAGTTGCCTGTATGAGTTGGCTGTGTGAATGGGCTTTGTGTGGATGCAGACTGAGTGTCTTGGGACTTGCTGTAAGGAGGTACCTACTGAGGGATATTGGGTTGCTTGAGAAGATGGCCCTTCTCAAGTGAGCTCCCTTCTGCGGACCACACATGCTAGTCCCTTCTTCAAAGGTCTTGGGGAACGAGTCCCAAATCATGATAGGTCACTCGGTGACTATGCTGGCATCAGTTATTCCTTCTTCAAGTGATTGCTCAGAAAGAGTTCTCTGTCAGCCAGACAACACATCTGGGCTCGCCCAAAGAGCAGCTGAAGGAATTGCTCTAGAGACATCCTCAGTAGTGCTCTTACCTGAGCCAGGAGAGCACTTAGAGCTCCTCCCAGTTCATGTCTCCAGCTGGGTTGGTGCAAATTCAAACCAATAATGCTTCTCCTGGGACAGATGAGAATGCAGAGGCAATGCACAGGCTCCTACTTCCCTTTCATGCTGCCAGGGATGTGCTTATTAATGCCTCTCTGTGGTCCATGGAAGAATGTTCATGGCGATCTAAATCCTTCCTTCCTCCCAGCTATCTGTGTTGTTTGGGGACTTCTCCAGACTGTGCATTCTAAGCTGAGGGCCTTGTTAGCCCCGGGTTTACCCTCGCTAAACCACACCATCAATAACTATCACTCATAGACCTCATGCAGACCCTTAGCAAACCAGCCTGTCTGCTCTGGGTACCCTGGAGCTACTGGGTTTCTCTGTGCCTTTATTTCAGTGCTCGCCAGGCAATGAAATACAGCCAACTGACTTCAGTTCATCCTCTTCCTTCTACCCTTTCCTGACAGCATCTCTCCTTGCCTCCACAGCCCCGGTCCTTTCAAATCTCCACTACGGTTGTCCTTCTGTGTTGATAGAGGGGTACACATGCTTAGGCCTAGAATTTGCACTTGTTTGGACCCAGTGGAGGTGGAAACAGACTGAAAGGAAGGCAGGGAAGGGAACAGTGAGTGTCTCTTCCACCACTTGGTTGCCACCTTTGCTTTGCCCTGCTGGTTTCAATGAGGGAATGAGGGTGGTTGATGCTTCAGCCACCAGCGTAACCAGATCTCTGCGGGCTCTTGAGAAATGGAGCTCTCTTCAGCAGCAAATGTTTGCAATTAACTTTAACATATGGTGGAATTTGTTTTTGTGTCTGTAAGGCATGATAGGCAGTGAGAATCTGGCAGGGAATGCATCCAGCTTGTCACGCCCTGGGCCTAGTTGGTAGGAGGGATCTTTCTTCTCAGTTGGGAGCATTGAGCCTCTTGGTGGGCAGTGTGGTCCTGGATGAGTTAGCTGGGGCCCTGAGCCCTTCCTCTGGCTTGGCACATCCTTCTCCTGCCAGGTGTTTCTACCTGGCCAGCAGCAAGGGAAGAATGTGGCTCTTTTCCTTTTATGACAGGATCAGCAGCCTCTGGCCTTGGTGACTCTTGCTTCTCAGTCTTGGCCACTGCCCAAGACCTGTGCTCTTGTCCACTGCACCCTCTACTGCAGGGATGTCCTGCAGGGACCATGTGCTTTGATTAGCTACGAGATTGGAATCACAGATCCACTCTGTGGCCAAATCCCAGGTGAACTATATGAGTTTAGTCTGTTTGGGACTGCAACTAACACAAAACTAAATGAACAGAGGCTTAAACCAATAGGAGAACTATTTTTACTGAACCTGAAGCCTGGGGTATATGATATTGTGTTGGTTTGGCAGTTCTACAGTGTCATCAGGCATCCGGCCTCTCTCTAAATTCCTACCTTCTATTTTTTGGATGTTGGTATCATTGTCCATCTTGCCACCTAATACCTGCATGATGGCTCCTCATCTTCACAGAACAGGGTCCAAAGTGTGAAGGAAAGGGCTGGGACCAGAGGTTCTTCATTATTTGCTGCTTACTTACAGAGGAAAAAAAATCTTTCTTAGTAGACTTACCCTTACTTCTCTTTGGCCATAACTGGGCCGCATATCTACCCCAAGGCTTGTACTGGCAAAGGGGAAAGAGATGGCTTGGCTTGGCTAGAATACATGAGGACTCATCACTGGGGTGGGAAATATTGTTGTCTAATGAAGTCAGGGTTCTCTTTGCAGGCTAGAAAGTCGTGATTGGGAGGGAAATGGCTGCTGGGAAGGCAGCCAGCAGTGTCTGCTGTGGTGAGCCACCACTGTTGGAAGAGGAAATTGTCCCTGGGATGCTTGAAACCATCAGAAAATGAGAAGTCATTCCTAAGAAATGAAAGGCATTGAGATATGGGATCCCAGTAGTCCATACTTTTCTAGGATTCTTTCCCATCTGTCCCATGTGCTGGCCTTAACAGAGTATTCTTCTCAGAGTGTTCTTTGCTCAAGTTATCCCTCTGCTCAAAAATGTATTAAGACTCCCCATTTCCTATAAAATAGAGACTGAAGTCAGCATTCAAGGCCCTCCTCCACCGCACTCAAACCAACCTCACATCTGGCAGGAAATAAGAAATTTCTAAAACATCCTGATACTTCCCTGTGCAAAAGCGGTATCAGTCAAGCTGGTCCATTTTCTAACTGACACACCTTGAGAGGCTTTTGGCCTCTACGCCCTTTGCTCACTCTAGAGTCTCCACTTGATTTGTCTGAATATATAACTTGGGCCTGCTCAGGTTCTTATTATTTAAGGCTCTCATTTAAGTTATCATTTCCCTGGAGAATACATCCTTGATTGCCCCCACAGGAAGTTTCCTGAGTGTCCGAGTTTCTATAGCCCTTGTTTTCAGTGTACTCACATGAGACACAGAATTGGAAAGGCACAGATGATCTCATGGGGGGTATGAGTCTTGAGATGACTCTTGAGGCCTGGGGAGGATTTAGGTGGTGGAGAAGACAGAGTCATGCCAGCTAGCTGGGGGGATGAGGCGATCTATAAGAATGCACCTAAGTCTTCACTTTCCTACTTTTGCCTCCCTTTCAGACACCTTAGTACTGTGTCTCCAGGAGCATATAAACTTGGCTCATGGCTACCATGTTGGATAGCACAAATATAGGACATTTTTTTTCCTTTTCAAAATAAAAATTATTTTTTAAAAAGTTTTGGGGTATATGTACAGCATGTACAGGTTTGTTACATAGGTAAACGTGTGCCATGGTGGTTTGCTGCACCTACCAACCCATCACCCAGGTATTAAGCCCAGAATTCATTAGCTCTTTTCCCTAATGCTCTCCCCACTGACACTCCCCCAACAGGCCCCAGTAAGTAGTGTTCCCTTCCCTGTGTCCATGTGTTCTCATTGTTCAGCTCCCACATATAAGTGAGAACATGCAGTGTTTGGTTTTCTGTTCCTGCATCAGTTTACTGAGAATAATGGCTTCCGGCTTCATCCATGTCCCTGCAAAGGACATGATCTCTTTCCTTTTTATGGCTGCATTGTATTTCATGGTGTATATACACCACATTTTCTTTATCCCATCTATCATTGATGGGCATTTGGATTGATTTCATGTCTTTGCTATTGTGAATAGTGCTGCAGTGAACATATGCATGCATGTATCTTTATAACAGAATGATTTATATTTTGGGGATATGTACCCAGTCATGGGATTGCTGGGTCAAATGGTATTTCCAGTTCTAAATCTTTGAGGAATTGCCACACTGTCTTCCACCGTGGTTGAACTAAGACATTTTCATCATTACGAGAAGTTCTATTGAACAGGGTTGATCTAAAGGGTTACCAGGGGAGGTGTCTAGTGTGGCTGAAATTCTGGTATCTTTTGGTGCAGGGGCAGTTCCTGAATTTATTCTATTAGTTTGCTGAACTCTGATCTGCAATGTCTATTATGAGGATGGAGATGCAGGTTCTATGCAAATGACCTTAGGGAAGCTGATTCTTAGCAGGTTATTCTAAGCAGCCCTGCTCTCTGCACTGGGAGAGAGAACACCCTCTGGAGGCAGTCTCCAAATTGAGAATCTAAACTTGTTATCTCACCCTCTTTTGTCCCAGAGCCTCCAAGGGACTGAAATGTGCTTGGCGAGATGATGGGAGTAAGTGATAAAACAGGAAAACCATCTCTGGGTAGCTCTCGGCAAGCATTTGGAGGCTTAGCCAGGGATGAGGTAATGAGTCTAGACTCTAGAAGAGGCCACATGCCCAGGGTGTTAGAGATTTCTCTCTGTCCTGTTCCTTGGCTTTGGGTCCAGTGCATAGAATATAGCTCCGCTTTTGAGGATTTTAATGTTCCCTGTCATACGGTCTTTGCAATTGTTTTCAGCAATTTCTATAACAGCTTGAAGCACATCTAGACAGCTAAAGCCTGATTATCTGGATAACCGTGTACTATTTTACAAACAGTTTTTAGAGATATCTCCTCATTTGCTGCTGATGACTGGTGCATGGGTGTCACTAAGCCCATTTTACAGTTGAAGAAATTCAGACTCCGAGAGATTAATTACCTTGACAAAGGTCACACAGCTACTAAGTGGTAAAGTGGGGCCTTGAATCTAGACCTTTCAGTGCTCCTTATGTTATACCATAGCTGTCCTCAAATACTAGAAAAAGACATTTTAAACATACCTCCACCTTACTTCCCATGTATACATATTGGAATTAGATGTGAGAATGTTTGCTAGTGATCTTGGTAACAACATCTCTCAATGCCATTTCCAAGGCCTCAACATCATGCAAGTGGTTTGAGGTGCAGGGCTTTGTTTATCCAGTCAGTGTGCTCAGTCCTGAGCCATCTGCTTCACCATTCATGCTCTTAGCTTTTAAACTACCCCCAAAACATCATGAGAAGGGTAAATAAGTGGCCTAGCAAAATTATTTGGCATATTATACAGTCAAATATGAGTGCTTTGGTTTCTACAATATTTTGGCTTAGACTTGGCTTCCCTCGTTACTGGATCAAATATTCCAGAATGGTCCAGACTTACGCTCCTTCTAATATGAGTTTCTGAGAATTCTGCCTAGAGCATCTGGGAGGCTTTACCTGCTCTAAGTTAAGGCCGACACTCACTCCACACGTGCCCTAGTTCCCGGCTGATCTCCCTCTCATTTACTTGTGGAATATCACTCCAGTACTCATCTGCCCCTTCCTTCCTATATCCTGAAGATTTCTCTAGTACAAAATTATCTTTATCAGCAAACATTCTGTAATTACTCCCATTAAAACAATCTTTTGGGCTGGGCGTGGTGGCTCAAGCCTGTAATCCCAGCACTTTGGGAGGCCGAGGCGGGTGTATCACGAGGTCAAGAGATCGAGACCATCCTGGTCAACATGGTGAAACCCCGTCTCTACTAAAAATACAAAAAAATTCGCTGGGCACGGTGGCACATGCCTATAATCCCAGCTACCCAGGAGGCTGAGGCAGGAGAATTGCCTGAACCCAGGAGGCGGAGGTTGCGGTGAGCCGAGATTGCGCCATTGCACTCCAGCCTGGGTAACAAGCGAAACTCCGTCTCAAAAAAAAAAAATCTCTTGGCCTTAGATCCCTTTCTGTCCGTCACTCAATTTCTCTGTGTTCTTTAGTAAAACTCTTTGAAAGAGATGTTTCTCTGTGTCACCATGTCCTCTCATTCCACGAGGCTTTCTCCCTAGCCATGTTTCCCTCACTGACCTACCCAGTACTAAGTTCCCTAGTCAGTGCCCAGGCATCATCTCATTTGACCCGTCAGCAGCCTTCAGCGGGTTTCATTACTCCTCTTCCCTTGAAATACTCACTCCAGTTGGTTTCCACTTCACTTTCCTGTTTTTTTTCTCCTGTCTCCCTGGTCACCTCTTCTCAGACTCTGTCATCTCTTACCTGGAGTATTTCAATAGCCTTCTTACTGGCCTTCTTTCTTCTGTTCTAACCTTCCCACAAGTATCTCTTAACACAGCAGTGATAGTGATTCCATTAAATCTTTATCCCAGCTATAGGATGAAGTTTCAAAAGAACTGAAAACAGGCATTCAGATAACTACATGTGCACACATATTCATCGCAGCACTATTCACAAAAAAATATGGAAATGGGCAAATGTGCGTGAATGGATGATTGGATAAACAAAATGTGGTCTGTCATATAATGGAATATTATTTAGCCATAAAAATGGAGTATTGACACATGCTACTGAACGCATGTACCTTGATATAGGCTACTGAATGCAGTTAACCTAGAAAACATTATGCTAGGTGAAAGAAGATAGACATGAAAGGCCACATATTATATGACTATATGTGTATAAAATATCTAGATCGGGTGTATCAGTAGGGACAGAACTCAGACTGGTTGTGGCCCACATTTGAGGACAGGGAAAATGGGGGGAATTGCTCAATCAGAAAAGGGTTTAATTTGTAAATGATGAAAATGTTTTGGGACTAGAGAGGTGGTAGTTGTACTACACTGTGAATGTCACAGAATTGTTCCTTTTGAAATATATGAATTTCACCTCAATAAAGGAAGGAAGGAAGAGAGAGAAGGGAACGGAAGAAAGGAGGGGGGAGGGAGGAGGGAAGGAAGGAAAGGAGGGACGGAGGGAGGAAAGAAGGGGAAAGAAAGAAAAAAGAGAAGGAAAGAAAGGAAGGAAGGAGAGAAGGGAAGGGAAAGAAGGAGGGGGGAGTGAGGGAGGAAGGGGAAAGAAAGAAAAAAGAAAGAGAGAAAGAAGGAAAGGAAGGAAGGAGAGAAAGAAAGAAAGGGAGGGAGAAAATTAGTTTATCCAGCATGTTGTTTCTTTGCAGAATGCCCTGCTCTGGCTTCCAGAGGGGAAGTTGAAGTCCTCCCTATGATCTACAAGGTCTCTCTGACCTTTCCAGCCTTTCCCTTGTGACTTATCTAATCTTAGCTCTTATCTCTGTTTCCTTTGCCACATCTTCGCCCCAGCCACACTGGACTCTATTTCTCCAAAACGCTGGTCCTGCTTCTACCTCTTGTTATTTTCTCTGCCTAGAATGCTCTTCCCACAGATACTGCTCATTCTTCATCAGCTCCTTCAGATCTTTGCTGTAACATCAGTTATCCAGTGAAAATCATAACTCCCCCTGACCTGACACTTCTCATCCTCCTTTACTCCTTCATTTTCATCCATTGCACTCATCTGACATTTAATTGGTACCTATTTGTTTTCAATTAACTGTAAACTCCAAGGTCAAGAATTTTCCCCTGGTGTGTTTACTGTTATATTCCTAGAACTCAGAGTAGTGTCTCAATATTAGCAGCTAGAGTCCTAGGCACTCAATAAATACTTGTATGTATGAATAAAACCCCTCCCTAAATAATCTATTATTTAGGTTTTCTAATTACCTTCTCACTATTTATGAATTATAAGAATCCTTTGGGAGGCCGAGGCAGGTGGATCACGAGGTCAAGAGATCGAGACCATCCTGGTCAACATGGTGAAACCCCGTCTCTACTAAAAATACAAAAAAATTAGCTGGGCATGGTGGCGTGTGCCTGTAATCCCAGCTACTCAGGAGGCTGAGGCAGGAGAATTGCCTGAACCCAGGAGGTGGAGGTTGCGGTGAGCCGAGATCGCGTCATTTCACTCCAGCCTGGGTAACAAGAGCGAAACTCCATCTCAAAAAAAAAAAAAAAAAAAAAAAAAGAATTCTTGTGTCCCTTTGTGGGCGGTGCTATGAAAGTCATATTTCTCCCAGTCGTGCCTGTAAATTAGTTGGTCGTGGCCTTTAAGTTGTTTTCTGGTTGGTGAAGCTGTGTTGCGGGTTTTGTCTACCCCTTTCCTCTCGGCCCATGTCATGACTGCAGTTTGGGAAAAATATTTTTCTTCATGGAGGTAAGGCGCTGACCTGTTCTTGGAGGGATTCGGCCCATGACTGAAGTCTAGGTAGCTGCACATTTCAATGACAATAGCAATGATTGGATTTCTTCCAATGTAGCTCTTGTTGGTACAGCGCAATGGAGGTTGATGCCAGTGTGTGTGGCTCCCTCTTCACAGCGGAAACATGCGCAGGGCTCAGAGAGGCACTTGCATTTGAGTGCCAGAGAAGACTCTTCTTCCTGGATGACTGGGGCAGTATCTACAAGCCTTTCGAAAGAGGACTCCACAAGAGCTTCTCTGCCCCCCCCTTTGCCAAAAGGAAAAAGGCTCCCTGCCCTTGTGCCTGGCTCTAGGTAATCTGCCAGCTGCTGAGTGACACAGGCAGATGTTTCTCTTGGAGCCAGCAAAAGGAGCCTTTGGCCTTATCTTTTGACTTGGAAGAACAGGTCTGTGACTTCCTAATTGTTTTTGCAATTATAACTTGGAAGCTGAAGGTCCAAGTATGGAAGGGGTGGACTCCTGGCACTCCTTTTCCTTTTTTATTTTGAGACAGGGTCTTGCTCTGTCTCCCAAGCTGAAGTGCAGTGTCTCAAACATGGCTCTCTGCAGCCTCGATCTCCTGGGCTCAAGTCATTCTCCCACCTCAGCCTGTTGAATAGCTGGGACTACAGGCACCCATGACCACACCTGGCTGATTTTCAAATTTTTTTATTGAGATGAGGTCTCCCCAAGTTGCCCATGCTGGTCTCAAGCTCTTGGGCTTAAGTGATCCTCCTGCTTCAGCTTCCTAAAGTGCTGGGATTATAGGTGTGATCCACTGCACTAGACCCCTCCTTTTCCTATATCAGCACTCCCTTTGGTTTCACCTTAGTAGATCTGAGAGTGCACTGCCCCAGCAAAATGCAGACATCCCTCAAAGGTCATGCTCTCTTCAAGACTTCCTCTGGTTGAGGACACCCTAACTTGCCATTATTTATTCCCATGGTTGGGAGGCACTGTTATAAAAAATTCCTCCCCAAACTGGCTGTAGCATGCTGTGTGGATCCCCAGTCTAAGGCAGCATGTGTGTGTGTGTGTGCACGCGCGTGCACCTGTGCATGTGTGTGAGCATATGCATGCTTTATGCGTATCTGTACACATAACTTGTCACTGTGATTTTAAACCAAGAATCCTGTTTTGCAGAGATTTTTTGTGGTTCTTTAGCTCCTCATGTCTGTCCCTCTTCTTTAATCTTTTCAATGGAACTGGGTATGGGGAGGAGTGCCATATGAAAGGCATCCAAGACGAAAATTATATTGCAGACTTGCACATGAGTGTTGGGGCTGAAGTGGGGGCGGGGGCTGTGTGCTGGCTGCCATTATTATTCCTGGTTTTTCCATTTTCACCCAGTCTCTTCTTGTTTGCTTCAGCGTAAGTCACAAAGTTGATGCTCTCCTGGGTTAGACTCATCCTGGATTGTTGATTTCAGTCTGGGTTTTCTTTCAAGTATGGAAGGGCAAACTCTTGCCTTTCCTTTCTAGGTAAAATATTTCAATATAATTGAGAACTGTCTTCATTCAGCACTACCATATCAAGAGCTTGTGTTGATGATGGTGGTAGTATTACCTTGTAGTCACAAAGAGATTTTAATTTGCAAAATACCATCCTACCCCATTTGATGAGGACAGTCCCCAGAGCTAAGTTAGGCAGTGATATAATGGAAGACTAGATTGAAATCCTGGCACCTCCAACTACTAGCTGTATAAAATTGAGCAAATTACTTAAACCTTCATAAGTCTTTGTTTTCTTATCTAGAAAAATGGGAGTGAGTTTTGAGCAGATGAGGGACATGATCTGATTTAGTTAGTAGGATAACCCTGAGTGCTCTGCTGAAGATCAGTGTGGCAGGTGACAAGAGGAAGCAGGTGGTCCATTGAGGAGGTTGTGGTGGTAACCCAGAGAAGATATGGTGCAGGCAGGACTGTAATGGGAGCAGTGAGATGATGAGAAATGACTATTCCGGCTATTCTTTGAAGGTGGAGCAGAAATTGCTTACTGGAAGATTGCATATGAGATGTGGAGGATAAAGAAATCAAGAATGAGTCCATGATGTTTGTCTTGAGCAACAGGAAAGACGTAGTTGTCATCATCCATCAATGGAAAGGGAGAGGTTGTGTTCGGAGCAGATTTGAGCCAGGATGAGGTGGGTGGGAAAAGATCATGAATTCTATTTTGGTTTTGTGAAGTTTGAGTTGTGATTAGAAATCCATGTGAAGGTGTTGAGTAGGTAGTTGGATATAAAGTTAGATTTTAAAAAGCAAGCTGAGGTAGAGATAGAAATGTCAAAATCATTTAGCAGATGCATGATATTTAAAGTAATGGGATTGGATAAGATCACTAAGGGGAGCGAGTATAGATAAGGAAGAGAACTAAACATTTCATGGTCAGGGAGATGAGGAGAAACTGGTAAAGGAGAACAAAGCAGGAGTGGCCAGTGAGGTGAGAGGAAAACCAGGAGTGAGCAGTCCTGAAAGCCAAACGATTGATGATGTCCAAGGCTGCTGATGGGCTTAGTCCGATGACGACTAAACGCTATGGAGGATATGACCTTCACAAGACTGTTTTGTTAGAAAGGGTGAGATAAGTACCTGATTGGATGGGTCTAAAAACAGAGGAACTGGAGGTAGTAAATAGAAGTAATTAAAAATTATTTTTCTACAAAGGCCATCAGATAAATGAAAAGGTAGCTGGTAGAGAAAATGAAATCAAGAGAGGGGTATTTTTTTTTCCAAAGTGGGAGAAGCAAGAAAAAAATTGTAAAACATATTTGTAAAGAGAGAGAGAATATATGATATAGTTTTTGAGTAAGCACGAAGGGATAACGTTCAGCACCTAGGTAGGAGTGTAGGACATCCAAGACATCAGAAGGGAAGAGAGTATCTCTTTTGCAAGTCAGTATGAAGAGCCTCAAGTAGGATTGCATTTGGCATCATATAACTCTGTCTTGACTAATTTTAATCAAAGAGAGCTTTGATTTTTCTCACTAAGAGGGAGTCAAGAAGTAGGAAGTCCCAGGAATATATAACTGCTCAAGAAAGTTATCGAGAATTTAGCTACCTGTTAAGAATGCAGAGAAGGAAGAATTATTTCTTCCTTCTCTTAGTCCCAAGACAGCTGTTTTATCTCTAAGTATTGCATTTTAATTCCAGGCAGAAAAAGGAGAGAAAAGGTAAAGAGCAAAATGTATGTACCAGTTGAGATTCTCCCATTTTATTAATAAAACAGTAGCTTTTCCAGACCTCCCCTCACCAATAGAATCCATCTACTACCTCACATGGCAACCCCTAGCTGCAAGGGAAGCTGGTGAGAATCTCACTTGGGAACATAATCACCTATATTTCGGTTATAGAAGGTAGAGCATAGAAGATGATAGTGTCTTCCAGTTTAAAAAAATTATTATTTTTTATTTTTAAAAAAGTATGGTAAATACACCTAATGTGAAATTTATTATCTCAACCATTATTAACGGTACAGTTCAGTGTTGTGCTACTCTTACCACTGTCCATCCACATAAGTCTTTTTATCTTGCAAACTAAAACTCCATGCCCATTAAACAGTAACTCTTCATCTTCTTTTCCTGGCGGCAACTGTTACACTTTCATCTCACTGAATTCAGCTACTCCAGGAACCTCATTAGTACCATCACACTGTGTTTGTCTTTTGCGACTGTCTTATTTCACTTACTGTAATATCCTTATACGTTGCAGTGTATGTTAGAATTTTCTTCCTTTTTCGGGCTGAATGACATTCCATTGTAGGCATGTATCACATTTTGTTTATCCGTAAATGACACCTGAGCCGCTTTCACCTCTTGACTATTTTGAATAATGCTGCTGTGAACTTGGGCATACAAACATCTCCTTGGGTCCTTGTTCTAAATCATTTTGGCTATATGTGCATAAGTAGATTGCTAGATCACATGTAATTCTATTTTTAATTTTTTTGAGGAACTGCCATACAGTATTCCACAGCACTGCACCATTTTACATTTGCACTAACAATGCACAAGAGTTCCAGTTTCTCTACACCCAACACCTGTTATTTTCTTATCCCTTTGAGAGAAGCTACGGGAAGGGGTGTGGTGCCTTCCAGTTTTCAGTGGGTAGAAGGAGAGTTGAAATGGAAGTCGGGGAGAGAGTTGAAGAATTTAAAAGGGTCCAATAATTGAAGGATAAAAGTATTTTTAAAAATAAAAAACAACTGTGTCACTTCCACTGGATCAGACTTTATCGGAACTTCTATGGCGTTCTCAAGATACCCAAAGTCTAACATGAAAGGAAGGCAGCACAGTCCTATGGCAAAGAGGCTGCTTTGGGGATTCAGGGCTGAGCTTCTGTGTACAGGCTCCATGACTGCTGGATTTCGGAGTGTGTATAATGTGCCACATCCTGCTGTTATGCCAATTTTGCCCTCTGTATAATGAGTGTTAATTGAATAAGATCACAGAATCTGAACCCCTTCTCAATTATTTCAGAGCTGAGATGTTTATACAAGAGTTCCTGTGCTTTGAGATCCTTGAACTAGAGGCGTTATGGAAATTCAAATAATCCAGAGATATTTTCCACCCATCAGTTAGAAAGGTAAAGCCCCATAGCAGCTCCCTGTGGTTTTTATGCCACCGGGAGATTTTTACCCAGATTGTCAGTGGATGCTTTTCTTTTCTTGTTTGTCTGCCCTACAAGCCTGGATAACCCCTGAAAACAAGACTCGTGTGTAAGGAGGAGGAAGATCATCACAGCCGTCAGTGTTTTGAACATTGTTACATGCTAGGCAGTGCACCAGATGATTTAGGAACATGATCATTGGTTTTCAGAGTCCATTTAATTCCTAATAAATTGCTGCTGGAAACAGTTGATTATATGAGGAGCTCTTCAGTTGTGACAATATGGCTTTTTTTCCCTTTTTTGGACATATAGCACAATGGTGATAATGAGTGAAAAGTGATGTTGACCAAAGCAAATAGGATTCATGGAAAGCTTAGTGTGGCCCCCTGCTGGGATTCCAGAATCTTTCCCATCAAAACACCGTCAGTAATACCTTTTCTTTCCTATTAACACACATGCGCGTGCACACACACACACACACACACCCAGAGCCCAGGAAACATACATTCTTTGCAAGTGTATACATTGTATTGGCCACGTGCCATCCAGCCAAGCCAAAAATTGTGGAACAATAGGAATCTGTGCCCAGAATATCAGCTAAAAATACCTCCTTTCTCCTGCTCTGTTGTTTGCTGGGTATATTTAAGAGTGTCCCAGGAGGCTAATAAGGATGAAGGGAAAGGAAAACTGACATTTTCAAAGGAAATGAAACCTTTAACTCCCTAAAAGGAAAACATATATTTTCCATATGTCTGTTTTATGTTTCTTGCCATTTTTGCATGTCTGTGTGACAATATGGAAAGTCTATAAGCTGTGCCACCTTGCCTTAAGTTATTGAAATACACACTTTCACCACACAGTCTTTTGCTTTAGGGCTTGACTCATAGATACTTTTCAGCTTTCGACAAAGTAGAAGAGGGGGGAGGAAAAGAAAGCTTCCGAGTAGGAGGCACTCACTGCCCCCCCACAGTACACTCATTCAGCTTGTCTGACATTGTCCACTTCTTTATTTCTTCAGAACACTGCTTAGCGCCTGGAGGAGTACCTTTTCGTCTCTCATTGAGCCATGTCTCAATGAGATTAGCTCTTTAGTTTCTTGATCACTGACGATGTCCCAAGCTCTGTCTGGCCTTCTCGGCAGTCATAGCTTTCTCTGTGGTCTGGGGTAGACCGTTGCTCCTTTATTGGTCCTGTTTTTTCTCCATATGTAATAAGAGGAAAGAGGATGATCTCTTGGCTGATGGGAGGTCAGATAGCTAGGAAAGTAAGGCAAGAACAGGTATGTCTCAATACATGTCCACACAATAGTCAGCAGCCTCCATAAGAAGCAGTTATCTGAGAACCGAAATGATGTGGGGAAAGGGTCTGTTCCAAATATTTGCCAGATAATGTCAGCGTTAACCAAATAGCAACCGTTGGCTCTGGTTGGCTAAACATGGAGCTGACAACTTCCTGAACATATGCTGGGTGTTAGGCAATGAATTTGTGTGTGGGTCAACATTCATGGCTGATGTCAATATTGACCTTGGGTTAGGGTAGACCATAGCCATAGCTGCTTGAATGAGATGTACCCTCAGTTTCCTTTTAAGTGTTTGGCCTTTCATATTTGTTTGTTGGTGTCTTCTCCCATAACACATGAAAGGCTGGTTGAAGTTTGATTTGATTTGTTATAGTAATGAAAGACAGAGCCTTAAGATACATATGAAGTTCTATTTTTGGCTTAGTTGGCTGTCTTGAAATAAATTACCTTATATAAACATTTACATGGGCAGATATGGTAAATTGATTTTTTAAAAGGGAGTTAATAGCTACTACTTATTGGGAGTAGCTAGTACGTATCAGATACTTAAAATACACTATCTTACTTAATCTCCAAAATATCTCATAAGGTAGTTATGATCTCATTGTTAAACAGAAAGAAGCCGAGGCTCCGAGAGAGTCTGTAACTTGCTCAAGTTCTTAAAGATAGAACCAAGGTTCGAATCCGGGTTTTACCAGATTTCAAAAGCTGTGCTCTTCCCACAATGTCTTGCTGATTCTGGAATGGACACTTTGTGAGAACAAGAAAAAGCACTTAAAAAAAATAGTGTACCATTTCAAGGTAGAAGCCACCCATTGCCAGCAACATCTGTGATAGATGAAGAACCATGTGCATTTCCCTGCCCTTCTTGGTGAGGCCGGTGCCTCCTGGAGCTGTGCAGACATCATACTTAGCAGTTCTCACTCCCACTCGTTCATCCCATTGTATGGTCCTCCCTACAGCTCCCCAGGAACTGCAGGCAGACAGAGACCCTGATTGGCTCTGCCAGCCACTTATTGTTTCCCATTTTCTCACCACTGCAGAGTTTTGAGACTGTCTCCTATAGAAGATCCTGCCACTCTATTGTCCCTGCAGACTTTCCCACCGCCCCAGGACCACGTGCTCAGTTGCTTATTGTGGTGGTGTTGGCTCAGCCTCAAGGACAGAGACCTTGAGCCAGCTGACAAGGTTGCTTGTGTCACTACTTCTAAGGCCACAAGCCATGCTTTTGGTTCTCAATACTTTGAATACTCTTCTCTCACCATCTCTCCTTCAGTTTAGCCACATGGTCTCCCAGACTCCCAGCGGCAGATTTTCCGGCAGACAGTTTTGGCTTATGGCCAATCCCTGTCTCTGCCTGGATGACCTCAGTTACCAAGTCAACATGGCCCTGAGTGAATGCTGCTATGCTGCCCTCTGGTGGAGAGGTGGAAACTGAATGAGACACAGATTCCTGCCTTGTTAAAGCGCTGCCCCAAACCCTCTCTTACCTCTAAACCATGGGGTTCACGTATCTCATCAAAAGATGTTTTGGTGGTGCCTGTAGAAAGACAGCTGATCTACAGTAGCCTTCTGTCCAAAGCTACAGATGGCTGTGATTTCTTATTTGGCTGGGGCAAACACAGTACACTACAGTTGGCTCAAACTGGAATCAGGGTTTTCCATGGGTCTGCTTTGTCCTCCATCCTTCTACTTATTTCTCTATGGTGCGGAGGCTTTAGAAGCTCTTTTTGAGGTCTGCAGGACCTTGGGATGAAGTTAATGAAGATCTTAACCTCTTTCTGGGTGGACTTCCTCAGATCTTCCTGGGTCCAATCCTGTCCCCATTAGGCATCATTTCTGCCTATACTTTGAAAAGAATGACCTGACTTACTAGGCTCCCCAGTGAATGGGGTTCCAGCCAGAATTGTCTTGTTTCCCAGTATCTTTGGATTCACAGTAGACTCTTGGCTGGTGGTGTTGGGTCAGTGTCCCCACACTATTTTCCCTAACTCGAATCCATAGAGGGTAGGCCTCTTTCAGAAATCCCTTCAGGTTTTGAACTGAGTAGCCTAAAGGAATCAACTTGGTTTTTAGCTCCTACCTTTCATCTACCTGCATGTCTGCAGTGTAGTCTCAGGGCCTTCTACATAACCATAGGCCTGTCTCAAGACCCTCTCATGAGTTGAGGCTGCCATATTAACTGCTTCATCTTTCTAGGTGTTTCTCCTATGAAGACAGTGCTAGAGAGCATGTGGGAGAGAAATACAAAACAGGACCCATGAGTTTGCCAACTCGGAGTGACCCTCCCCTACGGAGGTGAGGCATCACGAGCCAAGCAGAGCTGAAATATGGTCAGATTCTCTTTGAATTCATAAAATAGTTCTGTTTACCCCCATCTCACACATTTAGTTACATAATGGGTAAAAAGGATATCACACTTCCTAGCACTGAGTGGGTATTCAATAAAGATTAATTCTCTTTTTCCTGACCTCCATAAGGCTCCTTCCTTTGGAGAAATATGATTTTTGGAGCTGAAATTCTAACAATGAAGACCCCAGTGTTCAGCATGGTGGGGTGATTCTCCTAAGATTGCACAACAGGCATTGAAATCCAGGAGTCCCTAGGGTGTCTCTGTGTGTTGTCATCTTGCTACCGTAATGCCTGCAGTATAGGGGTATGCCGTTGCATCCCAAAGTTCTGTGCCTCTTTGTTGATTGCCATAGGCTTGTCCCCTAGTAGTTTCTCAGGCATCAAGCCTTCATATCTGCTTTCGAAACATTCTTGTCTCCTTGGTTACAGAGGAGGCTTCTCAACCCCTGTAATAAAAGCTTGAAATATAAAAATGGGAGTAAAAATTATCCAGCCTGGTAGGTTTCCAACCTGCCTTAGGAGCAAAATGTTTTCTTCCAATGCTACCCTTCTATTCATAGAATAGAGATTGTGTCTTTTGGCTTTAGCTGTTTTATATTTATATATATTTGAATGAAATGGTTCTGGGAAAGAGTTTGTTCAGGAATTACCATAGCAAGGCAGTGTCATGTTAAAACACTATCTGTAGACCTGAATTTAGGTGTGAACAGAGTGGCTTCTCTAGTTGTAAGTGTGTGGAGACCTCGGAAACAGAGACATCCTTCCTCCTCAGCCTTTAAGTTCTGCACAACACTGATCTAGGACCGTCCTTTTCCATTAAGAAATGGAAGATGAGATAACCAAGGCTCAGGGAAATGTGGTGGCTCTTCTGAGGCCCCTTGAAAAAGGAAGAAATATGGAGCCCAGGTTTCTCATTCTAAGTCTGGTGTTCTTTCCCTAGCACCTTACCTAGGGCGGGATGGCTGAGTTTTGTTGCAAGAAAAACTGCTTCAGTCCGATGATCTTGGCCCATGGTGGAAAGAAGGTGAGAGGCCCATGGCTTTGTGTAAGGAGCATGCTCTGCCTGCACCACCAGCAGATGAACCAGTCTCCATGGTTCATCTCCTGGCTCAGTACTGTGCTCTGGGGTATGGTTGTGCCATGTCCAAGCGGGGAGGAGGCAGTGTAAGGGCTCATGCTACAGAGAAAGTGTTCTCTTAGAATGGAACTCAAATTCTTCTTCTTTTTTTTGAGATGAAGTTTTGCTCTTGTTGCCCAGGCTGGAGTGCAGTGGCACTATCTCAGCTCACTGCAGCCTCCGCTCCCGGATTCGAGTGATTCTCCTGCCTTAGCCTCCCAAGTAGCTGGAATTACAGGCACATGCCACCACACCTGGCTAATTTTGTATTTTTAGTAGAGTCGGGATTTCTTCATGTTGGTCAGGCTGGTCTCTAACTTTTGACCTCAGGTGATCTGCCTGCCTAAGCCTTCCAAAGTGCTGGGATTACAGGCATGAGCCACTGCACCCAGTCAGCATTTACAAAATTCTTAAGTACCAAGAACCATGTTTGGGACAAAAAAGAAAAATCCACGAGGGTCAAAAGATAAAGGCACAAAAAATTGTGCTACTCCTTATCGGTCACAAAGTAGTCCACATACATTTAATCCTTACTAGTCCAGAAATGCATGCGGCATTATTACCTTTTACATCAAAGCACGTGATGAAGTGGTGTGCCCCCAGCCATGCTGTCTGGGGGTGGCAGAGCCTAAGAACGCAGGCACTTTCACCAGAACTCAAAGTTATGCATCTTATAGCTTACAGCTGTACAAGAAGGGATGTAAGCCAGGCAGTGAATAGCATTTCAGCCAACCTCTACTTTCCTGCTTGGCAGAGTGAGTGGAAAAGGGAGAGTGAGAAGAGGTACAGGGAGAGAGAGGAAAAGAAGAGAAAAGGTAAAGCCAAAGATTCTGTGACCCTTAGCCTAAGCCAAGTACATGGGTCTCTCCTTCGTGCTATTCCTAGCTATTTCTCTTTGCATATCCCAGATACATCCTACTGAGGTCATTTGTTTAGAGCCTGCTGTCTGCCAGAGAATGTGAACTCCTTACCTAAGGAGAGGGGCAGCCTTGTTTATCACGGCATCCCCAGAGCCTTCCCTACAGAGAGTGATCAGCAGAGGAAGAACAGCACTGAGTGCTTATTCTCTGCAACAAGTACTGCACTGGATGCTTTTCCAGGAGGTAGATACTATGATTCCCATTTTACAGGTGAGGGAATTAAATGCAATGAGGAGATAAGGAATCATTTGAAGAGCTTTCAGGGATAGGGGAATTTACAACATCAAGGAAAGTTGGGTGGTGTTATGTATGCCTTGATGAGCTGGACATCTCTGGAAGCCTCGTCCAGCTTGCCAGGGCACAGCCAGGCTGCCAGGCTCTGAACCCAGAGTTGAAGTCTCATTAGCATTCAGAGGGGCAAGTAACCATGGGGGATGCCATCCGGAGCATTAGGAAGAGACAGGCTGTGTTTTAATTATGAACTGGACTTTTGAACAAATCCGTTTCTCTGCTTGTCTGAGCCTTAGAGAAAACAACTTGTGGGAGGTGTACAGTCGGCAGCTGGGTCCACAGTGGTGCCCGTACAGCTGTGTACACATCTGGCACACAGGTGGTAGACCACATGCACCTTTTCTCCTTGAGTAGCTCTGAGGTTAGTGAAGGTAATAGGAGTCAAGGTAGTAAGGCGAAGTTGATCTGGTTTGGACCCAGAGAGGGAGAGAGAAAAGAAACAGGAGAGAAGAAAAAAGCAGGACTGCCCCACTCTTCCTGGTCTGTAATCCCCAGTGACCATGACCATTTCAGGATTTGAGCCCAGACAACTCCCGCCACTTCCTCTAGCCTCTCCTGAGTCAACATGGTGGGCTTTCTTTGTTCAGCTCACTCCAACCCTCCCTTCTCCAACTTGGGGGATATTTTTGGAGTGGGGGATGAAATTAAGAAGGCAAGAAAAAGAGGAGGAGATTAGCAGGGTGGAAGTTAGACAAGCACAGATGCTACCAACTGCTGTTGCAGTTTCTCAAGTGCTTGTTGACTCCCTGGGAGCATTTGCCTTGAGTCTGTTTAACAGTTCATTCCAGGGGAAGGGGAGGAGAAGGAGGGCTTGGGGACAAAGGGCCTTTGACGGGCTCCTGGAAAAGCATTGATTAGTTTGCTCAGGTTGGCAAACAGCAACCAGGGACTTGGGGCCCAGGGATGAACTGGGTGGATTTTCTGCCCAATGACAGCGTCCAGCATAGGGGGAGGGAGTCAAGGCAAATAGTCAAATGAGTGGTGTGTCAGAGGTTTAGACATAGAGAGAAAAACCACACTGGGCAGCTGGAGGAAGGGAGAGGGCAGGGGAAGGGCAGTTGGAACCTGGAGTTCTGCTTTTCAGGTTCTGCAATACCTGTTAGTGATAAATGAGCCATTCCACCTTCTTGGACTGTCCCCCAATTTCACTTTCTTTCTGAAGCTGAGAGGCAGAGGAGAAGCATATTGAGATAGGTTATTCTGAGATGCTTCTGAAAACCAAGGGCAGGGAGGACTGCTGTGGTGCTTCAAGGCCTGTGTTGAAAGTTAAGACAGCATGTACACTTCCAATCCTGCAGCCGGGCCTCTGTCCCAGGAGGCTGCTTCCTCATGGATTCATGAGAGGTGGGTTCATCATCCTTTCCAAGCCTTGCCTTCCTTCACTCAAAGAAGTCAAATGGCCCTCTTTTTTTGTGTCAACCTCCCTGGAAACTTTTCCTTAGCTTCCCCTTCATTCCACCCTCAAAACTCTTCTCTTCTTCTAGGAAGCTTCCAAGATAAAGCACAGTACACATGTATTGACTTAGACTCATAAACCAGCACAATTTTAGAGTTGGAAGGTGATTAAATATTATAATTATATATACTATAGCTTCATGCCATTCTATTTTACATTCCTGGGACACTGCTTTGTATTGTTCTTATATTCTGTTTCCTAAAGGTAAATCCCTAATGATAGATACAATTTATCTATTCATTTATGTATTTATTTACTATCTCTCCTACAAGCATGTGAGCTACATGAGGTCAAAGATTTGTCTGTCTTGTATCCTCTTGTGCCTACAGCAATGCCTACCACATAACAGACACTCAGTATATACTTGTTTGTGTACATGAATGCCGTTGGGATGAAAGTTTCTTTTCTTCCCCTCCCTATAAAGACACAGAGTGTGGTATATTGCAGGGTGCATAATGGATGCTTCTGAATAAATGAAAGAATGAATGAAAAGAATAAATGATTGAATGAGTGCATGAATGAGATTTTGAGTGAATGGATTGGCAACCTTTAGGCTATCATGGTAGTTGGCCTATCTATAGGAAAATGCTCTTCAGTTGTTCATATTTTCTTAGCTTCTGCCAAGGTGGGGCTCATTAGCAGAGCAAGGTGGTCTCAGTTCCCTGGATGGACTCTGAGTCAGCTCGTATCTAGCTTTATGAAGAGGAGAGTGATGTGGAGTTTTATTTGCTTTCTCTGGCCGTTCTATGCCCCCCTTGGCATTCTCTCCTGTATGCCATCTGACCCTTCCATATCTACTGACTCCTCTGGCATGTGGGGACAAACAGAGTGTTTTTAAAGTATTTTCTGCTCTATTTTGCTACTACTTTAGAAAAGAAAAAAAAAACTCTTTACTTTGAAAATAGTATAATGAATGCTATAGTGAATGAATCCCAGAGATAATCTTAGGATATATTGTGTCTGTGCTGATGCCAAAGTTTTGACACACACAATTATGTTATCATCAAGCAATTTTAAAAAGAATAAAAGAAACAGAGGGATCTGCTTTAAATTTTAGTTTTCTCATAGGTTACCTGTTCTCTGGAGTGACAAGGAAGAGAAGAGACATCTTTATTGGGTATCTATTTTGTGTCAGCTCCTATGCTAGGCTGTTTATATATATTATGTTATTTCAGAAAGAGGGTGAACAAATTAGATCCATGAGTCAAATAAAATAAACTTTTATTGGGTACCCACCATGTGTGAGAGTACATAAATATTCCACAGGCCTTGTTCTTGAAATAGGAGCTGTAGACAAGATAAGTTATAAACATGGGAAAAGTCAAATAATAAGGCAGGAGTAAGATAATATTTTGAGCCAGCAATTGCAAGCAATGATGGTAGGATTTTTGTAGCTGGAAGGGATTGGCCTAACATCTTAACAGCAGACAGAAAAAAGGAGGTATGGAGGCACAGGTTAAACAACCTACCCAAATTTTGCATGGTTATCTGTAGAGCTGACAGCAGAACCCAGGCCTCCAGTGCCCACTACTTTCTGTACTGTAGTTTTGAGCATCTCCAGATGACTGTGGAATGACCCACAGAGGTAGTTCCTGGTATCATCATTCAAAGGAGGGGCAGTCGCTTCAGGCTGGGGGACACAGATCAGGGCAAGATTAAGGAGAAGGTGGGAGCTGCTGTGTCCTGAAGGGTGGTTTGGGTTCAGATAAATTAAACAGGAAAGGAAGGCTTTCTAGGCTGGGGAGATGGCATAGACAGGCCCAGAGGTAGGAAATGAGCAATGTGGTATATTGGAGTCTTGGCTTTATCAATACCTGCCAGCTCTGACCACCAGGACCCGGGGAGCCATGCCCCATGCTTTCCTATCTCCCAGCTGTGGGTTCTGCCCCTTCTTTCTGCCTTACCTCTGCTGCATGAGTCCTGACCCTCATCATTTATCAGCTGCTCATTCATCTGACTACCTCTGTTTCCATTCCACTTTTCAAACAGCTGAGAATTCCTTTTCAGAACTTGGATATTACCATGTTAAAAAAACTATTCAAGCCTGGCACAGTGGCTCATGCCTGTAATCCTAGCACTTTGGGAGGCCAATCACTTGAGGTCAGGAGTTCAAGACCAGCTTGGCCAACATGGTGAAACTCTGTCTCGACTAAAAATACAAAAATTAGCCAGGCATGGTGGTGTGCACCTTCAATCCCAGGTACTCTGGGATCCCAGCTTCTCCTGCCTCTGGAGGCTGAGGCAGGAGAATCACTTGAACCCAAGAAGCAGACATTGAAGTGAGCCAAGATCATGCCACTGCACTCCAGCTTGGGTGACAAAGCGAGACTCTGTTTCAAAAAAAAAAAAATTCAGAACTTGGATATTACCATGTTAAAAAAAACCATTCAATCCTGGCACAGTGGCTCATGCCTATAATCCTAGCACTTTGGGAGGCTGAGGTGGGCCAATCAATTGAGGTTAGGAGTTCAAGACCAGCTTGGCCAACATGGTGAAACCCCGTCAGAAGGGGCCAGAACCCACAGCTGGGAGAAAGGAAAGTATGGGGCATGGCTCCCAGGATCCTGGTGGTCAGAGCTGGCAGGTAATGATAATGCCAATTACTTGCCTGTCCAGTCCCTTAGTGTGTGATTGGGTCATGACTTAACCTCAACTGCCACCTTTCTGACGGTACCTGCCTCCAACTTGGTGGAGCGCACCTTACAACCTGAGCATCCATACCTATTCATGGCTCCAGGCCTCCACACAGGTTGTTTCCTCCCCTTGGAATGTCCCTCTTCCCACCCCTTTGTGCCTGCCAGCCTGCCTTCCTTCCTGTCTTTTGTTTGATTGAGATTTCTTAAGTACATAATAAATGCACCCCCCACTCACTCCCTGCAGCTTAGTTGTTTCTCCCTCTACTCCCAGAGCCCTCTACTTTAATTAGTTGGATATGTCTGTCTATTCCGTTAACCTGAACTCAATTCTGAGAGGGATTTTCCTTCATTCATCTTCACACCACTAGTACTTACTACTTTTGGCTTGGTGTACATAATAGATACTCTAACTGTTCTGTTGAAAATAAATGAAAAAAGAGTTAAGTTTTGAGAGATAGGCTGAATCTATTGAATACCAGGCTGGGAAGTTGGGATGCAGTTTCTCAGAAACTAGACGACACATCTAACACACCTCAAGAGCCTGTTAAGCATTCACAGTCTGGGGCACATCCTTTTAAACACTGGGAAGAGTGGGCCTGGACATTTCTGTTACTGTTATTGTTGATTTAAATGATTTAAATAATATGGTCCCCCAGGGATTCTGAACAGCCTGCCTGGGGCCAGTCTGTAGACCAGCCTTTGAAAGCATTGTGTCATGAACCACAGCAAATACATTCTGGGCACTAACTCAGATACTCTTCTTTTTTAGTTTTTAATGTTTTAAGTTGTGGGGTACATGTGCAGGATGTGCAGGTTTATTGCATAGGTAGATGTGTGCCATGATGATTTGCTGCACTATCAGCCCGTCACCTGGGTATGCATTAGCTATTTTCCCTAATGCTCTCCCTCCCCACACCCCACCCCCTGTCAGGACCCAGTGTGCATTGTACCCCTCCCTGTGTCCATGGGTTCTCATTGTTCAGCTCCCACTTATAAGTGAGAACATGCAGTGTTTGGTTTTCTGTTCCTGCATTACTTTGCTCAGGATAATGGCTTCCAGCTCCATCCACGTCCCTGAAAAGGACATGATCTTGTTCCTTTTTATGGCTGCATGGTATTCCATGGTGTATATGTACCAGATTTTCTTTATCCAGTCAGACACCCTTCTTAGACCTTTGAGGGACTGAACTGAATGCTTCGATCTCCTTAGGGAATAGATAACCCGGATTTAAAGTACATTCCATTCTAACATTCGTATTCGTATTTGACTTCTTGAAGTTCCTTTTGCTGTTGACTTCAGGGGAGACCCAGGACCAAGCCAGATTTTACTCATGATGCATGTACTTCCTTTCTCCCTGCTGCCAGGCTGTTTGCTGTCAAATGTGGGGGCTGCTTTGAGGCCATCGCACCCAATGAGTTTGTTATGCGGGCCCAGAAGAGTGTATACCACCTGAGCTGCTTCTGCTGCTGTGTCTGTGAGCGACAGCTTCAGAAGGGTGACGAGTTTGTCCTGAAGGAGGGGCAGCTGCTCTGCAAAGGGGACTATGAGAAGGAGCGGGAGCTGCTCAGCCTGGTGAGCCCAGCAGCCTCAGACTCAGGTGAGTGCCAGGTGGTGGGCAGGGCTGTGGTGGGGTGGGTAGGGTGGGAGTGGGGTGGCTGTCTGCATTGTTTCTTCCCTAGAGGGTCAGCCTCCAGGGCAGCCTACCTCCATGGCAAGGCAGTTCTGTGTATTCCAGGAACTTTCTTTGTAAGCTTAGAGTCATCTCTTATCAGTCAGTGATTAAATTACCCTCAAATTCCATGGCATGCAACCATAAACACTTCACACATACACAAGTGTCTGGGTTAACTGAAGTTAAGTGGGCTTTGCTTCAGGCTTCCAGTTAGCAGGAGTCTGCTGATCTCAGCTGAGCTCCGTTCCAGGCTGTAGACAAGGTTAGGTATGCTCTGTGCCATTCATTCCAGGATCCAGGTTTGAGGAACAGCAGCTGACAGTGGTTAAAGTGCAACAAGGCATACCCAACCACAGAGCACATGTCAAGCTTCTGCACGTATTACGTCTGCTAATATTCCATTGGCCAAAGCAAATGGCAATATCAAATCCAAAGTCAAGAAGTGGAGAAATACACTCCATGCACCACAAAACCTGCGCAGGTATAGATACATGTGCTATTAAAGAGAATGATGGATTGGAACTGATAATTCAGTCTCCCACAATCTCTGAACTGCCCTAAGCATTTTCTCCTCATTTGTCAAGTGGGAAACGTGGAATCTACCTAAGGCTTGGCAGGTCACATAAAGAAAGGAACTAGATTGTTCTTTCTCCTCATCGCCTACTGGACCCTCCCTCTTATTGCCTTGAGGGTGGGCGAAAGAAAGGAGACAGGAGAGGTTCAGAGATTTTTACAGAGCAGGTTTCACAAGGCCAGAGAAACTAGATTAAATTAACACTGACTACATTAAACATGGAATGCCTTTCTGGAGTGTTGGTCCCCACTGCTCAGCATTCATCTTATCCATAGGAATCTGTGAGCTCCAGTTAGGTGACATCTATGTGACTTTACCATTTCTTGCCATTGCCAATTCCAGCCCATTTCCAAGCCCCCTGTAACCTCACCCTGTCCATTTCTTCCACCTCTTTGGGAGTTTCTGATCACTCCCACCCTTCCCTCCAGCCTTACAAGGCCCTAGCTCCTGTCAATGTGTCTCACCCACTCTCAAATCTTAAAAGTCTATTCCTTCTCTTCCCTTTCCCTCTCTCTTTTGTCCTGCTAGCTTATCCTTTAAGCTTCCCTCTAAAGGCAACTTCATTGGGAAGATCTTAATCCCCCATGCTGGGTGAGTTTACCCTTAACTTCTCCTCCTGGGATATTTATCCTACTTCATTTTAGTTACATGTTTGGCTGTTTCTTATTCTTTTCAGAATGCTAAACTCTGTGAAGGACAGCGTGTGTCTTATTTACCACTATATGCCAGGCCTAGCACAGGCCTGCGACACTGCAAGTGCTTGACAAACTCTTTGTTAAGAGTGAATAAACACATGAGAAAAAAGTACCATGTTGTGGAGCTTAACTGCAAAAGTTTTGGAGACAGACAGGTGGGGTGCCTTAGCCAGGTTGTATCACTGTATTTCTGTGACTTCGGGCAAATTTTGGAAACTTTCTAAGCCTCAGTCTCCACAGCTATAAAATGGTGATGATCATGCCTACTAACAGGTTTATTGTTGGAGAAAGACAGAGTGCTTATAAAAAGCCTGGTGTTCAATAAATGCTGGTGCGTAACATCCGTCAGCCAGTGTTTGTGTCTTTGGAGCAGCCATGTTCTGCCCCCTTTATGTCCAGGCTGGTTCTTGCCTGACCTTGCTTGCAGCCTTGAGAAAGCTGGCATCAGGAAAGCCCCAACTCCTACTGGTCTTACTGGCCTGACGCTTTCCTGGATCTATTTCGATTTGAAGGAAATTTCTCCTTGTCAGGAACACTGGCACTGACACATTGAGTATCTTTCAGGGGTAGTTGGGCCCAGTCTAAAGGGTATACCATTTGGTATAAAAAGGTCAACTTACCCTGTAATTTTCCTCCAGGCTTCTTGCTGTGCCAGCCCTCTTAGGCTTCCTCCTCAGAATACTGTAGAATTTTGAATTTCCCAAGGGCTTAGCTGTTATGGTGGTCAGAATACCAGCATGACCATAGAAAGACGTGTATACCCAGAGGGACATACCATTCTTTGTCACGTGGAAATAAATGCCTTTCTTGATAAACATTTGTTTGGAGCTTTATCACTACGTTATCCAGTTGGCACTGTGTGAAAGGTTTACAGATTCTACTTCACTACAAAATCAGTAAGAGGCATTAGTGGGTTGGCTCCACGCCCCTGCCCCTGCACAAGAAAAAAAAAGGCAATAGAAAAAGCTGGATCTAAGCAACATTTACAGATTAATAGAATTATAATGCTCAGTGCTAGGAAACTGCAACAGGTTCACTTTTCTGATCACATTTTCAGCAATATGTTCAGTGATGGGAATTTCTCTTCGAGGCTGATATTGACATATTGGAGTTTCTCAGTTTATTCATTCATGTATTCATTCAGTAGACACATCTTGAGTGCTTATTACATGCCAGGCACAGAGTCAAAATATGAATGACAAGAATGATGTGGGGATGGGAAGGTCTCCAAACCATATCAAATGAAGGATTTGTGTGTTTAGGATAGAGAAGTTAAGACCGAATGAGTAGACATAGTTGTTGCCTTCAAATGGTTAGATCAGACCTATTTTTTTTCCAGTTTCAGAGAACAGAATTAGAATCTGTTCATTTAATTATTCAACAAAGTTACTGAGTGTTTACACTGCAGATAGAAGGTACAGGGACGTAAGTTTTGATTTAACATAGGAAATGCTAGAATGTCATTATAATTATTAGATCTAACAAAGCATAAAACTACTCAAGAGACAGCACTCCCTGTTCATTGAGGGTAATATTGATGAGGCGAGAGGAAAGGATCTTTCTAGAAGGCCTCTGTTATCCCTTTCAGCTCTAAAAATCTATAATTATTTTTGTGGTTTTCTAAATGAAGTGACATTAAAGTCCAAACCAGAATCAAATTTCTCATCTGAACTACTCATTTTACCAATTATATGAATGCTGCCTGTCTCATCATACATTTTTTTGTGTCTGTCAAAGCTTGCCTCTTTACTGAGAGGACAAACTTCTAGAGAGCAGGGCTGTAGCTTTTAGTTCCTTTGTTCCCTTAACAAAGCTTAGTATGATGCCAAGAGAAGAGTAAGTGATCAATACGTCCCTAATGAGTTAAATCTTCATGGAATGAATCTACAGCATTGTTAACAGAAAGCAAACAACTGTAGCATCTGCCCCAGTGCAAATACAGTTTCTCCTCTGGTTTCTATCTTGAGCACCTCACATATATATTGTAGATGTTTGGTAAGTATTTGTTGAGTGAATGATTGACTGATCTACTATCTTAAACAGTTTTATCAATGACTTGGATAAAGACATAGAAGGCAGGTTTACTTGGTTTGTAGATGACACAAACCTGGCACCTGGCAGGGAAGGCTGGTGTGGCAGCTGATCATCTCAGTGTTCAAAAAGATTTTGGCAAGCTAGCAGAACATTGTAATCTAACCATCGTCTTCCAAAATTCAGTTGTAATTGCACGAAATGGTGCCTGTTTTGCAGGAATTCTACGTGGGGTTGTAGTTGGTGATAAAGCCAATAGGAGCCAAGCAGACATGTGCTGCGTTAATAGAACTACAGTGCCCCTAATGTGTAATTATAGTTCCAGCATTTTTCTTTTTGCACTGGTCAGAGCACGTTTAGAATATGTGGGCTAATTTATAACCTCTGCCTCCCATGCTCAAGCAGTTCTCGTGCCTTAGCCTCTCCAGTAGCTTGCATGCCACCAAGCATGGCTAATTTTTGTATTTTTAGTGGAGATGGGGGTTCACTATGTTGGCCAGGCTGGTCTGGAACTCCTGACCTCGGGTGATCCTCCAGCCTCTGCCATCCAAAGTGCTGGGATTACAAGTGTGAGTCACCATGCCCCAGTAACTGTATAAATTAAATTACTCAGTGGGGCACAGTGGCTCATGCCTGTAATCCCAGCACTTTGGGAGGTCTAGGTGGGTGGATTACCTGAGGTCGGTAGTTCAAGTCCAGCTTGACCAACGAGGAGAAACCCCGTCTCTACTGAAAATATAAAATTAGCTGGGCATGGCGGCACATGCCTGTAATCCCAGCTCGGAAGGCTGAGGCAGGAGAATGGCTTGAACCTGGGAGGTGGAGGTTGTGGTTAGCCAAGATTGTGCCATTGCACTCCAGCCTGGACAACAAGATTGAAACGCCATCTTGAAAAAAAAATTTAGCCTGGGTGTGGTGGCACATGCCTGTAATTCCAGCTACTCAGGCAGGAGAAGTGCTTGAACCCAGGAGGTGGATGTTAAAGTGAGCTGAGATCCCACCACTGCCCTCCAGCCTGGGTGACAGAGTGAGACTCTGACTCAAAAATAAATAAATAAATAAATTTAAAAAAAAAAGGAATATGTGGGCTAATTTAAATGATGCATTTTAGGAGGTCAGTGACTAGATAGAATCTTGAGGAGAGTGATCAGCTTGTTAAATCATAAATAATTAAAGAGACTCAATATAGTGAATAAAAATAAGGCCAAGGAACATATGAGAGTGATACCCAAGGTTGCAGACCCATGTACTGGGGAAGAAATGACAGATTTTGGTTCAACATAGGGTAGAACTGTGTCTGACAAAGGGTCAGGCTGGATTGCCTTTATGGGAAATCAACTGCTTGTCCCTTAACATTTTAATTACAGTTGGTGGAAGACTGCATCAATGACCTCTTGAGTGGCTTACGTCTAGGATTCTAGAGGGAGGAAGGAGAGAAGGGGGCAGGGGTTGAAAAACTAATTCTTGGGTACTGTGCTCACTACTTGGGTACTGTGCTCATTACTTGGGTACGGTGCTCATTACTTGGGTACGGTGCTCATTACTTGGGTATGGTGCTCATTACTTGGGTACTGTCCTCATTACTTGGGTATGGTGCTCATTACTTGGGTGATCAGACCACTTGTACTCCAAACCTCAGCATCATGCTATATACCCATGTAAAAAACCTGCCCATGTATGCCCTGCATCTAAAACAGAAGTTGAAGTTATTGTTTTAAAAAGGACCCATGGTTCTGTGATGTTGATTGATCTTACACAAAAGCATGTGACATGTTCACATCTACATGGGACACAAAATTCAGGATACCTGCAACTGCTGTGTGCTCTTTTCTGTTGTGGCCCAGCCTTTTTGTCCTGGTCCCTGATTTGCCAGTGGCCTTGAAACAGACTCCCAAGCCGATGAATGTGATTTGTAGCCAGAGTCAGATGACTTTCTTTGACACTGGGCAACCTGGATGCCCAAGGTCTCCCGGAAGGACCCTACAACATTCACAAACTTCTAGAAAAGTCTCTAGAAGTGCTCTTCTTCTTCACCAGAGAATCACAGGCTCTTGAAATTGGTAGGCACTTGGGAGTTTATCCAGTTCAAGCTCAATCAGATGCTCATCCCGCCTCTACTTATTTCCTACCATGGGGAGCTAAAGAGATAGAGTGGGGAAATACCAAACTGCTTTTCCTCCTCTCTACTCTCCATTCCACATAACAATTCTGACACCAGCTGTGTAGGGGTTTTCCCTGCATACCAAGCAATTCTCCAGGGGACACAATCTGGGTATCCTCTAATTCAATTTAATTCTGACACTGTCTACCTAGAGGTAACATCAGATCCCACAGGTTAAGGACTTAATCCCACAAGACTGCCAGCCCCCGCCCCACTTGAGAGGTCAATCAGTCACAAGTAGTAGGTTGTCAGCTGTATTTCTAACTCACTGGCTCACTGGGTATAAATTTGGGATCCTAGAGTCATCCATATTTCTTTCTTTTTTTTTTTTATTTGAGATGGAGTTTCGCTCTTGTTACCCAGGCTGGAGTGCAATGGCGCGATCTCGGCTCACTGCAACCTCCGCCTCCTGGGTTCAGGCAATTCTCCTGCCTCAGGCTCCTGAGTAGCTGGGATTACAGGCACATGCCACCATGCCCAGCTAATTTTTTGTATTTTTTTTAGTAGAGACAGGGTTTCACCATGTTGACCAGGATGGTCTCAATCTGTTGACCTCGTGATCCACCTGCCTCGGCCTCCCAAAGTGCTGGGATTACAGGCTTGAGCCACCGCGCCTGGCCGGTCATCCATATTTCTAACTCACTGGGTGTAAATCATTGGATCCCTTATTCATACCCAGTGAGTTAGAAATATAGCTAAGTTTCTATATTTCTAATCCAGTAAGTTAGAAATGAAGTTAAGTTTCACTTAATTTTCTAGACAAGCTTACACTTTACTTACATTTACTCGTTTACCACAAAGGATATTTTAAAGGATACAGATGAACAGACAAGTGCAGAAATTCATAGGGCAAGGCATGGGGGAGGGGTACAGAGCTTCCATGCTCTCTCTAGATGCACCACCCTCTAGGAACCGCCACATGTTCAGCTATCCAGAAGTTTCCTAACCTTGCTCTTCTGAGTTTTTGTGGAGACTTTATTACATAGGCTATGATTGATTACATCATTACCCATTGGTAGTGATGGGCTCAGCTTAAACTTGAGCCCCTTTCTCCTCCCCAGAGGTGAAGGATTAGGGGTTAGGGATTGGGGCTGAAAGTCCCAACTCTCTAATCATGCCTTGGTCTTTCCAGTGACCAGCCCCCATCTTGAAACTACCTAGGGGCTCCCAGCCACCGACATCTCATCAGCCTACAAAAGATACTCTTCTCACTATGGAGTGTTCAAGGATTTTAGCAGCCTTTTGCCAAGAAACTGGATGAAGACCAAATATATATTTCACAACATCACAGGAGCCCTTGACTTCAATTCTGAGGGTAAATGGTCAGAATTGTTACATTGAATTCCAACATCGGTCTCTGTATGTAAACTCAAACCATGGTCTTGGCTGTACTTTCGGGAAATTCACAAAGTAAGTGTTTCCTCTACATGGGGCAGCCCTTCAAGTTGAAGACTGAAATACTCACTAAGAGCTAAGCTATTTTCTAAATCTCATCCTTTCCTTTCTACTTCTTCCTCATTCTTCTAACTAGCCCTCACTAGAGAGTTTGTTTTCTATCTATGAAAATACTACAATCTTTTTCAAAGGTACAACCAAGCAGGCGATACAGTTTTCCATATGTGGTTTGAACAAGCACAGTGTTATTACTGCCTGTAGTAGATTATTACGTTCTGTTGATGTAGCAAATGATTTCATTAGCTTTTTTGATCTGGGGGTGGAGTCAGGGGCTTGGGCCCTGGCTGTGGGTAAGCCTGGCTTCCGGCCGGTCCATGTGGCATTTCTTATCTACCCCTCTTATCTTTATATTTTCTTTTATGATCAGAAGTCACCAGAGAGTGATCTGTGAAGCAGTTCTTAGAAAACTTTTTAAAATAAAACGTTTTTTAAATTCTAAAGTGATATTTTAGATTTGCAAAAGAGTTGCAAAACAGGACAGAAGCTCCCATATACCCTTCATTCAGCTTCCTGTAATGCTAGCATTTTACATAACCATGGCACACTTAGCGAAACTAAGAAATTAACATTGCTATGACACTCTTAACTATAGACATAATTCTGTTTCATGGAATGTTTTCATTCATGTCTTTATCCACTCCAGGATTGAATCGAGTATATCATGCTGCAGTTAGTTTTATGTTAAATTGCCTTCCTTTTTTCTTCATTTTGGAATCACGGAAGAATGTTGAGTCAGAATTTCACTTTTGCTCTTATCTCGAACAATATCTTTATTTCCTTTTAGTGTCTTTTACCATGGGATCAAAATGCTTTTTTTTTTTTTTTGCTTGTTTATTTACCATTTAAATTTTTTTCTTCCTGAAGACCAGTTTGCATTTTAGATTATGCCTAGGATTTATTCCTTGGCTAAGGCAGGGCTCTTTTAGGTGCTCTGCTTTTGTACAGGGATTTTCCCAGGGGAAGCCTGGTTGTGAAGTCTCTGTCATGAGGGCCCCTTTCTGCAAAGAATGTTTTATGCTTTGGATTAATGCAGCAGTTGCATGGCCTGTGTTTATTGGGCAGTCTGTGCTGCACTGTGAGGCTTATGCTGCTTCTCTCCTTGTGTTCTGCATTCATCTGGCCCTAGCATGGTGCCTGGCATGCAACAGACACTCAGTAAATGTTTGTTTATTGTGCGAATAAATTCACTTTGTCCTGTTCGTATTGACCTCTGATGTCCTTGGCAAAGAAGCATCATCTTCCAGTATAACTTTTCTTCTCACTGAAGCCAGAGAGAAGATTCCTCACATCTGCTGGAGTCTGTGAATCCTTCCTCCTCCCAGGTTTCTGTGGGACACAGGATGTTTCTGCTTTGGAAGATCCAAATGTCTTGTTGCCACTCTCATTGTGTAATATGTCTCTTTCTCCTCTTCCAAGTCTTGCTCTCCACTGCTGGTATTTAGACATTTGTCTTAATTTCCTTCTACAACCTTGGAACTGTTTTTTTTTTTTTCAATTCATTACAAAAGTATTTCATCCACCTTGTCTTGGAAATCTTCTTTTTCTTCAGTAAACTAGGCTAGAGAAGCAGCAGTTACCTCACAAATTCTGGAAAATGCCTGACTCTTCCCTGGGATTATCCTTGTCAGTTCATGGTACTGAATTTTACTATGAAAGATAGAAAAGGTCAGCAGGACTTAGGAAGAAGTCTCATTCTCCATATTGTAGTGCATGGGATCTAAAACTAGACAGGTCTTTGATTTTTTCCCTACACCCATAGGCAGTGTGACTTTGGGCTAGCCGCTTTTCCTCTCCACAACTCTATTTCCTAATCAGTAAATAGGGAGTTACAACATAACCTTTGTGGGTTGCTCTAGAACAAAAGGAGGTAATGAAAATCAAAAGCTTGAAACTTGCCCAGTAAATGGAAGTTACCATTATTATCTCCTAGTATGGGAGATAGTGTACTTATGGATGATGGCTCATGGGTCATAAGCTTTTTTTCACCAAAGATCCATCATTTCTCAAGTATCTCCTCTTCTGTCTTTGCTCTTTGGTTTAGGCCCTTATGGGTAGCATATCTGGGCATCTCAGGGTAGTACAGAGAGGGTCTGTCATTTTGGGTGGCTAGGCTGCCTAAAGTAAAGATGGGCCGATTCATACCGTGGGCCCTGTGTGTCTCAGAGGCACTCCCTGGCTTCTGAACAACCTAGCTAGTGTTGCATCCTGGAAAGTCAATGCAGAAGACTGGGGGGAAAAACAGTCTTGAAGTTGCTTCTGAGATTTAATGGGAATTTCAAGCAAGAATGGGAAGGTTTTATCAAACGTAGCTACCTTTCTTTTATAAAACAGAAAACTGATAAATACAGTGGTCATTATTTGGGCTCTTTTAAATGCCCAAGTGCCTCCTTATTCCTAAACATCACATTTCCGGGCATATAGTTATCCTGGGGGTGGAGTTCTCTGTGCCTCTTGGTCTGAGGGTGATGGTATGTCTCCCATCTTTGAATGAGTTGCATTTGGAATGGATTACACTTTTCTCTTACAACTGGAGTCTTTGAGTCCAGAAAGGACATTGAACCTGACAGTTAATGAATGCAGTATACAGCTGAGCCAGAGTTACTCTGTTCCTAAGTAGGCCTACTAGCATTACTCTGTTACATGCCATAATCTATTTTTGTCCTTCTAGGCGGCCACCTGACCAACATTTAATTCAACAAATATTTCTTACAGACACCCACACTGTGTCAGACTCTGTGTTAAATGCTATGTTTTAGTTACAGTAAAAGAAAGGCAGAGGAATAGTGAATGCGGAGGAGCACAATTGAGAAAAATACCTCAAAGCCAACCTCCTAATGTCAGGGGAACAGGGACCAGCTTGGTGATATAAAGGAACTGGCAGATGGGAAAAGGGACATAGCTTGGAGAGCAATCTAGCCATTCTTTCCTTTAAGAAACAGAAGGGTGAGTCACTTTAAAAATAATGATAGTAAAAAACTTGAGTAGGTATTTAAAAGTACTCTGCTAAGCATTTTTGTGAAGAAAAATATTTAAATATATTTTATATTTTTCTCTAGAGCCATGTTTTCAAAAGACTCTGGTAGCACTTTTCAGAAAATCTTAACTACAGCTAAGTAAAAAATACATTTTTTATCATGAGCTAGTACACACATTTATATATGTGTATATAAGTTTCAACACTTAGACTGACTCGCTGCTTGCCCTATGTGCTGGTATTTTCTATTCCATTTATTTTTAAATTCTATTTTTAGCCCACTGTAGTTATTTCATAACCTACTCATGGGTCATAACCAGAAGTTTGAAAAATACTGCTTCAAAGCAAAATTACTTGCAAACCTATCCCCAGGTTTTGGAATTGGTATAAATTCCTCAAATGTCAGCCAATAAGTATGTCTTAATGATACTTACTGTGCCAGGTGCTGTGAATAAGACGAAAGGCGCAAATGACATCATCTCTGGCCCCAAAGACTTGGTGCAGTGTCCTGAGTACAGTAAACACGTAGTCACTGTTGTCTATTTTTGTCTATTTTTCTTGTTAGTCTTATTAAGGAGACATCAAGAGTACACATATTTATGATTAGTACAAAGATCTTCATGGACGTTTTCTGATTTATTAATCTGGCATCTCTGGATGATAGGAAAGAAGCACTGAGAACTGCCCGAGCCATCCAGGTTGTTTTCAAAATCAACAGATTTGTCTCTTACACAGTATCACTGCCATAAAATTCCCTACCAGAATTGTTTGTTGCTCTTAGTCTGAGGCTCAGCATTTTTTTTTCCCCCCTGTGGTGAACTTTTGTCTTCTAGTGTATTTATTTTGTCTTCATAAAGTAGATGGAGAAATAAAGACACAGGATACTTTAGTCAGGGATAAGCCAGAATAAGAACTTAATTCTACCAATTACCAAGTCAGGACACTTGATACTGACACAGAGGGGTTCGGTTCTTGCTATAATTATGAGTTGGGTAAAGTTTATCTTTGGTGCTTAAAAAGTTACAGGCAATATACAGGTTCAGACAATGCATTGTCCTTTTTCCATTGACTACTTTATTTTTGAAAATGTGTTCACACAATAATTTTGAATAAAATGAATAATAAAACCCATAATGTAATATTAGTACAGTTGCTTCATAGCATATTTAATCAGTAAGAGTGTGCCATCTGTGTGCATTCATTTCTCCTGCTTCACCTCTGTAAAAAATAAAAGTGGCCAAATGGGCAATTGTTCATTGTGATTTTTGCATGATGATGATGATAATGGTGTCAACAGTTATTGAACTCTTAGTCTGCACAAAGCATTACCTTGAATTACACATTTTACATGAATTAACTAATTTTACGTGACTTACTCTACACACCAAGTTGATGAGGAAGGCAGCGCTGTTATTCTCATTCTACAGATAAGGAAGATGAACAAGGAAAAGTTAGTAATTTGCTTACAGTCCTACAGCTAACGATGGAAAGAACCGGAATTCACTTCTAGTCTAGCGCCAGCACCCTGCATCATTAAACACTATGCTGTATTGCCTGGTTGCTTAAAATGTGTGTGTATATGAAAATGAACCTTATGTTTTTTTCTCATGTTTCACTGACAGCAGTTTCTGGCTGGCTATGGCAGTGTTCCAGGTACTCAGTAGGACTTAGTACCTGAGAGACCCCAACTGAAGGACCTTTTCACATATAATTAAAGCAATGAAAACAAGGTGGTTTGAACAGAGTTTACACTCCCTTTCAAAATCAGTCACAAGTTCACCTTGATTTTTAACTTCCAGTTCCTCCTTAATCATTAATCACTATCACTATACTTCTCATGGGTGCCTCCTCTAAGGCAATAGAAGGCTTTGAAGGATCTAAAGACAATGTGCTACGTGAATGAAGAAGTGATTTTTTTTTTTTTTTTTTTGAGACAGAGTCTCCCAGGCTGGAGTGCAATAGCATGATCTCTGCTCTGCAACTTCTGCCTCCTGGGTTCAAGTGATTCTCCTGCCTCAGTCTCCCTAGTAGCTTGGGATTACAGGCGCCAACCACCATACCCAGCTAATTTTCATATTTTTAGTAGAGACAGGTTTTACCATGTTAGTCAGGCTGGTCTCGAACTCTTGACCTCAGGCGATTTGCCTGCCCCAGCCTCCCAAAGTGCTGGGATTACAGGTGTGAGTCACCATGCCCGGCTGTGAATGAGGAATTACTTTAAAAGTTCATGTAAGGTACTGTTACTGGATTTTTATCTTGTTTTATGTTTTTAATTTTTTGATGAACTTCTGGTTCTTCTGCTCCTGTGGGTTATTTGATAGTAACAGGAAAAATCAGTTGACTTTTTGTCCAGATGAGAGGTATCAGCTGTGCAGCCCCCATCAATCAAATGAATAAAAGCACAACAGTGAAGTAAATTGGTACATATCAAAACTTCTAACATGCTTCTTCTGCAAGCTGACTTGTAATGTCCTACCATCTTTTACAGTTATACTCTTAGGAGAGATGAAGTCAATTTTGTTTTTCCAGTGGCAATGATGACAATGTGTCTCTGTCTATCCACCTTTACATTGGGTCCTCTTTGGGTACAATGATGGTGCAGTATGACTAGTGAATTTTAGGAATGCAATCTCTGGACATCAACCCATGACTTCAGTCTTTCATTATCTGAGCTAAATGACCAGGGACTCACTTTCTATTGTGAAATAAGGATCGGGGAGGAGGTGCAGGGAAGGCACTGGTTTTCTTGCACTGACGTTCCAGCTAAGCCTACCAACCAGATTTCCAACCAAGAGGTTTCAAGATGGATCTGAAGATGCTTTAGACAGTACTGAGCAGATGGAAGAATCATCTTTAATATTTCCCACTGCCCTGGTTTCCGTGACCAAGAAAAACCCTCAAAGTCCAATTCACTAAGGATTGGTAGCAAACTAGGTACTCTGGTATTCAGTGCTGTAAAATTATATTGAAAACGGGTAATTTTAGAACCATCTGGATTCTTAGTGTTCCAAGTCCAGGTTTGCATGGAGGCGTGGTTGGGCTTTGTTTGTTTGCTTGTTTTTCTGATTCTGATCAGGAATTTGCATATTGTGCATGCATGGGTGTGTTAGGTGGGATCAGTAAACCCAGATGGTGTTCAAGATACAGTGTCCAAGCATTCCATCTTAGGAATCACTGAGGGTGGGAAAGCAGTGACTGAACCAACTCAGCATCTGTTCCATCCATAGGAATTTGCTGAGCATTTACATGGGGCAAGGATTATTAGGCTTGGGGTGTGGAACACGTAGAAGCATATGAAGTTTCACTAGCGAGCAAATATTTTTGAGTACAGAGTATGTAGCAGTCCTATTGTAGCTGCTGGGGTGATATTTCTGCTCTCACACAGGTTATATTCTAGTAGAAGGAAATCATTAATAACTAAATAAATGGATGCACAATATTACATTCTTGAATGAGGGTTACCCTTCAAAGTGTTTACCCTGTAAGACTTGTTCTACTTATGTATTAAAAAATACTTTGAACTCCTGTGGAATGGACTTTTGGGATTTAATGGCCAGGGGTGCAGCCTGGGATTTTTGTTTTAAGCTTCCTAAGTGAGTTAAGGTGCAGCAGGGTTGAGAGCCGTTGCTCCAGGAGAAGGTGAAGCTGAGAGGGATGGAGTTGAGGCACCTCAATCAGCCATTCTTTCAGTTGCAAAGCTTTGGTGAGGAGGCTTGGAGATGCGCGTTAAAAGAGAAGGCAGTATTTTCCTTGGAGTGAGCAGGTGTACTTAGGGTTGTGAGAGACAGAAGCTAACACAAATCCATATGTAAGAATAATGAATATTTTTGTACAAGTGTGTCCCATGCAATACAAAAATTATTGTTTATTGGAAATGCTACTTTAACGATGTGCCCTGTATTTGACCCAATGGTTCTAATATGATGAGAATCTGGCAGGGGTAGGGGAGAGAGAACCCACAGTGTGGTGATCGGTGCTGGAGCCTGCAAGCCTGTACGGTAGATAACTTGTTTGACTGATTGATAATAGGGAAAAAGAAATGTAATTCTGTCGCAAGACACTCGTGTTCCCAGCGCCCTCTGTGAGCGGGCTTGGCCCCAACCCAGCACAGGGAGGCTTCCCTCTCCCGGGCCTTAGCGAAAGGGTGGCGGGTGGGAATCTCCCGTTACCTTGGCAACTCCCTCCTGCCGTCTGCTCACAACAGTTTGAATTACACCCCTGCCAGGCAGTCACCAGTGCGATTTCTTTCCTTTCTAGCTCTCATTTTCCCTCTCAGCGCTCAGGCTGGAGGCGGCGTCGGTGCCAGTCTAGTCCGCGGCGAAGCTTCCAGGGCCGGCTCGGGCCAGGCTGCGGGACCCTCCGCGGAGTGCAAGGTGCCTGACGCCCGCAGCCCCCGCGCACATTCGGCCTTCTCTTCAAAGGCCCCTTAGAAATGCAAGAGGCCGGCCGCAGAAACACACACGGACGGCAGTTTTATGAGAAAATGCAGATAAAGAGCCCGGCGGTAGGGCCATATGTTCCCCATAATCTCCAAAGCCGTCACTTCAATTAGAGCCTCCCCTGAGTTCTAATGCCCAATCCTGAGTAAACAAGCCGCTCTGAAAGAAGAACTCGGTTTCCAATTAAAAGTGTACTAACATTTCTCCTTCCCTTAATTCCCGCGGAGCAAAGCCCCGCGCGGGCAGAGGCGCGGCCGGGTCGCGGCGAGGTCGTCCCGGGTCCGCGCCTCCCCGCGCTACCGCGCGTTCCCAGGTGACGTCAGGCGGGCCCGGGATTAGGGCCCACCCTGCGCTCCCCGCGCCGCGCCGCAGAGTTAATTAAAAGTAATGCCACGGTAAATCCAACGGCTCTCCGCTGGCGGAGCCACGCCTTCGGGCCAGCCTGCGAGAGGGGGCTTTCCGAGGCAGGTGCTGGGGATTTATTTGTGCGTGAGTGTGAGGACTGTGTGTGTGTCCGCGTGAACCCACGTGTGCGCGCTTGTGCTAACAGGGAGAGTCCCCTGGATATTTTGGACACCGACATTGCCTTCCCTGTTTCGCTAATGCCTCCAGCCCTAGCACAGGCGCTAGGGAAGAAACGCACAGACAGCGGCGCCACGGAGCTCCGGGGCCTGCTGAGCTGACTCCTGGTTTGGTCTTAGCTCCCGGGTCTTCTGGGTACTGTGCTACAGATACCATGGACTGCATTGCTCCGCGCCCCCCACGCTCTCCCTGTCTCTCCTTCGTGCCCCAACCTTGAGAAATCTAAGGGCATAAATGAATGGTGGCCAGATGCAAAGTGATTTAAATATCAGGAAAGCAACTGAACACCTCCTGGCATTCTTTAGGAGCTCTTGAGAGTGCTGAATCTGAACATTGCAGGCCCTTCGACCTCCACATTATGGCATTCAAAAAACTTGGTTTCTATGGATGTTTGCTGTTCAATAGGACTGGTTGAAAGTTGCCTGGTTTCAGATGGGAGAGTGATTGTTAGATTAACTTTCTGGCCTACTCTCTATACCATGAAAGAATCAAAGAATTGAAGCCATTATCTGAAAAATTCCAGAAACATCAATAAGCAGAAAATCCTCACTAGATCATTCAAATGCAAATGGTTTTCCTTCTTTCATGAATTATCTACCCAAGTAATTACTTTAGTTTTTAGTTTGGCCTTGGCGGTGAAGCCTCAGAGAATTAGTCTCACTAAGTCCATGGCTGTTTGTTTATTCCTTACTTTCTGATTGATGTTAACTAAATTAAATTGAGGCCAGTTCAGCAAACATTTTGAAAGCCTGTCTATATCTGTCAGACTCTGGGTTAGATACTAGTGATCAAGAGGAAGGGAAACCACCTTTCTGTTCCAGACCCTAAGGTTCTTCAGGGGATTGGAAACTCCTATAACAAAATAATTATAATAATATATAATATACATTAATGTTATATTAGAGATATGGAGTGCTACGGGATCATAGAGACTGGAGCAATCATTCCTCTTGGGGCATGTATATGCGTATTAGGGCAAAGGACTTGGTACTATTTGGAAAAGGCTTCACAGTGGATATGAAATGTAACTAGGACTTGGCAGAGTAGTTAATTTGCAGGCGATGAAATGAAGATGAGTATGTTGTTAGAAAGCACAGCTTAGCCTGTATTGAGTTGCACAGCAGGGTTGTATCCAGGCATGAGAGGAAGGGCTGGATTGAAGTGTTGCTCTGGAGCACTGAGATCCTGATGTGAGTGGGCAGTAAGATTAACCCTAAAATGTGAAGGGTTTAGTACATCTTATTTGAATATTCTCTGATGGTTGTGGGAAGTCAGAAGTTTGTAAACAGGATTGTGATGTTATTCAACGTTTTTTTCAAAAATGAAGTAGGGAGGATGGTTTGGAGTTGGGGTAACATTGCAGGCAGGGAAAGTGGGCAGGAGGCTACTGCAGTGTTCCAAGTAAGAGATGGTTTGAACCAAGGCAAACCTAAGAGAGGGATTTCAGAGAATCTATTCGTTCATTTATGCCTTCAATAGTTAGTGAATCCCTACTAATGTGTCAGGTATCATTCTGAGTGCTGTGGACACAATGAACAAAACGGGCAAAGCACCTGCCCATCGAGAGCTTAACTTCTAGAACTTAAATGACCATGAAATACAGGAAGAGTGGTTGAAGTTGAGCATGACTGAGATTTCTAAATTTTATGAATAGTGTGGGTTAAAGAAGAGAAAGAATGTTCAGAAAAGAACCAGGCATCTAGATAATAATTCAGGTGACTGTAGACATTTAATGGGTGTTGTACACATGGATTTGGGGCTTAAGGGGGAGGTCAGATGTGAATTTGGAAATCACATAAAAGCTGAGGGTTTAAAACTAGGTAGTTGTTGTGTTTTTTGTTTGTTTGTTGTTAGTTTTTGAGACGGTCTCACTCTGTCATCCAGGCTAGAGTGCAGTGGCACAAGCCCTACTCTCTGCAGCCTCAAGCTCCTGGGTTCAAGTGATCCTCCTGGCCTCAGACCCCTGAATAACTGGGACCACAGGTGTGTGCCACCATGTCTGGCTAATTTTTAAATTTTTTGTAGATACTAGATCTCTCTGGGTTGCCCAGGCTGGTCTTGAACTCCGAGGCTCAAGGAATCGACCCATTTCAGCCTTCCATAGTGCTTGGATTATAGGTATGAGCCACTGTGCCCAGACAAAACTTGGTAGTTTTAAAGCAGTATCTCCAATGATGCAATAGTCTGAGTCTTCATGGTTATGGAAAAACAAACTTGTGAGGCTTGGATGGGACAATATATACAGTGTTTATGGTGGGGATTGTCAGGCACAAAGTAAGGATGCAATAAAGGGAATTCATTATTATATGTAAGCATTGGGAGTTCTGCTGGTCCTTTCGACATCCTATTCCTACGCCACCTAAGGAGAGTGAAGAAATCCAAGAAGTGGAGACACTCCAGGGACACCTTTCTGACTCACCAAAGCGCCTTTTTCATATGGTTGGGAAGGCACATGTTAGGCTTCTTGACAGTGATGCAAGGAGCCACAGCTAGCTTTTCCTAATATAACAGCTGGGGTGTGACCAGAGGGAATTTGGTTCTTGAAGGAGGGACAAAGGACTCCAGACACAATCTCTGCAAAGTGGAATGTGCCAAAGCAAATGTGACATTCATTCTACCATTTTCCACAAGAATTGGTTTGGATCTGTGTGTATGGGGTAGTCAGTTTATATTGAATTGTGTTTATTTTCTTCTTAAATGACCAGCTACAACATGGGAAGCTCCTCATCTTTGTAGAAGTGTGTGCTTTCCTGAAAGCAGATCAGACACTGATGCCAGAATCCTCCTCCTCTGAAAAAAAAAAAAATATGAGAATGTTCACCTTCCTCCACCCACCACTTTGCCTAGTGTCTCATGGCTCTCCAGGATGCTGTAAGCCTACTCCATATTATATGCAAAGGAGATCCACTGAGCCCTGGTTTTCCCTTCAAGAGGCTGGTAAAACCAGGAACTGGCATTTTCTGGTGCTTTTGCAAAGTTTGAGGAAAGGAATGGAAAACACCTCCCTCTCTTTGATGAACTCTGGGTCTCTAAGCCCAGGCACAGTAACTTCCAAAGGGAAGGGCTCAGGGCAGGGACGAAGATCTTCAAAGGGGCAAGGTTCCCCTGAGCTTCTCGTACCCTGGTCTGGGGCCCTTTGCTGCTCCAGCACAGGAATGTATCCCCAGCCTTCGCTACCTGTGGCCCTTGAGACTGGTTTCACAGAACTAATCCCCAACCCGGTACTTCCCTTTCTTTGATCTTGGGTGTATCCAAGGACCATGACACATGGGACAGCAGAAACAGGGTTTTCCCTTTTCTTGTCTGGTAGAATGCCCTGAAGAGCGCCTTGCAGGGTACACAAAACACACTGGTTTCAGTTCCTGTGTGCTCTCAATGCATTTGGATAGTCTGCGTATGCAAATTCCCAGTAATACCAGATTTGTAATCATTAAATTCGAAAAAGTTGAGATAAAGTTGTCTGTGAGTGTCTTAAATGTTAGATACTCAAATTATAAGCTTTAGAATTTAGATTTTTTTCAGAACAGGTAAAAATAAAAGTCTGTTAAAGCAGTTTAAGTAGGGAAGAAAGGATTAGTCAGATAAAATAATAACTGTAATTTGACACTAAGCACAGGTTTATGGGAACCCAATTAACTAGAATTCTCAATTAAGCAGAATATATTATTTAAAAGTCTGTTTTAATATGAATAAAGAATTAATCAGAAAATAAAGTTGGGTGCAGTGGCTCCCACTGCAATCCAGCTCTTTGGGTAGTCGAGGCTGGAAGATCCCTTGAAGCCAGGAGTTCCAGACCAGCCTGGGCAGCAAAGTGAGACCTTGGCTCTGCAAAAAACAAAGAAAAATTAGCCTGACATGTCATGCAGGTTAATTGGTCTTAGCTACTCAGGAGGCTGAGGCTGGAGGATGGTTGGGCCTAGGAGTTCGAGGCTTCTGTGAGCTATGATGATGCCACTGCACTCCAGCCTGGGTGATAGAGCTACGACCCTGTCTCCAAAAATAAAAATAATAAAAAGAAACTAAGCCAGTTTCTAAGATTCATTTTAAACAACATCCTTGAAGGAAGTATTTTCCAGAGTTAGTCCTAATCAACCCAATGTCTTATATTACATGTGCAGTTGTATAAAGCAATTGCTTTGTTAAGACAGTGCTTCTCATGACTCATCAAAAGATTGAGAACCGTCACCAAACAAACAACAAATTAATTATTTCTACAAGCTCTAGTTAGTGAACCAGGATGGTGGAATAATGTACTTTAGGAAATATTTCATCAACAAATGTTCAGAGTGTTAGTGCTCTACCCTCTGAGTTGAGTGCATGGGGTTAATGATCATACCTCATTCCTGGGCAGTAGGCAAGTGTTCTCCAGTCTGCTCAGCAAGATCCTGAATGGGAACTACTGGGGACTTTCTCTACTTGCCACCTGTGAGAGACACTTGGGATGGGGAAGGAGTGCTGGATCTGAGCCAAGGGACTTGGATCCCAGGCGTATGATCTTGGATAAACTCCTTGCCCTATCTGTGACTCAGTTTCCTATCTGAGGAAATGTGAATGTGAGTTGTTAGTCTAGATGCTCTCCAGGTTTCTTTATTCTCACATGCTGTGCTGTTTCCAAGCATGTTGCAGCAAGGGGCAGCTGGAAGGTAAGTCACACATCCACATTCACATAGCGATTTGTGAGCTTGTGGCAGGGCAGTGCCCAGAGGTAAAGTTATTGTCTAATATCTAGGGCTGTTCCTGCCACCAAGAAAAATGAAACTTGAGAAGTTCATAGGAGACTATTAAGACACAGATTAGCATCTAGATAGCAAGCTGGGGGGTTTCCTTGGGCATTGTCTGAGTGCCAGCTCCTGGAGCTATCCATGTTAAACCACTATAATGAAATTAAATGAGAAAGAACTTATTATGGAAAAAGAACATAAACGGAGAGATTTTTTTTGTTCACCATCATAAGCATCTTCTCAGAAGATTTCTGTTTTTGTCTGCTCAGGCTGCAGTAACAAAGTACCATAAAGTGGGTGGCCTATAAACAACAGAAATCTATTTCTCAGAGTTCTTGTTGCTGGAAGTTTGCGATCAGGGTCCAAACATTGTTGGGTTCTGCAGAGAACCCTCTTCTGGGTTACAGATTGCTGACTTTTCCTTGTATTCTCAAGTGGCAAAAAGAGAATGAGAATGCTCTCTGGGGTTCCTCTAAACGGTCACTGAAAGCATTCACAAGGGTTCCCCTATTATGACCTAATTACCTCCAAAGGCCTAACACTTTAAAACAATCACATTAGACCTTAGGATTTCAACATATGAATTTTGGGGGACACAAACCTTCACTCCGTAACAGTCTTGGTGGAGTGTTTACACACTGGGATTGCAGTTCCCAGTGTAAGAATCATTGGCATTTTTGGTGAGGCAAGTTGCTGCATTGCATCTATCACCCACCTCCACTAACAACCTTTAGAAAAAAGAGCCCTCATGAATTTGCAGATATCCCCGAGAAACGAAAAACTCCTGATTGAGAACCAGCGTTTAATCCAGTGATCATAACCAGACAGCAGATTTGCTAATATTTTCTTCTTTAATTTGTAAATATAGATGATTGTGTTGAAAGGAATCTAAGACATCACTTATCACAACTCCCTCATTTCGTAGCTGAGAAAGTTGAGGTTAAGTGTCTTGTTCAAGACAATGTTATGGTAGCTGGTAAAAGCAGGGTTAGCATCAGGCTTCCTCCCACCTACTGCAGGGCTCTTGTACTGCCTTATTTTCTGTCATAAACATGGCCAAAGAGATAGCTGGTAACACGTGAAGGAGTTGTGACTAATAACAGAAATGACAGGGGCCATCTATAGCTTCCGTTAGTAATGCTGTCCCTGAGGTCCTGAACCTTGGGGTTTTCTAGATGAGCAGCTTCTTAAACAGTTTATCTGGTTGAGAGGACTTGGGTACCTTAAGCAGAGCTGATGCTGTGTTTCATGTTCTAAGACACCTTTTTGGGGGGTTATGTTTTTTCTTTTTTCTTTTGAGACAGAGTTTCGCTCTTGTTACCCAGGCTGGAGTGCAATGGCGCGATCTCGGCTCACCACAACCTCCGCCTCCTGGGTTCAGGCAATTCTCCTGCCTCAGCCTCCTGAGTAGCTGGGATTACAGACACGCACCACTGTGCCCAGCTAATTTTTTGTATTTTTAGTAGAGACGGGGTTTCACCATGTTGACCAGGATGGTCTCGATCTCTTGACCTTGTGATCTACTGGGGGGTTGTGTTTTAATATATTCAAAATTGAGATCTAACTCACAATTGATGTGGTGAGAAAGCATTGTATCAAAATTTAAGTGGCCACATTTTTTTCCCTGTCTCGGTGGTCCATATTTTATAAATTAAAGGTAGCTGATATTTGATGAAATCTGATAGATCACTTTCAGGACAGGCTGCAGAGATCATTTCTATTTTAACTATTCTTAGAGGTGATGCATGACGTGGAGAAACCTGTCTCTTTAATTGTTTGGTCTATATATGACACAGCAGTACAGATAGTGGAGACAAATTGCAGAGAGTCTCTACAAGCAAGATGATAAGGTATCCAGTTCCTCTCTTTGGTCTCTGGAGTAAGTTTCCTTGAAAGTCCTTTCTGGCCTCTGGTTTTTGCCTGTGGCCTCTTGGATCTGGCCATGGTGCTGACTGCTCGTCGAACTTTAGTACTAATTTCCAATGAATTCTGGACCTAAAGTCTAAATCCTGGGGTGAATGTTTGCCACTCTGGGATACGCCTTAGAAAGCTAGGTCCAAGGAACACAACAAAGGAAGTGAGAAGATGATTTAAGCTAACTAAGTTTTCAATATGGCTAGTGAAATCAGGTGAATGGAGGTGCTTACCTGGCAAGTAAAGGGACGGTTGCCCAACCTGTGAAATCCCTTGTCACCCCGAAGAACTAAACCATCCAGGGACCAGACTGGGGAGAAGAAACAGCAGTTGTCTTTTAAAAGAAAGAGTTTAATACAGAGAACTGATTAAATGGCTAATGAGGTTGTTGAGATGCAAATAGACTGGGTGAGACAATCTACAGATTAACACAAAAGAACGCTGCTACTACTTGCAAGGTGAGGGACAGAGTGAGGAAATTATGTTACTGCCACATGCATCTGGTGGAAGCCGGAGCTGCAGTGGGCCTGATAGGTATGGGTTGGCGCCATGGAGGAGCTGCACGCAGGTGCTATCTGAACTGTAGTATCGTTCTCTTTAAAATAACATCCATCACTACTGTCTTCTCCAACAGTCACTGTTTTCAATCTGCTTATCACTTTTCACTGTTTAAATTTTATTGAGATTCTAAAATGACTTAGATCATGCTTTACTTCCTAGATATATCTTCTCCGAATAAAGGCAAGTTTCACAAAAGTAATAGGACCTCTTACTACTGTATTCCCAGAACCTAGAACTCCTACATTGTGTGGAGTAAGTAAATGTTTGCTGAATGTGTGAATGAAGAAATTCTGTTAAATGATATTGTAATTATCTGCTTGTATGACTGTCTTCCTAGCTTGTGAATAAAGTTTTCTTTTTCCCTTTCCTTCCTTTTGTTTTTAAAAAACAACCAAAACCCAAGACTTTGTGGTCATTGCTCATGTTAGTAAGACCCTTTTGGATAGGGCATATGATATTACTTAGTTGTGATGAAAAATATTAATGATTTGAATTTCTTGAATGCATACTATGATGCCCAGTACAGAAAGGTGAAATTCCAGATTTCACCTTTCTGAAAGGCACTGAATTCCAGATCTCTTTGACTCAAAGCTCTAGACCTCTCTTAATCATTTTCCTCTGTTAGTTCTGTTTTGTATGTATGTGCATATGTATGTATTATTGAGACAGAGTGTTACTCTGTTGCCCAGGCTGGAGTGCACTAGCTCAGTCTCAGCTCACTGCAGCCTCCCCTTCCTGGGTTCGAGTGATTCTCCTACCTCAGCCACCCAAGTAGCTGAGATTACAGGCATGCAACAACATACCCAACTAATTTTTGTATTTTTTTAGTAGAGATGGGGTTTTGCCATGTTGCCTAGGTTGGTCTTAAAGACCTGAGCTCAAGCAATCCACCCGCCTCCCAAAGTGGTGGGATTACAGGTGTGAGCCACCGTACCTGTTTTAAAAACTGAAGCACAGGCCCTGCTTTGTCAGTTCTCCTAACCCCCCCTTCACTGTCCATGCTCCTGTCTACTCTCTTATGCTAGAATATTTTTGCTTTGTCCTTTATTTTAAATGTATTTAAATTTAAAGCCATCCTCTTTCTGCAGGCCTTCTTGAGGAAGCCTGCCCTGATCCCCTGTGACCATATTAGATACCTCTCTATTGTATTCCCTCAGCATGTCCTACTTTACCAAAACACTTCTTAGCCTGCCTCGTAAAGGCCTGTTAATCTGTCATCTCCGCCACTAGACGGTGGTGAAGGCAGGTACTCTGCCTTGTTCAGAGATATATATTAAGTACTTTGAACAATAAATATGTTTAGATGAATACATGATGATGGAAGTATGGGAAATTCTCTGCATACTAAAAAATATTTATCTCTGAAGATAAAGCATCTATGAAACAAAGAACTCCTTCATTGGGAAAATAAAATTCAGCCTTACAGAAGTTTGATCTCTGTACAGCTTCTCGGATGCACATCCATTACGTAGAGTGAGGTATTCAATACAAAAAGAAGCAATATTAACTTAGAACCTGGCAGCAAGGTTAAGCTCAGCACCTCTTTAATCAGCTGCTGTCATAGCCCTTCAGCCACCTATGATTCCCGAAGTTCAGCTGCACCCACAATGGCAAGTTTTTCCTCCTTTGCCATGCTTCCTGTTAATCTCTTGCTCTAGCTCTCACTGGCACTGGTGGAGGTGAAACAGCTGACTGTGAGGGAGACCTCATTGAAAGACATGATCTAGGACACTGAGCTAAGCACATACATTGGATGACATTTGTGCTTTGTGAGAGGTGCGTGACTTTGAATTCATCGGTCTTGCAAACAGAAGGGCTGTTCAGCACTTTGCCCCAGTCCTGGAATAGGTGACAGGGAACAGAGGTGGAAGAGGGCACTTTGAGCATGAAGGTAAAGGAGAGTTAAACGTGATGCAGATTCCTTTCAGGGGCTTGCTGCCTGCTTACCTGCTTGGCTGTCCACAGCTCTGGTGCTTGACAGCCATCGTGCTGATAGAGAGGAGACAGACCTGGCCCTGTGCTTGGTGGCGTACTTTCCAATGACGCACAAGAGCCATCCCTGTGCCTGCCCATCTTAGGTTACTTTATACTTGTCCTCACCTTTTCCTCCAGTCATACCATTATTTTTAAAGATGAAAAGATGGTTGTAAAAAAAAAAACGTTTCCATTGTTCCATAATTATCAAAACTAGCAGCAATCATTCTGAAGAGTGGGTTGAAATAGTTGAAAAGGCATGAAGATTCTGTTGACTGAAAGTAAGAATATGATATGATTGCTCCTGCCTCTTCAGAAGTTCTTACCCAAACTCCCTGTGCATGCCTGCAGGCGTGGTTGTGTAGGGCTGGGGAAACAGAGGGAGAAACATTCTAATCAGTGATTCTAAAGGTGTGGTTCCTGGACAAGCAGCAGCAGCATCACCTGGAAACTGGGAAATGGTTAGAAAGTCATGGACCCCATCGCAGACTCACTGAATCAGCAACTCGTGTTTTTACCAGCACCCCAGGTGATTCAGATGTATGATCATTTTGAAAACCACTGCCTGAGAGTCCAGGCTATAATTACAGTGGTCTTAGGTTCAAATCTAACCCCTATTTCAACAATAAACTCTACCTTTTACAAATAATGGCAGTATTGGAAAGAAAAGTTTTTAATGTTAGAAATTCAAGGCTAACTAATCACACAACATGTTGGTACTGTCAGCAGCGATCTCGTCAACATTAAGATCATGAGACACTCAATTTCACCTAAGGGTAATAACCATAAATAATTTCCAAATGGTTGTAGTGTAGTTCACTACATACAATTATAATCAGTTTATAGCAATCTAGGGCAAGCTTTCCTTGCAAAAAATATTTATGCTTTCCTCATTTAATCTTGTGTTCTCACCCATGACGAAGCATGGCCATGTGAAGGTCTGTTCAAGATCTCTCAGTTGGGAAGGGCAGCCCAGCTTGCCAGGGCTGAGGGCCTCCTGACCCAGTGCTTCCCTCTTTCCCCCAAGCTGCCCTTGGAGACTATGTGTTGCAGTCACATGAGGACTGGCTGGGTGACAAAGTGTTGATTGTATGTGCTCCACAGTGCTGTCCAGGTGCTCTGTTTCCATTTTATTTTCTTCAGTCTCCCTCCTTCTCTCTGTCCCTAATTAGCATAATTTGGGGTTTCTCTTTTTCATGACCTACTCTCCTGTCTTCCTATCGAAACATAACTGGATGCATACTAATGAGAAGGTGGACCATTGGTAGCATGAATATCAGTGTGAAAGAGATTCAGATTGTAGTTCAAGAGAAATAAATTTCATTCCAGTTGAACTCTAACTATGGAGGTAGCTAATAGTTTCTATAGTCACTGGAAGTTACTGGTTGGCATTTGAATTGATTTGTAAAAAAAAATGGAAAGGCAGAACTCTACAGTGCATTTGTTTGTGCGATGCATTGCCAGGGTGACCTTTGGCTTATTTCTGTTCATTCTGTGTTAACTGAAACACAAGCTATTCAACAGCTAAGTATTAATCTCCTGAGTACTCAGTATGTTGTTGTGTTGTGGAGGATACAAAGATGATTTAGACTTGATCTCTGTTTTCTAGAAACTTATTCTAATTATATAGTAGATACTGAAAATTATAATGCTGATGAAAATTAGCTGGCATTTGTTAATTTCTTACCATTAACCAAGTACCATAAACACTATACTCCATTTAATTCCTGTAACTATCTTGTTCGGTAGGTGCTTTTGACAACCCCATTTTATAGATGGGGATACCTAGACTTAATACAGAAGGAATTTTTGCTTTATTAGTCTGTTCTTGCACTGCTGTAAAGACATACCAGAGACTGTGAAATTTATAAAGAAAAGAGCTTTAGTTAGCTCACGGTTCTTGTACAGAGACTGTACAAGAATCATGGAGGCATCTTCTTTGCTTCTGGGGAGGCCTCAGGAAACTTGCCATCATGGAAGAAGGTGAATGGGGATCCAGGCATCTTACATGGTGGAGCAGGAGCAAGAGAAAGAGGAGGGAGGCGCCACACACATTTAAACAAACTGATCTCACAAGAACTCACTATGATCATGACAACACCCCCAAGTGTTGAAGGTGGGGCCTGGTGTAAAGCCATGAGAAACTGCCCCTGTGATCCAATCACTTCCCACCAGGCTGCACCTTCAACACTTGGGATTATGATTCAACAAGAGATTTGGGTGGGGACACAGATCGAAGTCATATCATTGGCCAACACCACTAGCTAGTAAATGACAGAGCAAAATGTTTGAGTTCAAAGCACCTCCCTTAATCACTCTGTTATACTGCCTCCAGAAGTAGGTCAAAACAGAATCTTTATATTGGTGTAGTGCACTGGTTTTTTAGAAAGTTTGTACTTAGAGCTTCTGTTACTGTTTCCACTAGAATGGTTGGAGAATAATGTAAGACAACATACAAAATTGTCTTCTTGTTTGAATATGCTTGAGTAACTAAAGTATTTGAGATAGACAAACATGTGCTCTGGGTATTTGGAAAGGGAAGAAATTACCATGGACAGGAGCTGAGGGAGCCTGCAGGGAGCAGATAGATTTGGACCTCCCTGTTAGCACGGAATTGTGACCTTAAGAAGACTTTCCACTCCCCCAGTCATTCTTTCTCCCATTGCTCTGTTTTATTTCCTGTTTTCCTTTATTCACCATCTTTTCCTGCTAGAGGCAGGAAGGCAGAGACTCTCTTGATCTTGTCCATTCCTCCTCATTCTGGATCTAGAAGAGTGGCTACACATAGTAGGCACACTGAAGCTGGAGTTGTTGAATGATGGAATTTTCCATATGAGGAGTTAGAATTTCTTAGCCAGTGGGGATATGTGGTAAGTTCATGAACAGCCAAGAGTCATAATAAAAATATTTAAAATATCTTACATTTCATTACCTTTTCCAAAACGCATTTATTTACTGTGTCTGTATTGTGTTCCTAACGATCCAATCAGGGTAGCTTGACAATTCTTTATGCCTCTGATTTTACAAGTAGAAAAGTAGGGCTTGGACGGGTTCAGTCATTTTTTTTCTTGAAGTGTGTAATTTATTAGTGTTTAGTGTGTTTGGAGTTGTACTATCATCACAGTCAATTTTAGAGCATTTTTCATCACCCCCCTGGTCCCACCCACCAAAAGAAACTCTGTATTGATTAGCAGTGACTCTCAAACCCCCTCCCAGTCCTAGGCGAGGTTAGGTCATTTGCCTTAGGTCACACAGCTGGTGAGTAGTGGAGGTAAGAACAAAGGCTACATGTCTGACCCTGTTTTCCCCTGATCTTTCCGATAGCCTGTCAGTGGTTTATGGAACGGACTGGAGTGTGAAGGCATAGACCCGGCTGGGTCTAAGCCTTGGTTTTCCTCTCCAAACCAGCAGAGGGCCTGATCAGGAACCACGGTGTCTCAGCCAAGCGCTCAAGCAGTCTCATCAGCTGTGGTCATCCAGGCAAACTCTCTGTGTGTTTAAGACCACAGGCCTGTAACCCCAGCACTTTGGGAGGTCGAGGTGGGTGGATCACGAGGTCAAGAGATTGAGACCATCCTGGTCAACATGGTGAAACCCCGTCTCTACTAAAAATACAAAAAATTAGCTGGGCATAGTGGTGCATGCCTGTAATCCCAGTTACTCAGGAGGCTGAGGCAGGAGAATTGCCTGAACCCAGGAGGCAAAGGTTGTGGTGAGCCGAGATCGCGCCATTGCACTCCAGCCTGGGTAACAAGAGCGAAACTCCGTCTCAAAAAAAACCACAGGAAATTTGACCAACAAGGACTCACTTTTGCGATGAGAACATTTTAAGTGTTAATCAACTTACCCCACATTCCTAGCCACCTACAGGATTGTTGTCTTCGTCCTTTTCAATTTGGAGAGAGAACCCTTTGTCTTGCATCCTTTGCCTAGAAACAATTTTAATTTTCTCAGATAATTTATCCTTCAAAGGATGAGTAATTAGTGTGGCAAAATTGAGCTACTCCAAAGAGAGATGGTATTTGATCCACTGAAGTTACTTCCTCTCCTCAATTAGGACAAACACACTCAAACGTTATTATATGAACCTAATACAGTGTCATGCATGTAATATGCCAAGCCTAGCGAACCATAGGGCAGCTGGATTAATGAGCTTTTATCTAGACTGAGCTCTGAGCCCCAAACATCTGAATCAACTTGTTATGAGTTCTACAGTCTCCTTCTTGGAGGCTGGCCAGATAAAAACAAAACAAGCTATGGTTTCAGTTAGTGTATTTACCCAGGCTTGATTTGAATACAGTGATGTTGGTGGGGTATTTCAGTTGCCAGTATTTGCACTGCCTGAAAAATCTATGTGTAGGTGCATGCAGTATACACCCGTGCTTATCAGTTTGGACTACATATGGCCATGTTTTTATTAGACAGGAGAGATACAGAGATGGAAAAATTCAGAGAGGGAACGATGGAGAGAGAGAGAGAGAGCGTGTCTTCTGTGTCTGTGTGTGTCTGTGTGTAGAGGGGAGACAGAGCTAAGGTAGGTGTTAGCTTAAGATCTATTCAAATGTGAAAAGGCCTGAAACTGATGCAAACCAACAGTCATTCTACCAATCAGTCCCAATACTGTCCTGTTTCCCTGAATACCTCCCAAGCACAAGGTCTCCCTTCAAGAGCACCAGCCAGCTGAGGAAAGCAAAGGGAGAGGCATCCAGGCCGTGGCGGGCTGCCAGCACTCAGAGTGGAGACACACAGCTCCCCTTTGGGGCCTGCCTGGATGTCTGAGCTGGAATGCCCTGCCTCTGACCTGCCCGGCCCCTCCCCCTGCCTGGCACAGAAACCCCCATCTGCAGTGGACATCTTTGAACAAAGGTGTCTTTCTTGGGACCCTTTACCTACGGCCTGACTCTGGTGTGCAGCTTGGTTTCTGTCTGCTCTGCTCCTGGAATGCTTAGTGCACCGCGCTTGGAGATTTTCCCTGCATTCGCCCTGGTGGGGATTGCAGTGGCAGGGCAGGATATTTGGGGGAGTGGAGGGGAAAAGAGAGGGTCTGGGGAGATATGGGGATTTAAAATAAGCTCTGCCTCCTTTGGACTGAAAAGAATAGCTTTTCCAGCAGGAGCTCAGGGTCAACCTTTCACCCCCTCCAGAAAGCTTTCCATTTCTTTCCTCACTCTTTAATAACAATAATGCTGCTGCAGTTAGACAGCACCTGATATTTTGCAGCTCCAGGTATCCTTGGATCTTTACAGCAACCCATGAGGCAGGTCAAGCAGGCAGAGAGAGACAGGGGCTGAAGAAAGAGCATCCCAGCTGTGTGTCCTTGGGCAAAAGATCACGTTCCTTTCTTCTGGGGCCTCAGTGTGCTCATCTGTGAAAAACTGATAACAAGGCATTTCCTGCCTCATGAGGCTGTGGTAGAAACAGTGAAACAATACAATTATAAAGTGATGCCATGCCAAGTATTAGGTAAACATAAAGAATGTGTAATTCATCTCATAGGTAAAGAAATTGCATCTCAGAGATGTGAGGAATCTTATCCAAGGGTACACAGCTCAGTAGCAAAATTAGGACTAGGATCCAGGTCTCCTATTTTATGGCCAAAGTTACTTTCCACCACTCCACATGCCTTCCCATAGAAAGAGTAATCTGTCAGTGGATATTAGTAATTCATGGGAGACAGAGTATTTGATTTTCCACACACGTGACCCAGGGCACATACGGGTGACTGTTATTTGCTTACTATGTCTGATATGCTGGATAAACAGCCTGTTTCTTTCCTCCCTTCAGGGGTTCTCTGGGCCTGGTCTTGGAAGTAGACAAGCCTTGCATGAAATCTGATCCGGCCACCTATGCCCTGTGTCTGTTGGGACGGGTCCCTGAACCTCTTTGAGGCTGTTTATTCCTCGGTTATGTGGACTGTTCCAGTAAGACCTTCCATGCCATGAAAGGCTGCCTGAGGCCCCAAAGGGCCCACACTCATCTCTGCACACACCTTCTCCCTTTCTTTCCTGTCCTTTGTAACACCTGCGTCCTCCCTTTGGGCTTTTTAAATCCTCTACTTCCTTACCTGTAAGTCTCCTTCATTCATTCACTTCTCTGACTCATTGATACTCCTCTTTTCTAAATGCTCACACTTTTTCCCCCGTTTTTACTGTGCCTGAAAAACTTAACCACATGCACTTTTATATACTTTATTATCTTTCATATGCCAACTCACTCTAACTCAGCTTTATGTTTTTTAAGAGCGATGGTTTTTTTTTTATCCTCTCACAGCGCTCCACCATGCTGAATGTGTAGTGGAATGTCAGGAATGTTCATATTTGGGGAGCCTCCCTTCCAGGTCAATGTCTTGCTTCCATGCCATTAAGTATTCTGTGCCCTTGGCATGAAGTGCCCTCTCTCTCCTTTTCTCCCTAGCAACTCCTGGTCACCATTTGTGTCATTCACTTTCAGCTCAGGTGGCACCTGCACTGTAAACCCTACCCTAGTCCCGTCTCTTAACTCCTCTGCACAGTTATTATTTTGGTGCTGGGTCTTTCTCCTCCATTAACCACAGATCTCTGTGAGAGCAGAGGCTGAATCTTCATCATTCCTGGATCCTAGGATCGTCCTTGTGCAGTGCCCAACACATGAGCCTGTAATAAATGCTTATTAAATGGAAAAGTAAATGAACAAGTTCCAAGTCAAATCTTTTACCAGAAACTGGTTTTGGTCTGAGTTGACACTTCCTTGAAGAACTATGTGTCAGACAGTTTTAAAACAGTAGCTACATGGACTTTGCTTTTCTAGAGAACTGCACTTTTTGCCTCTTGGATTTTCAATGCTGTTTTGAGTTCATTGCATTGAAAGTTGGTCGCTGCTATTCTCAGGGAGAAGGGAACTCTAGTCCTGCAGTGCAGGGCAGTGACTGAAATAGCTTCCTATGTATCCTGTCTTCATAAATTCCTCCCTTCTTTCTTTCCCTCCTCCCTCCACTCAAAACAAATCCCAGACCCTTCCTCTACTCCCCTTGTCTAAAAGACATTTATGAGGCTCATCACTGGGGAAAGGGAGGCCTGTTCCTGCCTCTCCCTTCCCTAGCATGAAGGTCTCTCATCCCCTCCCTCACCTTCACCTCCTGGGCCAAGCTCAGATATCTCTTGCCCTGTTTATGGGCCGTTGGGATTTTTCCAACAACCTGAAATGAATCTCCGAGGCCCCACAGGTAGTGCAGCTCCATCTCTGAGCCATAAACCATGGCTGAGTCTTTCATCTGCCATTGCTTATGTCATAAACGAGTGGGAGGAACAGCGAGGGGGGAATGACAGCCCTGAACCATTCCAGATTTTTTTTTTTTTTTTTTACAAGAAAGGGGAACGAAAGGCCCTGAGAAACATGTTCAAACTTTGTGCCAAGCAAATTCATTTCACTCTGGTAGGCTGTGCGTGGAGACTTAATCTCTGGACTTCCCCACTAGGAGTCAGATTTATGCTGCGTTTGTGTCTAAATGGCCTCCGGGGATGCTGACATTTGTTGTTGGAAAGCAGCGAGTGGTGTTCCTTTCATCTCCGCTGAGGGGTGTCAGCTTAAATTATGAGAGATCGCTCCGGCCTGCATCTGGGAGTGGGAGTCTCTGGCAAGGGAGAGGAACTGCCTCTCCCTCCACTTCACTGCTCCGCTGTTTAAAGGTTTTTCTTCATCTTCTGTCCTCCACTACTCCTCTTGGTTCTGGGGAAATCTCCTGGCTCTTTTAGAAATTTCCTTTCTCGTGAACGAATCGATCAGTGTAAATTTTAGGCACTGCGTATTTTCATGGAAAAGCTGAGATCTGAGTCAGGCAGGTCTGCCCCTGCTGAAAGAGAAAACAAAAACCTCAGGGAGCGCCCCCGGGAGAGTCAGAGGGTACCACTATGCCTATAATATCTGCAACACAGTAGATGGAAGCTGGGTGATGGTTAGCAGGGGTCTGGGTTCCTGTTGGTGGCTGGGTTGTGGCGTCTGTCTGTACTTTGAGAGGTACCAAAAGGTTCCTCTGTTCTTCCATCATCAATCTCTTTGGTTCAGATGTGCCAGGATGCCCAAAATTCCACATGGGTGACTGTTGAGCAGCAGCATTTGTTATTAAACGCATATATGTTGCTGGCTGTGGGAGAGAACACGTCAAACCATGCTAACCACGAGCAGTGCTTCCTGCCTCCAGAGTCAGAGCCTGGACGAATGGGACACAGGATGTGTAAGTTTTGATGGAGAACAGGAGGTCAGGAGAGGTCTAGGGCAGGGGTCAGCAAACTATGGTATGCAGGCCAAATCTGGCCTGATGCCTGTTTTTGAAATACAGTTTTATTGGAACAGAGACGTGCCCATTCATGTTGTCTGTGGTTGTTTCCATGCTACAATTGCAGAATCAAGTAGTTGCAACAGAAACTGAGGCATGCAAAGGCTAAAATATTAACTCTCTGGCATTTTACAGGAAATGTCTGTAGACTCCTGGTCTAGAGCATGAAGTGCTTCTTAGAAAGTAAAAATGGAAGATGTAAAAGAGAGAGTGAGTGAGAAGAGAGTGAGGTATTGAATAGCAGGAAGGAGGACTCAAAGAAGGACACCACAAAAGCAACAGAAACACTCCAGAGACAAACTACCACTCCTGCTGCTACCGTTGACCCTGAGACACGTGGGTTTGAACTGTGCAGCCTGACTTATTTGTGGAGTTTTTTCAGCCAAATGTGGGCAGTATTCAAGGGCTGTGAAATCCGCATACATGCACTGTGGGAGACCCTCTTTTCCTACAGCCAGGTTAGGCAGGGCTTGTGTGTCAGACTTGTATATGCACAGGTTTGAGTATGTAGTTGAGTAGATGGAGGGGTCCTGGAACCAATCCCTCACCCCTTTCCCCTTCTCTTTCTCCTCCTCCTCTTGAAAGCAAATATGTTTTTCTCTTTTCTTTTTCTTTTTTTTTTTTTTTTGAGACGGAGTTTCGCTCTTGTTACCCAGGCTGGAGTGCAACGGCACGATCTCGGCTCACCGCAACCTCCGCCTCCTGGGTTCAGGCAATTCTCCTGCCTCAGCCTCCTGAGTAGCTGGGATTACAGGCATGCGCCACCGTGCTCAGCTAATTTTTTGTATTTTTAGTAGAGACGGGGTTTCACCATGTTGACCAGGATGGTCTCAATCTCTTGACCTCGTGATCCACCCGCCTCGGCCTCCCAAAGTGCTGGGATTACAGGCTTGAGCCGCCGCACCCAGCCTGTTTTTTCTCTCTTCTTGCGGGGGTGTGGAGAGAAGAAAGGAGCAGCCACCTGTTGTGCTCACCACCTCCCCCCAAAATAGGCCCCAGTGGCTAGCCTAGGGGTGTTTTCCTCCTCTGTCTTCTCTGTTGGTTTACGATGGCACAGCAGATCTTTGGCGATATAGATATGTCCCAGGTAAGGCTGAGTACAACAGCCATAGAGGAGCCCAGAAGGCCCTCAGCCCTCCTGCCTCTGAACAAACTTCAGAAATTGCACCTTCCTCCTGCAACCAGCTCCAACTCCCCCTCCCTCTGTTGCTCTCCTTTCTCACAAGCACACAGGCACAGTCCACAAAACCAGCTCTATGTTGGCTGGGGTCCTAGCTGCAAAGAGAGAGAAATGAACACCTGTCGTGTAAAACCTTAACGGAGACCCACCCCCATTGATCTGAGACTGTAATTAACTGACAACACATGTGAGAACTAAGACTGTGTATTTTATGTTGAAATAATGATAATGATTATTATTGTTATTTACTAAATACCAATTATTTCTGGATGGTGCTAAACCCTTTACATATATCATCCCATTTAATTCCAACAACAGTGTTACTTTCCCTGATGAGAGAATTGAGTGTTGAGAATGTGTTCAGAATCAAGCACAGTAACTGCCAGAGTTAGAATTTAAGCCTGAGTTTATTTAACTCTAAAGGCCATGCTTGTAGATACCGTGTCACATTGCTTTCCTGGAGGGTGTCAAAATAAATGAACCATTATCATTGTTTTAGACTTTACATTTTTATTCGTTACGTTATCCAGCTTATCAATATACATCTGCATCAAACAATGTGAGGAATGACTGTAAAAGGATCAATGCCAGGACCGTTTTATTGAAAAGACTGGTATGAGGCATGAGGTTTCCGGAGATAAGACAATTGCATTTTAAAATGTATTCTATACTGGAGATCTCCCAGCTCTCATTTGCGGGCCTGGCCTGCAGACTCAGCCTCTTTTCTTAACTACCTTGAAGGAGATCTGCCTGTCCCTTGGAGTGGGGTATTGGCTCCATTTCCTCAGAAAGGTCTCAGAAGTCATCACTAGTGCCACAGGATCATCGTTATCACCCCAGGGGAGTCCACCGCCAGCGAGAATTGCTGGCCTCACTAGACACCAAAGTTTGGGGTATCTCTGAGCAGAGGGAGTAGTAGGGTCTGGCCAGGGCAAATCTGTGCAGTCAATGGCTTTCTTGTTTTTCTACCTTTTATCCTCTTGTGGGGTCTTCTTATTTTCCTGAGACTCTTAGTTCTTAAGTGCTCATGTTTTTCTTGCCATTCTGAAACCCTTCGCACCAAGGTTATGCCTGAGATCAGCTTACCACATCACCCCTGGGAAAACAGCAGCCTCAGAGTTGAAGATGCCAGAGTAACCACCCCTTGTCAGGAAGATTCTTGCTTTAACTCTCTTCTTTAATTTTGTGGGAGCCTTTATTTGTACTATTGAGAGGGGTGAGGCAGAGGGAGAAGACATCCTTTTGACATCATCTATTAAGAGCCACCTGAGTGCCAGGACTGTGTTAGTTGCTTGATATACAATAATCGTACTTCTGTAATGCTCACCGTGTGGGTGTTATTATTGTTGGTATGCAGGTACAGAAACCAAGGCTCAGCGACATGACATAACGTGCACAGGGCCATACTTACAGCATGGGGCAGAACTGGTATGAAACCTAGGTCTGCCTCTGTCAGTCCCTTTTCAGTTATATTGAAAAGCCATGTCCTCAATAAACTCACATTTTAGTGTTCCCTCCATGTTCAAATGTTCATGAAAGAAGAAGCCAGTGTCCTTTCGGATTAAATATGTTTTTGACTCTGGCAGAGCCAAGAATGAGAACTCAGTTAATGTCTACACTAAAACAGCATATGCCCGTGCTCATCCTTCACAGAGGAGGGCAGGAGGAAATAAAAAGGACGTATAGCTCACACACAGTGGGTCCTTTCATCTTTGCTTTCTTGAAGTGGAAAGAAGGAATTGGCACAAGGGAAAGCCATTGAGGCAAAGATTTTCACTGGAGAAAAGAGGGCAGCTGAGCTCTGTGAGCATGCAGAGAAAAATGAGGTTCTTGTTAGACCATTTAGATACAGAATTGCCTATGGCTTTCATTATTATTATTTTGTTTTAGAGACAGAGTCTCACTCTGTCACCCAGGTTGGAGTACAGCGGTGATCTTGGCTCACTGCAACCTCCACCTCCCGAGTTCAAGCAATTCTCCTAAATCAGCCTCCCAAGTAGCTGGGATTACAGGCATGTGCCACCATGCCGGGCTAATTTTTTTTTTTTTTTTTTTAGTAGAGAGGAGTTTTGCCATGTTGCCCAGGCTTGTCTAGAACTCCTGAGCTCAGTCAGTTTACCAACCTCAGCATCTCAAAGTGCTAGGGTTACAGGCGTGAGCCACCGCACCAAGCCTGCCTATGGCTCTTAATGCCAAAAATAAAAAGCCTCTCTTACACCAGTATACCCCACACCCTAGAAACACCTTCTCAGGAGTGTGATGTCTGTGGAATGCAAAAAGTAGCCTGGAAGAAATGTGACAGATACTAAGGGGTTTATTTTGTTTTCACCGTTAACCCTTGTGTTGTTCACTGCTTATAGAGTTGAGTAATTCAAATAGTTAGACAATTACTTTAACAGCAGAGAGTTATTTACTTTACAGATAAGCAATGTTGACGAATTATCAGTGTTATCCGTCCATTCTGAGTTGTCTGTCCTGGCAGTTAATCTAATGCTTTTCCCTATGGCCTTTTTAACCATAATATTTTCTACCACTTGGCAGGAAGTAGAGTTTCAGACACAGTGTCTAGGTCTAGTCTTAAAAAATGACGTCTAAGAAAGAATACTAATTATCAACACTCATTGAGAACTTCTATGTCAAGGTTCATTGGCATTTAGTGCTGTATTAGTAGAAACTCATTTAATCCTCAGCAATCCTGATGAAGTAGCTTCTCTCATATCACTATTTTGCAGAAGAGTACATTGAGTCTCAGAGAGTTAAGTAACGGGCTTGTATTGATCTGTTTTCACACTGCTCTAAAGACATACCTGAGACTGGGTAATTTATAAAGAAAAAAGGTTTAAGTGACTCATAGTCATGTAGAACTACGAGTCAATTAAACCTTTTTTCACTTTCAATCATGGCAGAAAGTGAAAGGGAAGAAAGCAGGTCTTACCATGGCGAAGCAGGAGAGAGAGAGTGCGAAAGAAGCCACACACTTTTAAATCATCTGATCTTGTGAGAACTCACTCATTGTCACAAGAACAGCATGGGGGAAACCGCCCCCATGATCCAATCAGGATCCCTCCTTCAACATGTGGGGATTATAATTCTGGGCACCCAGAGCAAAACCGTATCACTGCCCAAGGCCATACAGTTGGCAAATGTGGAGCCAGGATAACGTGCTGTGAGAAAGCCCCTGAAGCGTAATGGTGGACTTTCTGCTGCCTGGCTCTGGGTTTTAGAAATATTTTTCTTAGCCTCTTCCTGGAAGCTTTCAAATCAATACCATACAGGTTATGACTGTCATACGTAAAGCCATCCTGGAAATGCGGACCCGGAGGCCGTGCTGTGGAATAACCTACAGCGACAGGAACTGGCTTTCAGGGACTCACAACATTGTCTTTTGCTTCTTTTAGGTAAAAGTGATGATGAAGAAAGTCTTTGCAAGTCAGCCCATGGGGCAGGGAAAGGAACTGCTGAGGAAGGCAAGGACCATAAGCGCCCCAAACGTCCCAGAACCATCTTGACAACTCAACAGAGGCGAGCATTCAAGGCCTCATTTGAAGTATCCTCCAAGCCCTGCAGGAAGGTACAGGAGGGAGCAGGGAGGAAAAGGAGCTGGGCCCCACTTCTCAGTGTGCACTCAGACCCCTCTGGGATCTCAGTGGGCACTGGGGGTCAGAGTGGTGAGGAAGGCTGTTCAGACAGAGACTGCACAGGTGGCTCGAGCCCTGTTGGAGACTCCAGAGATCACTAAACTGTGGCCAGGAGGTTATAGACTCTCCTCAAGCTTCCATACATGCACACCAACTCCAAATGGCCCCTGGCCCACACCTTTCATTTCATGGAGAGCAGAGGGAACAGTGATAATGATAGGTGCCCATTGTGGTGTAGACCCAGACGCTGGAAAACGAAAAGTATAAAAATACAGTGGCTTGCAGGATGTACTCTTTTTTGAGTCTGGCTTTTTCCACTTGGTGTGGTGATTTGGGGATTCATTCATTCCTTTTTCAGCATTCGCTGTATAGGTGTTGGTTTGTCCATGCACCTGTTGATGGGTGTTTGGGTTTTTGGGACTATTTCAAATAGGACTGCTGTAAACAGTCATGTAAAAAATACAGTGGTTTAATGAAACAGGAGTCTATTCTCTTCTGTCACAGTCCAGAGGTGGGCAAGGCAAGACTGGCAGGCGGCTCTGTTATCCATCTCCTGGGTCCAAGTGGCTGCTCCCATTGTCACTATGTTTCCCGCCACCAGGATAGAGCAAGAGGAAATGGAGGGCAAGCAGCCTGCTTTGTAAGGATGTATCCAGGGGTTGCTCAAATCTTTTCTATTCATATGTGTTGGCCAAAATTTAGTCCTGTGGCCACAGTTCCTGTAGGGGAAGTTAGAAAATGAGTCTATCTAGGTGACCAAGCTAAAACTGTGATTCAATTATTCAGAGGAGGAAGAGAGATAGATATTGGGGACAATTAGCAGTCTCTGCTATAAACAGCAGTGCCCATTTATTAAGTACTTGTCATTTATTGACTGCCTATCATATGCTGAGTACTATCGTTTACACAATCAAAATAAAAAGAGTATTCTTTCTTGAAATTCATAAAGAAAATACATTTTGAAAAAATGTTAGAATATTTTTCCTGCATCTTTTCCTGTCTGTGATAGATAAAAAACAAAACAAACAATAAAACCCAAAACAACTAAAGTCATCATGGCTCCCAAGAAATACATATTTTCTTCTCTTGGGCTATGCATTGGCTGTGGCACAGCAGGGTGCAGGTTCCAGCTCTCTCCACCTGTCTGTCATTTGAGGGTCCAGGATGAAAGAGCAGCCCCCTCCCGAGCATGTTGTTCTCATGAGGACAGCAGGAGGCAAGAGGGCAAGTCAAAGTGGGAAGCCCATCGAAAACCTCTTGCTGGATATCAGACACATCACATCCCATGGACCAAAGCAAGGCATGGGCTTAGCCCAGCCTAGGTGCAGTGGTGAAGCACACACCCACCACAGAGCAGGGGAGGGAAGGATAGGTATTTGTTGAGCAGTAGGCCAGCCTATCACAACTTCTGAACTTTGGAAAGATTTAGCTGCAGTCTTCCTTTTTCTGCCCTTGCAGCTCCTTATTCTCCAAGAGAGGTACTGGTAGAAAATGAAATGCCCCCAAATTGGGCTTGCACAAGGACAAATTATGATCTTCCTTATTTATTCACTTCTTCTGTGTATACTAAACTCCCAGCCTATGTATGCCCTTGTGCCGGGTGCTTGTCCCCGGGCAGCTTCCAGGTAACCAACAAGAAGGAGATTCGTGTACACATTATTATAATAGCAGAGAGGAGGCTCTGAGGACTGTAACAGAGGGGCAGCTGGGAACCAACTGAAGGGAAAGGTCACTTCGGTCTGAGCAATCAGGCAAGGCTTTGAGGAACAGGTGGCTTTTGAGCTGGGCCTCTGAGGAATGGATAGGGTTTCAGCAGGTGGAGGTGGGCCCCTGCGTACACTCCTATTTTAGTTGGCTTAGCAGAAGGATGTGCTGTAAAAACCTGTCCTAATCATTCCCCTTCTAAGCTTTGCCCCAAGTGGCATGATAAAGGGGAAGCGTTTCTCAAGGCCTCCATTTGCTCTACTCACATGTTTATTCAAGGAGCTCTTTCAATCCCATCTCCTCCCCAAAATCGAATCAAGAGAGGGCAGTGTCTCCCAGGCCCCCTCTGAAAATCTGTGCTTTCTGCCCGTTCTCTTTTCGACACCTTGCCAGCCCCTCACCGTGTGCCTGTGTGGTGGGCAGATGTTGAGATGTACTGCTTTGTTATCTGGATTCCAGTCGTCCTGTCTCCGCCACAGCCCTGTCACACGTGCTGACCTCAGAGCTGTCTACCTGGCTCTGCTGAGTTCCAGACGACTCTTGTCTTATTCTCTTTGGGCGAGGCTCCCTTGGGGTAGCAATGAATATGGCTATTTGTGAAACATCCTAAGTTACCCAGAGATATGAGGGACAAAAAAACTTAGGTCAATGAATTTAGGCAAGAGAGGAGAGCAAAAGAGAAGCATTTGTTTTTGTAAAGTGATTTTTACTCTCAGATCTCCTTAAGTAGGTCGATGCATGTGCATGGCTTATAGCTGAAGCACAACAGACTAAACTAGTTGAAGCCTAATTTCCAGAGCAAGAGAAATCCAGAAGCGCTTCTTGAGAATGCATATGTGAATGAATAATTATTCTTTTCTTTCTTTACCTGGAGAAGGACTCTGCCTGAAGGGCAGCAATGTTCTTGTGTTTGTGTTTATGCTCAACATTAGCAACCATCCAGCTCCTAGTGCAGATACAGTCTTTTGGCCTCCTCATCTACTGTATAGGAAGTGTTCTGCCTTCCACCTTGAGATGCCAATGTGTCTAAAATTCTCGTGTTCGATTTTTCCAAGGTGAGAGAGACTCTGGCTGCAGAGACAGGGTTGAGTGTCCGTGTTGTCCAAGTGTGGTTCCAGAACCAGAGAGCGAAGGTAACCTGCTTCTTCCTTCTATCTTCCCTGGGTTGCTGGTTTCCTGAAATAATCATAGTAGGACATTGTTCTTGCTGCCAGGTTTTCTCGCCTTTGCTCATTAGATAGAGTAGTTCTCTTGATTCAAACTTTCTGTTATCAATAATTACTTTGGCCACAGCAGCCCTGCAGTAGGGGAGAGAAGGCATTCATTTCAGTGAAATGGCTTTCATATTCCGAGGGCCATGACTGTGAATTTGGCCAGCCATGTGTATGAATAAATACCTTTCTTTGTCTTTTGGTAAAAGCATGTTCTTTAATTTATATTTATTTAATGCAAATACCAGAGTTATTTTAGAAGTAGCATGCATATGGCTGGTCCAAGACAACATTATGACACGGTAGAATGAGTACCTTTGCTTATTTCTACTGGGTCCGACTCTCACTAATACAGACCCAAGCTGTCATACTGTCCTCTGGATCCAACCAAGCTCTACATTCCCCTATCATGGTTTTAGTTTTAGACCTTTTACTCATTCATCTTCCTACCTCTAAAAATACATATGTCCTATGCTGTTTCTCAAGAGCCCTGATCTTCAGTGGATGATATGAGAGAAAAAAAACAAACTCTATGTTTCCTCTGCTCTTACACTACACAGAGTGCTTCTGTGACAAAATATATGGAGATGTTCTCTATACGCCAGGCAAGCAATCAGTTGTGCAGTGGATACCAACTGGGTGTCTTCTAATTCTGGAAATAGCGTCAGAGTTCACAGGTTGAGAGTTCAGTCCCACAAGACCGCCCTCCTCTTCAGATGCCAATTGCAAGCTCCAGGTTGTTTTACCTGTGCTTCTGATCAACTGGCTGGAAACTGGGATTCCCATGACCCACTCCTTCAGTTTAATGAATCTGCTAGAGCAGCTCACAGAACTCAGGGAAATATTTACTTATATTTACTGCTTTTTATAAAGGATATTACAATGGATGCAAATGAAGTGATGCATATGGTAAGAAATGGGAGAAGGGTATGAAGCTTCCATGCTCTCCTGTGCACACCAGCCTCCAGGAACCTCCATGTATTCCGCTGTCTGGAAGCTCTCTGATCCCCATCCTTTTGGGGTTTTATGGAGGCTTCATTATGTAGGCATGATTAATTACATTGACCATTGATGGTCAACTTAACCTTCAGCTCATTCCTTTTCCAAAGAGGTTTGGGGGTGGGGCTGAATGTTCCAACCATCTAATCATACCTTGGTCTTTCTAGTGATCAGCCTCCATCCTGAAGCTACCTAGGGGCTGACAGCTGTCAGTCAACCATTAACATTAAAAAAGACATCACTTTGGAGAGAACAAAAATGTTAGGAATTATATTGCCAAAAAAACAGGGGCAACAAAAATGTTAGGAATTATATTGCCAAAAAAACAGGGGCAACAAAAATGTTAGGAATTATGTTGCCAAAAAAACAGGGGCAACAGAAACATATACTTTACAGTATCACAGGTTATCTCATGATTTGACCATGATTGGTTAAGGTAGCATTTCCCTAACCGATGTCCTCAGAACAGGGCTGTTGATGTATTATTCCACCAGAGAAAGACTCCATGGTGCAGTATGTTGCAGAGCCCCTGTAGCCTGTGGGTTCATAAAGCACAGGGGCACATTTAAAGCTCTGAGAGATCTTGCAATAAAAAAATTTTTTTACAAAAATCTAGTGTTTCCTACACACAGATACATATATAAAATCAAAGTATATGTCAAGATCTCATGGAACCCTAATGTTCTATGGAACACAGTTTAAGAAACATTGGGTTAAAATATTCCTTCGGGGAAGCTTGCGTGTTAGTGGGGTGCT